>NC_064472.1:50734074-51343086 GCF_023343835.1 Lagopus muta | reverse complement strand
AGCAGAGTAGAGGGGGACAATCACCTCCCTGTCCCTGCTGCCCACCCCTCTTCTGATGGAACCCGAGATAGCGTTTACTCTCTGTGCTGCAAGAGCACACTGATGGCTCACGTTAAGTTTTTCATCCATGAAGACCCCCAGCTCCTTCTCTTCAGGGTTCTGCTCATTCCTTGGGATTTCAGCTTCCCTCTGGAAGATCAGTAAGAGCTGTAACTGCATTTTCACCTCAGAATTTTCCTTGTGCTCCCTTGTGTTTTCTTGTGTTGATTGATGCCTCTCCAAGGTAGTTCTGCTATACTTCCTGTGTATTTTACCGAACACACAGTATGAACTAGGTCACTCTATATTAACAAAAAAATCATTCCCTCCAGTCTGGCAAGTCACTATCCCAATATTAAAATACTTATCTTCACCACAAATCAAAGATCAAATAAGGCAGATGCACAGCTGTGCTTCACTCCTCTTCCATAACTACAGAATCTACATAGAGAGCAACAGCTTTGCTTCTTCCCTTACAAAGGCTTAAAGAAAAAGAAAAGATTCATTTGAATTCCTGTTTTAGTTATGTTTCCCATTATTTCAGCGTGTCCAACTGCTCTTTCTGTAAGAATATTAGACTATAAAATACCCTCCCTGCAAAATCTTATGCTTCTCCAAATAACAGTGCTATGTGTTTCCTAAACTACCTAGAGGCATTTGGAGTCAAAATATTGGTATGTCATTCCCTGCTTTCCTGAGTGCATAAATTTTTATCCTACAGTGCTATTGTTTATGATGCTCTGTGAATTAGCTAAACAAGTGAATATTGTTTCCACTTTGTCAGTTCCAGTGGTTTGGTAGCCTAGTAAAATAAGTCAGTAGGAACAACACACCAGTTATGGAAACATAAAATGCTCAGCACAAGGATGAGTGTATCATGAATTGAGACAGAGCCTCATAAGATCTTCTCAATGCAGTGGGTTTTGAATGTTTCTTTTCTAACCTGATGTGCAGTTTTCTCAGGCTGGTGGCACTAATGTCCTGAGTATGCATGTGAAGAACGCTTTTTGTTCTTGTGGACAAGCATAGCTAATAGCATACGTTCAAGAGAGTGGCCATCTGTGATGAGTTTCTTGCTGGTTACCAGTGGAAACTTAGGGCATCTTCATTCAGGCTCCTTTTAGGACAAAAGGAATGCTTAAACCGGAAGCAGAGCTGAAGACATCTGACTTTGGATAATTTTTAATCTGTAAAATGCTCAGTTATGATGTATAGAATGAATTAGCTATGTGTTCTTTGCAGCTAGAAAAGTTGCCATCAGTTATGGAGGCAAGTTTGCTTATTCTGTGTTTCTGGTTTACATGTATTCTGCAGTTTGGGATTACTCTTGAATTGTCACCAGCTTTACTGAGCTTTATGTTTACAGAGTAAATCAGCTCTGGTCACATCTGACTTTAAAATAAATACATATGCATAGTTAATAACAATGCCGTAGTTAGTTTGTCCTTTGGTTATTTGTTCTCTACTTCATCTTGATTAACTATGTATTTCAGATGTCTGTAAAATAATATATTTGGATTCACTGCAGTCATGCAAACAAAGCTTTCGTGCATCTTTCTGTCATTTCAATGACCTTGCTGCTGGTGTAGGTAGACTAGAAGTTCCAGAATTAAAGCCATCTTTTTTCAGTTATGTGATAATATCTAACAGCAAAATGAAAGTTTCAGAGTTGAAATCTGATATCTTGTACAGAGAAGTGCTGTTGTCTATTTAAAAGATGATAATTGTTCTCTTAAAACAGAAGGGGGGGAGGGAGGAGAGCTGTAAACAGGAAATTATCATTTCAATTCCTGAAAATCTTTCACTGAGGTTTTCTTACAGAGCCACATTCTTTGTGGCTCTTCTTTCTTCCAGAGAAAAAGTAAATTTCCTGTCAGAGAATAAGAAGTTTAAATACAAAGCGATAAAGTTTTATAGCTTATTTAGCATTTCAGAATTTAAACATTTCATTTCTTGAGAATGACTCATATAAACAACATTGATTTTACTCGAGATATACTTTCTGCAAAGTCTGATTTTCATAATTAAAAAGGGGATATTTTGTTATATTTTCCACTCCACCATTTTGCCACTTCAGTGTTTCTAAAATAGCACATATTCTTTATTTTGTAGTTGGGTTAACATTGACTAAGAATATAAAGCAATAACCTTACAAATTGCTGCTGAGAAGAGAAGAGAAGAGAAGAGAAGAGAAGAGAAGAGAAGAGAAGAGAAGAGAAGAGAAGAGAAGAGAAGAGAAGAGAAGAGAAGAGAAGAGAAGAGAAGAGAAGAGAAGAGAAGAGAATAAGATATTAGTAAAAGTAAATGCTAGGATGTAGTAAATGTAAAAGGGCTACTGCAGTAAATTCAGATACTACCTATTTTAGGGAACAAATGTGCTGGGTTGTGGCTTTTTTTTTCTTAAATGAATGTTAAATATTTGCAACCTGTGTAAGATTATAAAAATAACTCATTACTGAATATGGCAGCGGCTGAATATTAGCTCAAATGTAGTCCAAAAAGTTTGCACAACCCACCACCCCCAAAATCTGGGAATCCTTGTGCTTCAGTAATTTAAGTATGCCTAACTCAAGAATAAAACAGGTAAATATTCTATGGTGAAAAACAGTTTAAACTTAAAATGCCTATGTTTGACCTCAACTTTTTAGCAGTGGTCACTTTATTTATGTAAATTTTAACAAGGTTTTACTGTGTCTAATAGACTGTAAAATTGATGGAATAGTCAATCTATATGTTGCCAAATTAGATGTTCTTCTTCAAAACAGATGAGTCTTAGTGTGAATTCTATATGTCTTCAACTGTGAAACAGTGATATTAGGACTACCAGTATTATCAAAATAGCAGGGCAGATCTAAGTTACAGAACAATAGCTTAAGTGAAGAGAGCACAAGTCACACTAGCCAACCTCCAAAATGCTGCAGAAATGACTTATGGCAACTCTTTCATGAATTTTAGCTTCTTTCCATAAAAATAAATAATGAAGTTTTATGGACTACGCTGCTAATGGATTTTTTAAAAAATTAATTCTTATTAGAAAAGTATTCTGTTCTTAGAAGCAGACCTCCCAGCTTTTCTCAAATAGAAAGCATTTTTGATGGTTTGATTATAGATGTAGCCTCTAAAATGATTTACTTCCTCTTTCCTAGTTTGCAAAAACAACAAAAACAACACCCCAAATTACACTTCTTTATTTTTCCTTCCAGGAGAAAAGAGACTATAATCAGACAATAAAACTTAAAAAAAACCAAACAAACAAAAAACAAACAAACAAACAAAACCAGTTCTTATATTTTAAATATGATTTTTTTAAAGCAATATGGCTCAAAAATGTACTGGACAGTTTGTTTTTCCAACTCTCAGTTATCTCTAAGTTCCCCGCAGTTTCAACTTCTGTTAGAAAAATGTTTGTGAGAAAATTAAGTTGTCAGCATAAACTAAGGTGATCCTCCTATTTAAAGTCATACATGTACATTCCAGGGAGTATGGAGGTGGAGAATCTTGTTTGCTAATATAGGATTGATCTAAAAAAGACATAAAAATCATCAATTTTCTTTAATGCTGTTCTGACGTATTAGCTTTCTGTTGCTGACGTGCCAGTTCTGAAAACAGTCACATGACTTTTGCCATTTAATTGAATGATCCTGAGGTTTCTTGTGTCAGAGTGCTTAATAGTCACTAACCATATGTAAAATCAGAGCTTATGTAGTAGCAATGATGCTGATCATGTACCAAAATACTTAATCAGATTAAAGAACTTTATTACAAGCTAATGTAAGAGGAAAAGTCTTGTGAGGACTGGTTCAATCCCCTTTCATATGATGACTCAAAACGCTGGAAGTTAGCTAAATTCAACAGAGAATTCAAACGAGCTTAATTAGAAGAAAAGATACTTGAATTGACTTTGAAAATCCTTGGAGTCCCTTAATTTATCGTTCTAAGAGATAGTTTATCTCCCAAAGAAATTGTGGCTAATGGAGAAATGGTGGAATGGAATAAACAGTGTAATCTCTTGCGGTCTTCTCTGTGATGAACTTGCATATCTTCCAAATCACTCCTTTCTTAAGCTTAAGTAGCCATAAGTCTAAAAAAAATAGTCAACTCATTTCAGAGTTGCAGAACTTGCACATGGTCATTTGTTTTGTTTGTCTGTCAGTACACTCACATAAATTCTATGGGTTTTTTCCTTACACCCTTATTCAAACTGCAACTTCATGGTATCACTGCTAGGAGAGGGAGGGAGGGATGAAACCAGTGGCAGTGTAGCCACTTTTCTTCTTAAACTGCCTGGATGGTGTATCTCATCCTGGTAAAGCTGGGGGATAAAATGAAGTTCTGGAAAGTCTTTCTCCCCATGTAAAGAGACAGGGAGCTCATGGAGTTTAATTCCCTTTGCAGCTCTAAGTGACGATCAGCTGCTGGACTCATGGGGACAGACAATGTTGGCTGATTTCCAAACAGGTACAGGTAACACTTGGTAGGACCTGATCTTTCCATCCAGCTCACATTTGTAAGTCTTCACAAAGTACTGCAAAGATACAGAATAACAGAAATTCTCAGACTGTGCAAGCCTATTGGCCTGAGCCAGTATCCAGGGACTCCCGTATAACTTTAGCAGATTTTTGTCTGCATACTCTGTGGTGATAGTTTTGGAATTTAGTTTCCACATTATGATTCTAAAGCAGGGAGAAGTTCTCAGTATTTCTATGTTTCTAGTATTAATATTCTGACAATGTTAAATGTTTATTTCTATAGAAAAATAAAAAGAAAGAAAGAAAGAAAGAAAGAAAGAAAGAAAGAAAGAAAGAAAGAAAGAAAGAAAGAAAGAAAGAAAGAAAGAAAGAAAGAAAGAAAGAAAGAAAGAAAGAAAGAAAGAAAGAAAGAAAGAAAGAAAGAAAGAAAGAAAGAAAGAAAGAAAGAAAGAAAGAAAGAAAGAAAGAAAGAAAGAAAGAAAGAAAGAAAGAAAGAAAGAAAGAAAGAAAGAAAGAAAGAAAGAAAGAAAAGAAAGAAAGAAAGAAAGAAAGAAAGAGAAGCAAGGTTTCAGGTGAAGTACAGTGACTTTATTCAAGAGCTTCTGAATATCAAGCTTGTTAATACGTGTAAGGTCATCATGCAAATTAGAAGCAGAAATCTTAAATGTCTAGTCATTTTTATACAGCAGTCTAATGGAATATTTTATGCTTTAGACACAGGAAGGAATAGAAAGAGTACTCTACTCAGTTTGTTAGTTATATAGCTAAAGTTCATTAGAAGATTTGTGTTAAGCAGCACAGAGATTCAATCCATTTAATTCTTGTTATGTGGATTTACCTGCTTGCTCTTCTGTCAGTGCATGCATAACATTAACAAAGCAAGGTCAATTATGATGAAACTCAAATTAGCTATGCTCCTTGTACATTTAAGCCAGTTCTAGACACAGGTCACTGCAATTTGCAACTTCTAATTTGTATTGATACTGTCCCTTACTGATGTAACGTTCAGCACAAACTCTAGTTTTAACAAGCTGTTGAAATTATCCTTATAAATCTGTTAATTACTTGAATGCAAGTAAAAAAAGAAAAAAAAAAAAAAAAAGAAAAGTCTTAAAGAAAAACAAATCAGTCATTATACATAATTGAACAGTTACTACTGGTAATCTAAAGACTTTTCTAGTTTAATTTAATACAATGCATTACATTTGGAAAAATAACTAATGCAAATGCTTTGAAATACATAGTATACTGACATATTAGGTAGAGGAGAGCTGTAGATTCATTCATTCTATACTGCATGACCTCTAAGAAACATTGGAACTCTTTAAAAATGGTATAAAGCTACTACTAAAGTAATGTGGTTTACAATTTTCTCAGAAAAATTTTCCATTTGAAATTATGTTTGTGAAGAGAAATGTATCCATAGCATTCCAAAGGCTATTACTTGATTAGTTTGTTTAGCTGGCTATGGGACCACAGGAATCACTGGCTGCGTAGGGAATGCATGCAGATTTATTTGGCAATAGCTCCTTTGGTAAAGGGCTGTGCATAGCTGGGTTACTCAGTAATAACAATTAACCTGCCTCTTCAGTGCTTTATCATAGCTCCACCAAAATCCTAATAGACTAAACATACACAGAATAAGACAGCCAAAAACAGTGTGTGAAAAGTGTATTGATATATAAAGCAGTATTAGCAAGAGGGAACCATGAGATTCTTCCAAATTTAACATGAAAATTTAACAGGACTGAAAGAGAGTGTATGGAAGAAAGAGTTGGACAGAAGGTCATAAAAATAAGCTAAGGACTAAACCCATGAATAAGTCTAATTTTGAACTGCAATAAACTCTCTACAGCTCAAGCAGATATACTTTCACCTTCCCATACATTTTTTCTATCTTTGTTCTGATGAGTTCTGTTGCTTTGCTGCAATTCTTTAGCAGCTCTGTTGACATTTAACTTGCATGAACAATCAGTTGGATTGGTCATGTCCCATGCTGTGGATTTTCAAGTACCTGCCTAGAACTGACATATTGAGAAAGTGTCCCACAAAAGATTTTTTAACAGTGGCTGTTTAGAGAAGTTGCACTAGGCCTTTTATGCACTGTGGTTTTGAAGCTGCTGTACTTCAGGGAGACTGTGATCAGATGAAGTACATGCACCTGAATAGCTGGAGTGACAGCAAGTGTCTCGCTGGACTAGCACTGGCACATAGCTGACAGAGTAGAGATGAGCAAGAGCTGATGATGGAGAAATTGGATGGAATAATTGTGCAGGAGTGCCAAATGCCATGGCATCTGGCAGGAGACAGGTTTTGGCCACAGTCTGACAGCCAGTAGTGCTTTCAGCAGGCTGAGGATTTATTCCATTGAAGCATGCAGCCCAAGCAGATCTGTTACTTGGAAAGGCAACAGGCTCAATGCTCAGTACTTGTTATTCACAACTGTAGCTGGTGGCTGAGGTACTTTTTGTCATGCCAAGGGAGAAAATGTGTCCCTTTCAGAATTGTTTTGGAACTCATGTAAAGACCTGTGAAATGGGAAGAAAAAGTGAAAAGTGGAAGAAAAGAGAACTCTGATAATCTTAGTAAAGTGAAGTTCCTTTCAATTTTGTTTAATATTTTTGGTGGAAAAAAAAGAAAAGGTAATCCAGATACAGACACCATTGTTTGAAAAGGAAAAAGTGGATATATATTGGAAGTGTCAAGCTATTTAAAACTAAATAGAGATGGCTCATAATGAATCATTTTGAAGACATTGCAAATCTGCAATGGGTAGGGAAGAGGGAAAGGCTTTTTTTTTTTTGTGGAAACAGCTTCAGATGAATGTAGTTCAACACATTATGATTAAAATTGTACTCAGCCATGTTTTCTATGCTTTATATATAGTTATGATCTTATCACAAATGAGAAAGAAGGAAACAGATGCCAGAGGAGTGTGAGTGTTTAATGATTATTTTGAATCCACTATAAATAGCGATACCAAGAATTTTCCATAAATAGCTACATGAGCAGATTGATTTTTAAGAAAGGGAGAAAGGAACATCTGGGAAACTACGGGCTGGTGAACCTCACCTCTGTGCCTGGAAAGATCATGGAGCAGATCCTCCCGGTTACCATGTTAAGGCGCATACGAGACAAAGATGTGATTTGAGACAGCCAGCATGGCTTCACCAAGGGCAGACACTGCCTGACCAATTCCGTGGCCTTCCAAGATGGAGCAATGGCACCAGTGGCTAGGGGAAGGGCGACGGATGCCATCTAGCTGGACTTCCACAAAGCTCTGGTGTGGCCTCTCACCAAATCCTTTGCTGTAAACTGGAGAGGTGTGAATTTGAAGGGTGGACAGTTGGATGGATTAAGAACTGGTTGGCTGGGTGCAGCCAAAGGGCTGCGATCAATGGTTCTCTATCTGGGTGGAGGCCGGTCACAAGTGGTATCCCCCAAGAGTCTGTCTTGGGACCGGTGCTCTTCAACAACTTCATCAATGACATAGATGATGGAATTGAGTGCACTCTCAGCAAGCTTGCAGACGACACCAAGCTGTGCACTGCAGTCGATACACTGGAGGGAAGGGAAGCCATCCGGAGGGACCTGGACAGGCTGGCAAAGTAGGCCTGTGGAGAACCTAATGAGGTTCAACAAGGCCAAGTGCAAGGTGCTGCACTTGGGCCAGGGAAATCCCAGGTATTCATACATACAAAGATGTCTTTGAGAGCAGCCCCACAGAGAAGGACTTGGGGGTCCTGGTAAACAGGAAGCTGGACGTGAGCCAGCAGTGTGTGCTTGCAGCCAACTTGGAAGGCCAACTACATTCTGGGTTGCATTAAAAGAAGAGTGGCCAGCAGGCAGAGGGAGATGATTGTCCCTCTCTACTCTGCTGTTGTGAGGCCCCATCTCGAATACTGTGTCCAGGCCTGGGGCCCCCAGCACAAGAAAGATGCAGAGCTCTCAGAACAAGTCCAGAGGAGGGCCACTGAGACAAACAGAGGCCTGGAGCATCTCTCCTATGAAGAAAGGTTGAGGGAATGGGCTTGTTTATCTTGGAAAGGAGAAGGCTCCAGGGAGATCTCACACTGGCCTTCCAGTATTGGAGTGGAACATATAAACAGGAAGGGGAATGAGTATTTACACCGGTTGATAGTGATAGGACAAGGGAGAATGGTTTTAAACTAGGACAGGGGAGGTTTAGGTTAGATGTTAGGAGGAAGTTTTTCACTCAGAGGGTCGTGACACGTTGCAACCAACTGCCCAAGGAGGTTGTGGATGGCCCATCCCTGGAGGCATTCAAGGCCAAGCTGCACATGCCTCTGGGCAGCCTGGTCTAGTGGTTGGCAACCCTGCACATGGCAGGGGGATTGAAACTAGATGATCACTGTGGTCCATTTCAACTCAGATCATTCTATGTTTCTATGATTCTATGGCCCTACTGTCATCCCTGTGTGTTTGGATATTGTCTCTCTATTTCTTCCAGCTAATCTGCTCCTGCTTCACTTTTGTGTTAGAGTTCACTCTGGAGCTTCTTTTCTTTCTATGCAGTCCTCCAGCACTTTTTACTTCCTTTCTAGTCTTTTGAATAGACTAGAATGGACTCTTCTGGGCTTGGAGGAAGGAATCCCTGAATAATGACCAACTTTTTTGGACCCCTCTTGCTTCTGGGACCTTATCACATGGGGCATGGTTGGCAGCCATGATTATCCTTGAAGTCCCTTCCAACCCAAGCCTTTCTTTGATTCTATGATTCTATGATTCTATGATTCTACAATTCTTCCATGAACATATTTGAAAAACCAAGTCGGCTTTTTGAAGTCCAGAACTACTTTTTAGCCCAATATAATCATGATCTGCAACTGCATACCCATCATTAACTTGTTGTGTTTATTCCCCATGGTGCATGAATTAGTGCAGAGACATTTTATAGGCACCCCAGCATTTTTTGAGATTTTTCCGTAATGGTACCTTGTAGGCTCGTATTTCCTTATATGTTGGAGGTGGCCCTGCTAAAGACCTGGTTCCTTTGGTTTTGTAATCCTTTACCATCACATTCCTTCAGTCCTTTTGCTATTGAACCTGTTCATCACTCCATCCTTATCACTAACATTTCAAATAATCCTTACCAGATTATTCATTCTACTGGCAAAAATAACTGTGCCCAGCTTAATGAGGTAAATACTGTCCACTTCAATGAAACATATCTGCAAATAGGTTCTCATGCTCATAGCAATTAAAGCACTGTCCTCAAAACCAGCTCCACTCACAGTTATTGACCTGCATTATCTATGTACGCCTTCTCATTCTTATTTGTGCCCACACTGAAGAAGAGCAAAGTGTAGTAGTCAGAAGGTTTCGTGAGCTTCAGCTGTCCCTCCAAGAATATCCAGGACAGAAGTGACTTGCAAATCTTGTAAATCTAGTTGATGTGCAAGACTGACAGATGAGAGTGTCCCTGTCTCCCATAGCAGGGAGTCTCCCATTATGATCAATAGTTGCTCCTTCCTTGTGGTCTTGCATGGCTGGCAGCCTAGTTATTTTGCTTGGAGAAATATCTGGCTAGTCTTCAAATGTAAGGCCAGGGAACATATTTTGTCACTGTAAGTTCTTAGGTGGGGCAGAAGCCTTCATCTTCATGCCAGAAGTCATCAATTTTCATCCTTCTCCTTCAGAGTTTGCACTTTAATACTAGAGGCGGATACTGCCTATGTGTCTCTACTGTCCTTACAGGGTCCAGAGCTCTTCAAGTTGTGCATCACACAGAAAATCCTAACTATCCCCCTTTCATCTTTTTTTTTTGTTTCTCTATGAATTGCCCACTTCATCTTGTTACTCCTTAACTTGGCACCCATGTCTTCCAAGGCAACATACCTCTGCACTGCAGAAGAACATCTGTTGCAGCATCATAGAGAGGAATCAGGAACTCCCTACTGCTTGGGATTTGGAGGACTGCATCCTCAAGCTGAATCTCTGTAATAGAATCTACTCCAGCAGCTGTTGGAGAAACTTCCCTGTGACATTTAGCTACTACTCATAAGTCTGTTTACACTTGTACAGATTTTGATGAGACTCCCTTTGCAACCTGCTACACAAAATGCTGTATCTGAGCACCTCCATTAGCTGTTCTGCTAGCCTCTTATTTAAGCACCAGTTAAGTAGGTGCTTAACCAACCCTGGTCAGTGGGCATCTACAGTGAAGGCTATGGTCACCCTGGCTTGGGAGCAGATGACCATACTCATCAAAAAAATGGTAGAGTTTCCTCACTCCTGAACCGAATAGCTCGATTCATCTCTGGAAGACCAAAAGCATGGCTCGGTGAAGTGTAGAGTGAGATTTGGTTTGGCTTCAGAGAGGTCTAAAATAACGATCTTAATAACATATAGTCATGGGAAAACAGGCATTATGTGACTTCTCAACTATGAGAAATGCACTTTGAAAGCAATGAATATATTTTTAGAAGTACATATAGGAATGAAAAGACAATCTATGTCAGATATTTATTTAGAATTTCAGCACGTTTACCAGAATTTGTGGTGAGGATTCAAAAAGCAGGAAAACATATTGGACTAGACCACAGCTATAAATTTTAAACGGTCGTTTTTAGTACAAGTGTTTGAGAAATCAAAAACATTTGAGTCACCAATAGCGTGTGATAGTCAGCACTGGAAGTTGCAGAAAAATGACCTGGATTCAGAATGAATAAATCTTTTCATTACTCAGTAAAAGAGCAAACCCAGACACAGATTAAAGCATACCAGTCATTTTTGCTGGCAACAACAATAAAAATATGTCTGATTGTACATTCTTTGGCCTATGAACATATATTTCTTACGTACAAAGGAGACAGTCTGGTGATAGGGAGAATTCTGAATGTTAAAGTTTGATGGAAAGGACATCTTATCTTCATTCTGTAGACCTCTCTACTTATTCTGTATTTATTCATATGATCCAGGAATGGGTGATCCCAATGCAAAGACTGAATAAAACCTCTTTATGAAAGAAGATGAGTGTTTCCACTTCTAGAAAAGCAGCAAAGATCCAACCTGTCAACTCATACATGTAAAATTAGGCCTGACTACTAAGAAAACAATTTGAACCATGAGTAGTAGTAGTAAATCTATTGTTTCCATTATATTTAAAGGTACTAAGAAATGATTAAATCACATGACATGCAGTCTTTCAGCCACTGATATATCAACTCCAAGATTTAGAAACTGAACAACAGAGAAAAAATGATTATTAAAAGTTGTAAAATCCATATGGGATGAGATGCATTAAGAATAATGTACACAACATGGCAGTATATAACTTTGAATAGTAACATTATGCAGAATTATATGATGTGTTAACAGCTCTGAAATGGTGTAAATTATCTTACTACTATACATGAAAAAAATCGTTTGATTAGCTTACAGAGTATTTGCTAATTTGGGCTGATTAAGTTGTTGAGCATGCAGCAATTTGTAAAACCTTACATACACTACTTGCATTCCACAGACAAAAACAAATTTGTGTTATTAAATTATAGCTGTATTTATGATATACAGATGCTGGTTTCTAAGGGGATGTACTAAAATATGCACTTCAGATATTTTCCTTAATAAAACTTGAAACACATATCTAGAAAGTGTTGATTTAATCAAATGCACCTGTCTTGATAGAGAAAATTGGAATAGTGCTGCAATACTCTGAGGTATTTTCTTTCAGAGGTTAAGCAAAAGTTCGTTTTTTATCTTTGCTTAATTTCCTGTGTTCAAATGAGGTAAACAGTGGAGTAAGGTGCTGTGAAAACATTGTGTATTTTAATGATTAGTTCCCTGTGAGGGTTCCTCACTTCAAGTTTATTATCTAGGACAAATCATTACACTAGACAGGAAGTAGGCAGTAGAGGAGTTGCTGTTTGATGTTTAATGTAAGACTGAAATGTTAATGCTAGCAAAAAAGTAGTCCTTCCCTATGTGAGCTTAATGTTTCATGTTAAAAAACAGACTGTTTCTTATAAAGTTTGATATTTAATATTAATTCATATAACTCAAAATTGTTCTGTGGCATGCAGTAGTTGAGACACGACATTAACAAGTTTCCCTAAATATTCTACACCTAGAGTTTCTTGGGAAATATGGTCTCCATTCACATCTAAAACTTCACTTAAAACCTTGTTCCTGAGTACAGTGGTATTACCAGAAACTGTGCTGATTTCATTTCCTAGAGTGTTAGTTTCCAAATGAATTTAACTTCACATGATCAGATTATCACATTGTACGAACTGTCACAGTTTCTGTAATTAAAGACAACAGGAAAATTTACACAAGTAAAAAATTCATTCATTCTGCTGAGATGATATCTCAAGAGCTTTAATTAGCAGTATCTCTATATCTTTGGGCATATAGATTACATATTCTCAAATCTTAAATTTGCTTGCCTTGTAAGTCAAATTCTAACACTGCTCTAATTTTTTTTTTTTTTTATTTAATAATATCAACTAGTAAAGAAAATTAGAGTTGACACTGAATCTTTTTATTAGTAGTAGTAGTACTATTTCTGATGAATTCTGTATGTGAGAAGACTTTGTCTGAGGGTATACACACACCTCTGAAACTGTTACTAAGGGAAATAGCTAATTATGGACTACTGTTCTAAGTGGAGATTTTGTGTTAGCACCACAGTTGTTATCCAATACTTTTAATTTTCCTTGTGCCTACATTCCCTATTAGTAGGTTTGCCTATTGAAATATCACAGCAAGTTACTAAGATTTTTTTTATGTATTTACCTCTTAGTCTTTTATTTCAGTTATAACAAAGTTATAGAAAGATAGCCTCCTCCAGTTAACCACAGTGGTTAACACCATTCTGTTGCAAACCTTACTGACCCAATATTCTCTCTCCAAGATGATATCATTTAATCTCCCGTAAGTGATCTCTTCCTCAGTCCTGTGAACTGAGAAGGTTGATACAAGGTATGTGAAAACAAAGTACCAGTAAGTGATAGATGGAACTTTATAGATCTATAATACCAGTAAGATGATTTAGCAACACCTACTGACCTAACCTTGAGAACGAAAAAAACTGCTTTGAAAGAGAAAAACTGAATATATGCACAAAAATTGATGTGGACGTCTGTCCACACAGTATGGCACACTGCAAAATTGCCAACTGAGAGAGAAAGAGCAATTATAAAAGGTATTACAGATACACCCCAAAACATAATTTTTGCTGCTTTAAATACATTTTTGGTATTTAAGAAGGAACATTACCTCTCAATACTTCCATATAAAGATATCATTTAATATTAAACATTCTTTTAAAAAATTGGCATTTCTGAACACGTTTTCCCTAATATCCTAGAAATTAGCTCAAATATTTAATGACAGGCAAGCAGTACACACTTTTGCCATCTGTATTGTTGAAAAATTATATTTTTCACAATAGGAGTTGTAATATCAAGGAATTATTCATGATAACCTGTGTAATAATTCCTAGTTCTAAAACCAGAATAGCACATATTAGAATACAGAATGAAAACATACATTTTGCTTGTGATATTATGAAGTCTGTAGAAGCTTCCATTGCATTCATAAAATCATTTAGGGTGGAAGAAATGTTTAACGTATTAGAGTCCAATCGTCAACCTAACACTACTATGTCCAGGACTTTTTTATGTCCAAGAAAAAGACAGATTTGGTTTCCATTTTAAGTAGGTAATTTTAGCTCTCAAAATGCCTTCTACACTGGCTATTATCACTCTGGAGAAAAGTAAAAATAAGAATGTCAGAATTGAGAGAAAAATACCAGAAAACAAAACAAGTACACTGCCATATATATTCTAGTTACATCTGCATCTTAAATTGTGAATTCTGATCTGATAATTCTTTATCAAAAGCTTATATTAGTAATAGTACAGTATTAGTAAGAGTACAGTAGAGATGCTCAGAGTTGTGGAACAATTTCTGTCTGAAGTGAAGTTAAACAGATAAAGACTTCTTATTTGAAGAAAAGACATTTGGAGAAGACTATGACAGAGTTGACTATGACAGCATCCTGAAGGAGAAAAGAAAGAATGATTTAAGTTATTCTTTAGAAAGCGGAATTACCGTGTAAGGCTCACTGCTGCAAGAAGCTTAGGATATCAGAGTACAAGAAGGCTAACCATCAGTTAGGGAGGTGAACGATAGAGAGACTTAGAAGTATTAAATACATTAAATGTTTCAACAACTCCTAGTTCAGGAAGTGCAAAACAGAGATGTCTGGAAGCTACAAAACTATGCTGATTTATTTTACAGCTTTTCTTCAGTAACCAGTCAGGAGAGACATACTCCAGGCACTGTCTTTCCTAACATGGATGTGGTAGTAAGCATACAAAGATTACTCTGCTTATTACTTTGAACAGAAAATTAAACTATATTAAGAAGAAATTTGAAAGAGTGTTTATAGAGGACAATAAGAACAGAAAATGCCTGAAAAAAATAGCTCTCATAAGAAATGGGGTGGTATTTAAATCATTTTGGTTTTTGCTTTGATTTGTTTTGCTGTCAGTAAGATTTTAGTATTTCTGTTTATACTGATATCTGTTTATACTGGTGAAAAAGACCTCCAAAAAACACAAGGGAAAACTCAGTGTTTTTATCTGTACCAGCACTGACAGAAAGGTATTGACAAAACAGTATAAATATTGTAATAGAGGGTAGAGTAGAAAGGTAACAGAAGCAAAGCTGTTGCTACAATCCCAAATTCCTTTTGAAAGGAGGATCATTAATTTAAGGTATGTACATTTAATTTGGTAGAAATATAGTCTAGTTATAATTAGCAGAAATAAAAGCAGTATCACCATCTTGAGCAGCAGAGCACCTAACCATCCATGAGCAAGGCGATGGATCTGCTCCGTATGTCCAGACCCACAGATCTAGGCAGGATTAGCTCTGGACAGGTCTGAGGGATCCACACAAGAAATATTTTTGAAGACAGGCATCTCTGATGAAGATCGAACACCTAAAATAGCTAGGTGCCCTTGTCTGAGCTTATGAGAAGCCCATGAGCTGAGTGTGGGTCCATCTGGAGCTGATCAGGGCCACTGGGTTCCTCTAGGGCACCTGGAGCTCTGTATGTAATATAAAAATGAATGTAGAGCCCACTTGTACCTAAAATAGTAAAAATTCTAGTAATAGAAAAAATTCTAGGCCTGTTGAGTAGACATTTGAAGTACAATGTCTACTCAGTGCACCTGGCTGGAATTACAGAAATTATTGTTACTGATGCCAATGAACAGTGGCAATTTTCACTACTGTGCTCTGTATTTGTAATAAGAATGTGCAATCACCTTGCAATAGGTACTAGTTCCTGTTCAGCAGTGGTTATGAAATGGCTGGGTTCGGAGGACTTTGAGAACTAAACACAGAAATATTCTTGTGTTCCAGAGAAATACTACGTATACTCTCAGTCACTAGTTTAGAAAGAGACTAAGAAAAGAAACACTGTCAGTTTATAGCTGGCTGCTTAAAATTCAAGAAAACTTTAAATTTTAACATAAGCTAACAATCAAAAAATCGGATGCAGATGGGATCTCAGATGCCACTTAAAAAATTTGCAAGGGTGAGAGTCAGAATGACTCTCTTGAATTCTGTCAAGTCAGAATACTAGCTAGCAGAAGGCAAGACAGTACAAGCCTTACAAGAACAGAAAGTTAATTTAAGCTGACAAATAAATTTGATGCCAGAGGGCAAAGATTTTAAAACAAACATTAAAATACAATCAGGGAAAATTAATAATAAAAAGAAAAAAATTGCAAGCTGCATCCATAGAAATGTAGATAGGTTCATAAATCATTTGAAAAAGCATCTTATCAGCCAGGCTGAAAAGCTACACTACTAAATAATTTTGCTAGGTGAGTCATGGGTTACATTTTTTTTTTTTTTTTTTTTTTACTTCCCTGTAGTAACTAGTTTGTTATGTTAGATGTTTTTGTGGAGCATCTTTCTCATCTTATTATTGCTATCACAGAACGAACGGCGAATACCCTAGGAAGAAAAAGTAAAGCCTCTTCTCAGCTTCCTTTTTTTCTACCCTCTACAGAGGAGTTCTTCAATGACGAATGATCTTCAGATGGGATTGGTAGAAAGATCATTTTTGTACTGATTGCTTCAACACTCTACGAGTCTAAGTTTCTTATTAACAAACTGACTTCATCCCTGAAATTCATAAGGGATTATAACATAGTTAGATAGTTATAGCTATTTGAGTTCACCGACTCACAGAAAAATATGGTGACAAACTGGCACTTCTCAGGTTATTGCAGTAATCACAAAATTGCAGAACTGTAGGGGTTGAAGGGGACCTCCAGAGATCATCAACTACAGCCCCCCTGTAAAGCAGGCTCCCTACAGCAGGCTGCACAGGTAGGCATCCAGGTGGGTCTTGAACATCTCCGGAGAAGGAGAATCCACAACCTCCCTGGGCAGCCTCTTCCAGTGCTCCATCATCCTCACTGTGAAGAAGTTCCTTCACATATTGGTGTGGAACTTCCTGTGCTTGAGTTTGCAGCTGTTTCCCCCTGTCCTGTCCCCGCAGACCTCTGAAAAGAGGTTGACCATGTCTCCTCGACTCCCACACTTAAGATACTTACAAACATTAATCAGATTCCCTCTGAGCCTTATTTTCTTAAGGCTGAACAGACCCAGGTCACTCAGCCTTTCCCCATAGGAGAGATGCTCCAGGCCTTTTATTATCTTTATGGCCCTCCACTGGACTCCGTATTATGTTTATCTGTTACATCTATCAGTCATAATAAAGGGATATTAGACTGGGTAATGAACAGTGCACAAGAAATGTAGAGCTTTCTCTTATTTTGATACCATGAAAATCAGAATGAAAATAATGATTTTAGAAGATTTACTGCTGTGAGAACTGTAGGTTGCCTTAGTAATGAAAATGAAGTTTTAAAAGACTGGCTGGAAGATACAGGCATAAAAAGTAAATACAGATTGACAAGTAGACACATAGAAAATAACTGTAAGGCAGGGCCATCTGTCTTTTTTTTTGTCTTAAGAAAACTCTCCCCTGATTCTGTTTATTTCCCCACCTCCACTCTCTCCAGCCTTCTTCGGTTTCCTCAGGTTCCTCTCGGTCATGATAATCACTTCATTGCGTGCAGTTACTTGAAATCAAATAGAAATATAATGTCCTGAGCTCTAAAACCTTAAAATACATTCTTCCAAGCTCTCACTACATTTTGGGGTCTTATAAAGCACTATTCCTACAAAGAACAAAAAGAAAAAAACTTGTATCAAAGCAATAACAATATTTATTGTGATGAATCATGTGAACAGCTTTTCCACAGTGTGAGAACAGACCTTCATGTAACTTAAGCAGAGATAAGCTAAAAGACAGGAAGCTTGCATAAATGTAAGCCCAAGAACAGAATGTGGAGGAGGCCATTGAACTTGTCATGTGGAAATAAGAAAGTAGAATAGATGTCCTGTTGCTGAAGATAAAATGGCATAACAGATGCCTCAGTTCAATGCAGCACCAGTGGGAGCTGGTTGTGGCTATTCCAGAAATGTAGAAATCTGATAATCTAAATTCTGTGTAAATTCACAGTGAGAATGATTACTAGCTTTCATCCCATGACAGAGACCCTTTCCATGTATTCTAAGAAGGGTGGTAATATATATATTTTTTAATTATATATATGAATTATTTCTTGGAATTTTGGCCTGTTTTTTTTGGAATGTAATGAGTATGTATATGCTATCCCTTTAAATACGAAGTTGTTTCTCCCTTTGATGTGCATGTTTGGAGTGATCCCACATGCTCCCAGAACTGTAATAAAGGGAATATCTGCTTGACATAACTCACTGGTGTGTCAGGTCACTTCATCTACTTTCTGGGCTAATAACCTGTAACTGCAGAGCTTCTCATTACTTTTAATTCCTTTCTCAATACATCTTTCCAGTCTACATCCTCTTGTTTGAACTCAGAACTAATATCACTGAATCAACTTTAGCCTCATGAGAAGAGGATGAACAAATTGAAACTACAAAGTAAGGTAGTTATATGAATAAATAAATCTCTATCCATGGTCTTGGTCAATGTTTGTGCCCAGATGACAAAACATCACTTGGCAAAACTTTTTAGAATTAAGTCTCTGAACTACTTTAATAACAACTAGGATGTGGATCAGTAAATCACATACTCCTCAGTTCCTTCTCTCTTTTTTTTTTTAATTTCTGTTAAAAATAGCACATTAAAAAAATCATTCAAAGGCTGGACAAGAAAATCTTTTAACATCACTTTGATTTTTACTGTGCTGCACTTGAGAACTGTCAGTAAGAGGCTGATTTTTTTCAAAAATAATATTCAAGAGGCTGATTTTTTTCAAAAATAATATTCTATTATGGCTTTGGGCTTTGAGGACTATTGAAAATTGTGTTTGTCAGCTACTTGCCACATATGAAGCACCAAAAATAGCTTATAATTAGCTACGTATCAGAAGTGAGTTTTGTGGTAGAGTTTTAAATTGGTGTACTGATCTTCCGGTGTCAGAGAAACCCTAACTTTTGAGAGACTGAGCAAACTTACACAAAGCTTACAGAAGAAATACTTACTGCCGTTCACATGAAGGGGAAAAGTCACGGTGGCACTCATGCAATTGAACAGCATCTGGAGCCAAAATCTTTTTCAAGTTGCATTTTAACATGGAAAGAGAAGGAGAAATTCTTGCTGATGACTTGGTATTCTTTGGAAGATAATTCTAGGTCTGTGTTGAAGCTGAGAAAACTGACAGAGTAACTTGACATGCCAATGAGTTACGTCAAGCAGACATTCCCTTTATTACAGTGCATGGAGGTCGCTCCCACTGAACATGCAGACTGAGAGAAAAAGTGACTACATATTTGAAGGCCTAATGTATACATATTCATTACATTCCAGGGACATAGGCAATGGGCAGAAACTCCAAGAAATGGTTAACATCTCTGGTGGTCATGGGATGCATCCTTGTAGATTTCCAACCTTCTAAGTGGGGAGGGGAGGAAGGGGGTTAGTTCAACCCTGTTCCCACTGATGTTGCATTAGCTGAGGCATCTGTTTTGCCAACGTATCTTCAACAACAGGACACCTATTCTGCTTTCTTTTCTTCACTTGACAACAAGTCTCCTCCACACTCTGTTCTTGAGCTGACATCTACACAAGCCTCTGACCTTCAGTTTATATCTGCTCAAGTTATGCAAAAGGCTGTTCTTGAAATGTGGAAAAGCTGTTCTCGTGATTCAGTGTTAATTACTCCCTGAATTCTTCACAACATAGTTTCCAAACATGGTAGGCCAAGAAGGCTACTTTGATTGCTGCGTATTCCTCATTCTGATAATCACCTGCATTCTTTTGAAAGCTTAATGAAATATTTAACAAATCAATCCTGTATTCTATATGAAGTGTCCAAAGTCTCCTTGAAAAGCTGAGCAAAGTGTTGTACTAAACTCCTGACAAAATGATAACATGGAGAACCTCTTGCTGTAGGTCACTCAATTCCAGGAACCATTTTCTTTAAAAAAACCTGACTAGCCAATTCATGTTTGTCATAGCTTATTGTTTGAGCTTATTCCTCTCTGTATCAAAGAAATTTTAGAAAATGTACATGCACAACTTACCATCCATTCCAAAGGTTATTATATTGTGAATAACTTGGTGGCATGGATAATTAATTTCTGTGTGTGCTTCTCTACCTGAATAGTTCATAGTCTCCCAGGCACTAAAAATTTGGAATTTCATACTGTCCCTGAAACTCTATGACAGTTTAGATCTTGTCTTAACAAGGTCTTCCAGGAAAATGAGTCAGAACTTCATGGGCAAAGCCCAGCAGGGGAACACATGTATACTGGCTACTGGTAGATAAAATGCGGATTTCAGCTCTCTTGCTTTTCTTTGCCTACATCAGAAATAGTCTGTCACAACCACTTACATCAACTGTTCTTTGGCAGCTCCTAGTATCCTGATCATCTTATGTTGTTAAAACTGATTTGTAAAACTGATGTTCTTTGGAAATGAAGGGAAAACTCCTATGACAAGAAATGGGTGGCAAGGTTGGAAGCATCTTTCAGAAACTTAGTAAAATCAGATTTATTGAGGATTTGGGATCAGAAATTTCATTCTCTGCTATTTATTATTTAGAATACACAATAGATACATACATAAATGATGTAGCAGTAAAATAAGTCATTTACTGTGCCATGTTCAGTGTATATTACTAAATAAAAATAACTAAAATTTTACATTTGATAAATATCTGCTAGAAATTGATCGTATGCAATTTGTGAAGCATGGATTCAGGTGCAAATGAATCAAATAGTTTATTGCAGATTCTAACATCCTTTATATATATTTACAGGTTTTCTCTTGTAACTTTCCCAAGTCCCTTTATGTGTCAGCAAAACATTCCACGAACACTCCTTAACCATGCGTGCAGGCACTTTTCCAGTCAGAGTCATGTGTCATTCCTAGTCATGCACTCTTTCTCCAATCAGGGTCGTTATCACACAGCCATCACGCAGCTAACTTGACTTTGTTTTTCTCTTCTCAGAATTGCTTTTTCATGCTGTTTATCTTGCTGCACATCTTCTGCTTTGAATAGACTTTTTTGTATTCCCACAGTCATAGAATCCCGGAATCACATTTTGGGTTGGAGGGGGTCTTAAATATCACAAAGTTCCATCCCCCTGCAGTGGGTAGGGACATTCTCCACTAGATCAGGTTTCCCAAAACCTCATCTAACTTGGCCTTGAACATCCAGAGATGGGGCATCCAAACCTTCTCTGGACAGCCTGTGAAGTACCTGTCAATGGTTTACAAGCTGATTTGACTTGCTTCCATGACTAACGGGGCCAGGGGACATATTCACATCCCAGGAAAAGAGGAAGGGGGAAAAAGGGGAAAGGGTAGGGAGATGGGCCTAAAAACAAAACAGCAACAATGATCTGAAAATGAAGGTTAATTTACTAAATAAGATATTGGAATTCAAGATAACACAATACAAAACAATATAATCGGAATTGAGGGTAATAAACCAAATAAAATGAGAGAGAGAGCATCCAAAATTGAAGGTCTTACTCCACTGCTGAATACGAGATGGCTAGGGAGCGCACACTGAAGACGAACAGTAGCAAGAAAAAAGACTATGTCTCAGGGCTTGCAAAAAGTTTTATCTTTCCTGATGAACAGAAAATGGAAACAAAACAGTGTAAAATCCTCTGGGATACGTTTTCCTTCTCTTCTGAGAACCATGCACCTGGAAAATTGGCAGTCCATGGAACTGGAACATTATTTCTTCAACTTCCAGTACACTACATGGTATCATGATGTGGAACACTGATAACAGTACCTCATCACTCTCTACATAAAGAATTTCTTCCTTATGTCTCATCTGGACATACCTTTTTTAGTTTGAAACCTTAAACTTTTTCCTATCATTAATCTCCTTAACAAAAAGTCTCTCTCCCTCTGTCTTGTAGGCCCATAGTCTGAATAACTTCAACATTCTCAGCATTCATCCTGAGGAAATCTTGAGACTTACCTAAGAAATACTTTTTTTAAATTTGAAAATGTTAAATAAGTTCTAATTCTTGTAGTCAAATTGCTTTGAAGAGCTTCAGGGCTGTACTGGGTTTGAGGTTTATAGATGAGGAGGTTCAGAGAATGTGAGCTTAACACATCGTCTGAATTTTAATATCATACTGACATCCACTTGGGTACATTTTGTGTGAGGCAAAGAATCAGTAATATCTGTTCAACTGAAGACCTTGATGGTAATGTGAAAAAGAAATGAAAGATAGAAAGTCAATTTCTGCCATGCGCTCTATTTTTACCTCAAATATTAAAAAATATTTTCCAAAAATCAAACAATATGAAGTCATTTCAGTCCTTTACACCATGGAAAATTAAGTGTTTAAACAGTAAAGTACAGATATTCTGAGAAATTAGAGTTTGCCCCAGTTCAAAAGAACTCTATTTTCCAGTACTTTAATTTACTGTTTTCCACTATTAATTATTTTTCCTGGATTTACTGCCATTAGTCTTCATACTGTTTTAGAGTGTTTATTTTAATTTTTAGATGCAAGATAGATGTCATAATTGCCCATGGAGGATGAAAGCTATATTTTTGATTTATCTTTCTTATTTTTAAAAGTGTATAAAGGTTTTTAATGTATGAGTTACACAATCAAATTCAGGAAAAATATCTTATTCACATCCCACACAGGCATGACCTATTGACAGGCACATAGCAAGTATTTGTTTTAAATATATATGATCTGATTAGGCAATCACAGTAATTCCTTCACTGATCAGTTTTCCAGTAGCTTTCAAAACTTCATCATGTAACAATTATTTTGTTTTTAAAACCGTATTCTGATGGATGGATAGAAATAGTATTACCAATAGCAAAATAAGCATTTAAAGCCCATTTGTGTTAGGCGTAAATACTATAGATAAATCAAGAAAGATAAAATTTAATTACTACTTACAAAATGCTTGGAAAAATATAACATAAATCTATAGCTAGTCAACCATGAATATTATCATTATATCGAACAGAATTGTATTTGTTATGATTAATTTAATTTCATTGCCTGTTTTTCATAAGTACTTTCTATGCAAAAAACAACCACTGCAATGACCTTTTGCAGCTCATCTAATACACAAGAGGAGGTTCTCATGCAAATTGCTACCACATATATAGAATTATCATGATTCTTGGATTGAGACATATGGATGCTGGACCATTTAAAATAATAATAAGGGTCATCTTCTTCCTCTTTCTCTGTGTAAGTAGTAATCATAATGGGTCCCCAGTTGTTATTCAATTAATTAAATTCCAAAAATTTTTTGAGGGAACACTGATGCATGCAGTGCATTATGAAGACTTGCTGATAGCAAATCTGCTCAGTAAACTGTGATAATGCAACACAACACAATCTTCTGGTGTAAACAGAAAAACAAAAATAAAAATCAGATACACCTTAAGGTACAGTCAGGGATACCAGGCAGGGTATCTTAGCTATTACTGAATAGATAGACTATTCAGTAAATACTGAACCTCAGTACAATAGATTTGGTGTCCCAATAAGAAAAGGATTGCCTTCTTAACCAACAGCACTCCAGCTGTTTTGGTAAGTAAAGATTATACCTCCTTAACAACTAACTACGATTATTTAGATGAAAGACAATATCTTCCCCATCTTATTAGTAGAACAACAACTTTGAGGAAGAATGTGGAAGAAATTGTAAAAGTTCAGTCCAGTTCCCCATCTTGAGAACCTCTTTTATTGAGGAAAATCTCAGAAAACTTTCCTTTGCAGCAGACTTTCCTGTTGTTTCAGAAGGAGATTTTTGTATATGAACATTCCCATTAGTTTCATTGTTGACTTTAAGATGTTTGACACTACATTTGAAGATCTCTGCATCACAGAAGTGTTAGTACCTGCACAATCTCTCAGATCAACACGTGAAGGAGAAGATAGTTTTGCAAGAAAAAGCTAGATAGAAAAGAAACCTTGAGATTAAGGTTTGAATAATATTGCCAAAGTCTTATATTTAGAATTCTGAGCATTTATTCACTGTTTTTCATGTAAGAGTAGTTCAGTAACACAACACAGAAATGCTTCTATGTTTGTTATGCAGAGAGACAACTGAGTGAAGATGCAGTCAGACAAAATGTTATTGTGCTTTTACAATGAAATATCTGATTTTTGAAAGTTTAGTTGAAATAACAGTAGTTATTCTCATTAGGTTAACTAAGGAATAAAACTGAATAAAAGTAGGGTGGAACTTCAACTAAGCCACTACAGTAATTCACCTGAGATTAAACTTTAATAAGACCACTTCAAAAAGAACTAATTTTCTGTTAGACTGCTCCATGTATTTTACAAATTTGAGGTTAAATATTGTTCTTTATTACAATTGGTATAAATGTTTGTTTGGCTGCTGTTGAACACAAGAGCCAACACAAAGAAAAGAATGAGACTAAGCTTTATGTGAGATATGGAGTTTCCCATTTTGGAAGCAGTGATCTGTTAAATCAGTTTATTAGCCTGTGGATATGCACAAAATGAAAACCTACAATATTTACATACCATGACCTCATAACTTTTTGACAGTTAGAAATTTTTTTTTCACAATTAACTTTTGACTCAGGGTTACTCTGAGCTGCAGCTTTTCCTTTGGCTTTTTGTCTTCCTGCTGAAAAAAAAAATATACACTACTACAATTAACAGCTAGGTCATTGTGCTCTGTGCATAAGTTATTGCAAAGTGACAATTTCATCTTTATGTATACAATAGAAGTTCCATGGTAGAATCCATTTAACCGACAAGAGAATGGAGTAAAGATTTTTGTTTGAATGTAGGGACTAATTATCCTAAAGCAACGGTACCTATAAAATATTCAAGTTAGATTCTCTACTGGCTTATGTCATACTTTGCCAAACGAAATAAGATTAGAGCAACTTCTGTCCTTGTCCAAAATTTTATTTATTAATAAATAAATAAATAAATAAGTTTTTTTAATTAAAAAAATGATCCCCTGTCCACTTTATTAAAAAAATAATTATAATAAAAATAATTCTGTAACAAAATCTAAGTGACTCTTCACTGTTTACACTTCTAAAAAAGAAATTGATGAATTGTCTGGGAAGTTCAGAACTCAGCTTGCAACCTAAATACTTTGCCCCTGCTGGACAGAAGATGGTTTCACTCTAGCATGCCACACCTCAAGCACATAGAAAGTAACAAGTTGGGCTCTTCGGGGAAAAGTGCCACAGTCCAGAACTCCTAAGTTAAAGAACAGTGAAAGAATGAACCACAACCTAAATGCTATTGTCAATGTTCAACAAGTTAGATTATTGGAGTGTCTTCAGATTTTCCACTGTTTTCTGAAGAAAAAAAAAGAGTGTGCAGAACTAAAGTTAAGGAAATGTTTAAATTGTTAAGCTGAACTTATTAATTAAAAACAGATGAAAAAATGTAGCTCAGCAAGTGCATAAAAACTTCCAACAACCTTCAGCCATGTAATAGGTATTTTCTTAGAACATAGTCTAAGGTCTTACTGCTCCAGAAGGGCAATGTGTTCCCAAGAAAAGGCAAATACATAAATAATGTAGATATTATGTTTGAAGTTCTTCATTCAGGGACAAGTTTTCTTGCTGAAAACTGCTGTTTAGTTGAATGTACATAATCTGGCACGAGCTCACAACAAGTCTTTTTTCTCTCTTTCTACACACATATTACTGGGTACCAAAAAGGAACATTTTGTTGATTGAAGATGCTGTAAAAAGACCTTTGATTAAGATCAGTTTGAGAATTAGAACTGTAATGTCACATTAGTAGAAGGATAACACAACATAACAACATAACTTTATTATCTGAAGTATTATGTCCTTTTTAGGTTTATGGCCTGTGTTAAAGCAGAGAAGACACTGAAAGCATGAAGATGTGAACCGACTGGTCATGAGTTTTGGTTATGCAGTTGTCTCGCTCCAATTTATAGGAGGGAGAGGAGGTTCTTTTATTATCTATATACCCGGCGTGAGATTAAGAAGCAACGGTTCAAATGTTGGTCCGACCAGTTTATTACAAATCTTAATCAGGGAAATGGGGAAGGGGAGGATGGACACTATTATGATTAGGGTAATGGGGGAAGGGAAGGAGGGCGATAGAAAAGATAGAAAAGAAGAAGCAAGGAGTCTTTATAGGCAGCAAGAGGGACATAGTCACCACCATGGATCCAGCGAGGTTCGTAGTTCAGTCTTTCATCTTCAGTAGCGGTGGGTCGTCAGGCAGAGTTGTCCTGTTGCCAATGACGACGGTGAGAAGGACGACGACAACCATGGCGATGATGGCCCCTTTTCAATGCTTTCAAAGTGGTGAAGTCAGCTATCTTTGGAGTGACAGCTCAAATCCAAAGTGGTCGAGTCAGCTCTCCTTTGAGTGGCAGCTTCTGGCTCTGGGGCCTCAGCAGGA
This sequence comes from Lagopus muta, assembly GCF_023343835.1. Lineage (NCBI taxonomy): Eukaryota > Metazoa > Chordata > Aves > Galliformes > Phasianidae > Lagopus > Lagopus muta. The sequence goes on along the minus strand of NC_064472.1, from coordinate 51,316,591 downwards.
AACTCCTTTGTTCTTATCTTCCTGGCCTTGCCAGTAGATAAGAGGAAGCAGGGAGGCACCAACTTGCATCTTGCCTTCGCAGGATACAATGGTATCATCCCCCAACCTTCCATACTTAGCTGGAGCGGTTTGGCCACAGGCCAGATCTTCCGCCAGTGAACACTGCTGACCACTCTCTTCCGCTCTTCTACAGAGCAAGCAGCTCTGGGGGAAGGGGCTTGCAAATGTTCCCAAAGCGATATCGATTGTCACACAGTTAGCACCCATCAGTTGCCTCCTTGACAAGTCACTCAGAGTCTTATCACAAGAAAAACCTCAGGAAGCAAGCTTTGAGCCAAAAAAACTAAGAAGGATTCTCACAGCAGTGCATAAGAAAAACTCAGACATTAAAATGTTCTGAAGAAAGTACAAGATTTACATACAGCCCATGTGAGATGGTGAAGAAGTAGAGATAAGCAAATTTGAGAGAGATGCAAATTTAATGTACAGTTGTGATACAAAATAGTGGTATTTTTAGCATGATAGCAGATGGAAATGAGTAGGTGAGAAGATCAAGAATAATGATCTTCTGGGATGATTGTGTACAGCAGTACTTGGTTGTGGATCAAAATTCAAGAGATATATCACAGACATTTTAATTGAGAAAACACACACCTTCCAAACTTGCAGTAATGAGTAAAGAAATTAAAGCCTGGGGAACACAACTTGCAGAAGGAAAGATGTTATTGCACTACTGAAGTTTTTCCTACTTAAATAACAAAACTTTTCGGAAGTTATTGCAGCATAAACCCCAGGAATGCCTTGCCTGTATAATGTGGTTTCCATTCCCACTACAACATTTCACATTTCTTAATGTGAGTGAAATACGAGTGAACAAAATATAAATAAAATCGGCATTTAAACTGTTACTTCAATCTGTAATATTAAAACAAAACAAAAAAAAAAAAAAAAAAAAAAAGAAAAGAAAAACAAAAATACACAAACAAAACAAACCAAACACAATCACACTACAAGAGAAGCAAGTTCCAGTAACAAATTCAAAATTTCCTCAGGGTAGTCAGCCTTCTAGACTCTGTGATCAATGGATTTGAATTAAGAAAGCCAATCACAAATGTACTGCTACCTCTAGAGATAAATCACTAGTAGAATTTTTTTAACACATTTGAAAAAATAAATCTTACCATAGCAAAGTGCTTGCTGACGAATAGTATGTAAGATTAATTGATTTGAGGATATTTAAAAGCAAAAAAAGAAAAAAAAAAAAAAGAAAAAAAGAGAAAAGACAATTATAGACTGATATTTAATTTTTATAATGCATATAAAGATTGATGTATAAAATCGTACAATAGCTTGGGTTGGTAGTGACATTAAAGATCACCTAATTTCAACTTCCATGCTGTAGGTAGGGCTACCATCCAGTAGATGAAATGGTCAAAAATGCTATTCAACAGCCTTAAATATCTTCCTAGATGGGGCATCCACAGTTTCTCTGGGCATTATGTTCCAGTGTCTCACTATCCTCTGAGTACAGAATTTTCTCATTACACGTAATGTAAATCCCCCCTCATTTTATTAAAATATTTTACCCTTACCACATCACTACATACCTTAGAATCACAGAATTATACAATGATGGAGGTTGGAAAAGACCTCTAGGATCAGCTAGATTAAAAAATGCTCCCAGTCATTTCTCTCAACACTTGTGCTCCAGACCCTTCACAGCTTTGTTGCAGTTCTTTGGATGCTCTCAGTGTCTCAATGTGTTTCTTGTATTGAGAGGTCCAAAACTGAACACAGTACTTGAGACATGACCTCACCTGTTCTGTGCACAGGAGGACAACCTCTTCCCTGGTCCTGCAGGCAATACCATTTCTGATATAAGCCAGGATGCCACTGGCTTCTTTGTCACCTGGGCACACTGCTAACTTACGTTCAGCCAGCTTTTGACTAGCAACCTCATAGAGCTAGCATCAGCCCATTGATCCAGTCTGCCTAGATCCCTCTGTAGAACCTTCCTACCCTCAGGCAGATCAACATTTTTCCCGGCCTTTTCATCTGCAGACTTACTGAGGGTGCACTCAGTTTCCTCATTCTAATCATCAACAAATATATTAAACAGGAGGGGTCCTAATACTGACTTTTGGGGAACACCACTCATGACTGACTGCCAGTCGGATTTAACATCGATCTCTACCATTCTGAGCCCAACCATACACATATTTTATTGTCTAACTAAGAGTACATCTGTCTAATCCTCAAATTTATATCCCTAGGAGAATGCTATGGGCTTGGTGAGCTGCTTCCACTGGTTCCCCCCGCACCCTTGAGTGGATCCTCTCTGGTCCCACTGACTTGTGACAGTCCAATTGGAGTAGCAGGTAGCAAACTGTTTCTTCCTGAATTATGGAGGGTTTACTCTTCCCTCCATCCTTGTCTTCCACCTGGAGGGTTTGAGTATCCTGAGGATGACTGATCTGACTATTAAAGACAGAAGAAAAAAGGCATTGAGTACCTCAGTCTTTTCTTCATCCTTGGTGATAATTTTCCTCACTACATCCAATAAAGTATGAATATTCTCCTTGGCCCTCCTTTTTCTGTTAAGCTATTTCTGAAAACACTTTTTGGTATTTTTTACAATGGTGGCCAGGTTAAGATCTAAGTGGGCTTTTGCTTTTGTAATATTCTCTGCATATCATAGCAACACCTTTGTACTCCTACCAAATTGCTTACCCATTCTTCCAGTGGTGATAAACTCATGATTTTCCCTGAAATCTCTGTGAAAGTTCCCTCTTCAGCCACTTGCCCACTGGCTCATTTTACAGTAAACACAGTCAATCTTTAAGATTTCTTCTTGAGCAATATCTAGCCTCTCTCTTTGGATCTCTTTGCTCTTTAGGACTGACTCCAAAGGGGTTCTCCCAACCAGTGTCCTAAAAAGTTCAGTCTTCCAGAAGTCCAAGGTAGCAGTTTTGCTGACCTCTTTCCTGACTTCACCAAGAAGTCAGGAGAACTGTCATGTTTTGATCACTACACCTAGAACAGCTTCTTACTAGCATATCTCTTATGAGTCCTTCTCAGCTTGTAAAAAGCAAGTCTAAGTGGGGCACCTCCCTAGCTAGGTTCTCAGCTTAGTCAGGAAGTTATCTCCATATTTCACACATCTCCCAGACTATTTTCTCTCTGCTGCACTGTACTTCCAACAAACATCTGATAAGTTAAGTCCTCCATAAGAACAAGGGTTAGCGATTGTGTGACTTCTGTGACCTACTTGTTGAATGCTTTATCTGCACTTGCATCCTGGCCTCCACTGGGATGTCAGCTTTATTAGCCTTTCCTTAACAGTTATCTATAGGGAGTTGACCTAATAATCTGTACAGCACTGAGCTTTACAGATTCAAAACACTCCTCAACATACAGTGCCATGCCAGCACCCCTCCTTCCCTTGCCTGTCGCCTCTGAATAGCTTATCCATTGCAGCATTCCAGTCATGAGAGTGATCCCATCATGCTGAAGTGATGGCAACTATGTTATAGTTTTTCTGTTGTACAATGACTCATTGCTTTTCCTATTTGTTGCCCAAGCTATGTTAATTTGTGCAAGTGAACTCCCATCTGCTGGGCTTAGTGATGTACGTCGCCCTGTTATAGAACAAAAACAAAACTCCACTACTGGCACCAGCCTTTTAGCGTAGTATTAGGTGGGTTTTCCTGTTCCTTTAAGTACTTCCCCCTCTACCTGAAGGAGTACCGCTTGGGAACAACCTGTGCTCCCACTCCCTCAATTACCCGATAATTACACTGAATGGTCACATAACACACTGAAGTCGGAAAACTTCAGAATGAAGCTTATTTTACACTAAAAATAAAAGCAAACTATCACCTGAATTGATGTTTTTTAAAATGTGTAACCTGGCTATTTAATCCAGAAGAAGAAACGCTCGTCAGGATCATGACAGTGCTGTCGAAATCAGCAAGTTGTCCAGTATCTGGCATGTTTGTCTCTTAGCAGTTTTCAGTTTAACAATTTTGTTTTTATAGTGGGCTGCTCCTATAGTAAAGTTTCCTGTGTTATTACATTGGTCCATGATGTTCAGAGGCAGATGTTTGTGGTATAGCAGCAGAGGCTGAACCTTCCTGCCACTATTCCGCTACATTTTATTGTGAGGTGAGAGGTGTGCAGCAGAGAGACAGTCTGACAAAATGGTGTCTGACATGGAAGTGTGTACGGAGCAAAGGTGTTTCACTGAATTTATCCACACAGGAAAAAGTGGCATTAACTGACACTTTGTTAATGTTTATGGAGGCAAACTTTGGAGATGAGCATTGAGAGATGGTGGCTGGCATGTACCAGTAATGGTGACAGCAACATGAAAGGCAAGCTGTATTTCAAACAGCCATGAAAAGGTGTTACACTGTGAAATGAAGAACATCTCGCTTAGCTCAATCCACTCAGATAAGTTAAAGTTTATGACTATGCTAAAAAATTGTGTTTTGTAGCTGAGAATTTTCTGTATCAAGTAATGTTATTGTGCTCTTTGTAGCTGTTGTAGTTTCCAAAGAAATAAATAGGAAGCATTACTTTCAGTGCACATAGAAAATATTCTCTTAGGATAAATAATCAGATCAAGTGATTCTGGGAGAGAGAAAACAAGCATGGCAAAATAATACTATAATGCAGTGGAATTCCTAGGTCACAGCCTGAACCAGAAAGTGACAACAAGAGCGCCTAGAGCAGGGGAAGCCTAGATCCACCCCTTCGTCTCTCCCCATCTCAGAGATGCTTCTGGAAGTGCGTATGCAGTCTAAGTCTGTGGATGGGTTCCCCTTACCATTTTGCTTCCTTCTCGCAGCACACCAGAGTTTGAAATGAAGAGGGCTGCATTCCTCAGCTCGCCCTTTTTTCCAAGCTGTTGTTGGAAGGGGTGAGTTGGCTCCTCTTTCTTTGGTATCTTGTTCTGTGGCACCTGTGTCTCAAATAAAGGCTCTGTTATTGCTTTTGTCTTTTCACATATACTTCAAATTTCTATATTGTAGCAACTAATAATAGTAACAGGAATCATTCTGAAGGGTTCACTGTAGGAACTTATTCACACAAAGATGAGCCCTTTGGAAACGTGTGAGATGGATCAAGCCAGTGTTGCTCTGTGGACAACTACATACTCACCCTGGTGTGAACTTAGTACACAGTTACTAATTCCCTATGGAGAAGGGCTTTGTGCCAGTCCTCATTTCACTGTTGGACCTTTCAGTGTGGATGTCTGTGAAACTGACAGGTTCTTTGTGATGGGGTCACTCAGCTTGGGGAGAACTGGAGCAAAAACCATTTCACACATTATCAGAAGATCAGTAACTTTTCACGCCATGAATAATGCTACATCAAATCAGAGCTCCTGGAAACCTCACTGAATACAAAGAGAGGCGGCAGGACCTTTCACCAACTGCTCTGAGCTGAATGCCAGCTTCCAAGGCAGAAGACTGTCAGTAATTGGAAGTGTACTCTTTTATTTTCTCAACATTTTCTCAGTGCTACCAACACTGAGATGAAAGTAGTATCCCCCCAGGTGAGACACTGAATAATGATAAGATATAATTAGCTTACAGTTTTGCCTTTTTTTCCCACTGAAATGTTTTCTAGCTGTGTTGTCTTCCCAAGTAATTTGTGCCAATGAAGATTTTCTGTAAAGTTTTCTCCAAGAGAAACACAGGGAAGGACTTGTGTGGAAGGAAATAGGTTATTGAAGATCCCAGGCTAAACCTTAGGGAATCCTAGGTCCTTTTGGGGAGAAAAAGTTGCCAGTGAATATAAAAAAATTGGTGCCAGTGACTCATCAGAAAATGAGGACATCTCTCTTAGATTTTGCTGCTGGAAATTGAACTTTTGTTCTTTGCTTCCCTAAGGCTCGGGCTGAAATCCAGGAATTTTTTGTTCTATTACTCTATAAAGATTCAGTCCATACAGTACAACTCCCAAGGCATAAACTATTCTTACTTACTCACTTTTACAGGTATAGTCAGTTTTTACTTAAAATACATATGCATATTTCCTAAGTAGGGTCTTTCTACAGATAAAGTAGTTTTATTTCCGGTTAATGAATTCATTTATGCCATGCATTTAAACTTAAGAGATATCTCTCTTATTTCTTTTATTTTTAGCAAAACTGATTGCTTTTGTCTGCTCATAGTGCAATTCTTCTAAATGTGCACAAAATTCTGCAGCTGTGTAGCTGAAACCCTAAACATTTTGAATGATTTCATGGCAACACTCTTCACAGGTGACATAGTCCTGTATTAAGATTATTCTTGAAGGTAATCTCCTAAGGGTTTTTTTTAAATTAGATTATCTCTCTCTTTTAATTCACTTCATATTTGTAATGTAATACCAATTAACTACATTCTGTCTGCTTTAATCCAAATAATGTGTAATATGGCCAACCTGAAAGAAGAAATTGCACCCTGTGTTGTGACTGAATAGATTTTGATGCTGAGATGTGTTAATCAAAGAACCTATTAGTCAGAAAGAGCCAGTAAGTCCAAGTTAACCTGTCTTGAATCCTCAGCAAAACTCTTTTTGTCTGCTACAGCCAGCCCTGTCACTTTTCAAAAGCTGTGCCCCGTTGAAGACCTAATCAGCAATAAAGCACAGTTGGAGAATGCACCATTACCATTACCTTCCTGGGACTTGTGGTGTCTGTGAAATTACTCAAACAGTGCTTTAGACAAAAGTTAGAGGAAGAAAATTATCTGTTCATCAGGGCAAGAAAGAAATTTCACCTCCAAAACTCTACAATCTTTATTATGTGTGCTCTTTTCTATACCTTTTTGCTCATCAGTAGCAAACTTTGGATCCAGTGTTCAACATCAGGCTCAAATGTGCTTTCATAGAAAACATTCATGAAGAATGTAGCTTTCATCAGTCTGGTGTAAGATCCTGTGCGTGTTCTCTTTTTAATCTAGTCAATGCAATGAGAAGTACTTGACTTCTCATAGGTGAAGACATCAGGTTTAAAAATATGTAAATAAATATTATCTTTACAACATACAGCCCAAGGAAGAAGTGGATTTTGATTAGAAAATGAGAAGCACAGCTTTCTAAAAAGCTAATAAGAAATAAAGATTCAGCTTAATCAAAAGTGATTCCTATTTAAATCATATCAGTTTTTATTCCTCTGTCACATTTTTCAGCAAATATTTTATAAAAGATTATACAAAACTTAAAAGCTTGAGCTAGAAAATGCTGAATATTATAGGTTTCAAGGCTGTATTCCTTCTTATGAAAACTAGCTGTGTAACCCCAATTTGCCATATTGGGCCTACACCAATGACACTGTGATATGTAATATATAATAAAATGAGGTCTACAGGCAGACCTTGTGACGTGATGTAAACTTTAGCTCAGTTTTAAGAAGGCATGGTATCTGTGCAATTTACAGATCTGACATTTGTAATAGTTGTAGTACAAGCACATGGGATATCCATTTTCTCCTGGGATGTCCTGATTTGGGGGGCTGTTTCCCACTAGAGACTGGAGACTTCAGATGAAGCTTAACTGAGTTCTTCAGTCGCTACAATTCCTGGTGGGGTACATGAATTTAATGCTGTCAAGAAAACTTCCCTATCTATTTTGTGATAACGGGATTCCTGTTATTTTTATGGAAATTAATATTTCCTCTTGTCTTTAATATAACCCATGTCCCCCAACTGATGTTTCACTTTTTACTTTCAATTTCTAGCTGGTAATATTGGATGAAATTATTCATGAGAAAAAAACACTTTCTTGAACTAGAGCAAGTATCCGTAATGTTATCATACTGCATTGCTTAAGCAATAATATCTTAGTCACAGAACTTTTGGAAAAAATGTTAAAAGCTGCAGAGATTCAAAGCATGCAAGGAAAGAATGACATTGAGGCCTTTGGTGTATGTTCAGAGAAGAGCAGTGAAGAAGCTAGTGAGGAAGCACAGGGAGGAGTGGCTGAAAGAACTGGGATTGTTTAGTCTGGAGAAGAGGAGGCTTAGGACTGACATTATTTGTCTCCATAGGTACCAGAAGTGGGGTTGTGGTGAACTGGTGATCAGCCTCTTCTCCCATGAACCTAGTAATTGGACTAGGTTCATGGAATGGCTTGAAGTTTCAGCAGGGGAGATTCAGGTTGGATGTTACAAAATACTTCTTCTCCAAGAGAGTGGTCAGGACTACCCAGGGAGGTGGTGGAGTCACCACCCTACAGGTATTCAGGAAATGCTTAAATGTTGTACAGGACATGAAATGTTGTGAGGGACATGATTTAGTGGGCAATATTGGTGATAAGTAGACTGGATGATCTTAGATGTCTTTTTCAACCTTGGTGATTCTGTGATTCTAAGACACTCTGGGGAACATAAAAGTCTGAGAATCATTTTAAAGAAATGCCCACTCCCCTCTCTACCTCCAGGGTGCAACCCAGTCCTTGTTGACCTTGCTTTTGATTCCTGTCATCGTTCCCCTGCTAATGGTACCATCATCTCACAGTCTGATTCTGGCAGCTTTGCACCTGTCATCAAGTTAGAAGTGCCACAAGCAGTCTCAAACCCTCTTGAGAACCCAGGGGCTGCCAACTGCTAGAAGCATTTCCTCTCCACAGTGAATAATTCAGGAGAACTGCAGTGATCTGATTTCGCAGTCCCTCATCAAATTGGAAGCATAATATGCTGGATTAGGTAGAAAATATTTGGTACACAGAGACTCTATGATGTCTGTACTGGGGCTATATTAAGACTACAGAATAGATAGAATGTTTTTTCTTGCAGGGTCGCTTGGCTCTCTATATCTAAAATTTAGGAGAAGTGTATTCTCCTTCAGCGGAGACCAGTTACCGTCAGCATTATAACCACCTTATAACGTTCATGCTGTAATAAATGTCTGGGAAGGATTTGATCTGAAATAGTTTCACCATTTCTCAACCAGGTGCTAAGCTGAGCTGGTCTTCCATTTGAAACTCCATTATTTGCACAGTTTAATTTAACAAGTAGCAGTTTTTCTGCAACCTGCTTTTTCTTTCTCACTGTGTGTTGTTTGTTTCCTCAATAAATTGCTTTTATTGATTTTTTTTACTGTTTCACCTAATGATATTTCTTGTGAACTCAACTAATATGCTTTATGACCTTCACTCCTCTGCTGCAAATCTAGTTGCAGAATGCTTACTCTGCTAATAAGTTATTTTAAGCATTACCTCGAACAGTCTTCTCAGCAAATTTCTCTGTTTCCCATCAGAGTATTCCTCATTTTTTTAATTCTATCTTTTTCTTCCTGTCACATACTATTTGACATCTATATCCTTTGACATGCACACAGTCTCCTCTAGAATACATCTCTGAGAAGTTTGTTTCTTGGATATCTTGGGGAGCACTATTAGACTACTTCTTTAAACATTTACCATACACATGACACAATTTTGCTGTGTAGTCTCAGTGGTTACAAAAACAATCTGTGAATCATTTAAGCTTTCAAGTGTCAGAAGGGAACGTCAATCTGGTTTAGTTTGTTATGAATATAATCAGAAACAAAAAATCAAAACCCTGGTGAGGCTATGATTTGAACCAACATCTCCCTCGTGAGCCTGACAAATTGAGGGTACAGTGTAGTTTGTCTTTTTTTTTCTGCAGCAAAATTCTACAAAGATTATAAATTGCCTTTAAGTTGGCAATCAAACAGCTCATCCTTTCATGTGCACTGCACATGTTTTAAATCTGAAGTGATTAAAGTCTAGAAGGGTAACCTGTCTAGAAGACAAAGGGATTTTTGTGGCTCTACTTAGAAATTCTCATCTGTGATTTGCATACTAAGAACTATAGCAAGAAAAGACTTGATGTATGATTGCATAAAACCATGAGTCTTATGATGCAATAAAAGTAAACTTCTCTCACTTCCTTTTCTTATCAACAAATCCTAAAAACCGCACAATCACGGAATTGTAGGGACCTCTTGAGATCATCCAGTTCAGTGCCCTGCTAAAGCAGGTTTCTTACAGAAGGTTACACAGGAAAGTGTCCACCAGGGGTTTGAATATCTCCAGAGAAAGAGGCTCTACTAACACTCTGAGCAGTCTGTTCTTTCTGTCATCCTAAGAGTAAAGAACTTTTTTCTCATGTTCAGATGGAACTTCATGTGTTCCACGTTGTTCCCATTGCCCCTCGCTCTGTTGCTGCACATCACTGAAAAGAGCCTGGCCCCATTCATGTGACTCCCACATTTTTGATGTTTATCCCCTCTCAGTCTTCTTTTCTGCAGATAGAATTGTCCCAGGTCACTCAGTCTTTCCTCATAATGGAAATGCTCCAGGCCCTTCATTATCTTTGGTGGTCCTTCACCAGCCTCTCTCCAGTAGTTCCCTGTCTTTCTCTAACTGAGGAGACCAGAACTGTACACCGTAATTCAGATGTGGCCCCACCAGGGCAGAGCAGAGCAGAAGGACCACGTCCCTTGAACTACTGGGCACACTTTCTTTATGCAGCCAGGATGCAGTTGGTTTCCTGTGCTGCAAGTGCAAGTGCTCTGAACCAGATGTAGGATCTATTGATTATCAATTGCTCTTGCTGAACTTTATGAACTTTATTTGTACTTTTTTCACATGGGCCCAGCTCTTAAGCCTGTCAAGGTCCTTTCCTTCAAGTGTATCAAGGGTGTACAAAGTGGGTATATTTAAAAAGGTATGTTAAAAATGTAATATCAGTTTAAATGTTAACCACAGGATTCAATCAATCTTATCAATCCCTCTAGTTGCAAAAGTGGTGGGGGAACTAAAGAAGATTTACAGAATATACTGGAATAGGTATAAATAAATCTTATTTGCTGTTAAGTCAATTTAGCAGGAGTAGCTAAGAGATATTATATCACGTGGATCTTAAAAGAGCTCAACTTGACTAGAATACCATAAAATTACCTAATCTAGGTGTTCCCGCACCAGCAGGTGGATATGACTAGGTGATCTTTCAAGGTCCCTTCCAATCCCTGACGTCCTATGACTGTGAAAATGCTGCTGTTATAACTTTCTATCAGTTCTCCGTAAGCCTTTAATACCAACAATTGCCCACATTCCCTTTCATACCTGTGTAAGCAAATGCAATGAGTGAACCCAAAAGAGCATATGAAGTGATTTTCTTTTAATTTTAGAGCAATTTCTGAGTGCAAAATTTATTTTATCAGTTGACTCTGTGTACCACATGGCAGTATATAATTTGTTATATTTCTTTGGTTTGTGTATGAATGGGATTATTTTCATCCATTTGGTAGCAGTTTAGTGAGTGACTGGTGCAGAGGACAGAGGCCTGAGCATTCCTGTGTACTGCATACTCTGATGTATCTTAACTGATATAGGCACAGCATAATCCTGCCCTGTCCTGCAGGAAGGACAACACAACAAATAATACCAAAAAGCCCACTGAACTCTAGTCAAATGTGTCATTCAAAATTAAACAAGCACTTTGTTTCTAATTGCCTATGGAAGCATAAAATATTTTGTGTCCAACTTTTTAAGTGATTACATTTGTTCAAATATGTACTTAAGCTGCTTTTTCTCTTTTATGTATATTCATTCTGTCAAGCTGAAGAAAACACATATCACAGAGCCCCTTTCTGCAGGATGGTTTCCACAGTATCCCATATTTCCTTAGGTTTTCCTAACCCTAAAAGAATTATTTGATTTTCCTTCACACTATATAAAAATTCAGTGCTGTTGAATAATCTCCCACAATACTCGCAGAAAAAAATATATATATATTTTTTAAATGGTGCTTATCTCCTGAGCATATATTGTAAAGTAATTCATCAGAACAGTGCAATTGTTCACTTCTAGGGGATGTACAGTTATCTTCACATTCATCTTACTGGAAGCACACTTCAGCTAATACCATAAGTTTTTTGTGAAATTACAAGAAAAAAAGCATTGTTTCCTCCCTCCTTGGAATAAAAGCCAAAAACCATGGTGGCTTTGTTGAGAAAATGCTCTAATTTTAGCCTCAGCAGTATTAATTTAAGGAGTATTTTCTAGAGAAACAATAAATTCCAAGGACTAAAAAAAATATGCACTTTAAGTTTACCATGAATATCCTTAAAGAAAAGAGATGTTAACCCTAATTAACTGTTTAATTAAACTTAATAGATCCTAGTTAGTCCATATTAGTACAATTTTATAGAATGAGGTTAATTCTTAAGTCAAAAGTCTTGCATGATCTTGACATAATTTCTCTGAAATTGCTGCATGGTTTTATTGCACAAAAACCAAATAAAGAGAGTGAACGTTCCTCACATTAAGACTTTTTTGACAACTGTCATTAATTCAGTCTGACATAGGCTAAAAAATTGCAACAACATCAGCTGCATTAGGTGGATAATATTCCAAGAATATTAATTATTCTTCAGTGATTTATCCATAGCACATGTTTGAACGTATGTCTTCAGAAGTAGGAAATTTTTGTCTCCTTCACACAATGTCTAGTTCCTGTGAACAGTGCAGAGGAAGAATCTTTTTGGTTCTCTTGGAAGACCAATGCACAATACTTATGTAAGATGGTTGCCTCTCTGCACCTCACATAGCAGGCAACCATCTTATCAGTGTCTGGTACCACTCAATACAGATCAGACTCCACCAAAATACTGCAAGGGAGAATTTGAAAGGGAAGATGCAGCAGTTGCTTTTAAGCAGGGATGGTGAAAGTCCAAACTGTCTCAAGGAGAGCAAATGGCCATTGCTACAGACATTTGTAAAAAGTACTTGCCCTAAGAAGTGAATGAACATTTCACTAATTCTGGTCAGACATGTGCTACCAGGGCCAAACACAAATACTCAGACAAGCACACAAGCACCATAGTGCTGTACGATCCCTGCCATAGGTAGACTTCATGTTCCTAGCAAGCTGCATCGCATGGATCACAGAAACTCAGTGACAAATCTGGCATCTTATTTGCTTGGAGGTATTAGGCAGCTATCTGTGAATACTTTTGCCTGTTTTGATATAAGAAGAAATTTAATAAAATTACATGAAATAGATCTGCGTTGACCAGTTCCTATAGGAAGTAACTGCAAAAGGGAGACTTGTTGTGAGAAACAAGTTCTGAAGTCCCAACGAGATAAAGCCACAAAATCTCAAAACATTAACCATTATTGATAGGAGGCCCTTTCCATTTATAAACTACGCCTTTATAAACAACTGTTAACAGAAATGAGTAAATACTAACATGTAAATAGTTTCATAATAGAAAAAATATCATCCCATCTGGAACACTGATTCCCTAACATATTCAAGTGCAGTGATAATTACAGATTTACATCAATTTTAAATGTTAATCTGCTAATATAATTGAAATATCTCAACCTGCGTTGAGTATAGCATGGCCAATTCAAGAGGGACAGCATGCATCGTTGCAAGATTACAAACACTTTTAATTCAGTCATGGTAACCTTCTGTCAGTGATCTTAAAACAACTGAAAAATGAACCATTCAGTGTTAAGACTAACTGTCATTGAAATTTAATTGGTCCTGGTGCTGGTGCAATTAAAGGCCTCCCCTTGTCAGTGTTTGCACTGGTTTTGGTAGTGCCAGTAAGCAGAGTGCTTTATCAGCTTTGATAGTTATGCCTGGGAGCAAAGATTGAAAATCAACGAGTTAAATGAAACAAAATATCCTGGGTACATGTTAAAATAAATACTTCTTACCCAGTCACCCCTCTTCTAGGACCTGAGATTTATTTGTTCCAAATACTAGTACAATCTTGAAAGCACAGTAACAAATTTGTAAACTAGATTTGCATTAAATTTGTATTAATCAAACAAAGTAAACAACAAAAAAGCAGAGTGGAAAATGTGTTACGGATGACAAATAACCATCATGGATGGAAACTGACCTACATCTCAGAGTTCTTGGTAAGCATCTTTCTGTTAAAATCTGTACAAATGTACAATTAGACACTCTTAAGATATAGTTACAGTTCAAAAATGCTAGCAGTACGGTGAAGTACAAACTCAATTAAAAGCAAAAATTGAAGACATTTATATGTTTCATTTACTTCCTCTATAACAACAAATCTTGAATTGGGAGAATCTTTGTGGTAGATACTTTGGATAGGGTCACTCTGTATGTTGTATATCTTTTTATTTTTATAGCTTCAAGTAAAAAGGTATTTTGCAGTGTCCTAGTTCACATTAATTTAAATTAGTGATTTCAGAACAAGATTATAGGGAGTATTCTGACAATTGTAGGTTGGAAAAGAAGAGTAGGAACCTTTGGAAAACTAATACAAGTGACAGATGCAGCATTTTTATGATCACTGTCGCACACAAAGTGCATGAAGAACAAATACAACCTAGAGGTTATGAATAGAAACAGATGCAAATATGGTGAATCTCTCACGACATATGATTTATAAGATGTTGGAATTGCCTAGAAAACCCTGCAGGCAGCAAAAAGGCTCTTTAAGATAGATGGAGCCTGATCAGTGATGCTTATAAAGAATGAAGTAGAACCGATAGAGCGTACAGAAATAGGGCTCCTCCTCTCACTGCCTTCACATTGCCCAGACATAAACACAGAGGTTTTGTTGTAGGAGGCAAGGGAGAGAATAAAGAGTGACCACACTAATAAAAGGAAGAAAATTAAAGGTAGTTTGTCATCATAGTTTCTGCCATCCCTTTCTGCCAGCTAGCTTGTTGTGCTTTCTTAAAGGTAAGGGGGAGTCTCAATGAGAAAGAACACAATTCTTTTTCATATGAAGCCATTTTCAATTTCATAATCAGTAACTTAACCTTTTCTTCATCTAGACAGGATGCATAACAACCTTCCGGGGGGCACCAAGAGGTCACTTTCATGCTCAAATATTTGATGATCTTTTGAAAATGAACTTAATCCGAATTCAGTCAAATATGACAAGTACTACAATGATTGTCCACAGTTGCAAATAATCCTTTTGGGTGCCTACAGGCAAAAGTAATTCTGGAAAATCTTGAAGATAACTTTGTTGTCTACAGTTGTGGGTGATATATGACAGCAGTATATGATGGATTTACAAGATTTACAAGAAATAGCTTCTGAAAGCATAACTTTTTAATCTATATGTACTAAGCAAAGAAATATTCTAAACCATTAGTCATCACAGAATAACAGACCAGTAGATATTGGAAGGTTGCTCTGGGTCTAATACACAAAACAATTCCCACAAGCCAAAAAAACAACCAATAAATCAAATGCTCTAACAAAAAGAAACTGTTAAAATGAAGACCTTTGTATTACTCCAAACCTCATGTCTCTGTCCTACAAGAAAAGGAGAAAACTGAAGATGTACACCTGACTTACATTTAATAATCTGCAATTATGAAGTCTTTATACTGCATAGAAGACAGAATAAATAAATAAATAAATAAATAAATAAATAAATAAAATTAGAGACCAGATGATGCCGTCAGTTAAGTGAATCAGTTTTCCAGAAAAACATACTGTTCCCAACTTAAGAGAAACTTCTAGAGGACTAGAGTAACTTCTTTTAGAACCAGAGGGAATGGCTTCAAGCTGCACCAGGGGAGATTTAGGCTGGACGTTAGGAAATACTACTTTTCTGAAAGAGTGGTCAGGCACTGGAATGGGCTGCCCAGGGAGGTGGTGGAGTCACTGACCCTGGAGGTGTTCAAGGAGTGTATGGATTCTGTGTTGAGGGACATGGTTTAGTGAGAGCTATTGGTGATCGGTGGATGGTTGAACTGGGTGATCTTGTAGGTCTTTTCCAACCTTGGTGTTTCTGTGATTCTGTACTTCTGTGATTTTATCTAACAATAAAAGTTTCACCTTCAGAGCTGTCTGTTTTATCCCATAAATCACTGAATAAAGCAAATCACATCAGTGTAAAAGGGAGATGATGTATTCACTAAAATTTATTTGATAATTTGCCTTAGATGAATTGTATCCAACTTGTTGCCTAAAATGTATCTACTCGACATTTTAAATCACGAAATCATTATCACTTTATAATTTTAAATAACTTTCAGATCATCACAGAACTGTTAATGCATTACATTATTCATATTCATTTAAACCAAATCCTCCAATGTTATTAATGTAAACCAATAGGCAGAAGAGCATACTTATCTCCTAACTCCATTCAATTGAGGAAGGAATTATTAGTAAGAGCTCAGGACCCAATTTGTCATTACTTCCAAATGCAAGAGCACTGACTCAAGTTCACATTCTGCAAAGAAAAAAATCTTATTATGATTGCAGTAATAGAAGAATTGGTACTTTTGTGGAGCTAGGAGATTAGAAGGAAAGGTCTGAGCTCATTCACAGTTATATTCTATTGTATGGGTTTGATTCTTCCTCATTTATACGAAGCATCTCTCCTTCTGTAAATTCTTATTTCTAGATATTTCTATTTTTATAAATAAAATCATTCTGTTGTCTCAACCAGTAATGAAGAACATGAAAGAGTGAATTCCAGTTGTTGATTTAAGAATATTTAATACATTAGATTAAATCAAATTTTTTCAGCCAAAATAAGTTTTTAAAACTCCCTAAGATATGCATGTCCAAAGCAAGCAGGATGTGTGGGATGTGTCATAGCCATAATATATTTAATGTGTGTGTTTATGAGGCTTGTCCAACTGTTCTTCCAGTCTTGTAACTGTTCAGTGTATCATCAAGGGACAAAACAAGGATGTGCCTTGAATCCTCCTCGGTCTTTTATAGTGACTGAACTTCCTGCAAAGCATAGCTTATACATTTGGTCTGTGATGTCTGTGGTTTTATTTTGTGGTTAGTGTGCCCAGGAAAATATCAAGGAGACAATGAGGCACAGCAGGAAATATGAAAAACACTTTCCAATCATTCTATGAAGGATAAGAACAATCCATTCTTCACAACATCATTTTTAATTATCCCTTCTTTCATAATTAGGAAAAGATCAAGATCTGCCTTATTAAAGTATCAAAAATTTATAATGCTGTTAGCATCAAAAGTAAAAGATTTTCAAAGTTGATATTCTTCTACTGATTTAAAACTCAAATCAGAAAACATACCATGTCCACATTTCATTTATAAAATCATTTGTTAAGTGCTAACATAGCTAACATTTGTTAACTGTCAACAAAGATGATATCAGTTAAAAAACTCCTTATTAACAGGTAATTGCCAATAGCAATTATAACACTGTTAATAATGTTCTAATGTTATTACTCCTCATTTGAGGAAATGCTGATTATCAATTTAGATTTTCTTATGGAAGCAGCCTGGCTCCTGTTTCTCACCCACTCACTCTTCTAAATGTGTGCCATGCTGTTTTAAAAATATGCCTGCTCATATATTGAGATAATTAAACTAGTTTTGCTTTTGACACTTCTTGCCAGAAGATTTAATTACTTACTCTTTTGATGAGATATACTATTCCTACTGATATTTTCTTATGATCATCCTTTGGCAAAAAGTCTCTTCTCAACACCGCACTTTCTCGAGACAATTCTGAATATATAATCCCATTCTCTGATCACAGAGGAAAATAAATCTTCACGTCAGGACAGGGCTTAACTCATACAGTAGATGGCTTTGTGCTCTGGAAGCACTCACCCATGGCACAGTCCTCTCACTAGACAGGAAAGAAAGGGAAAAGGAAAGCGTTTTCACCAAACCTGGGAAAGGCAGGAAATGAGTTGCATTTTTGCTTCAATATGTGCTTTCCTCCACTACATCTTTGTTTTCTGCCCTTGTCCAGAAGTCTGTATACACATACATTTTATATGACATTTGTTCCAATCCACAAGTGTGGTTTAATCAAGCTCTGGTTTCTGGAAGTGTGAAAGACTTTTGGTTTCGCCTTTCCCAACTTCAATTTCTCCTACTCTGCTTCTTCAAGCCTGTATCTCTTGTCCTGATACGCAGCCATAGAAGAGCCAATAGGAGAGGCCGCCTTCTACACCCTGCTCCAGCTTTCCTCACCACCAGCAACAGCAGTGTCCACCCCTGGTTTCCACCTATCCTGTCTAATTAAGTCAAATGATACCAGCACATTCCAGCTAGCCAATTCTACACCCAAAAAGAGTTAGTGTTAAGGCAAGGAGGAGGTGAGGGAGACAGAGAAAGCAAGGAAGCAGGTTATTTCCTGGGCTGCACTTTCACCGTGTTCAAGAACGCAGTGCTCATCTCCAAACAGCAGCACAGTAGCCAGTCATCTCCAGAGCAAGCACTCCTGGAATCCAGGTCCATCAGCAACAATCTATCCAGTCCAAATTCAAGCTAGGATAGAAAGAGTGGCCTTGTACCCATGGAAAACTCCAGGAAGGATCATTACTTTTGTGCTTGCTTCATGAAATTATAGAGTCATAGTCTCACAGAATCATGGAATGGCTTAGATTGACCTGAAGGATCACAAAGTTCCAACCCCCCTGACACAAGCAGGTTTGCCAACCACTAGATCAAGTACGAGATCAGGCTACCTAGGGCCCCATTTAACCTGACCTTATACACCTTCAGGGTCAAGGCATCCACAGCCTCTGGGCAACTTGTTCCAGCACCTC
Source organism: Lagopus muta (assembly GCF_023343835.1). NCBI lineage: Eukaryota > Metazoa > Chordata > Aves > Galliformes > Phasianidae > Lagopus > Lagopus muta. The sequence goes on along the minus strand of NC_064472.1, from coordinate 51,298,066 downwards.
ACCACTCTCAGTAAAAAACTTCCCCCTGACATCTAATCTAAACCTTCCTTCCTTTAGTTTAAAGCCATTCCCCCTTGTCCTATCACTGTCTACTCTTGTAAAAAATTGACTTCCCTCCTGTTTATAAACTCGCTTTAAATACTGGAAGGCTACAAGGAGTTGTCCCTAAAACCTTTCCTTTACCAGGCTGAACAAGCCCAGCTCCCTCAGCTTACTTCACAGCAGAAGCGCTCCAGCTCATCTTCATGGCCATCCTCTGGATCCTCTCCAAAAGCTCCACATCCTTCCTGTGCTGGGGGCCCCAGATCTTGACACAGACTCTAGATGGGACCTCACTAGGGTAGAAGAAAGGGGAACAATCACCTCCCTCGCCCAGCTAGCCACTCCTCTTATGATTTTACTCAGGATACCATTGGCCTCCAGCTTCAAGAGCACAAAGCTGGCTCATGGTATGTTTTTCAACAGGACCCCTAAGTCCTTCCCAGAAAGACTGAGGAGTTCTTCTCCCAGTCTGTATACATGTCTGTGATTACTTTGACCCAACTGCAAAATGCTTCACTTTGGTTTGTTGAACCTCATTAGATTCACAACCACCCATCTTTTGAGTTTATGAAGGTCCCTTTGGATGGCATTTCTTCCTTCTTCTGTATCAGCTGCATCACTCAGCTTAGTGTCATCAGCAAGCTTGTTAACAATACACTCAGTGCTACAACCCATAATCTATTTCACTGAAAAAGCTGTTAAGAATACCGCTCCCAGGATGGAATCTTTGGAGACACTGCTTGTTACCAGACTCCACCTGGACACAGTTTACTTTGGAGCAGCTCTCATAAATCATCCAAATTAATTCATGGAATATCAAGCCTCAAATAAAATGGCCTACATTTTCTCATGCAGAAATAAGACACTGCACTCCAAAGACTGGACAAGATTGGAAAATAGATGTCCAGTCCTGGAAAAGGCCAAACACATTTTTGGATGTGTTCAGGTCACTAGCAGAGAGTGTTTTGAATATGGAAGTTGGAAGCTTCTGCAGTTGTGATGCCTTTGATTATGGTGTCAAAAAGTACTAGTGTAGCGGAGGGTTAATGCTGATTGCTATTACACAAAATCTTCTGTTGTTTAGTACTTCGATCCTCAAAGATGAGTAAAATACATTTTGCTGTGTTTCTGCTACTCTAATTTGAATTTCAACACTGCAGGTCCAGGCATCTGTAATTAAAAATAATCTAAGAGCAGCCAACAAGTCTTTGACAATTTTTTTTAATATATATTTATGTGGTGTTGTAGAAGACAGCATGTGTTTGGTATTAAATCAAACACTTGTTTCAAAAATAGTTTTAGAACTTGAATGGTGTCTCAGTGTCTGGTCACACACTGAGTTGTAATATGTTCTGGAGTAGTATTTCATGTTAAATAAATGTCTACTTGAGACTACAAGCTGGCAAGAAAGAAGACAAATTCCTCATACTACTTTATTCTACTGAATGTTAACAGAATTTTGATGTTAGCATGATGGATCGGGTAGTGGATTTCATTTTAGTTTGTGTTAAGGAAAACACCTCTTTCTTTTTCACTGATACAGGGAGATGTTAAGTTCATATATCTTTCTTTCATGATATTTGTCCTACCATACACAAGTCTGAATTCTTTTCTCTCTGAGATTTACTTTTCCTCAAACTGTACTAATTTTCTGTATAAATGGCCAAAAGATAATTTTAGATATATAGCCCAAGGATCTCGCCTAAGGCATATCAAATGGTAAAACCTTAATATTTGCATATGATAAATCATCTTTAAAAGAAGAAACAAGCCTAGACTAAGCCTTATCCTTCAGGATACTTCAAAGACACCAATGACACTTTTATATCAATGCCTAAATCATCAAACTCTTTTCTCTGATTATCTAATAAATACAAAAAACTAATCTAATTCTCATTTAGTTCACACTGGTTGTTAAAGAAGGGTTAAAAAAAATGGGTTTTGTTTGTTTGTATGTTTGTCTGTTTAAATGTACACATTTATACTATCTGGTAGAACAGTATGTCTCACTTAATGTCCACATCTATCTTAGTTTAAATATTATTCCTTTCAAAAAGTTAGAAAAGGTTCTAGAGAGACATGAATGAAGAGAAAAAACCCAAAATCAATAACCAAACTAAAATTCATGCAAAAGATGTCAGTTATTCATCTATTTGATATTACTTCTTATTGCAAATGTATCCCGTTCTGCTTCATAAATAGGTATGTAGAGCAGTCTTCTACAGGTAAATAGAAGATAAATTTTAAATAGGTCTTCCTTACAAAAAATATGAAAGAAATGTAATCTCCACGTAGTTGATCTTTGGTTCTGAATTTATATTGTATTTTTACTCCAATCGTAAAAAATACGCAATGCCTGAGTAGATTGCTTGACAAACATCATCACTGGGTAACTCTTCTGCCCTGAGAATTGCATCTCTACAGTACAGCTTCATCCATGAAAGTCTTTTTCCATATTCATTAAGTCAACATTGTGACTCAGCATCTTAACTTGTGCTTCCTGCTTGCTATCATGAGTTTTTAGCAATATACAGTAATTTCATACAAGTTTATTGCTTGGGAGTCATAGAAACAACCAAGACCAAGTGAAGAAGAATGGCACAGGACTTGTGTGCCAAGCAGCTGTTTCACATCACATCCTATAAACAGTAATATAAAATGTTTGCTTTTTATGTAATAGCACATCTTATTTCTCTTTTAGTATCTCTCCATTAAAATAGAATTCCTCTGCATCTCTTGCCTGAATGTATCTTTCGGGAAACAATAGAAAGTTCTTTTTAGAGCTGTGCACTTGAGCACACTGAAGTGGCAAGTACTTCTCAGGACAACAGCTCAAATACACACACAGATTCAGGTCAGCGTTGTAGCAGGATTCATCTTCAAATACCTATGTAAGTATTTGTTTCAACATTAAATTAAGATATTTGGAGTTGAATTTTAAATAGTAGTCCTTAGTGGTACAAACTATACCAGAAGTAACAATTAGATAGACTTGTTTAATTACAAAGGATGCACAAAAACAAACAAACAAACAAACAAACAAAAAAACCCACACCTTATTTATTTATTTGTTTGTTTATTACATGGAGCATTAATGAAGCGTTATGTGAGAAGCTCTTATCTTTCACCTGAGAAATCAGCCTGGTGCCTCACTTCAAGTACCTTTATACTAGTACAGGTAGGACAGGGAACAAACAGAAGGAACCAGAGATCTGTGTGCCCTACAGGGTAACTGCTGAGGCATGTAGGAAAACTCTCACAACTGCAGTATTTCAGTGGATGGATCTAGGCTGTAAAGGATAGGTGGGAATGGCAAGAAGATGGAGTTGCCCTGAACACAGGAAAGTAGCAGGAATGTGCAGAGCTCTGCAAGGAGCAAGTGATCAGTGGTGTGAGAGCTTATGCATCAGCCTTTCGGGATTGCCACTGTGGCTGAGGTTGTTACAGATATTTGCTACAGATCAGCTGACTGGGGAGGTGTAGATGAACCTACTTCAACCAGCTAGAAGCAGCTCCACATTCAGAAGCCCTGGTCCTCAGCGGGGACTTCTAACCATCCAAATAATCTGCTGCAGATACAACATATCAGAACAAAAGCCATCCTGTAGGTATCTTATGTTAATGATACCTTCCTAAAACATGTGACAGAGAAGAGGACTTTGATAAATACTGAGGAGTACTTTATTGAGTCTGATGCTTACAAGCAAGAAGAATTTGTCAGGGATTTAAAAGCAGCATAGACTGGAGCAACAAAGTATTAATTTCAGGAATCAGGAGAGAACAAGGGAAATAGGAAGATCACAGCTCTTGATTTCAAAGGAATAATCTTTGTCCAGTGCAGCAATTTGGTTGGAAATATCCTATAGGAAATGGCCACAGAGGGTTTGGAACCCTTCATCTGAGCTAAGGAATTCTGTGAATGAGAAATCAAGCAAAGACTGTAGAAGTTGCTGTAGCATGTAGCAAGTAACAGTAGCATGGTTGAACAAGGAGCTCCTGATTAAACACAGGCATGACAAGGAAGCATTCAAGAAGTGGAAACAGTAACAAGTGATCAGGACAAATGGGGAAACAAGTGTTCAAATGTGCAGGATTGAGGTTGACACCTGAAGCCACCTGGAGCTGTCCTTAGCTAATGATATGAAGGACATCAAGGTGTTCCTACAGATCTATCAGTACATAAGGAAAAAAATGGGGGGGAAATGTGGATTCATGGAAAAATGTACCCAATTAATTGATGTGTGGGAGGAAGACATGTTCACAGTGAACCCTTTTGAGGCTCAGCTTGATGTGCTGTAAGTAGATCTGTGGCCCTGTCATAGTTTGAAGAGTTAATCACACAATATCCCTCCCTCCCCTAGGGAGAAGAGGTGCGAAGGAAGAAGCAGAAACCCAAGTGAAATAGAAGAAACTAATTTATTCAAAGGAATGTTAGATGGTACCTGTGGGTCCTGGTGGATGAAAAACTGAACATGAGTGTGCTCCTGAACCTTGGAAGGCCAATGGTATCCTGATGGAATGGGCTCCATCAGAAGGGTGGCCAACAGGGACAGGAAGGTGATCATACTGCTCTTCTCTGCTCTCCTGCAGCCCCATCTGGAGTACTGCATCCAGGTCTGGGTCTGCCAGTACAAGAAAGACAAGGAGCTGTTGGAGAGACTCCAGAGGAGAGCCACAAAGGTGGTCAGAGGGATGCAGCACTTCCCCCATGGGGAACTACAGGCTGATCAGCCTCACACCAGCCCCTGGAAAAGTTACTGGATAATGAAGGACAAACAATCCCGAATCAGCATTCTATATAACTGGTTTTGTTGTTGACCATAAAGCACTGGACTTTAAAGTCCTTATCTGGACTTTAGTAAGATTTTACAGTATCTCCCATAACACCCTCATAGATGAGTTTATGAAACATGAGTCACATAAGGAGCCAAACTACCAAGAGTTCAGTGAAGGGCCATGAATATGATTAAGGGACTGGAGCATCTTCCACTTAATAAGAAGTAGAGAGATCCGGGACTGTGCAGCCTAGAGAAGAGAAATCACAGAATCACAGAATTATAGAATCATAGAATGGCTTGGGTTGAAAGGGACCTCAAGGATCATCAAGCTCCAACCTCCCTGCTGCAGGCAGGGTCACCAACTTCTGTATCAAATACTAGACCAGGCTGCCTGGGGCTCAATCCAACCAGTTCTTGAATACCTCTAAGAGCAGGGCATAACCTCTCTGGGCAGCCTGTTCCAGTGTCTCATCACCCTCTTGGTGAAGAACTTCCCCCTGGTATCCAACCTAAATCTTCCCTCCTTGAGCTTAAGACCATTTCCCCTTGTCCTGCTATTATCTACCCTTGTAAAGAGTTGACTCCCCTCCTGTTTAAAGGCTCCCTTCATGTACTGAATGGCTGCAATGAGGTCAACCCACAGTCTTCTCTTTTCCAGGCTGAACAAGCCCAGCTCCCTCAGCCAGTCTTTATAGGGGAGGTGCTGAAGCCCTCTAATCATCTTTGTGGCCCTCCTCTGAACTCTCTCCAAGAGCTCCCTGTCTTTCTTGTAATGGCAGTCCCAGACCTCCCAGACCTGGGAGAGAATGAAAATGAAGGAACAAGAATCTTCTCATAATTATTCGTAGATTTAAGTTGTAAAAGACTTCTCTTATCTCTGGAGATATTCAAAATATGAGTGGACATGAACTTGCATATCCTGCTGCAGCTGCCTCTGCTTTAAGTCAGGGAATTGGACTACATGATCTCCAGAGATTCTATCCTACTGTGGTTCTATGACTGCTGTTTTCGAGCAGCCTATGCATTTTAAAATAATCATTTTCACCTAATTTTAATATGCTGAACAAGAACACAACAACACTGACATAAGAAAATACACTTGTCAGAATGTGTTATAGTCCTGAAGCACAAAACATGACTTTGTGCAACACTAAACGTAATCTGAAAAGAACAGCATCAGCTCATCAAATGTAAATTTCCTAATTTTAAGTAAATCATGATACATGTCCTCATATTTGGGAGGTTGGTACTGTTCCAGTTTCTACATACTGCTTGTGAAAACGCCATCCTCACAGGGCTGACTACAAAAGTCAGTCAAGGAGATCTTGTTCACCTCATATAACAACTTTAATTCTGTAACTGTAACAGTTGTTCTCTATTATACTTTGAAATGCATTGACATGAAGTATAACACCTTGCTTGAGAGTAGTTATATGAACAACCAAAAAACATCAATCGTTCTTTTATGCAAATCATTATATTGCTGTAACCAGATCACTGTAACCAATACTGAAGTAATACTTCCAGTGTAGTCACTCCTTTTCAGTTTCCCGACTTTCCCTAACTTGTATCTTCATGATAATATTTTCCATATTCATTGTCTGTAGAAGCCACGAACGCTTTTCAACACTGTGAGCAGCCATGGGTATTCATTAGGTAAACGATGTTGAAAACATTTAACTCCTTATATATGTCAAACAGGAATTCTCAGAAAAATCTGTAACTCAAAAACTAGAAATTCCCCGCAAAAATAAATAAATAAAAGGAAAGTAGTTTCTTTCATAGAGACCTTTATTATCAAAGATATGGTACTTTCAGTATAATAATTGTTAAATTACCTGCTTCACCATGAAAAAAAACTATTGTTTCAAGGCATTTCATACTAACTGCATACTGGCTGGAGAAACAGAAGTCTGTGATCTTCATAGAGTAAACCAGACCTGTTAAAACTGCAGCTGTAAGATCTTAATTTTATGAGGAGGTGGAAAGATGTAAGATTTCCAGTGACTAGAGTCTCCAGTTTATCTAAATACTGCCAGTAGAGCTATGAGTTCAAAGAACCTTTAGTGAACAGGAAGATTAAAATGAAACACAACTAGATTTCAAAATAAGACATAGGAAAATAATTCCTTCCCTCTTCCTATTTTTTTTTTCTTTCCTTATTTGTTTTAAACATCTTCTAGAGATGTAAAGCTTAGGAAAAAAATCATATATTGGTATACTGGACTGCTGCAATGTCAAGTATTCAGTGTCAGTCTGCACCAGAATTTTCCAATGGTAATGATGAAGGTGAACCAAATAAATTTCTGTCTCATCATCTCATTTCACACGCCAGTCAGCTTATCTTTCCCTGAGAAATCTCCATCCTAACAGGATGAAATTGTTTAAAGTCTTCAAGTGAAAGAGAGGAATTTCATTCTTCAATTTTCTTACAGATTTTCAGTTAAGATTTCAGACTGTAGAGAGTTTCCTCCTGTGATAGTGTCTGGTGAACGAACAAGAATATCCTGAGCAAATGTCAGAGTATGTTTTATTTATTTTAATGATCCTTCTTGCTTTCTTTGCCTCACTTTTATTTTATTATTGTCAGACTTAGTTTGTACCTCTAAGCTATATGAGATGTATGCTTGCACTTTCTGACGATCATTTGGTAAATTTTTGTGATTGTCTTTCATTCAGAATTAGGGAACACAAAGTAAAAGTTAAGATTCATTTTTTAGGAAATTCGTTTAAAGAAAAATTCCAGCCATGGGAAGGAAGTAATAGTTTAGAAAGAAAAACAAGGCACAAAAAGAGAACTGATACCCTTATAGCTGAGGTCTTGGACTATTTAGTGGAAGTTCTGAAAAGAGTAAACAAGTAGAAACTGGGAGGGTTTTTGTTTGTTTGTTTGTTTGGTTGTTTTTTTTGTTTCTTTTTTTTTTACATAGTAGACATTATTTTTGTTAAAAACAGACTGTATATACCTTGGCTATTTGTATTAATGGTGCGCCTGCCAGCCTCTCTCTGTTTTGATGAAAGACTGAAAAATCTGACTGAGAGTAATTCAAGGGAAAAATTACATTACCCTATGAATTAAATCTTGCTGTTGCTACTCCCTGAAAATTTGACAAGTAACAAGGGCAAGGGGAGCTGAAGTGGATTTTTGATGAAAGGGTATGCTCACTTTTAGAGCAGATATATTCAACACATTCAGCTTAACTCACTGTCACATCTCCAAGAAATAAAGGCTGAAAACAAAGGAAAGAAAGTTGCAATAAAGGTTAACCAAGAAAAATACCATGATGCTTTGAGATATTGACTAGACCAAACACGGCTATTCAGTTGCTTTGCAGGATTCGATCTCACATTTTCAAAGCTCTGCTGTAAACCTGTTGAAATGAGGCTGGAAAAATGAAACTAATTCATGTTTTAATTTATATATTGCAGAGTATTGCAAGGTGGTAAGCAAAACTGAGCAGTACTGAAATAAAATATGCTAGCATGCAGGTTTAAGGCAATTTTCATAGCCACAGATGAGTCATTAAAGCAGTTGGGCCACTCAGTGAAATTAAACATACTAAATTAAAGGTGCATGTAATTGGCTGTCTGTATTTATTGCTCTCTCCCTTTTCAGTATTCCTGAATATGCTCAGGATAGAGTTCGTAAAATCTCTTTTAGCAGAATTTCTCTATTCTTTTTCTTCTACTTTCCTGTGAAAAAGACCTTAGTGAACAGAAAAAATATACATATTAGTACTAGTATTAAATGAGGTATACATGCAAAATTGTTCGTTAGAGGCTATCAGATTCCTCTGTTATTTGTTTGCTCTTCTCTGAGGTGTCAGCAGACAGCAAAATGTCCACGATGACCTGATTTGAGTCATGATATTCCTTTCCAAATATCCAAGGAAACAGTATTTTAGTTTTAATGTTCTAGAAGAAGTTTGTTACAAAAAATATGTACGTACAAATGATGACTGTCTTCCCCACACTTGTGTGTCACTTTGATGTTAATAATTTGCCAAAATCTTTCATTAGTACCGTTATTACAATTGCAAATTGAAAGAGCATCTGTACTATTTAATTCCACCTGATATATCTGTCACCAGTGCTCCTTTGCACTGCCTTATTACCCCCCTAAATGTCAAGGCAAATCTTAACAAGTTAGCTGAACAAGAGCCTAGATAAAATAAAGTAGAAGTTTTCAGCATCTTCAGAACTGTAGTTGTTTAGCTGCAACTACAGACAACCTACCACCATAGAAAATGCAATAGCACCAAACTTTTCCCTTTGCATTCCCTTCCTAGCCAGTTCCACAAATGCTCAATAGCAAACTTCCTAAATGAACAGCTTCAGAGATACCTCCCCAGCACTTATGCTGTCCTGGCAGCACTACTTTTTTTGAAAGATGGGGCACGAGTGTGACTGCCAACACAGTATTAGTGCTACTACAATAAATCTGTCCTGGGGAGGGATATTCCTGGGTTTCAGAGAGGCAGTGTGAGCTTTCCAGAAGCTTGGCTTGGCTCCTTTCCCATCTCCCCTTCCCTCCCCTCTCCTTCCCTCCCCTCCCCTCCCCTCCTCTCCCCTCCCCTCCCCACTCCCTCAGCAGTGGAGTGGTGGTAGATGCTGCAGCTACTTGGTGTGGCAGAACTAGTCAGAAAAAGTAATGCTCTGGTGTGTGCACAGAATTGGACATCACATTCTGAGACATAAGCATACTACTGTATGTTGGATATTATGACTCAGCATTAAAAGGACATGACAGGACACTACATCTTTCAGCACAGTGAAGTAGGGACAGTACCAGATGCTCATCTCTGGATAGATTTGCTTGTGAACAAGAGCTACAGAGCCTTCTTTCTGTTACTGACTTTCTAAAATACATTAGTTATTTCATGTCACCTTTCCTTGTCCCCTATTTCCTTTTCAATGTAAAAAAGAACACATTATATTGCCAGCTTTGAGATGAAAGTCTACTCTTCTTTTCCTTGTCAGTGCTCTCCAGCACAACAGTAATTCTTTGCTTTTCAAGAAGAAAAGAAGACTTCATCACTAATGTTGGGCTAATTACTTCTAAAACCCCAGCACACTTCACAATGGATGGCAGTTCTTGCCATTTATAAAACAGGTAGATTGAGAAGATGTCGAAGTGAAACAATCAAAATGTAAGAAGCATGTAGAAATAAAAGGGCACACACCTGAGAGATCTGACAGATTCTTTGTAAACAAGAAGGGTCTTCATCCTTAACTTCATAGAATTTCAAATGTTACCAAAAGTACAATGTTTCTGAAAGACTCACAGTAATTTTTCCAGTATCAGTTGGAAAGCAATTAGCCACTAAATACCTGTTTTATTAACCTTCTCTCTTCTTGTTTTTGTATTTTTTTTCTTTTTTTTTCCCTGAATGTGCGATTTTGAGTAACTTTTTAATTTAAGTTAATAAAAAAAATAAATTAATTTTTTTTATTTTCCAGAAGCCAAGCTTCTGGAAAAAAAAATAAATTAAGTTAATAAAAAAAAATTCCTTCTTAGCAGTTTGCAAAAACTGAGATTTATTTTGCTTCATATACAAAATTAACTGCAGAAGATGTGTAACAACATTTCTAATAATCACAGCAAAATAGAATGAAAACTGAGCTTTTTATCAGAAAAGAAAAGGACTCTCAAAGCAAAACAAAAGGAATGTAGATGTTCTTCTTATATATCATTTTATACACGTGAGCAGCCTCTCTATGTTTCTCTTATTTCTGCATTCCAGCAGGCAGCCTTAAAACAGTCAGCTCATATTTTGATGACAATCCATCTACAGCAGCATCCAATTTAACATAAACTGGTCCACCCTGCCCTCCACCTGAGCTGGTACTGGTTTAACTCAGTACCTAATTGAGATAAGTGCTGAGATCCACATGAAAACGTACAATCTCACCCTAGAAACATGTTTCCCATTTGTCTATGGAAAAATAATGACAACAGAGCAATAAACCTTCTGAAACTTAAAGTGCCTATCTGCTTATATACTAGGACTGTAGCCTTAGAAATAGGGAATGTACTTGCTTTTCACAATAAGTGATCCCACCAAGTGGAAGAAACAGATATCAAGAATGTCCATAGCTTACTCATTCTTTTATTCTGTTCTTACAAATATTTTCCTTGGACCATCTGCCTGCATCTATTTACAACTTTTTTACTACATGTTTTTGAACGCACGAATTTATCCCACTCCCTTCTGTCTCTTTTTTAAGTAGAAAAGGCAAAAGGAAATAGTTTCAAAATGATGGAAAGTGCATAAAGAAATGTAAGAAGGTAATAGGCAGCTATGTCAGAAAGACAGCACTTCAAAGTATGGCAGGACTGCTGAAACAACTTCATGTCCATCTTTAATTCTCACAGTACATAATTTCCAGGAGATTGACTTAACAGTCTTTCCTGTACTTTGAAACTTAATGACTTGGTGTTACATCTCCAGTGCTGCCCTCAGTGTCATTGCACAAATGGCAGAACCCTTCCTGGGCATCCCTGCCTCACTGTCAGATGGCATCCTGCACAGCTGAGCCCCTCTATGCTTCTCTTCCAAAAATAACCAGGTAGCTCCAGGCTCCTAAGCTGCCAGAGAGGCTGACACCTTGAATTATCAATGAATTCCCTCTTTCTTTTCTCCCCCTCACCTCATTTCTTCAAGAGCTACTCAGTTGACCTGACAGGAAATTTCTCTTCTTCCTAGGGGAAAAGAATCAGGTTTATTTTCATATGAATCTGCCAGCCTTGATTTGTCTGCTTACTACAGTGCAAATAATGTGGAGTATTTGCTACAAAGAAAGGCATCAAGCCAGTTTAACTAACTCAACACATGCTCCCAGAGGAAAATAACAGAAATGTGGAAAATCTTTCTCCCCTCCACTGACTGCAAATTTTGCTAAAGACAGAGAAGGATCATGTGTAGATTTGGGGCATGGGCTGAAACTGTGTGAATGCATCCAGCCCACCTGATCCCACGTCTTACTTCACAAATAAGAGCACTTCTAGACCTGAAGATGTCTACCATTTTCATAGCACATTGAAGTTATGTCAAAGATATGGAATGCAGCTGCTTTTCTATTAAACTATTTGTTACAACCTGCTGAAGTTAACACATTTTAGAAGAGTTCATTTTCAGATGTAGAAATGTGGGGAAGGCTGAAGAAAGAATCTTTTCAGCAGTGCTGCAGCATTGTAACCAAAAGGCAAGGCAATTCAAGAAGAGTGAAGAGAAAAAATTCCCTTGTCAATTTGATTGAATAATGAAAATATCTGGGCATACAACCTTAGCAAGGACTGTTACAGTTTCTGAGCTTTATTATTTTCAGAGTATGCCCTCAGTACAATGACAGCAATTTATTGTTCCGAATGTGAGAAAACAAAGATCAGGAATATTTACTATGGAGTTGTCTGGCAACGTTAGCTATTAGCTAATGTTAGCTGTTAATGTAAGCTATTATTAAGAAGAAGTATTAGTGCTCTTCTTATAATCTCATTCCCACCTCTACCCAACTCATTAGTTTATAACAGCAAGAGCTGAAACAAAACTCAGATAAAATAGAAACTTCCTTCACTGGAAGTTAAGCATGCTCTGAACTCAACAAAATCATTTCCAAGTTCAGCCTTTATTTTCTTTCTGGTCAGATGTGCTTTTCTCAAATTCTGACTGCGCTGGAATGGATAGTTAAAACTAACAGGAAAAAACCTAATATATATATTTTTTCTATTTCCTGCCATATTGCCAGCCTCACTCATGGGAAACCTGCCATAAATTCTGTCTGTATGAATTCCAGACTGTCGTATTTCAGCATAGGGGGATTTATTGCATTTATTTGTAAATATTTTGCGAAGGGAAAGAGAGCAAATGGTGAGAAACAGAGGTTTGGGGAAAGGTAGGCCCAATTGTGGAGGTAAGGGATATATTTATGAGATTTTTAAAAATTTATTTAGAAAACTCTTGTATATATTATATGTACATACAATGTCTGTGTATATACAATGGGATATGCAGTCAGTAAATGTTGATAGTTCAAAATAATGGAGGTAGGTGATGGGAAACAAGTGTTTGAAAACATGTAAAGGGGTTTAGGGACAAGGATGTCAGAGACATTGCTGCTGCAACAACAAAAAAAAAAAAAAAAAAAAAAAGGAGAGAGAACAATGTATGACCTTAGAGAGATTTCCTGCCTCTGCTAGCTTTAATAATAACATTTTGTGTGTGTGCGTGTATTTGTGTGATACGGATACTCTGAAAAGATACCTATTCAATTATTGGGATTTAAATCAGAAAGTGATTTTGCCATACTTTTTTCAGGAAAAGTTGCCAAATGGTCATGTTTAGAAAGTGAAAATACAGGGATGTTACTTTTTAAAATGTCCATTACACCAAAAGCAAAGCAAAACAAAACAAAACTAAACAACTTTTTATCACTGTGTTGAAAAGAACTAGCTTGTGAATTACAATATTAAGGGATAATTTTAAAGATGTCCTTTATAAGCCCAGTTTAGTTCCACAAAGTGACAGAAAGCCCTCAAGGATGAACAAGTAGATCCTGCCTAAGCTCAGACATAGAAAAAATGTTTTAGAAGAGGTGGAAGCATGACTCAGAAGGAGTAAAACTGCTTTCCTATAATGCAGGGATAAGATTAGGAAAGTCAAAGTCCATCTAGAGTTGACACTAAAAAGGGCATGAGGGACAACAAGAAAAGCCCTGCAAGTATGAAAACAACAAAAAAATGGACCAGAAAAAAAACATGTATGTCCTTTTCTGAAAAGTATACGGAAGCTGGTGAAAAAGGAAATGGAGAAGGCCAAGGTATACAGTATGTTCATTGCCTCAGACTTCAGCAGAAAAAAATTGTTCTTCAGGAATCCCAGGTTCCTGAGACCACTGGGGAAAAGCAGAGAAAGGAATATTCGATCTTTCTAGAGGGACAATAGGCAGGGGGAGCACTTTAAAAACTTCATACATGTAAGTCCATAGGCCTGGACAGGTTGCACCCAAGATCATTGAGGAAGCTGGCAGATTTCATCACAAGGCCACTTTTGGCAATCTTTAAATAAGGTGACTGGAAGAGATTTTGAGGATTAGAGAGAGGTAAATATCACTCCTGGTTTCAGGAAGGGCAAGAAGGAGGACTACAGGCCAGTCATCCTCACCTGGGAATATGATGGAGCTAACCCCAGAAACCATTTCCAGGCATATAAAGGCACATTAACAACCAGAATGTGATCATGAGTAATTAGCAGAGATTTCCATCAGGTAAATTTTCTTAGTCTTTGAACTAGCCCCCTACAATGAGGTAACTAATTAACAGTGGTGGATGTTGTTTATTTTGACTTTTTGTCAGTCTCCAGTACCATGCTCACAGAGGTTAGAAGTGTTCTCTTCTAATAAATAATGCCAACAGCCTCCAGTACTGCATTGGAAAAATATGGCCCTTTCTGTCTGCTTAGCATTGGTGAGACACGTCTAGAGTCATAGGTCCATTTCTGGACTCTGCAGTACAGGAAGCCTTGGGCATCCTGGAGTGAATCTTGTAAAGAGCTGCAAAGGTGATGCAGGACCTGGAGTATCTATCTTAAAAAGAGGGGCTGAGAGAGCTGGAATCATTAACTTCATGTGCAACTACCAAATGGGATTATAAAGAAGTTAACAACAGACTTATCTCCATAGCATATAGTGACTGAAAAAAGGCAAAATCCACCAAACTACACAAACAATGACAACAAAAAGAAATACACCATAAGCAAAGCAGCATTCAAAGCAGTGAAAAACTGAAACAAATCGCCAAGCGAAGTTTTGGAATCTAAATATTTGGAAATATTCCAAACCTGACCAGACACAGCCCTGAGAACTTGACCAATGTTCATCTGTTTTGAGAACAGATGGGTAGACCAGACTGTCTCCAGAGGCTTCTTCCAGCCTCCGTGACTTTTTTGTTCTATGAAATCAAAAGTTAATACTTTAGTTGCAGGAACAATGGTTTAAAATATTTACTTCAGCTTCATCCATCAGCTCATAAACTATCAACACATCAAAAAAATACAATAAAATGGGATGTCAGATCATTAGCAATTTGTCTATTTTCTATGATAATAAAAATCTGAAATAAACAGTGATAAAAAGATATGTGTAATTTAGGCAGAAAATACTTCTCTTCATAAAGTGAACAGGAGTTTGGCTGGATGCATACAGTGACAATGATTAATGTCAGACCCCCAAATCTTTATGGAACATACGAAAGTGCAGCTTCAGGCAATTTTATTTCTCTGCTTGCTAAAATTGGAATGTTAATGTTTTTGGGTGTTTTTTTAATTATAGAGATAATTGCTCTAGCAGCAGTAATTCTAATTGTAACAATTAGCAATCTCACTTTTTCCTCTTTAAAAAGTTCCTGCCAAGAGCATGGAAAGAAATAATGAAATAAAGGAGATTGAATGTACTGATTACATTTTTTATTTATGATTACATATCATATTTATACTGATTACACATTTTATTTATATTCTAACTAAACAAAGAAGCAGCAAAATGATTTTAATTTCAGAGCTTACCATTAAATTTTAAGAAAAAAAAGAAAACAACACCAAAAAAAACAGAACAAAAGAAGCACACAAAGAAATCTTAGAGACCATGGAAATTTTTGTCCAGCTTAGGAGATCATTTATTTTCTGGATCAAAATCTTGCCTTTCCATTACATAATTCCCTTAATCCAGGTATCCTGTTTATTCAGAGGCAGGTGAGTGGTGTCAAAAGTCAATAAATACCATAATTAAATTATCTTCTGACATTTCCTCTACATTTTGCATCCCCTACATTGGTGCAGCTTGTTGGTTCTTTGACTTCTCAGTCTTCTAATCTTTCAGCACAGTACTTCTGTAGCTATGAAAGGAAGAGAAACTAGAAGTAATTTCAATTTCTGAAGTCATTTATGTTTCCTAAATCTTTCCTGAAATTTCCCTGGAAATATGCTTTATGACCAACCACTCTCAATTTTGAAGGATAAACTGGTTTGCCAATGGCTTCATCCTCTTTAAAGGAAGGTAATGACAGAGAAGCTCCATAGCACTTCTCTTGCCCTGCCCTCTCTCATCATAAAACAAACACTAACTGTATGCAGCAAGAGCAAACTGGTTGAATATGCTTCTCTACTTCTATCCAAGCGAGCTGCCAAAACATCAGTTGCAGAAGCATATCATTAGCTAGAGATGGAACAAAATGATATGGGTTTTAGCTCTTTATATCGTTTTTGTCACAAGTTTCAACTAATCAAAAAGGCATCCCAGTACCCTCAATGTTACAGCAACTGCTTCTATTTCTCTACAATCCATATCAAAATCCAGTCAGTGAATAACAGGAGTATTTTACGCAAATTATGAGTATACAACAGAAATTAAGGCATGCCAAATCTATCAGCTGAACTGAAGGAAAAACACATTTTTAGAGATCAGATAAAGAGACAAGGTATTTGGATTATCTTTGGATTAATATCTATGGTGATCCCAGTATTGTTTGAGGGCTGTTTCAGATACCACCAATACATTATGCAGCTGCATAATTAAGTCACTTTTAAACCATTTTCCCAGCCATGTAGATTGCATCTGTCTAGCAGCTCAAGTACAGTTACTCCTTTTCAGGCACTACATAGCAAATATAACAAGTAATTGTGTATCCTAAGGTAGTCCAAAGAATAGAGAACAGCTATTTCATGAAAAACTGATTTGTGGCTCAGCATTATTTCCTTGCTTATCACATCATGTTCACATAACATGCAGCCTCTGACTGATGTTTTTTGAGAAAATATATTGTTAAAATGGGAAAAAAAGGTGGAAATATGTAGTTTCTTGATTTTCATCTTGAATAAAAGGCTTCACTGAACTAGAACCTAAGCATTTTCACTACATTCCAAAGCAGAACAAGCAAAATCAGTTTAACTTTGAAGAACTGCCCAAGTATTCTGGTAACAACACTTCATAGCAGGAAAAAAAGGGAGGATTGGAGGTAATTGGTAACAATTAAGGAGTGTGGACTCAATGTTTCATGTAGGATACAAATATCTTCCTTGCAGTAAGTAAGTCAATGACCAAAAGTAAAATTTTTGTGGAGAAAAGACAAAAGGAGAAAAGAAAGGAAAAAGGAAAGTAAGACAGTGGGAAATAATAAATTGGAATGTATTTGAGAAGCAGTTGACTGGGAACAAAAACATATATATATATTCAAAAGCATTAATTTGTGAGAAGATTAATAGTATTTTGAATAAGTGTATGTCAGGATTTTGAATGTTTTCACAGAATCACAGGATCACAGAGTAACCAAGGTTGGAAAAGACTTTCAAGATAATCCAGTCCAACCATCCATCACCAATACTACTCACTAAACCATGTCTCCCAATACAAAATCCTTTTGAGCTTCCATCTCCCATTAGAAATGGTCTACTATCCTCAAACTTTCAAAGTAGAAGGTGTAAGTGTAGATTAAATCCACTGGCAAACTACAACCTAGAAAAACCTCTCTAGAAATTGAATTTTGGTTATTAAATGAATACAGGATCAGCGTGTGTTGTAGTTTGCTGAATTTATTATTAGCCATCCATTTCACACTTTGAATTAATATTACAACCTTCTCTGGAGTGGTTATGGAGTCTTAAGTAATTCTGCTTCAAGAACACAGCCAAAACAACAAAACAGATGGGAATACCAAGAGTGATGTCCAATATCATGAGTGATCTCCAAAGACACTGCTCTGGATAGAAGCAGCAAGGGCCTTCTACAGTGTGTCTTTTCTGAATACATTGCAAATTAGGTTGTATGAGTGCCAGGGTTACAAAGAGAAGGAAAAAAGGGTTATAGCTGCTTTACGACATCATTGCAAATGGTCAAAGTTGGGAGGAGGAGGTAGAGAAATATAAATACCTTTTAGTGTCTTTTTCTGCTAAATGAATTATTACCACTGTAAAGACAATTCAGCTAGCAGATCAAATACAATTTATTCTTTGCAACTTTTCATTTTAGGATCTTTCCAATAAAAAACATTTTGAAGAGGATCACTTTTCTTAAAGTAGCACTCAACACAGCAGCCCACTTTAGCTGCACTAAAATGTCTAGCAGCTGGCTTTATTTTGTTAATAAACATTTTACTATGGCAAATAAAGACTGACAGGCAAGATAACCAGTACATTTATGCTATCAAAATATTAGGACAAGTTCAATTTTTCATTAACAATTCTATGCCATGCATTTAATTTGTTAAAGGTCAGGTGTTCCTTTCTGTGCACCATAACCCAGAGAGAGCTCCTCCAGGTCTACAATGTGACATTTTAGATACCCTCCAAGAGGTCTCTGAATCATTTATTCAGCCCTGGCCATTGGATCCTCAACCACAGCCATAGAAACAGCCTAGAGCATATATCAGTTGTGAAATCCAGTACAATGTCAGCCACGGTAATAATGCAGAGGTCGACATCCTGTCTCATTGTGTCAATAACCCTGGGCTGACCTCAAAGTAAGTAAGGGTTGCATGAAAGTAGATTATGATATGATAATTTCACCACATCTGGAGTTTTGCTTAATTTGTGGCACTTTGTCAGGTTTCCTGGTGCATGAGTAAGTATGTGAAGATAGGCAATTATGAGGTAGCTCCTGTATGTCTTCTGAAAGTCATTCATACCATCATACTTCTTTTTAAGTGTTAGGTGAATTAATAATACCAATGACCAACATTTTTACCTTACCCCCTTGCCCTGCCTTGTGATGTGAAGCATCACCCTGTCTCCTGCAGGAGAGTGACTACTGCCTCTTGCAAAGCATGGCGTGCCAAAAGAAGAGTTTCCCTTTCTCCAGCCTGGCACATCTTCCCAGGTGTCACAGAGTTATCTAGATCAATCTCTGTCCATGACAGTGGGCAGCAGGCCCACAGGCCCAGAAAGGGAAAAGGAAAGGGGAAGGGGGACGGTAGGAAGATAGGAGCTGTGCCCAAGCACTGAACAGTGACAACAATCTGAGGAGAAAAGTTGATTTTACTAAGTATGATATTGGAATGCAAGATAACACAATATAATACAATATAATTGGAATTGAGGCTAATGAATCAAAAGAATGAGAGAGACAGTGCCCAAAACTGAAGGCTTTACTCTAAGCTGAACGAGAAATAGCCGTGGAGCACAGCCACACACTGCCTGGCAGCGAGAGACAGCGAGTCCTGTGATTACAGGTCTTATCTTCCCCTCTGAGAGCAAAGTCCTCTGAGGTATGTAGTTCTCTTCAGAGAATCAGGGATCCAGAAAGTTGAACAGGAGTATTTACTCTTTAATTCCCCTTGTTTTACATGATGTTATGATGTGGAATGCCAATAACAAAGATCATAAAACCATGACGCCCACGTATGTAGATAAAGGCCACACACTGCAGGACTAGTGTGAGGTGCTGAACAGCCTCTCATTTTTTTCTCTGTACAATTGCTTCTAAACTAGTTAGCTGACTTCCCTTCCTCTCTCTGCCAGGGGTGGCCATTATCTCAGGTACTGAAGGCAGCACAAGCTGTTTGGTTGAAATTCACTCCCTTTTGTTAATTAATTAAATGGGGCAGGCTGGTGAGTTGCTGTTCAGGTGAGGGAATGTGAGGATAAATTAGAAAAAAAACAATCTTGTCATGCAAAGGAAAATTCCTTGACATCCCATCATGTGGCCAGCATTTTACAGGTGGGCCACAAGTTTTATACTATATAAGTAACTGAGGATGCTTAGGAAAGTCTAGGGTACTTTATGTATCTTTCAATTAATCTAAGCTGATGGACTACTCTCCCTCACTGAAGCCCCACAGCCATGAACAATAAATGTAAAGAGTATTAATTAATACTTCCTAGACATCTGGGCCAAGAATTTTGTTTCAATAAATATCTCTTCCAAAAATTTCACCACTCTCTTTTCCTTATGATTACACATTAAATCAAACCATGACCGTGAAAATAATTTTTTAATTTAGAAATCTCATGTGGGATTTCTGGCCAGAGCAGCTGCAAAATAAATTAAAATTACTGGTCTATTGCTAGAATTGGTTCTAACAGATTTGGAGAGTTTGAGAGAATCATATCATCGCTGACACACAAAAATAGGCCCTGGTGTGCACCAAGAACTTTTTTAATGAGGTTTCAATAAGATGCTGAATTTAAAAATAGAGAATTCTTCTTCTCCAATATTTTGTTCTCTTTCTCATGGAGTACTATTAGAATTATATGAACATTATAGAGCCCTGGGGACACAAGGGCTTACGTTACTCATACTTCCAAGGAATACACCTGGAGAACACTTGGAAATACTGCTTTGCTGTGATCTGACAAACATTCAAATAAATACAATTTCAATGTTAACAGTTCTTGTTACACTGATGCAGTGTCTGATGCACAGACTCAGATGTGAACAATCCGAATCATTTACTGCAAGTTCTCACATCACTTATATATATTCACAAGTTTTCTTTTTTTTTCTTTCAGCTTTCCCATCCACCCTTAGAACTTCCCCATCCACCATTACACGTCAGAAGAGTATTCTACTTAACCTTGCATGAGGGCACTTATCCAATCAGAGCCATGAGCCATTCCTTCTTCTTCTAGAGGTGTCCTTGGTTTTCATGCTGTTTATTTGCTGCTCTAAACAATTTTTCTTGTATTCCCATAAACCGATGGTCTAAAAGTAAGACATACTACAGAGCATTTACCACTTTACTTGATTGTGTAGTCTGCCGAATTTCTTCAGCTTTTCTTCATGAACAATTATAATATTTACTTCCTTTGCCATTCAGATGGATCTTTTTGCACTTGGAAAAGAAAAATTTACCAGAAATAACCATTTTTTAAGACAAAAATCACATATAACTTTTGTTACAATAAAGCAATATGGCACTTGAAGTAAGTCATTAGTCATTTTTAAGACAGAAGATTTAATTGTAAAGAAATTCTGAAATTAATGTTGTCCATTCTGTTGCCCACATTCGCAGCGGTCTTTCAGAGCTATTGAGACACATTCTTGTCCATCTGCTTTCCCCAGTGGCAGGTTCCACCTGCAGTGTAACACTTCATGACAGCATAACCTGGAGACCTTGCAGTTTTTGTTACACTGACCATCATCCTTGACCTGGAGCATCAGAGAAGATAGAAACCATTGGTTTTTGCTTATAAGTTCAGACCACACTGGCAGCAATATTTTTCTGTTTGTGTACATATTATTTAAGATGTCCCACATTAGAAGAAAAAATGCCATAGCCATACCCACCCATTCTCCACTGTGATCAAGTTGGTTAGCATGTGACTTATTTAGTCATCAGTAGCTCTAAATTCGCACTGGCTGAAGTGTCTGAAAGCAGAGACCAGGGTAAGAGCAGCTAGGAAAAACAACTTATTTTTGAACAGTAGTTCTAGGTCAGGTCTGAGTAGTACACAGATAGAGGATGCACTCATCATGCAATCACTGAATGGCTTGGGTTGAAAAGGACTTAAAAATCATTTATTTCTGTTGTGACTTAACCTGGCTGGCAGCTAAACACCGCACAGCCTTTTGCTCACTACCCCTCCTTCCCAATGGGATGGGGGAGAGAATCAGAAAAAAAGTTGGACTTGTAGGTTGAGGTAAAATCTATTCACTAAAAAAGAAGTGAGAAAAAGTAGTGAAGATAATATATGTTTATGCATATATTTACAGAACAGGTTATGCACAATAAAACTGCTCACCATTCACCAATTCTAAGCCAGTTTCCAAGCAATAGCAGACTCCCCCCAGTCAACTTCTCCTGGTTTAGATTTTTCACATGATGTATGTGTATGGAATATCCTCTTATCAAGTTTAGGTCAGCAGTCCTGGTTCTGTCCCCTCCCAGCTCCTTTTGCATCCCTATGCCACCTCACTGTCAGGACAGTAAAAGAACCTGAAGCATCCTTGGCTCTGTGCAGTCACTACTCAGCAATAACTAAAACTAATTTAGAGTGTTCTCAACATTGTTTTTCTCCCTAAGCCAAAATACAGCATCATATCAATCATTACTAAGGAAATTGCCTCTGTCCCAACTAAAAGCCGGACAAGTTCCAATTTCTTGCCATTGGCAGGGCTGCCACTCACAAGGTCAGGCTGTTCAGGGACCCATCCAACCTGATCTTGAACACCTGCAGGGATGGGGCATTCACAGCTCATCTGGGCAGCCTGTGTCAGTGTCTCACTGTACTCTGGGTAAAGAACTTCTTCCTAATATCTAACATAAATACCCTATTTCTTAGTTTAATACTGTACCCCTTTTCTACTACTCTCAGACCTTGGAAAAAATCTCTCCTGTTTTTAAAATCCTGAAAGGCCAACATGAGGTCACCCTGGAGTCTTCTCCTCTCCAGGCCAAATCAGCCCAGTTCCCTCAGCCTATCTTTATAGGAGAGGTGCTCCAGCTCTCTGACCACATGTGGCCCTCCTCTGGAACAGTCCCAACAGCTCCACAACTTTCTTGTGTTGGAGCCCCCAATCTGGATGCAATACTACAGATTCATGAGGGCAGAGTAGAGAGGGACAACCACCTCCCTTGTCCTCCTCACCATCCTTCCTTTGATGCAGCTCTGGACACATTTGCTGTTCTATGCTGCAAGAGCCCTCTGAGTATTTGTTATTCTTCACATCCCTTTCTAGGTTCAGTTCAATTTCTGCCCTAGCTTTCCAGATCTTGCTTCTACCAGTTTGGATGGCACATCTGTGTTTATCCTAGGCCACTCATATACAGCCCGTGCACCTTCTTTTTATCCCTCAGTTTTACCGGTGAGTCCTTGCTCAGTCATGCCAGTTTCCTGCTGCTCCTGCTTGATTTCATGAACTGGCGGATGAAGAGCTCTTGTGCCCTCAGAAAAGCATCCTTAAAGTGCTGCCAGCTCTGCTCTATTCTTTTGTCACTAAAGACAGCTTCCCAAGGGATCTTATCCAACAACTCCTTAAACAGTCTGAAGTTTTCTCTCCTGAAGATCAGAATCCTCACTTTGCTGTTTTCCAGGCCCATATTCAAGGTCCATCCTCAAGATCACAAATTAAACCAGGGTTGCTATAGCTCAGACTTCCTACAATATTAACTTATTTGGTGAGTTCATCTGCAGCGGTGAGCACCAGATCCAGTAACATTTAATCTTGTCCTGGTTTCAGTTGGGACAGAGTTTATTTTCTTCATTGTGTCTGTTATGATTCTGTATTTTGACTTTGGGTTGACAACACACCAACGTTTTAGTTGTGCTGGATAGTGCTGCACAGAGCCAAGAATGTTTCTTTTTTTCAGCTTCTCAACAAGCACTGGGGGGGGAGGAAGCTGGGAGGGGACAGAATCAGAACAGCTGATCTAAACTGGCTGAAGGGATATTCCATACCATATCGTGTCATGTCTATTTGCAGACAGAAAACCTCTCTAGAGAGAGAAGTGTTTTGTTTTGTTTTTGTTGCTGTTGTTTTTTGTTTTGTGTGTGTGTAGCAGTGGTTCTAAAATGGATGGTTGGTTGGGCCAACTTAATTTGGTTGTCCTTCCCTGAATCTTGACTTTTACCCACAACCTCTCCTTTTTTCAACCTCAGACCTTCATATCTGTTAGGTAGAGGCACTTTGGGAGCATTTGTCTGAGTAGAAATGATGGGCTAGTATCTCTTGTCTTGCAGCCTGTCTCCTCAGTGTTGAAATCTGGCTTCTCTGTGTTGCAGGAACTTAAGACAGGTCTGTTGGTCTGCTCATGCCACTGCACAGTACCCATACATCACTACATCTGATTCCTGAATACTGCACTGCCTGGCAATTGCCTCATACAACCTGTCCATTTGCTCAAAAAGTTCACCAAGTTAGGAACACTTCCACCCACAAGAGCATTGTCTGCACTCAGGCGCTTGGGGGACTTGCTGCAGAGTTTCCTCTAGATCTGTGTCTGTGACAGGGGACACAGACCTGGAAAGAAAAAAGGAGAAAAAAAAAAGAGAGAGAGGGGAAAAGAGAAAAAGGTGGTTTACCAGCTGATCCTGCCTGGCCCAGTGACTAATGAGGCAGGGGACTTGCGGGTCCTGCCCTGGGAGCAGGGGGAGGGGGAAGGGAGATAACAGATGGGTCTAAAAACAGAACAGTGGCAACAATCGGAGGAGGAACCTTAATTTACTAATTATGATCTCAGAATGCAAGATAATACAGAGCAAAAAATACAGTTGTAATTGAGACCAACAAATTAAACGAGTGTCTGAAACCGAGGCCTTACTCTACCACTGCAGGTGAAAACAATCAGGGACCATGTGCTCCTCCTCAGCAAACAGAGATTCGTGACCTGCCAGAAAGCTTCAGCTTTCTTCCTCTTGGCGTGAAGTCTTCTGGGGAATGCTGCTCCTCCCCTCCCCTTCTAGAACCAAACACCCAAAAAAAGCAGTCCACAGAACCGGAACATTAAGTCTTTAACTCCCACTGTTTTACATGATGTTATGATGTGGAATACTGACAACAAAAATTACAAAACCATGACAGGACTTCATTATGGAGTTCCTTGCAACTGGAGATCTGCACATCTTTGTTGCTTCTTAGGAGGTCTATCTGGATGCTGGAAAGGTAGTGGCCCTCCGTCTGAATTTCCACCTCATTTTCCACACCACCATTGTGTGGACTTGTCACCATGTTTTTTTCAACAGAAGGTTGCTACCTGCTGCTCCCATATAGGAAGAAAGCAGACTGTTATAGAGATCTTATGGATGTTTCTGTGTGCCCAACCTATGTATACACGGAGGGTACCCATGACTGGGAATTCCAGCAAAGAGAGAGCAATTTACATTGTATTATTAAAAAGATTAATCAATCAAACCAGAAGTGACTTTGAGACAGAAATCACTGATAGTTTGGTGGGTTTTTTTTCAGGAGTGATTTTTATCATATTTTCTCCTTTCAGTAAAAAGAATATTTAAAAATAGACACAGTACATCAAGAATATAGTATCTGTAGTAGTTCTAGGGTATCGTAACAGAACAATTAATGTTTCAGACTTTCCTTAACAAATTGGCAGGGCTAACAAATGTGTAAATGATATTCAGAAAAAAAGTTCTTCACATATTGCGGAACAGCATATTGTGATTGTTGAAAGCTCTAGGAAGTATTTCAGATGCACAATATGAGGTCTTGTGGCAAATTATTATTATTTTTCTCCTACTGTATTTGTTTCAAAAGTGCTGAATTCTGTAAGAAAAATTATTGATATGTTGCAGTCCAAGGGGCATTTGCTCGCAGACTTCTGTGCCAAAAATAAAACAAAAAACAAAAAACAAACAAACAAAAAAAACAAAAAACAAAAAAACAAGGGAGTTTTTGTTGTCTTTTGCTATATTAAAATGATTATTCATTTAAAATAGAAGGTAATGATAAATGACTGACATCTCCTTGTTTCAACCAAAATGGAAAGGTCAGCTCTCAGCAACAACATGAAGTTAACTGCTCTCACATTAATACTTCCTTTTTGATTATTTTTATAAAATATTTTGCAGACTAAAAATGATCTTTCACAAACTAAAACCTTTCAAATACATGTATATAGGTTTGAGAAATATTATTTATGAAGCAACATAAATCTAAATGAAGACATACAAGATAGAAACTAAGTACAAATTGTGGGACAAAGAAAGTCATGATCTTGCAAATAAGTTAACAAGCACAATAGCTCCTTGCACCAGATGTAAACATGCATGAGGTGCCTGGTTTGTACTTGTGACATTTTGAGGTTGGCCATTCACTAGTTATTAACATGCAATTCTGCTGCAACACAGAGCAGTTTAAACAGACATATGTAACTGAAAGTATCAAATCAAGAAGGAATATTTTTATTTTTCTTTTTAAATTTCAGGAGTTTTCTGGACAATTAATGTGACGCTGAAGATCAGTGGCATATATGCAAGGTACTCTAAGAATTATGTATTACCTGTATAATATGTACACAGCCTCTATGTACAAGTAATTTACTTCAGGACAGCTGAAGAACAGGACACAGCTAAATACAATAGAAACTTAGAAGTAATTAAGTGTTAACAAGAAAATGTATAAGAAGAAAAGAAACATTACTACTTCTACAGGTTCTCTGTTGCATGTTATACAATAGTTTCTGATAAATAAACAATAGGAGGTTAATTTCCAATTTTTCCATGATGTGTTAAATATTCTCAAATTTTCCTTCTGTGGCCACAATGAATGTAACTTAAACAATCCTTGTATAACATATGCCAGAAACTTTTGTTAGTACTCAGAAATTAGCCTGCTGTTGCAGATGTTTGATGTTCACAACTTCTCTGAATACCTGCTCTCATCAGCAACTAGAAGGATGCCATAATTCCTTTTCCCTGTCTCATATGATCATTCAGTCTAGTGAATAAAACAAACAACAACAAGAATAAAGATTGTTGAAGATTAAAAAAAATGAGTGATATAATGAAAAGAATGAAAGTCAAACCAACAGATCTTAGAACATTTATTCTCAGG
Source organism: Lagopus muta (assembly GCF_023343835.1). Lineage (NCBI taxonomy): Eukaryota > Metazoa > Chordata > Aves > Galliformes > Phasianidae > Lagopus > Lagopus muta. The sequence continues at coordinate 51,271,751 of NC_064472.1, read as the reverse complement.
AGTCACTCCTGGTAAATTCAGAGACTGTCAAACTTTAGGGGAACATGTAAGCACTAAAATTGCTAGCACAAATTACTATGGCAACTCTCAAAATGTTTATGTTGAAATTAAATACTCTGGGTTACATCTTCTCTTTCCTTGGGAGAAAGTAAATATAACAACATCTCATTTATCTTACTTATAGTGAAAATATTTAAACATTTAAACATTTAAATTCTTATCAAAGAAAATCTTTAAACATAGACAGAAATTTCAAGCAAATTCATTCAGATCTGAAATACATGAGAGTTTATAAATATGAAGTTAAAATATACTATAGGTATATCTTGCAGGTAGAATGTTATATGGTATGAAAATAAGACAGCAATTATTTTCCATTCCTGCTTATCTTACCTGAAATTAAAATGCATGGTTTCCAAAACAGCAAACAGCAGCGTTTTGTGTGGATCAGTAAAGACTTGAAAAATGTACTCCATTAAAACAATTAGAGGAATGTCAAGAGGGAACTTAAAAGGTACAGAATACTTTCTTTGATTGTGTAGAATGAGAAAATAATTTTAAGAAATATTTATTTGAGGAGGGCTGGAGGGAGGGATAAAAATTAAAAAAAATAAAAATCAAGTGAAATAACATACAATGAAATTCCTCCTCAATATCAAGATTTCAAATGAAGCTGCTTCAGTTTAAATTTAAACTCTGAGTAATTCTAATATTTAAGAGGGGATATAAAAATAATAGTATTAGAAATTCTTAAAGATGTTCATTGCTAGGCACTTTCAAATAGCCTTCACTACCGTTTTAATGACTGCTATAACGAAGAGTAAATAATTATGGAGTCATGAAGGGTAGCACAGAGAGCCCCAGTGCTGCTGTCAGATGTAACTGCTATGTTCACAGAAGTGGTGAAGTGATCAGAGGAGAGAGCAGCTCTTTCTCTCAGACCCTTCTTTTCCTTTCACCCACCACCATGAGATCTGGTCTCTGAAGAGATCCTCTTAGGCTGCCCAGTAGCTGACTACAATTGACTACAATTTTACAGGCTTCAAGCACACTCCAAGATCTTTGAGAATGCTGGGGAAAAGTTACTGGTCCATGCAAGCAAAGTAATTTTTGAACACACAGTTTTTGTTAGGAAAACTCATGAAGAAGTGACTAGTTCTGCACAGCAGCCTAGAAAGCAACCAGGATATGCTATATTGCATTATTTGTGTTTTCTTCCTTTCCTGTGTGTGGAAATAACATGGAAGATGAGACTAAGATGGGATTCATGATAGCAGGAAGCAGCGCTAATCAACAGGTTTTCCCCTCCCCCTCTCCCTTTGTTACAGTTGTCAGCTCACCTCAGATTACTGAGAATATGGAAATGCTTTTCATCTTAGGCTGTCATTTGTTTTACCATTTGTTCTTTCATCAGTGGCTCTTAATTACAGTATTTTTTTTCCATAGTCCATGACAACTCACGTAGTGACCATTTTTCTTGTTTTCATCCTGTTGAATTGAAGGTGAGAACTCCCACATTTGAAAACACAGGACTAAAGTAGCTAACAACACACAAATGATTAATCAGTATCATTGCACCTACTCCCAGGTAGTTATTGTAAGTCTTTGATATAGTTTAAAGATTTTAAAGGCCAACATCCAGCGTGTGCAGGAAGGAAGAACAAAAAAAGTAATAATAAAAAAATCATAGTATTTTTTATGGACCTGGTCATGGCTTCAGTTCAGTGTCCTCAATGGTTGTCTGCTGTCTGTTTCTGAATAGGCTTCAGACCTCTCTGTTTCTCTTCCCTCTTCCCTCTTTCCCTTTCCTTTAAGTACTTAAAATGAGATCTATGCAGTAGTAGGGCTGTGCCTCTTTTAAGCAGACCCGAGGAACAGTCTTGTGGATTTGCATGTTTTTAATTTGAATGATCTGGCTATAGACTTCTAAAACCAGAACCGTTCATTAGAATTTTGGGCTCCATGAGGACTTAGCTGCTGAGCTCACCTATTTTAGTGCTAATTGCATGGCCAGTATCTTCAATGTGTGTGTAGCTCTTCAGAGATTTTTTGTGTGTGTTTCTTCTGACAGAAAACACATGTAAAGAAACTTTACTGTACTAATTATAAATTAACTGAAAAAATTAACTGAGAAAATTATAAATTAACTGAGTTTTCTGTAATATGCAACCTTATATTTCTACATAAAGTGCATTTATATTTTGTAGGAGATCTTTTGGCTATCATATTGATATAGATGAAAGTATTCTCTCTGCGAAACAGGCTGCACTGGATCCAAATTCAGTATATATTATTCATATTAAAAGATGAAGCATAAGTACAATGTAAGGCAAAGTCATTTAATTTTGTTGTTTTTTTTTTATTAGTGCATATCAGAGCCCAAAAATTCATTCACGTCTTAATGTGTCTGATACAATCACACGCCTAGAAACTGAATAGACCCCCAGAGACCTACTTGTATCAAACAAGACAGAAGGGGAACAAAACTTGTAACTAATCAGAAACGGCAAGCAGGATCCACTCCAGGCAGCTTTATAAGAGCTGTGTTTAAAAACTTAATAATAAATAATAAAACTTAATAGTTTTTCAGTTCTAGAAAGGGAATGTGTATAGCAGTGAGCTGAGACTTGAACACCCAGAAAAGCAGTAGTTATTGTAGGGAATACAGATGATGGTTGGCATGATGCTCAGTTTCTAACTTACGTCTATTCAAAATACATCACAAAGACAATACTAGTGCATACCCTGGTATGAATGTGCTTGAGCTTTCATCCTCATGTTAAGCTATAACATCATTGCCTCTGAGTTTATTAAACCCATTATAAATAGCTCCCAGAATAAAAATCTTGCCTGGTTTTTCCTTTCACAATAAATACAACTGCCCTTCCCAAAAATGTGCACTCTTACTGAGTTACAATATCTGTAATAAAAGTTAAGGGAATTGCATTATGCAAAATGGAGTTTTCAAGCAATCAAAGGTTATAAGCCAGACAGGTATCCTTCATGAACTATTACTGTTAAGTGATACTGATAATGCTGAAACCGTTAGGGTTTCTGCAGGAGCGGTGGTGACGGTGATGATGATGTTTAATGGCATCCTATTTCTAGGAGAGGAATCCTGATCTCATAGGTTTTAGCAGGTTGTCAAATTACATTGCTTTGATTAATCATTGAGATGCAAACTGATTGTTCCAGTGATCAAAAATATACTAGTTGACAAAGTGAGTCACGTCTGATTCCTTTGGCTTTTGCTCAAGAATAACTCCTGTGACTAGAGAAGTTTTCCACTAGCAACTCAAGTTCTGCCAGCAACATCCTCTGAGCCATTTCATCTTAAATACCATGGAGATTATTATTATTTTTTTCTCATAAAAGCTCCTTAGCTAAAGTTACACAGCTACATTTGTATCCCTATCTTTTCATGTGAATCAGTTAGCAGTACATTTTCAAGTTTTCCTTGCATAATTACATTTTAATAAAAAACCGCCTTCAGAAAATCTCAAAAATCCTACATCAAAACTGTGTTTTCTGTAAATGAGCCATGAAATAATAACAGATGTTCTTTCCACCTTACTCTCCAAGTAAAGGTAGATGAAGAGGCAATTATGCTTCATCTATACGGCTGAAGAAAAGCAGTACAAATTTCATAATTTTTTTTAAAAGCTAATTTTTTAAAACGCTGAATGTATTGAGCCAAAAAAGTATGGTTTATACAGAATATAGCCTACTGCTAGCTGTCTTATGAGCCTGATCAATGAAATATATCTGGCTGAAAAAACAACAGAGAGGTTGAGGATACCCATCCCTGGTGGCATTTGAGGCCAGGCTGGATGTGGCTCCAGGCAGCCTGGTCTGGTGGTTGGCGACCCTGCACATAGCAGAGGGGTTGAAACTAGGTGATCATTATGGTCATGCTCTATGATTCTATGGTACCAATTGAGATCTTACGTAAGGTAGTGGAAACAGTCCCTGATGCCTTCGGTGGCCTTGTACAATTGGGTTACAGAAGTGATGGACAAGGGAAGTGCAACCAATGTAATCTGCCTGGACTCATGCAAAATTTTTGACACTGTCCCACACAGCTCTCTTGTCTACAAACAGGAAAGATGCAGATTGGATTGATGGACTAATTCAGAAAAAAGGAACTGTCTGGATGAGTGGATTGTGAGCAATTCTACAAAGAAGGACTTAAGGGTACTGAATATAAGCCAGAGGTGTGCTCTTGCAGGCCAGAAGGCCAAGAGTAGCCTGGGCTGCATCAAAAGAGGGGTGGCCAGCAGGTCAAAGGAGGTGGTTATGCCCCTCTGTTCTGTCCTTGTGAGGCCCCACCTGGAGTACTGTGTTCAAGCCTGGGACCCCCAAAACAAAAAAGACATGAAAGTTGGGGAGGGACTCTACCAGGGAGTGCAGTGAACAAAACAGAACAAATAGAAAAAAAGGTAATGGCTTTCAGCTAAAAGAGGGGAGATTTGGATTAAATATTTGGGATAAATTCTTTACTCAGGGTGTAGTGACCCTGTCCAGCAGAGTGCCAGAGAAGTCATGCATGTCCCATCCCTGGTGGTGTTCAAGGCCAGGCTGGATGGATCTTCGGGCAGCTGGGTGGAAGGTTTCCCTGACTGTAAACAGGAGCTTGGAACAAGATGGTCTTTCAGGTCCCCTGCAATCCAAATTATACCATGTTTCTACGACTCTATGACACTGTACTCCATATTGTAGAGAAATCGTGCTAGTTTTACTTTCCTTCTTTAGTACTCATATATTCTCAAAGCTTGTTTGATTATATCTTTTTATGGTCTGACTCGTCAAAATTATATATGTGAACCATATGTGAAAAGGTAGTGTGAATATGCCACTGAGTTCTTTAATCCATTAACGTGCAAAACTCATTCTGCATTGCAGATATTACTTTGTAAATTCAGAAACTGATACTTATTATTGCCATTTTACCATTGCAAGGTCAATTTACATTTATTTGTAGAAAAAACTCTACCTCTTTCTGTTGAACACCACCAGCAATAATTTAATTGGCTACTTGCTGCTCTCTGGAGTTTTTACAATCATGGGTTGGTGGACAAATCTCCTTGACGGCTTTATGATGAACCCAATTTTGTTTATAATTTGTTGCCACTACTGGTAACATTAGAAAGTCTGTGTGAGAAATTCTATATACCCATATGTTCCCTTTTGTAGGAGGAAGCACCACTGTCTAAAAATTAAAGTCAAGCACTGCCAAAATGAAGATTCTCTCCTTTCTATAATTGCAATATTGTGTATAGAATATTTTCCCTCAACGTCAGTGATATTGACTTCAGTGCATTTCCTTTGGCAATCAGCATATTGCTATTGCTCTTTGATGTTTTAGAATAGACTTGCAGGAATGAAATTAAGCCTAACTTATGCTGCTTCTGGATACCTAGCATTATAATAGACGATCTTGAAAGAATATGAAAAGGAAAGCAAGCTTGTAATTGAATAGTAGTTGGATCTCTGTCTCAGGTATTCAGCCCCCACACACGTGATGGTTTAGTTTATCAGTATACAATATTGCACATAACAGTTGTTTCTGCCATGCTGAGAGTCAAATCTGCCAGCTTCCTACCTCAGTTCAGTTCTCGGTTAAGAAGGTAACTACCTTCCTAACAAGAGCAGCACTGCAGTTTCCATTGGAATTACCAATTAAAAAGTACCCTGAGATATTCCACAACTTTTCAGCCCGCTTAACATTGGGTCTTCTCTCATACATCTTTGTATCAAAGAGTATCCCATGCACAACGGAATGAAAAGACGGACCCTGAGCAGAAGATTATAGCAGCTGATTTGCACCTATCTACTTACTCCGTAGATGATCTTTAATTAGCAAGCCAGCAGTTTTTAGCAGTACATCTGCATCTGAATTCACTCTCAGGCTACCAATTAAACTCAGAGATAATTCAGTGGTATCCACTGGGAGGCAGCCAGCGTGTTTGAAAAAGATTTTCAACAGAGTTAAGTTCCGACAAGATAAAACATGTTGAAGAATTTGCCCAATTTTTCTCGCATTATTTTACTGCTTTTTTAAAAGCAGAATTTATTTATTTCAAGGGAATTCAGACAAGAATTAGTCCCTTTTTGATTTCTGCGACGCACTATGAGCAAACAAAGCCAGAAATAATTTCCAAATGTACGTAGGACAAACAGGTGAGTGGAGTAGTCAGTATGGCCTTACAAAGGAGAAATCCCTGACCAACTTGATAGCCCTCAACAATGAAATGACTGACATAGCAAACAAGAGGAGAGCAGCAGATATTGCTTTTCTTGACTTTATCAGACCAGTGTGGACTGAAATTCCACTGTAGAAAAGGCTTTGGGGGAATTGGTGGACAACAACCTGAATTTGTCATCCTATAAAAAAAATCCTCCTGCATGGCATTTGGAAGACCATTGCCAGTAGGAGGAGGGAGGTGATCATTCTTTCCTGTGCAGTAATAGTGAGAAACATCTGGAGTCATATGTTCAGTTCTGGGCTGCCCAGTAAAGATAGAGATGGATATAGTGGGATGAATCCTGTAATAGCTACAAAGATGATAAAGGGCTTGGAGCACATGTCATATAAGGAAAGTCTAAGAGAGTTGGGATGTTGAACCTGGAGAAAAGAATGTATGTGGAGATCTTAACCATATGTGTGATTACCTCATGGAAGTATAAAGGAGACAACAACTGAACTCTTCTCAGTAGTGTCCAGTGACGGAAAAACAGGCAACTAGCACAAACTGAAATACAGGAAAATTAACAAAATGTATCTTTGCTGTGGGTTCAACTGAAAAAGGACACAGTTTTCCCTTTGGAGTTACGGCCTCTCAATCTGTAGAAATTTTCAAATCCTGACTGAACAGAGTCTAATGCAACCCTGGGACTTTCCTTTGGATAGAGCTTTGGACTTGATGGTTTCCAGAGGTCTCTTACCATCTCAATCATTCTGTGATTGTGTGTCATTACATAAATATGAGCAGTACAGAAGCCTGAGGGTTTTCAGTAAGGCACTTAGTTTTCTTCAGGAAATACAAACCATTTTAAAAGAATGGTGAGCAGTAGAGGCCTTTCTGGATTCACTGCTTTGGGAGTGCTAGCAGAGCCAGCTTTGGAGTAGAGGCAGATGGGTGTATTTTTTTTCTTTTTGCTTCTCTTCCAAATACCTTTCCTGACATTTTAATTTATTGCATAAATTCTACTGTCAGAATATACTTAGCAGTTAAGTCTATAATAAATCAGTGTATTTGTTATGAGTTTCAGCTACTTCTTATTGTAAGCTATTATAAACCGTGATCTCATGAAGTATGTGTCTCAGGAGATAAGCACTTCTCCTTTCTTCCATGTTTTATTTCTCCATTTTAGAGGGCTCACTTTTCTGTCACCAAACCCTTTAGCGTCTGCTGCTATCAGTGAGACTCTTACATGCTTCAAACCTAATTTTGAAGATGTTTGGAAAGGTTTTGTGTTTCTTTTACTGGCAAGAAATTCAAAATGTCAGGAAAGGAGACAGAGGGAAGCAGTAGTAAAATTCAAGATAGTTTAGTGATTATTAAGGAAAAAAAAAAAGACAGAGATTAAGAAAATTCTCGTGATTACATTAATTTTCCTAAAGAATTAGAAAGCTTTTCTATTTTGTTGTTTTGCAGAGATTCCATTACAAAGATTATGAAGACTGTAGAGGGGTACTGCCTTTTCAGAAGAGAGGCTAGGTGGGAAGGGTGGGAGAGTTGCCCTCTATGTTCAAGACCAGATAGACTATGAGGATCTCCCTCTGAGAAAAAGTGAGGAGCAGGTTGAGAGCCTCTGGTTTAGAATTAGGGAAAGGAGTAATAAAGGGCACCTGCTGCTAGGAATTTACCACGGCCACCTGATGAAGGGGAGCCTACTAATGAACCTTCTTCCTTTAGCTGCAGGAGGCATCATGCTTGCAGGCACTCTTCCTGATGGGGAATTTCAACCACTCAGGTACCTGCATGGTGAGCTGCAAGAGATCAAGGAATCTCCTGGCATGTGTGGATGATAACTTTCTGGTGCAAGTGCCTGATTTATTGAAGAGGTGAAGCACTGTTCGATCTGGTGCTCATCAGTGCAGAGTTGATCATTAAAGGCAATAAGTTTGGAGAAGGCATAAGCTGCAGCAACCATGCCCTGGTTGAATCTGTGATCTCAAGGAACGTGGGCCTGACAAAGAGTAGGGTCAGGACCCTGAACTTTGGGAGGGTGAACTTCAGGCTGTTTAAGGAATTGTTGGATGAGATGGCTGCTCTTTAACAACGCCTTTCTGAGAGAACAAGAGCTCTCCATCCCTTTGAATAAGAAAGTGAGCAGGGGAAGTGGGAAACCAGTATAGCTTGGTGAGGATGTGGTGGTTAGACTGAGGGAAAAGAAAGAATTGTACTGGCTGTGGAAACAAGGGTGTGTCACCTGGAGAGAATACAGGGATGCTGTCTGGGTTTGCCAGAGAGAACATACCTCCTTTGGTGAATGAGGAAGGAGAAGTGGCTACATCGTATGTGGAAAAAGTTGAGGTACTAAATGAATTTATTGCTTCAGTCTTCACTGGCAGTCAGGATTCCTGTATTTCTCATGTCCCTAAAGCTCTTATCTCTGGGCCTCTAGGTGGGAATTGGGAGGGGGGGAATTCCTTCAAGTCCCGACTGTAAGGGCAAAGCAAGTCTGAGACTGTCTGAATGAGATTGAATGTATGCAAAACTATGAGGAGCCAGATGAAATACATCCCAGGGTTCTGAAGAAACTGATTGTTGTGGTTCCTGAGCCACTCTGTCATATTTGAAAAGTTGTGCCTGTCAGGTGAAGTCCTTGGGGACTGGAAAAAAGGAAACATCACTTCTATTTACAAGAAAGGGAGAAAGGGGGACCCATGGAACTACAGGCTGGTGAGCCTCACCTCTGTGCCTGGGTAAATCATGGAACAGATCCTCCTGGATGACATATTAAGGCATATGAGGAATGAGTAGATGATCCAAGAGAGCCAGCATTGCTTTACCAAGGAAAGGTTGTGCCTGACTAATCTGGTGGCCTTCTATGATAGCGTGACATCAGTGGACAAAGGGAAGATGACCAATGTAATCTACCTGGACTTGTGCAAAGCCTTTGAAGTGGTCTCCTATCACATCCTTATCTCTAAATTGGAGAGATAGGGATTTGAGGAGTGGACTACTTAATGGATAAGGAATTGGTTGGAAGGCCATAGACAGAGGGTTGTGTTGAATGGCACAGTGTCCAGGTAGAGGACAGTTCTTTTCAATATCTTCATCGGTGACTTCAGTGATAGGCTCGAGGGTGCCCTCAGCAAGTTTGCCAATGACACCAAGCTGAATGGTGTGAATGGCACATTAAAAGGAAGGGACAGCATTCAGAGGGACCATAACAAACTCGAAAGGTGAGTCAGTGTGAACATAATGAGGCTCAACACAGCAAAGTGCAAGGTTTTACACTTGGGTCAGAGCAACCCAAAAATGTATACAGACTGGGAGAAGAACTCCTTGAGACTAACCCTGTGGAGAACAACTTGGGGATCTTGATGGATGAAAAACTGAACGTGAGCCAGCAGTGTGCTTTTGCAGTTCAGAAGGCCAATGGTATCCTGGGCTCCATCAGAAGAGGGGTGGCCAGCAGGGACAGGGAGGTGATTGTCCTGCTCTCGTGAAGTCCCATCTGGAGTACTGTATGTAGGTCTGGGGCCCCAATACAGGAAAGATGTGGCGCTGTTAGAGAGGATCCAGAGGAAGACCATGAAGATGATCAGAGGGCTGCAGCAGCTGCCCTATGAAGACAGGCTGGGGGAACTGGGCTTGCTCAGCCTGGAGAAGAGAAGGCTGAAAGGAGACCTCATTGCAGTCTTCCAGTATTTAAAAGGTGATTACGAATAGGAGGGGAATCAACTTTTTACAAGGGTGATAGGACAACTGGGAATAGTTTTAAGCTCAAGGAGGGGAGGTTTAGATTGGATGTCAGGGAGAGAACTTCTTTACAGAGAGAGTGGTAAGGTGCTGGATTAGGCTGCCCAGAGAGGCTGTGGGTACTCTGTCCCTGGAGGTGTTCAAGACCAGATCTGATGAGACCCTGGACAACCTGGTCTAGTGGCGGATCTGGAGGTTGGTGGCCCTGCCTGTGGCAGAGTGATTGGAACGTGATGATCCCTGGGATCCCTTCCAACCCAAGCCATTCTTTGATTCTATTAAGGTGACCAGAGAAAGGAAAAAAATACATATTCAGAACAGTTTTATATTATAGTGATAAATATTTTTGTATAGGCAAATGGAAACAATTTGAAGCAGGACTGGAAACTCATTCAGCAAAATATTCTAGTTCAGCAGATTTTCATGGCAGTGACGTCACAAAACCACAACAGAAATAACATGTTAAATGTTCAAAATATTCAACTACTGTACTGTCTTGCACAGTGTGGTCGGTCTTCAAGTGCATGCTTCAACCTCACTAGCCCCATTGAGTGGATGGGCTACTGTTCATGCCCTTCCATTCCTTCACCAAGACTTGATTGCTGACATTACTGCTCTGAAGCTGTCCCAGCCAGAATTGCAATGACTGACCTCGAGGTGCAGGGGCGCTTCACACAGTTCCTGCATCCAAGGAAACCTGAGATAATGGAGAATTTCTCGGAGAGCGGCAACGGCTCTGCATTCACGCCCCCTGCCGAGAAAACGCCTCGGGATGGGCAAGGACGGGTAGTTGGACGTTAGGGACAGAGAGGAGGACTCACACGTGTGACTCCCGTGAGCCGTTCAAACGCTGAGAAGCCGTAAGCTACCCATTCACATTACTACACAGTGAGAAGGCTTGTTATCTCACTGAGTAGTCAGTGATGAGTGTGGGGGCACCTGTTAACAGCCTGGTAATGGGGCGAGGGTGGTGTCAGCACTACTGGCAGCCGGGCAGAGCTGATCAGTCGCACCCCATTAACGCTACCCTAATTCAGCTGTTTTGCTGTGGCTGCAGCCCGGAGGAAGCCTGGAGAAAGGTGGAGATCCAGACTGAGGTCTCGCGCACACATAAAAAGAAAGCTGCGGCTGAGAAAAATGTGGATACTCAGACTAAGTCTCGAAAAAAGATGCTAGTGCACAAGCTGCAGTACCAGAGCTTGGCCTTTGCAGTGCGAGGTGATGGAGACAGCACTTGTGTTAAATGCAGCTAAGTGACTTACTCAGCCTTGTGGTTGACCTGAAGGAGGAGGTGGAGAGCCTGAGGAACATTAGGGAATGTGAGAGGGAGATTGATTGGTGGCGCCAGTCCTTGTCGACCTGAGATCTTGGCAGCCAGCTGACGCTCAACATGGAGCACATTACCTCCTGCCACCTTGCAAACAGGTAACAGAGAGGAACCAGCAGGAAGACGGTGTTCCTGCTACCGTGAACCCCCTGTCCTCTCTTCCCCCCTAACAACAATGGTGAAGAATTAGGGGGCATGGGGCAGTGGCAAAAGACCCCTGCTTGGCAATGCAGGTGCACCAGCACCAGAGATTCTCCTGCCTCCCCAACTGCCCCTGTAGAACATGTACAGTGCTCTGCAGGGGCAGCTGGACAATGGCGGTTATGATGGTTCTCCCCAGTTGGGGGAATCACCAAAGTCCAGTTGGACCACAGTTAGTATTAAAATCCTTCCCACGAAGAAAAAATGATGGGTCATTGTCATTGGTGGCTCTCTGCTGAAGGGAGCAGAAGGACAAATACGCAGGGGGGTCTGCTACCTCCTGGGGCCCCAGGTTAAAAATGTGAAGAAGAAACTTCCTTCCATTGTATGGCCTTCAGATTACTAACCCTTATTGTTGTTTCAGGTAGGCAGCGATTATATAGGAAGTACTTCCCTAAGGACTATGAAAAAGGACTTCAGAGCCTTGAGGTGACAGGTCAAGGGTTCAGGAGCACAAGTCATGTTCTCCTCTGTCCCTCCAGTTATAGGGAATGATGAGGGACTAAATATGATGGGCCAAAGGATTAGTACCTGGCTCTGAGCCTGGTGTGCCTGACAGGGATTTGGGTTTTTTTGACCTCTGATCAATTTACACAAGACCAGACCTGCTGGCAACAAATAGCAGTACCTTATCCCACCAGTGGAAAGGGGCCTCATGATGGGCATTGGGAAGGTTCATTGATAGAGCTTTAAACTTGGTACCAAGGAGGGTGGGGGTGTAACTGGGGTCACTAGAATAAGCCTGTATGTACAGTGCTTGTAGGAGAGGGATGTAATAGTAAGATCCCACAGTCTTGTGCCCTGGTGAAGGAGGAGGACGAGTCACACTTTTGTAGGAAGAGAACAAGGGCTGGTATGAGGTTGGTTGCTATGGAAACACCTGTATATGGTCAGGAGGGTTTTACACACTTTCACTCAAAACAAGGCCCATCTCAGGTGCTTTTTTACAAATGGACACAGCATGGGTAATAAACAGAAGGAGCTGGAAGCCATTGTGAGGTCAGAAAGCCATGCTATGATATAGTTGCCATCACGGAAACATGGTGGAATGACTCAGCTGGAGTGCTATGACTTAGAGGGGACCCGATCCAGGTCTATAAATATCTGAGGTGTGGGGGCAGAGTGGCGAGGCCAGTCTCTTTTCAGCAGCTTGTGGAGACAGGACAAAGGGAAACAGCCAGAAACTGCAGCATAGGAAGTTCCACACAAATGTGCGCAAGAACTTCTTTACAGTGAGGTGACGGAGCACTGGAACAGGCTGCCCAGGGAGGTGGTGGAGTCTCCTTCTCTGGAGATGTTCAAGACCTGCCTGGATGCCTACCTGTGTGACCTGGTGTAGGGAACCTGCTTTGGCAGGGGGTTGGACTTGATGATCTCTGGAGGTCCCTTCCAGCCCTTACGATTCTGTGATTCTGTGAAAACTTGGACCTGCTGTTTGTTAACAGAGAAGGTCTTGTGGGGGATGTAAAGTTTGAAGGCCATCTGGGGCATAGTGGTCATGAGATGGTAGATTTCTCAATCCTTGTTGAACCACAGAGGGGAGTCAGCTGAACTGCCACCATGGACTTCTGGAAGGCAGATTTAATCCCCTTTAGGACCACCGTTGAGAGGGGCCCCTGGGAGGTAGTTTTGGAGAGTGTGGGAGACTAGACCCAGGAAGGCTGGCAATACTTTAAGGAATTTTAAAGGTGCAGGAGCTGACCATGCCCAAATCACGGAAGACAAGCCAACAGCAAGGAGGCCAGACTGGCTGAATAGAGACCTTTGACTGGAACTCAAGAACAAAAGGAAAGTTTATGGTCTTTAGAAGAGTGGGCAAGCTACTTATGATGATTACAAGTACATAGTGAAGCTGTGCATGGAGAAAAATAGAAAAGACGAAGCCCAGCTAGAACTGAACTTGGCCACTAAGGTCAAGAACAACAATAAGCATTTCTATAAATACATCAACAGTAAAAGGAGGGGTAGGGACAATCTCCATCCCTTGCTGGATGCCGAGGGCAACTTGGTGACCAAGGATCAGGATGAGGCTGAGGTACTTAATGCTTTCTTTGCCTCAGTCTTTAATAGTAAAAGTTGTTACTAGTTGTTACTCCCTGGGCACACAGCCTTCTGCACTGGTAGATAGGGATGGGGATCAGAATAAGCCCTGCATGATCCATGATGAGATGGTTTTGGACCTACTCTGAAAGCTGGATGCTCATGAGCCCATTGGGCCAGACAGTTTGCACACTAGAGTGCTGATGGATGTGGTTTCCAAGCCACTCTCCATCATCCTTTGGCAGTCCTGACTAACTGGGGATGTCCTGGTGGACTGGAGACTGGCAAATGTGATGCCAACCTTTAAAAAATGGCTGGAAAGATGATCCTGATAGGTACAGGCCTATCAGTCTTACCCTGATTGTGGAACAGATGATCTTGGGAGCCATCATGGACCAATTAAAGGTCAACCAAGGGATCAGGCCCAGTCAGCACGGGTTTATGAATGGTAGATCCTGTTTGACAAATCTGATTTTGTTCTATAAGGTTACCCACTTAGTGGATGAAGGTAAGGCTGGTCTACCTAGACTTCAGTAAGGCCTTCGACACTGTCCCCCACAGCATCCTCATGGAGAAGCTGGCTGCCCATGGTTTGGATGGGCATATGCTCCATGGGGCGAAACGCTAGCTGGATGGCTGGGCCCAAAGAGCTGTCGTCAGTGGAGTTAAATCCCACTGGTAGCTGGTCACTAGTGGTGTCCCCCCAGCGCTTGGTAGTAGGACTGCTTCTATCTGACAACTTTATTAATGATCTTGATGAGCAGATTGAGTCCACCCTCAGTACGTTTGGAGATGACACCAAGCTGGGAGGGAGTGTTCATCTGCCAGAGGGCAGAAAGGCACTACTGAGGGACCTGGATAGACTGCATCAATGGGCCAAGGTCAACTGTATGAGTTTCAGTAGGGCCAACTGTCAGGTCCTGCATTTTGGTCACAACAACCCCAGGCAACCCTATGGGCTTGGGAAGAGTGGCTGGAAAGCTGCCTGACATCTTGGTGCCTGGGTGTACTGATGGACAGTCAGCTGAATATGAGCCAGCAGCATGCCCAGGTGGCCAAGAACGCCAATGGCATCCTGGCTTGTATGAGGAATGGTGTGGTGAGCAGGACTAGGGAAGTCATCTTGCCCCTGTACTTGGCACTGGTGAGGCCCTACCTAGAGTACGGTGTTCAGTTTTGGGCACCTCAATACAGAAGGGACAGTGAGGTGCTGGAGCAAGTCCAGAGAAGGGCAACAAGGTTGGTGAAAGGCTTGAAGAATATGCCCCATGAGGAATGACTGAAGGAACTGGGGGTGTTTAATTTGGGGAAGAGGAGGCTGAGGAGGGACCTTATTGCTCTCTTCCAATACCTGAAAGGTGCTTACAGCAAGAGCGGGGTTGGTCTCTTCTCACTGGTGACAGGTGACAGGACAAGGTGAAATGGACTCAAGTTGCGACATGAGAGGTTCAGGTTGGATATCAGGAAAACCTTCTTTACAGAAAGGGTTGTTAAGCTGGAATAAACTGGAATAGGCTCCCCAGGAGGTGCTTGAATCACTATCCCTGGATGTGTTTAATATCCATTTGGATGTGGTGCTCAGGGACATGATTTACGGGAGGATTCTCAGAGTTAGTAGTATGGTAAGGTTCTGGTTGAACTTGATGATCTTGAAACTTGATCTTTTCCAACCTGAGCAATTCTATGATTCTATGATTCTAAGATTCCTGACAAGAAATGGGGTACTTGACAGGGACTGTATTCCTCCTTCCACAGGAAAATGGAGGCTCTGAACAAAAACATGCAACTACTGTAGCAGTATATATTGCAAAGGGAAAGACCTAAGAAAAGGAAAAAATGGAAAGGAGAAGATGAGTTATATTAAACCAACTCATTAAACAATTGAACAAATGCCAGCAGAAGAAGACTACAGAATATTATTCTAAAAAAGAAATGAATTAAGAAAGTATTGATTTAACTTCATGTGTTATATGCAGACTTTTAACAGAGGAAGACTTTCAGTGGTATTTTAAATAGTTATTTTAAGTAGTTATTCTAAATAGTTAGACCTTTATCTAATATTCTGTGCTGCAATTCAGGACAATAATCATCACTGCTACCCTCACATTGTGGCTTACCTTACAGTCCTCTTTTTTAACCTCACCTGTTTCTCTTTTTGAAAAGTGGAGTAGAAAAACAAACAGTCCTCTAATCACTAACTTAGAAATTCTTAGCTTTGTCCAATAATTTTTATTGTCTTCAAGGTGGAAATATGGAAAACAAAGGATGTAGACAATAAATATGTTTTGTTTGTTTCTTGAAGTTGGCTTTGTTCTTTGGTGCAAAATACCCCGTGTGGAAAAGTACGTGTTAACTAATTACTACACCAAAATATATTTAAATCAAATATTTGCTCTATTTATAATCATCTGTTATTTTTCCTGGAAATCTCCACATTTCCTCAAGGTCTACAATGCGCTCCTAAGCCATTTTACCATTGTTGCAACTTTTTTCAAGAGCAGTGTGGCTCTTGAAAAACTGCACAGTGGTTTAAGGCTCCAAAAGGCACTTCTGTGCATCCTTCTAGTCTTTGGTGAGTGCACAAGGCATTTCTCTCTGTAATTCTGGCACAGAGTCTTTGGCATTTTTTCCCCAGGTCTCACACAATAGGTATAGGTAGTAGGCATTCAAGTGCAAGGTTTAGCCCCACTGAGTGGATGGACTACTGTTTTTGCCCTTCCTTTCCTTCTCCTTAAGGAGGTAAGAAACTTCAGAGGGATCACATCTCTCTTTCCATGGGAAAATGGAGGTTATGTGCATTACACCATGCCACCCTATCCCAGTAAAACTTCAGTTTAACTTCCTCCATTCACTCATTCCAAACCCTGATAAAAATTGTCCTTCTGCTTCCCAAAAGAATTCAGCAGCAGAACCAGCTCTTCTATGCTGATTTGGGTTGCCTACTTGCAGCCCCAAGGAGACATTTCAAGCAGTGCTGGTAGCAGTCAGGAAGTGCCTCAGATAGAAGATGGAGATTCCAAAGCGACTCCCCAACATCTCTGCCTTTCTCCAGGCTGAGAAAAAGCATGCTCTGATGCAAACACTCTCAAATTAAGTACTGTGAACAGGAAATCATGTCAGGATTGGTCTAAGCCATGCATTGCTAAGATTCAGGGAACATATTTTCAGGGTAAGGAGGTTTTGGAAAGACTTGTCATTTTGCTCAATTGTGAATCCATTAATTACATATTTACAAAGGGACAATGTACAGTTAGAAACTTCATTTTACAACTGAGACTGTGATTGAGACTAGACAAAAGCAAATGGTTAGCAGAGACATTCCAATTTTAATCTATACATCCACAATATTACTCTAACACTTTAGTGTTTTTTTTTTCTTTTTAATATGATCTCTTTATAAAGCATTTATTCCTTAAGCAAACTAACACAAGTACTCAAGTTATCTCAGGATAGTTATTTTAAAAGTCAATGCAGTAATTCATAATAAACATAATGTTTTTTTTGTTTGTTTGTTTTTTGTTTTTTAAACAAAGTCATTCATCATATAAACAAACGAACCAGTCAGACATTAAATAAATATTCATACTGGTGGATACTAACTTTTTGCTTTGGACCTGATCCTGCAAGCCCTCTGTATACATCAATCCCCAGAGAATGATTGCTTTAATTTCTTGTTCTATTCTACTATTTTACTTTGAACTGAGCAAATAATTTCTGGCCTCTAAGTTAAAAAATTGAAATAAGCACCGGATTATACCTCAGCAGATGATTTCCTTACACATTTGTAATCATTATTTACATTATTTTCACTCATGT
The DNA here is from genome assembly GCF_023343835.1 of Lagopus muta. Classification (NCBI taxonomy): domain Eukaryota; kingdom Metazoa; phylum Chordata; class Aves; order Galliformes; family Phasianidae; genus Lagopus; species Lagopus muta. The sequence continues at coordinate 51,254,432 of NC_064472.1, read as the reverse complement.
TTTCATTCATGTGCATGAAATGTGTAAGGAAACTTGGAGCAAAACACACAAAAGCATGCAGAGGGCCTCAGAGAAGAATCTTCCTTTGAATAGGAAAGTATGTAGGGGGATCAAATGTACCCTCAGCAAATGTACCCTTGGTGATGATATAAAGCTGAGTAGTGCAGTTGACACAACGGAAGGGAGAGACACCACCCAGAGGGACCTGGACTCAAAAAGTCCAAGGCTTAAAAAGTGGGCACATGAGAACCTGATGAGATTCAACAATGCCAAGTGCAGGGTGTTGCACTTTAGTCAGGGCAATCCCAGATACAGACTCCCTAAGAGCAACCCTGTGGAGAAGGCCTTACAGGTACTAGTAGATGGGAAGCTGGACATGAGCCAGCAGTGTGCTCCTGCAGCCTTGAAGGCCAACTGTATCCTGGAGTGCATCAACAGAGGGGTGACAGCAGAGAGAGAGAGAGGTGACTGTCCCCCTCTGCACTGCCCTTGTCAGGCTCCATCTGGAGCACTCCATCCAGGCCTGGGACCCCCAGCACACAAGAGAAGAAGAGCTGTTGGAGCGAGTCCAGAGGAGGCCACGAAGATGCACAGATGGAGCACCTCTTTTAAGAAGAAGGTGTGAGAAGGCCGGGCTTGTCCAGCCTGAAGAAAAGAAGGCTCCAGGGACACCTAATTGCAGTCTTCCAGTGCTTGAAGGGAGTTTACAAGCAGGAGTGGGACCGACTTTTTACACAGTCCAGTAGTGATAGAACAAGGGGGAATGGCTTTAAACTAAAAGAGGGGAGATTCAGATCAGATTTTAGGAAGAATTTTTTTACTTGGAGGGCAGTGAGTCTCTGGCACAGGCTGCCCAGAGAAGCCCCCTCCATGGAGGTGCTCAAGGCCAGGCTAGATGAGGCACTGTGCAGCTTGATCTGGTGGCTAGTAATACTGCTCATGGCAGAGGGTTTGGAAGTAGGTGATCTTTTAAGGTCTCTTCCACCCATTCTATGATTCTATGATTCTATGAAATCATCACAAACATTTATCAGCAGGAATTCACTTTCCTGTTCCTTGCTCTTGGCTTTCTAATCAAACTAAGCAAGAGCTTTGCACTCATGCAGATTCAAAGAGAAGTCTGCAAGAATTCCTTCAAAACAAATATTTTTATTTTCTAATAATTTTATTTTCTCCAGACATTTGAGCCACTGATACTGGGCTAGAAATTTCCAGAAGAATGATAAGCAAGAAGCTCTCCTCTGGGAGGGCAGACATGCATGAGTTATCTGCTGTCATCTACTACAATTACTAGCTTTTCTGAGGCAATGCACCTGGCCTTCTTAAAAGCATATAAAAAGGCTATGGCCAGCCCTTTATTATCCAGTACACCGATTCCCCTTCAGGGATGCCTTTTTCCTCCAGAACAAGCCACTCATAAATAAGAGACATTAATCGACCTATGTATCCTCCTGGTGCCTTACGAAATTTTATCAGGATATCTTCACACAAATAGACTTGCCAATGAATTCCAACCCCTTGGTTGCTGTTTGAAAGGAAACACAGAGAGGATAGTGGGAGGGGGATCACTATGAAAAATGTATTTAAGCATAAGAAAACTTCAACAATTGCTTACGTTTTGTTGTTGTTGTTGTTTGTTTGTTTTTTTTCCAGTTGTCATGGCTTTATGATGTTTGGTTATCAGTATTCCACATCATAACATCATGTAGAGCACTGGGAGTTAAAATGCTAATGCTCCACATCCGGGTACCTGTCCTGGAAGAAGAGAACTACTACGTCCCCCAGAGAACTACTTGCTGTTCTGTTATCATTTCTGCTCAGTGGGAAAAGATAAAAGGCCTTCTTAGGTTACCTAGTCCCTGTTGCGGGTGCTGTCTCACCACAGCGTTAGAGTAAGAGCTTTGGCTTTCAGACACACTCTCTCATTTAATTTGATTTACTAGTTTCAACTGCATTTTATTATATTGTATTATGGTGTGTTATCTTGCATTCTGATATCTTATTTAGTAAAATAGTTTGTTTCTCCTCAGATTGTTGCTGCTCTTTTGTTTTTAGGCCCATCTCTCTCTCCTTTTCCCCTTTTCCCTTATACCTTTTGCGGGATGCAGGTCCCTGTGTCCCTCCACCCCGCCAGTCACAAGACCATGCCAAACCAGCCCGTAAACCTTTGACACCAATTCAATTTGAAATGCAGATTGAAATCTAGAGTACTGAGATCAGAAGTACCCGATGTATTTAAGTTTGACTGAAGGTTGATGGTTTCTTGGATGTCTTTGAACTCTTACCACAGTATAATATGAAATGTTGCAAGTATGTGGTAAAAATAATTATAACAAATTCACTGCCTGAAATGAAAAAAAAAGGAACATCTTTTAAAATGATTCTCTATGATTCTCTATACATATATATATACATATATAAATATATATATATGTATGTATATAGAGGGACATATACACACACACCGCACACACACATGCACATTTGTAGATCCCCATATAAACATTTCTTCAAAATACAAAAAGTTGGTTCCATTATTTCTTAAGTTGATATCATTTTAAATACTTTACTCCATAAATCAGTAATACGACAACATCAGGCTGTCCAGAGAGATAGATTTTAACACAGTCTTATAACCTCCACTAATATAAATATATTGGGAAGGAATTTTGACCAGCAATTATAAATTTTGAAACTTAAATAATTATCCTACAATTACTTTAATTTTAACAACAAATTGTTTCTGAGTACCAATATTCACAGAAAACATAAAAAAAAGATACAGCTTTAACTTCTAACGCTCTCTATCTAGTGCAGTTTATGAGAGGAATGTAAAAGAAAATTACATATTAGAGATCCATTCTAAAAAGAAACACCAACTTATATGTTTCAAAAAAAGAATGTTGTTTGCCTGCACTTTACCATAAATGACCATGTTATGTCATAGCTTCTTGTCTGCAAATGAAGGACATTGGTTCAGAAATCTCCTAAAATGTATATGAGGATTAGATTAAATTCCTTTCCTTGTGAAAATAAAGTTCATTTACACTTAGAGTGAAGAACATCGAGGAGTTTGTTACTCTAATAAGACGTTTAAGGTAACTTGGTAGCCAGTACCAGTTGCATTTGCAAGCAACTCCTCGGCTTTTCTTCCTTTTTAAAAATAAAGGTACAATCATAGTTATTCGCTTACTTTAAAAATTCTAAAGATGAAGAAAAGTAGTGTTTATACATATAAGTCCTCATATAAATTATAAAACTCAAGTTTATCTAACAAAGTTCCATCCCCAGAAGAAGCATAAAGCACTTTTGTGGTACCTTCACTTTAAATATTTGTATCACATCAAGTCTGAAAAATGCAACAAAGATGATACTGTATCCTAAAGCCAAAAAGAATATTCTTCTGATGTAGTCTCTTGTGATGGATGTGCTCCATGAGATCGTGTGATTGCCATGGTTTGATTGATTTTCAAATAAAAGAAATCTGGAAGAGTTTACCTAATCAGTTCAGTAGGTATAAGAAACATCAGTGAACAGCAGACTCATCTGGTTTGAGGTCAGCAGTCTTTGGAAGACAAAGAGAAGGGAGTTTAAAAATACAACATCAAAATAAAAAAATAATGAGGTAAACTCCCCTTAAAAGGCCAAATGGGTTGGGATGTCAGGAGACAGTTCGATTGTATCTGACACCCAAATATTTCTCTAGCCAGAGTTCAGCGAGCTGCATGGTTGAAGCAAATGTACTTGCTTTGGATCCTAAGCACATTTTGTATTGTTTTGGATCTAAACTGGGGTCACAATGAACTGGGTGAAAAATATGAACAACTCCTACTTCTTGACTTCTAAAAGCCTTCAAGCCTGATGTTATCACTTTAGTATAGAGGTCTACATCCTCAAGACCCCAGCCTTGAATTGAGGTATCAAATCCACCAGCAGTAAGTAGGTCACTTTTGTAAATACACGTAATTCCAAATCCATACTCCCTCCAAAATCCAGTTCTTTTTGTGAAAATAAAACTACTGTCAGCTGGAGGGTTGCCTCCATATATTACTTTTGGATCATACTGGCTGAAGATGATAGGGTAGTAAACCTGTTCTCCCTGAATAGTGTTTTCTCTGCATCTCTGTAGGAAGTCTGGTGTGAATATCAGATCAACGTCACAGAACAACAGCAAAGTGCCATTGTCAAACTGGGATGAAGCCATTTCAAGACCTAAACCTCTGGAAAACTTTCCTGCCATAGGAACCAGGGTCATATCTGCTTTAGGATACTTCATGCTATATTCTTTAAACAGCTCTATGTGTTTACTGGAATCCTGTCCTAACTCAGAACTGAAGAGAATTATTGCCAACTTTACATTCTGTCTGGGAATCAGACAAGTCTTCTCAAAGTTTTCCATAAATCTTGAGAAAATGTCAAATCTTCCTATAAGAGGGACAAGAATATGTATTTTCTTGTCACTGTGTCCCACAATGTCTTTGGTGCCTTGGAATGATGAAGAAAAAATCTTTAAAGAATTTGAAAGAAAAGAGAAAGATTGTGTGTCAGCATTGGTGTCCTCCAGCAGGCTTCTTACATCTAGTTCTTCTGCTTCTCTGAAGAAAGGTTTGCTGAACAGTTGCTGAAGGAAAGCATGACGTCTCACTGGAACTGTAACTTTCCTTCCTTTGTGCCTTTTGTACAAGAGCAGTAAATCCAGGATGTACTCCACCCCATGCATAGGATCCACCCTGCGGTATCCATATTGTATTTCCTTGAAATCAATCAGTCTTCCTCTAGACCTAGAGTTCTCATTTATCATTTCCATGACTTGCATCACAGTGTCATCTAGTGCAGCCCGCAGAACACTGCTCACACTCTGCCGGGGTGGTTGGCCCTCTACCATCGAGTAAAGAAATTTTCCTGTCAGAAATTCCCACTCGATGACTTCAGATCTTTCATGTGGCTGGAAATTATTGAAAGATGGTATCACTCCCAGTTGCTGATCTTCCTTCGTTACTTTGCTGTTACTAAGTTTGCTCATGAGGGCACGTTCCCGATGGAGAAGAATGGTTCGATAGCGCAGTTCGGAAATTTTGCGACTCAGTATGTAATTGTGCAGCCTATATTGGTAGGCTGGCCTTTTGTTTGGATGAAGTGTTATAGCTGTGTGAATTTTGCTGTTGTGAAGGTCTTGAATATAACCCATGCGGTTGTGTTCATAGTTCTCGTGGAACAATTGCTGCATCTAGAAAACAGAGGAAAAAGAAAGACATTAACTAACAGACACTGCTTCTTCCTACAAAATGATCTACATTCATTAGCAATTCTGACAGATCACAGCTGTCTTTAAGCACAGAATTTTGAAGTATTCAAGAGGCTACTGGTTTTGATTGATTTTGGTCTTAGTTACAGTACAAGCCACAGTAAGTAACTAAACCTAACTAAACAGAAGGGCAGATATTTTGGGACCATCTTTACTTCATTTACATTGTGACAGTGATAGGACAACAGGGAATGGCATTAAAGGGGAGATTTAGGTTAGATGTGAAGAAGAAATTTTTCACTCAGATTGTGGTGAGGCACTGGCACAGACTGCCCAGAGAAGCTAGGGACGCCCAGCTTCTGGAACACACCTGGAGATGTTCAAGGTCAGGCTGGATGGGTCCTTGGGCAGCCTATCTGATGGGTGGCAGTTCTGCCTATGGCAGGGGGATGAAAATGGATAGCCTTTAAGACCCCCTACAACCTAAGCCATTCTATGAGTTATGATTTAACTGCAACACTAATCAAACCTGTAACTGAGGTCTATTGGTAATTTTTCCGAGTTCTCATGTGCAGGCTGAACTATGGATGTTATGCATGAAACATCAAGTCTTCAGATACATCTAAAACCTAATTAGCACAGATCCTTACTAAAAGGTTAGCACCAATGAAGACACATTTTTTAACATGACCCTGGATTTCTACCTACAGAGCTCATAGGTGCTTGTACCTCCTACACCCACACTCAGATGGATAGTGCTACTCTGTATTCATTAAGCAAATGGACTTCATTTCAACACAACTTTTTTTTTCTTTTTTTTCTTTTTTTTTTTCTGTTGGGGACCAGCAAGGGGCAAAGAATTAAGGGACAGATACATAATAATTAGAATTTGTGCACCAGGAGAGATACATACAATAGTACGTCAAATAAACTACTGATTCTGCTAGCATAACTCATCCTAACTGACTTCCAACATACTTCTGTGGCAAGAAAAGTTTACTTCTGACAAATTACTGATTGTAATGTCTACTAAATAGTGAAGAGATATATAGTCTAGGATTTTAAAATATCTAGTCTTTGTAGGCTTCTGTCCAAACAGCTGAACTACAAAGAAATCATAAAACTTCTTCTGACTCAGCTTAAAAGCAAGCTTGGCTCACTATTTAATGTTATGAATATTCATTCTTTAAAAGCATTATGGAGAAGTAAAACATTAAGTCCATGAATAAATGCAAGATCCACAACACCTATTAATTCCACAGGAAAACAGAAATTGCCACTGAGTGGTAGAAAAAGAATCTGATCTTTTTCATCAAAAACCAGATTGGTCAGTAATTAATATATATGGAAGATGTGCTAATGAGACAGAAAATCTTGTTCCATTATGTGTTGTAAGTTTAGGTATAATCAGATTTTAAGATTAGTATTGAAGTTTGTCTTTAATATACTGAGGAAATCAAGATAGGTGGCATCCAATGACACAATGTCTCAGATTGAAAACGTGTAAACCATTTTATTGCATTTCTTTAAAGAATGGAGACTTTGCTACAGGAAATAATAATAAGCATAAGGCAATAAGCATACAGTAACTCTTACCAAGCTAAAATCTACAACAAGTATTCAAAAAACAATAGGCATGTACAAAAAATAGACAGTGTCATATTCAGAAATGCAGAGGCTTACGACAAATTTATAGAACCTCTCTCCTCATCCCATTTTGGCTGCAAATCCCTGTGTACTATTATTTGGGTGAGCATGTTTAGGCTACACTGGAAATGTCATGGTTTTATTAACCAGGCCAAACCAGGCCTAATCATGACAGGAAAAACAACAACAACAACAACAACAACAACAACAACAACAACAAAAAACCCCAACGAACTAATAATGAAAAAATCCATTCACCAATCTTAAATTTGCCTTTAACAGATATTATTTCAGAGTGACAATATTAGTTACAAAAAACATTCATGCAATTCGCGTTCACAGAATTCCTGTCTAAAACTGTTAGAATGCATTAGTCCTGTCTAGAGAGGCATTTTTCTTCTTACTTCTGATGAGTTGAACCAAGGGCATGGTGTGGCGATTTCCTTGCTGTCATAGATAATATGCAACAATACTAAAAGTACTGAATTAAAGAATCCAAGAATCTAGGAATGGTTGAGGCTGGAAGGGACCTCTGTCCATCTGGCTCAATCTCTGATCTAGCAAGGGAAGGTGGAACAGGTGAAGACCTTCAGGAGTGTAGGCACACAAACTCTCTGGGAGAGGGTTACCAGCATCACTGGTGAAATCAAAACATGGATTCCTTGTGGATGAGAGATGGACAATGACAGAACAGAAAGGTTATATGATGGAGGACCGAATTCTAGAGAAAAATTCCTGGGAATGGCCCGAGTGAGGATGCTTTATCTCTGGAAGAGTCATTTTCCCTCCTTCCCCTATGATTCACGTTTTTAATCACGCAAAAACATCTGATCAGGTGACATTTCCATCTCTCCAGTGACAGGCTCCACTCTCTTCCTTCTCCATTTTAATTAAAACTGTCTACTGTGTGGTTTGCAAGGCAACTCTTCTTTCAGAAACAAATTCCCAACAGCTATGCCTGCTTTCATAAGACACCAGAAGTAACAGTATTTTATTAATCACAAATATATTCCAATGGTTATATTATTTATGGGAAAAGTTGAATCTGTGATTTTCACTTTCAGAACTTCACATTCAAATTTCCTTTTAGGAGAGAAAGAAAATGTGTAACTTTGAAAACGAAAGAAGTAAAGGCTGTTTTCCTACTGAAGGGTTGTCAGCATCTTTCTTCACAATCCTCAATGTACCTCTCTTTTTTATATCCTCTGATCATTATAACACAAGTTTCTCTTCTTTCTCCACAAAATGAGTATTTGAGTAAGATTGAAACAATCATAACAACTGTTACACATTTATCTTATGGCATCTCAATCTTCAAAGCAAGTTTCATTTAAAGGAGTTTTAAACATGAAAAAACATTAAATTGTTTTTTACCACAAATACTTTAAGCAGTTGACAGTCACTGTAAAACTTAGCACTTCCCTTGTGCAAACATTTCATAACCCTACCTTGACTTATTAAAAGCTCAGCGTCACAGCAGATTCACTAGCAGCATTCATTCAATAGGGATATTCTACTTACATAAATAGTGCATTTTTATTGCATTCAAATTTCAGATGCCTTGCTTTATTAGATATGCTCCACTTAAATCACAGTGAGATGTACTCCATTATATTAATGACTTAATTTTGATAATCAACAACAGATTAACAACAGCAATGAAAAGAAGTTGCTATCAACTCAGTAATACAGTACTATCACACATATATAAAGCTGCACTAAACCATTTTCATCATTGTTACTGAATATTTTTAATCTATCTCATTAACAAGAAAACAAAGAGAATATATATATATATATTATTATTCTCATATTATATATATATATGAGAACATATATATATATGTTCTCATATATATATATATGAGAACATATATAATACTGAATGTATAAAATCTTTGTGAAGAAAGGTATTGAGCATTCTTACGCACTGTTTGCCCAAAGCCAATCATAATTCCCAAACACCACTTTAACGCAGAGAACAAATAAAAGAGAAATAAACTTTCTGAAAATTTCAGATGATGCTTTTTTTCCCCTTGCAAAGTGCAGCCATAGCAGTTGTAACAATAACTTGTTTGAAATAGCTGACTTCAATTAATCCAGTGGAACCAAATTTCTCTTTTTTATTTTTAATACACCACTATGACATTTTCATTTAAAAATTTTAATAACATTTTTTTTGGCTTCTTAGAATTTCAGATCTGAAATTTCTATGAAAATTATCAAAACGCTTTTCTACTTTAAGTTGTTTTTTTTTTTTTTTTTTTTGTAATCTTAGTTCCACATAGAAAATTGTTTTCAATACTGTAGGAAACGAAAAAGTCTTCTTAAATCTCAAATTATTAAGTTCTAGATTAAATCACCTCAACATGATCTTAACTTCTTGAAATTTCTGAAGAAGGTGTTTGATCCTAGGAAGCAAAGGGAAAGATGGCTATTCTTCTCAGAGAATGGATCTATGCAAGGTGTAAACATGTTATAAGTGATCTAGAAAAGGAAATTACTTAGGAGGAGGCAATTCAGATACTTGGAAATATTCAAATCAAAACCATTCAGCTAGATAAATGTAAAGCTGCCTTCAAAAGCTGTCATGATACTGAATGGCTAGGTAATAAAACAGCAGATTAAATTATGTGCAGAAAAATGTAAACTACATGTGAAGAAAGCAATTCTAATTATACCTGAATGATGGGAGATTGCGTGACAGTTGTTGGCACTCTGTAATGTTACACAATTGTACAGTAGACAATTACGTGCTAATGTAACTTCACTGCTCAGTAGTGAGCAAACAGGACCTACAGAGTCAACATAGGAAGTTCCACACAAAATATGTAAAGAATTTCTTTAAAGTGAAGGTGACAAAGCACTGGAACAGGTTGCTCAGAGAGGTTGTGGAGTTTCCTTCTTTGGAAATATTCATGACACATCTGGATACCTGCTATGTACTGCTAAAGGGAAACAGCTTTAGTAGAGGGGCTGGACTCAATGATCTTTTGAGGTCCCTTCCAGTCCCTGCTATTTTGTGATTCAGTAACAAGTCCAGAATCATAGAATCATATAGAATCATAGAATAACCAAGGTTGGAAAAGACCTAAAAGATCACCCAGTCCAACCGTCCACCTACCCCCAATAGCTCCCACTAAACCATGTCCCTCAACACAACATCCAGTCTTTCCTTGAACACCCCCAGGGTCGGTGATTCCACCACCTCCATGGGCAGAAAATGAGGAATGATTCAGAAGCATAACTGTGCTTCCAGTTACACATCAAAGCTGTGTAAGTCCAGAGCATACTTGAACCTTGAACACCATCTGCAGTTACTTTGTCAATACCTTATTGTTCCAAATAAAATTGATAGCTTAGTAAGACAAAGACACTGGACAATCACTCGTGTGTACTGTTAGATTACTAGATGACTAGGATGGAAGGGAGTATTCTAGAGAAGGCTAGCTCTGAGGTAGGCCCACAAGGGAGGGGGATAGGAATAATCACAATCTCTTCTCATATAGGAGCTCTGATACATAAAAGACTCAAAACCAGAAAGGTACTGACATATCAGCCAGAGATCACAGACTCACAGAATCACAGAATCATTCTGAGTTGGAATGGACCTTAGAAGGTCAGTTAGTCCAACAGGGACATCTACATCTCAATCAGAGCCTTGTCTAGCCTGTCCTTGAGCGTCTCCAAGAATGGGGCATCCACCACATCTTTGGGCAACTTGTTCTAGTGCATTACTACTCTTACTGTAAATAACATTTTTCTTATATCCCAACTAAATCTCCCACCTTTTAGTTCCAAACCATTTCCCCTTGTCCTATCACAACAGATGCTGCTAAAGAGCCTGCCTTTCTTATAGCCCTCCTTTCGATACTGGAAGGACACTAACAGATCTCCCACGATCCTTCTCATCTCCAGGCTGAAGAGACACAGCTCTCTCACCCTGTCCTCATAAGGAAGTGTTCAACCCCTTGGATCATTTCTGTGGCTCTTCCCTGGATGCACTCCAACAGGTCCATGTCTCTCCTCTACTGAGGACTCCACATCTGGGAACAGAATTCCAGGTGACATATCATTACAAAATCTAGAGGACCAGGATCACCTCCCTCACCTTGCTGGCCACACTTTTTTTGATGCAGCCCAGCATATGGTTGGCATTCCAGCTGTGGCACATTGCTGGCTCACATTTAGCTTGCTATCCACCAGTCTTCAAATCCTTTTTGGGAGGGCTGTGCTTCATCTCTGCATCTCCCAGCTTGAATTTACAGTGGGGACTGCCACACTCAAGAATTAACTGGAACAACAAGCTGTGGATGCTAGAATTTTACATGCAAAACCTAAGCACATACCCTAATGGGAGATTTCTATCATTTATATGATCAACACAAAGGTATAGTTTCTCCAGAACATTTCAGTGCTACAGACTGATGGCAAATCAGGTGAGACTGAGTCATAATATGCCTTTATTCCCTTCTACCTCTCCCTTGGTTTCTTCTACATGCTACTGCAGAGAGAGAATATTTGGCCAAGCAAACACATAACCATGACGTAATGCAATCACTTACTGATCACTTACTGAAAGTGATGAATGGAAAAAGTTATTTTCTGTGCAACAAAGGTATGCACAACGTTTTAATTTTTCATATTGCATGCCTTTGTGATTTTCCTGAACAGTATGCTGGCTTCTAAACTATTCTTGTAGCAGAACTGATAGAAGAGTTGGCAAGACTTGCTGCTTGCCTCTTTTAATGTCAGCTGAAATTAGAGGTTGGCAAGAAACACAGATAATCTAATCATGCCCAATGGAACTCTGAAATGCAAGCAGGAACAAAAAGGAAAAGGCAAAAAAAAAAAAAAAAAAGAAAAAAAGAAAAGAAAAGGAAGAGATGAACCAAATTAGAATAAAGGCAACACTTGATTTTTGCAGCAGAGAAATAGAATAGATAATACGTAAGTACAATGTAATTTGCATTGCAAGCTCAGAAATTGTAATCTTCATGATTTACTGATGTAATTAAAAAATAAATTTCTTACTCCACACACACGAAAGCCCAAACCAACACACATTATTGCAAGACTATTGCATATTAAATAATGGAATGAGAACGGTGGATTTTAAATTAACATATTTTTTCTTTGAGCATTGTTTAAAAGCAATTGTTGCCATTTAACAGCAAAGACATGCTACTTAATCCGCCAGCCACTCTAGCTGTTCTTAAATCTACAATACTACTAAACTGCCCAACATTTTACCTAAACTTAGCTTTTAAACAAATTAGAAACATGATCAACAGGAACTATTGCTGATCTTTAGTCATGCTGCTTTTTTTTTAGAATTTTGTTCTCCTTAACATGAAGATTTAATATTTTCCAGTGACTTAAAGAGGCATTTCATCCACATGAAGAATCTACACAAGATCTAAGTCTGGGATGATAATAACTGGCTAAACAGCAGCATACTAAGTATCTTAATCAAAAGACAAGAGAAAAAAAAAAACATTGTAACAATAATGGTGCAGCTTGAGAGAAAGCTACATATGCAGTAGAGTGTTCTCAATAATTTGTAGTGAAATAAAATCCAACTTGCGGCTTTCCAGTGGGTGATCATACATTTCTGGGTAGGGAAAGTACATATCAGCAAGTAATTTGGTGTAGTATCATGAGAAGAACTGTCAGCTTAGTTCAGGACTGAAAGAGTAAGACTTTTTAAAAAATTACAAAATAGTAGTAAATGGACAACAGAAAGACAACAACTAGTTACAAGGAAGTAGGGAACTGCTAGTTTGGAGGGAAGTCATTTACAGAAGCCCATAAGGAGCCCTACCATACTCAGTGACAGTGGCAGAAAGTTCAGAACTTGGCTCATGACACAAAGTCACAGACATAATGAGGGAAGAGGAAACATCCAATAGAAGTAGCAAAGAACTTGGCAAAATTCAGGACAGCACACAAAATTGTACATTCGTGGTTATGTGAGGTAGGTGAACAAATATCCTAGGAATGTTGATTTTTGTTTGAACTGAAAATAACTGACAAATAAAGAGTATACTAGCATGGTAGCAGACAAGGTGAATGGAAAACATCAGTGTTTCCTCCACCAAAAAGAAAAATGAAATCCTGTGTTTGCTTCAGTAAGAATATTTCTGAAAGACACAGTAGACAATTACAGTCAAATCTCAATCCACATCTTCATGAAATATGTGGGCCCAAATCAATGCAAATGGTATTTGCCAGGACTGCAAATTGTTCTGTGAGAAGAGATGAATGTTATTTGGCTTGTTTAAATTTGCAAAATGAAGGATAAGAATTGCACTGTCTCTGAACACATTAAATAAATAATAAATAAATACATACACAAATTAAATTAAATACATAAGAGATTAAGTGAAGCCTCTGGTGACTGGAAAAAAGTTAACATCACACACTCATGTTCAAAAAGGGTAAAAAGGATGACCCCAGGAACTACTGACCTGTCAGTCTCACCTCTGTGCTGGGAATTATCATGGAACAGATCATCCTGGAAGCTCTCCTAAGTCACATGAAAGTTAGAGAGGTGACATGGGAGAACCAGCAAGGCTTCACAAAGGGCAAATCCTGCTTAACCAACCCAGTGGCCTTCTACGATGGTGTCACTCAATCAGTTGACATAGGAAGAGCCACTGATGTAATCTATCTCATCTCAATTTCACTACAGCCTTTGACATGGTACCTCACAACATCTTTCTCTCCAAATTGCAGAGATATGGATCTAATGGGTGGACTGTTCAATGAACAAAGAACCAACTGCAGCATTGAGTACAGAGAGTGGTGGTCAGTGGCTCAGTGTCAGGTGATGCTCGCTTAGGGCGCAGATACTCTTTAATATCTTCACCAATGACATTGTCAGTGGGGTCAATAGCGTTCTCACCAAGCTGTGGAGTGTGGTTGATACACCAGAGGGATGGGATGCCATACAGAGGGACCTAGACAAATGTGACCAGTGGGCCCAGGTGAACCTCATTAGGTTCACAAATCCAAATGCAAGATCTTTCACCGAAGTCAAGGCAACCCTCCTACCAACACAGGCTGGGGAAAGAAAGGATTGAGTGCAGCCCTTCTGAAAAAGAGCTGGGGGTATTGGTGGAAGGCAAGCTGTACATGAGCCAACGATGTGCCCTCGCAGCCCAGAAAGCCAATAATATCCTGCATGATCCCATCCTGCAATGATAGGTTGCATCAAAAGAAGCATGGCCAGAAGGTCAAGGGGAATGATTCTGCTCCTCTGCTCTGCACTGGTGAGGCCCCAGTACAGGAGACACATAGACCTGCTGGAGTGTGTCCAGAGAAGGCCACAGAAATGATCCATGAAATGAAACACCTGTCCTACGAGGACAGACTGAGAGATGTAGGTGATCTGATTCTTTCTAGAGAAGAGAAGGCTATGGGGAGACTTGATACTGACTTGATACCTTTTAGAACCTAATGGGGAGCTGCAGGAAAGAAGGGGACAGACTCTTCGGAAGGGTCTGTGGTGACAGAACAGAGGGAAATGGTTTCAAGCTCAAAGAGGGTAGATATAAGAAAAAAATCTTAAGAAAAACATAATATATAAAGAAAATATCTTTTACAGTGAGGCCACTAAGACACTGGAACAGGTTGCGCAGTGATGAGGTTGATGCCCTGTCCCTTTAAACTTTCAAAGTGAGGCTGGATAAGGCCAAGGGCAACCTGATCTAGCTGTGGATGTCCCTATTCATTGCAGGCGAGTTAGACTAGATGGCCTTCCAGCTCTAAAGATTCTATGATTCTGTGATTAACAAGAGAAAATCTACCATGCCATATATTTGCATGGGTACAAAATTAAAGGGAAATTTCTAGCTAAAAACAAAACAAAACAAACAAACAAACAAACAAAAAACCCAAACTGTGCTCAAAATAAAAATAAAAAACATGCAGTGCTCAAAAGTTTTTTGGACTCTTGCAAAAAGTAGAACTGTGCATTAATTAGTTATAACTCTTTTGTTTGCCCTCTTCTTTGATTAAAAAATAAAGGTAAATATCAACCGCGCTTTTTTTTCCCACATTAATGAATGTATTGATATTCCACATCAGAACATGATGTAAAGCAGTGGGAGTTGAAGAGTTAATGTTCTTGTTCTGTGGGCTGCCTTTGTTGGGTATTTTGGGTTCTTGGAGGGGAGGAGAGGAGCAGCATTCCCAGAGGACTGGGAGGCAAAAGAAGAAAGGTGCAGCTCATGGCACGACACCAGCTGCTCTCCCTCTCGCTGACTCTCGGTTTGTCGTGGAGAAAAGCACGTGGTTCCCCTGCAGTCTACTAGCGTAACACCTCGTATTTTGGACACTTTTCTCCCTCATTTTGTTGGATTTTGTTGGATTTAGTGAATTACAGTTCCTCCTCACATCACTGCCGTTGGGTTTTTTGTTGTTGTTGTTTTTTTTTTTAAGACTCATCTGCTATCTCCCAACGCTTTCCCCTCTCCCCCTCGCCCGGAGCGCATAGCCCGCAATGTGCCATGCCTCATTAAGTCACGGGCCAGGGTCGGCCGCGCCGTTAAAAGGTAGGGTAGTTTTTATTCCTTTCTCTTTTGTCTCCTTCTGGGCTTGTGCCCCTGTCACGGATTCAGATCTAGATATAACTCTGTAACAGTCAAAGACATTGGTTTGAAATCTGCTCTCTTTAAGCCAAGTTCTATCAAGAAAATGTGAGATCAAGCTCTCATAAAACAGTGCTGCTCTGCTAAGACTGGCAGGTACCAGCAGGTACTTTTTTTTATATCTCTTTTTGGAAAAGCTTCGAATTAAAAAAAACAACAACACAAAACAAACAAAAACCAAGTTCTCCTGCAACACAGGTCAGACATTATAAGATGGATGCTTCAAGATGCTTTTCTTGCACATGATGCTAGCTGTCCTCATACGGATACTTCACCAACGCTTTGCTATACCAGATTAGTAAATCTGTACAGTGAAAATGCCTATGTTACAAAAAATATATGGTAAAGACATAAAATCTTATAATTTAGCCTATCAGCAGACAAATCATACAGCACTGACACTCAAATACAGAAGAATATATGCAAAGGAACAGCAAAATATCTAAAATGATCCTATAAAGAAAAGAAATTTACCTCAGTAGGTTCAGTAGAGGTTTGCAGTCCTGAACCTGACTTTCATATTTTATGTTTATGTTTTACATTTTTCCAACTGATGTATTATTTTTCTCAATGTTTTCTACAACTGATGAATTAGGTGTTTCAAAAGTAAGGAGATTTAGAATTGAATCAATTAAGGAGGAACTTTTCCACTTTTGCAGAGCAACATAAGATGTACTGTTTCCATGGAAGACAACAGTCAAGATACAGAAACGCATCTTCTTCAGCTGGATTTATGCTCCCTTGGAAATCATCAGTATTGGGTATCACATATCACATATATCATAAGCCACAGAACACTGCTTAACTCTCTGCATTAAAACTCAGAACTGAAAAATCGAAAGCTTAAGAAATCCGACTTGTCACGAAAATAATGTAATTGCTCAAACTTTCTGTAACAAAAGGTCAATTGTTGAGTAAAAATTGTTTCTGGTATAATTCTGAAAAACGGGATATGTTGTGAGTCCACACAATGTTATCTATTAATCACAAAAATATCACATTTTCACTTTCACTGTAAGTTGTAAATTGTAAATCAGCTTCTGTGGTAACAATGAACGCAGGAGAATAATTACAGTGTTCAGATCTCTGATCAGCTATACAGTCATCCAACTCTGTTTCAGTAAGTTTATAATTTAAAAAAATTACTAGGTTATTACACAAGACACATTGAAACAGTTCTGATAGTCATCACATCACCATCCCATCATTTTTTCTGGAATCCAATGAACAGAATTTGATATTTCTGTTTAAATGCATGATCTTTAAAGTTTTTTTTTTTTTTTCCATTTTTTTCTGACACAAAATGTTGGTGAATATTAATTTTAAAGATTTTAATGTTTTTGCTTGTGAATTAGAGAATCTGTAATTTACTTTGTGCTAAAAAGCATGTTGGGACAACTCATCCCAATTTGCCAAGATGGAAATAAATATTAGATAACAGATTTTCATTTCTTTTAATAACACTATGAGAAGGGATAGTTTAAGATCAAGAAGCAAAAATACTAAAAAACATTTTCATATACATGAATTATTTTGGAGATGATTTTAACTTTTTGAAGTAAGTAAACTCCATAGCTACAACAAGGCATTTATTAGTTTGACTAACAAGAATACATATTTTATTTTATGATTTAATAACAGTTCTAACACTGCTTTCAGAAATGTTACCAAAAAAACTTTTCTCTTGCTCCCTGTCATTCTGGGGGTAGGTAAAAGATCTAACCCTCCTTCCCAAGACAGGGGTAGCCCAAGTCCAGACTGTGGCATGTTGGGTTGTCTACCTCAGCCAGAGGAGCACTCCAACTTCAACGCTGTTGAAGGAAGAACTTCAGAAGACCTTTGTCCCAGTGACATACCATAGTGACATGCCAGAAGAGACAATGGTCACTCCACCAGAAAAGAGTACCATTCAGGATGGGAAATATGCCATTCCTGAAGACGCCTGGTATACAGATGGATCCAGCAAAGGTAACCAAGCAAGTGGCGAGCAGAGGTACACCATCCTGCCACTGACACCCTATGGTTTGAAGAGGGGGATGGTCAAAGTAGCCAATGGGCAAAGCTTCAAGCCATGCAGATGGTTATCAGCAAGGAACCCGGTGACTATGCACTGAACATCTGCACAGATAGTTGGGCTGTGTATCAGAGGCTTGCTCTTTGGATTGCACAGTGGGCCACCCAGGACTGGACCATTCACACCTGACTGATTTGGGGCAAGGAGACGTGGTTAGATGTAAAGAATGTGGTTAAACACAGAACCATATGTGTCTATCACATTTCTGGACATCACCCCTTGCTGTCACCAGGAAATGATGAAACTGACACATTGACTTGAGTACAGTGAATTGAGAACTCTTCTTCTGAGAACATCGCCCACTGGCTGCACCAGAAGCTGCAACATGCTGGACAGAAGACAATGTGGGCAGCAGCCAAAGCATGGGGCTGCCCATAACAATGTCAGATATCATCTAGATATGTGTTAAATTGCATCAACATAGCAAGTGGACTGATGCAGGCCTATCTCATACCAAAAGCAAACTAGGCCTATACCATCAAGGCTTTAAATAACTTAATGGCAGCATATGGGACTTCACAGGCCATAAACAGTGACTAGGGTACACAGTTCACAGGCATGATGGTACTATGATGGGCACAAGAGAACAGCATTGAATGACAATTACATCTGCTGTATAATCTGCAGGAGCTGGCTTTATTGAACGTTATAATGGTGTCCTTAAGGCTGCTCTAAAGATAGACTCTTGGTCCCTGGGGTGGACAAAGAGATTGCATGAAACCCTGTAGGATCTGAATGAAAGATCTAGGTCTGGTAGACCCACTGCCCTAAAGATGCTTCAGATTATTTGGGTCTTCCCTCTTAGGATCCAAACTGTGGGCACTAACAATCAGGTCAAACTAGCAAAGAAAATAACCTGCTGTCTGCCCAAGAATCTGGAACCTGGTACCCATAGAATAAAATGGCCTTAGAAGGTGCAAGTAGGACTGAAGTGATGTGGCCTATCTGCACCTTGAAGGAGAATTTTGGAGGTGGGGAGTTTGGTAGTCCCTCCAGTAATCGGTACATGGTCTACTGACACTTTGGTCAACACTCCAGTCTTCATTGCTAAGGGGACCCTAATCATGTCCCTGTGGCAGACCTGGACCCCACTTTTGGTACCTGATAAAAGTTATGCAGTCACAGATATCTGGCCAAAGAGTGTGACACAGACACCTGGAACATGCCCCAGTGCAAGGTGAAGTGTTGACCCAGGACAGGAATATGGCCTGTATCTTGTCATGGAGGGCAGATTTCCCTCTCTCTATCTCTGAAACATTTGTACTACTCCCATGGATCTTTGGAGTCTCTAGAATCACTGGAAGGAACAAAATGTCATCAAAGCATTCCAGTGTCGCTGTGAGATCAAGAATGACACCCAATGATGACCTATGTGGGACTGACAGAACATAAGATGGACCTGCACCAAACAACTAGCATGCCTATGGTAACACTACTGAGCACTGGCCCATGAAAGAACATGAACCTCAGCCACAAACTGATCATAAATTGTCTTACATTGTGTCAACCTGAATCATGATGGGCAATTGTATAAGAGTCACAATGCTTTGGATCCCTGTACTTGGGAAGGCTCATGCTCCAGCTAGCTCAATGACTGGTTCATGCCATAAAGGGGTGGAGTGTATAAGAACTGCTGAGTCAAGGCCTGAAACACTGTTTGAGCACCTGGAAGGAGAGACTCAGTGAGAAATGGGAGGACAGATGGAGGCAATTCGCCCGTGTAACTGGAAGACTTCAGGGCTGACTGCCACTGAGGAAAGATCTCTTGCTGGAGATCCCTCCTTTGTGGAGTCTTTTTGCAAGCCTACATCTTCAAAGACAGGTGAGTATTCTTTTTGTGAAACAGATCATACCAACATTCAGCAAATGAGATTAAATGCCTCTGGACAACAAAACAATCAGTGTGGAGTAGTGAAAATAGAACTCTTTATTTTTAACTTGGTGAGCACATCCTGGAAACAAATTATTGCAAGTCCCATTTTTAGATAAGAAAACACATGCATCAGCAGATTGATATAGCATGGCCCAAGGCTCCCTATTTGATCTCTTCTGATTAAATTTTCTCTTCTTACAATCACATACTCTCTTCTAACATTTACAGCAACTTCTACAAAATCTGGGAACAACTGAAACCTTATCCCAGTGGCTGATAAAATGCTCACAGTTGTTTCCCATAAGTAACCGCTGGAGAATTAAAGACTGAAGCAGAGAAATTAAGAATCATCCAGCCTGAATTCTCCACCAAAAAGCAACACACAAAATCAATATGGTACTGATGACGATTTTCTGTGATGCCTCCTCAGTCCCTTGACACAAAGACCAGCCTGCTTCACCAGCCAGCATTCTGCTACTCTGCATAACAGGCCAGCCTTAGTTTCTGATTTAATTTTGTGCATTTGCACTGCACTGAACCATTACTCAGCTGAGCTGAATAGCATGAGCTCCTCATGAACAAACTTTCCCTTTCTTACCTTGTCAATAAAAAACAAAAAAACAAAACAAAAAACAAACAAAAGGTGGTGAGAAATTAAGAAAATGAAATCAAATTAAGATTTCACTCCTTACAGTGTAATCAAGGAGCTTAAGTAGTGCTTCCTTCCAGCTGATTTTATTAACATTAAAGTTTATGACAAGTTATGAACCATCCTTGAGCTAAACACCCAATTAAAATAACATAAGCATGGCAGGATGTTTGTTACAATGTTTTTCTTAAAGAAATCCTAATTATATTGCCATTCTACTTTTCCACAGGCAGAGCAGAGTTTTCTAACTAGACAGGATGAAAATATAGTATTAATTAAAATTAATTAAAATTAATTAAAATTAATTAAAATGAATATGTTTGCACATTACTGAGAATTAGTCTTATGCTAAAAATAAAATCCAAGTGTAGTGAGTTATATGCTTCATGATGATGATACATGCTGCACCAAATAGTGACTCCTCATTTTCTTGGTATTATGAAATTTCATTAACAGGACACTTTGTTGTGTAGTTTCCGAATTAGTAAGTGCTGCTCATTAGTAAAACGAAAAAGACTTCCAGCTACAGAGTGGTAATTCAAAATCCACTTTATACTGCTCATATGTCTTCACAGCTGAAAATGTTGTTTTTTCTAATACACGTTCGAATATTTATGTTATGAATAAGGTGGTATTACCTCCCATTGTCAATTTCTAAATCAAGACACAAAATTCAAACTAATTTATTTCAGATTGTAAAAGATCTCTGTATTTACTGGCTCCTCAATAATAAATTACAGACTTATTACAAATCATAAAACATGTCTAGCCCAGTGATTAACCTGTTTAAGTATTCATAATCTACATATGCTGTATCATGTATAATAGATCATACATTTCTGTTTTATGCCAAAACTGTAACAACATGTTGAAATACAGAGAAAAGAGTGCTATAAATGCTAACCATAAAGATTAAGGAACAACAACAAAAAACAAACAAACAACAAAACCAGCAAAACAATAAGGATGACAAAAGGAGAACAGTTCCTCTGTCAGAGGAAGTGCTGTTTCATAGAAATGTCCACAGCACACAGAATGAAAGGAAAGTTTTCTCAAGCAGTTTCATTTTCTGATCAGCTAGAAAAAACATGATAGAGCCTTGGGAAACTCACCTAATAATCCCATTACATTTGTTTTCTTGGAGATACGCCTACAAGGAGCTGTTATTTCTGTTACAAGCATACTTACCAATACTTATCAAAGAATAAAATTATACATGTATTAAATACACCAAACAAAATGGGGGAAGATAAAAGAGAACTTCAAAGAAATGAGATTATTCAAATAGAAGACAACAAAATTGATTTTCCTGCTCTGTGACTGCCAACAGATGTGGAATGTGGGGATATGAGTAGTTAGACATGTGCATATTTACACTCACACTGTGATAAGAAGGTGGGTTGAAATGTCACCAGGTCTTGCTCAAAAACAAGTAGCTTTTGCCTTTCAAGAAAAAAAGAAAAAAAAACCAGAATACTGAAAGGTGCAAATGACCTCTCCCATATGTGGAGTTCACAAATTTTATGAGAAAAGGGAGAAGGAAATACTGTATTGGAATCTCCCCCCAGTAAGCTGGAAAAACAGTGTAAGTAGTAAGGGGAGACATCATAGGTTATTATTCCTGCCACTACAGTGAATGTGCTGAACTGATCAATTCACCAATATCACTTTGAAGCTAAAATGGTCACTTTGGTCTTCTCTCTTTCCTTTCAGCTAGTTTTGTTTTGTTTTTGTTGTTGTTCATTTGCTTTAGCATCTAAAACATTTATCAACATATTTTCCTTCACTAAAAGCCATTTCTTTCCAAAACAGATGTAAATATAAAGCTATGACGCCATTTAGAACTGCAGTGATGTCTTTCACCAAATAAGTTAAATAATTAATTTATTTGTAAAAGCCAAAAATAATGCTGGTTACTGAGATTTTGTCTTTTACATACATAGCCTAAATGCACAAAAGTAACTATAAACTAAAAGTAACTATACTGTAACTATACATATTATATATTATAATACGTATATATACGTATAATACAGCCTTCCTCTTGTGACCTAGAGTAGTTTAATATAACAAGAACTTTGAGAAAAATCTAGTTAAGAGGATCTTACTGCATTTATGTAAATTACGTAAAGGAAATTGTTAGGAAGCATGTATGTTGCATCAACTCATTTCTTGCCCGGTGACAAACTGAAAAAGCTATTTCTTCACTTTACAGTTTTATTTCCTCTCAGACTTAATAGAAACCAATGTATGAACTGGTCCTCCCTTTTCTTTCCAAGAGAGGTGTCTATGAAGTAATTCCTTAATGATCTCAAATTTTAAAACAGTCACATAAGGAGCCTTGACTCATAATGACAAGAAATCTATTTTTGTATACAATAAATACAAAAGGATAATCACAGAATTATATCCATTTTCCAATTTATCCAATCTCTCCCATAGAAAACCTGGAGCACAGCGCATAATTTGGATGTAGCACCCAGAGCAAGGAGGATCCACAGACAATTATGTTTAAATATTGCCTTAACATGGACAATTTCTGGTATATAATGTTTATTTTTGTTGCAGTCTGAAAGATTAACTTCATTCAATTGGCTTAGATCAGAAGTATGAGAGGGAAGAAATGGAATCACTTAAAATAGGAAATGATGCAAAATCATTGCTTCTTATGAAATACAGTTCCTAGTGGTCCTTGAATAGGAGTTTTAAAATGTCTCCACTTGGCACAGAAGTCTGCCTTCACAGAGTTGAACTATCTTCATACCTCTCAGGAAGCTGATGCACAGGAGCTTTTTAAAAGTGAATTTAAATTATTTCTGCTACTCTGGGAGTGCTACAAGTCCCAAACATTATGCAAGCCTCTAAACTGTAAAACAAAAACCATACTGAAAAGCAGAAATTCTTCAATTATCATTCTCAGTTTTAGAAAGATTAAATAAAAAAAAAAGCATGTGCCAAAAAATCAGGCCACTTTAACTTAATAAGGTCAGAGAAACCAGAGGATCAGTATTTCTCATTTGAAACAAAAATTTTTTCTTGGATACCAGTAACCTCCACCAAAACTAAGAAGGCTAGATCCACAAATGTGCCCATTTTCTCCACATAGACTAGAATACATACTAAGGGAAGATACATATTCCAAGGTACAAAGTGAACTGGTTTTGTAGATTATTCCTTTTTATCACTTTTCATAGGCAAATGACATGACCAGTGTATCAGATAGCTATCTGATTGTCAGATAGTTGTTTTATAGAACAGAATAATTAAGGCTGGAAAAGAGCATTAAGATCATGTAGTCCAATCACTGACCCATTGCCAGCGTGTCCACTAACCTCTGCCACATCTACCTTATTCTTGAACACCACCAGGGAAGGTGATTCCACTGCCTCCTTGAGCATCCTGTTCCAATGCATTCTGATAAAAAATTATTCATAAAATCCAACCTGAACCTCCCCTGGTGCAACCTGTGGCCGTTCCTTCTCTTTTTGTTGCTAATTACCTGAGGGAAGAGGCTGACCCTCACCTCACCACAGTCTCCTGTCAGACAGCTGTGGAGAGTGATATGGTCTCCTATGAGCTTCCTCCAGACTGAACAATCTTTATTTGTGACTGTATGAACAGACACAGAAGATTCAGAAGTCATGCAGAACTGTCAATGCAATGGCTTCATTAGCAATTGAAAACATCTTCTACATAATTGCTGCATGGAATGTACACGGAATGCATCTGCTTGTCAGATGTACTATCTACTTGTACAGAAAAAGTACATTTATTGTTCTTCCAAACAAGCACAGTATTGTTTCCCCAGAAAGTCTCTGAAATAGGTCTTTGAAATGTACAAGCATCTTTCCACCTTGGAATCAGCAAAAATGAGTCAGCAAGTACCAGGTCAGACACTATATAAAGGATGCTCATCATAATCAAATAGATTTGCAGTACACCTAACTTTAAACCTCATGATACCAAGACTACTGTTCTTTACAGCCACTTGAGAATTACAAGCACATCAATACACTCAAAAGTATCTCCATTACCAACAGATTTACTTTCCAGAGATGGATTACAAATTCAATAAGCTCAATATCTCTATGTGAACTAAGCTGTGAAGAATAGAAACTTTCAGAAATTTCACATTTAGCAACACAAATAACAAGAATATGTGTTTCTCAGAAACACTAAACAAATTAAAAAAGAAATTTAAATAACTTTAAGTTTGCAAATTCAGACTTAGAACTAAGAAGACCCCTTACAAAAATACTAAGTGATTGTATTTTAAAAGTAATAAAACCTAGTCTGCATCCCATATCCTGTAACCACAAAAATCACTGCTCACATAGGATCTCATTGGAATAAATTACTTATCACCTTCCTTACCCTGCCACTGCTTCCTCCCTCTCACTACAGTTTCTCCTTAGATGAGCTAAGAGATTTCATATAATAAGGAGTCAAGTAATTCTTACCAAGTTGTATTTCACTGGATATTCAGGTAGACCTGAAGACAGCTTGTATGTCCAAATACTAATTTTTCCAGCTCTACCTTATAGGTCTAGTAAATTACACTTTTTTTTCTCATATAAAAGCTCAAAAGCATTGGTGGAGGGGAAGAATTAAGCCCAACTTTCATCACTTTCTGAGCATGGAAGTTTCAGTGCTTCAATTCTTTACTGCCTTCTGGATTTAATTTCTCTTTTCCTTGACAGAATCAAGAATTAAAACCAAATACTTGCTAACCCATCCCTATAACATGAGTAATTGCTCTTCTCTGACTTTTTATTTCACCAGAAATGTCTGGATCAAAAGTAAGGGACATGGCAGGATCTAGGCTATACTAAATAAGCTCTGTGGAAGAGCAGAGCTTCTTACCCTGAACTAAGCCTTCATTCTGCTCCCTAAAGCAAAAGACAAATAAAAGTCTTTGATTACAAGTACAGCCACGTTTCTATGATGTGTTCTCATTTATACAATTTCCTATCACGCCTGTTACTATAGTATCTCTGTCTGATAAATGAGTTCTGCTACTCAGGGATTTGCAGCTGTTTGAGTACTAATGTCATGGTTACAGATTTTAAATAATTTGCTTAAATAAAGAATTTTAACTTTTTTTTCAAACTATATTTCCACCCTTTTACACTGTTTCATTTCCTATTACTTTTCAACCACAGCCATGGATGACTTTTTTCCCCATTCAGAGAAACAATAAACTCTGGCACTTAACAAAATTTTCTTCCATCTGATATTCCTTTCTCATCAGAAATTAAAAAAACAAAAAGAAGAATAGGAAAGCACATTATTTATTTTTCTCTATAAGAAAAGTTATTACTATTCTTGAAGTAAATTGTTATTCCGTGTTTGAATGAGATCAGCCAATGCTGCTCTATTTATAGTTAGTAAAAAAAATGTTAAGTTTGACATTTGTAACTGTGCAGGCAGATGTTCATTTGCAGAAAGTATTGTCTTTTACCTAGCACTCTTCAGTATTCTCTCTAACAACCAAAAACCTGTCATATCTGGGCATTATGCTGCAGATAATTGCTGATTGTAAAACTTAGGTCTCAGTTTGAGCCAGGCATTTTCTGATAGGAGGCCCATTAGGTACTAACACAGCCCAGCTATTCTCATTAGCTGAAGGTGCATGGTGAGTATTACAGAACAGTGAACACATGGTGCTGTGGGCACATAACTGAGGGTTGGGGATCTTTCTTGTAATCTACTACTAAATATTTGAACTACACTGAAAATGCAGAAGAAAATCCCACCATGAGACAAATAAGAACAAAAAAAAGGAAAGGAAATTCTTTGGATTATGGATCAGGTAAATTTACATATAGAAAGACTAAAAGAATATATATAATACTTGGAAAGCACAATAATGCAATAAACTCTCCCTGAATTAAGCTGCTGTTTTTTATACTATTTTGTACTTACATTATTGTTTCCTCACTGAGTCTGCAGATTTTCTTTAGAAGGCATGACCACGCAGACTGTGATTGTCTCCCTGACATTCCAGAAGGATGCAGTATGAAGGTAGGAACCTGCACTAGTAAGAGCCCCAAAGCAGAACTGCAGCACCCCTCTGATCAACTTTTGATGGAAGAAGTCCAACTTACACCTTCCTGCTCAGCGGTGTGCCTGTTAAATTTATAGTCTTCTACTTGTATGAATGAAATATTTGCTGATAAAAGCAAAAATCCCATCACTTACAGTAGCAAAGTAATTTTCACAGATGTTTAAGGCCTACAGAAAAAATTACAAGTCAAGCTAATTTTACACTTGGTTATATTTTCTTTTAAACAGATGGATTTCTTTTTATGGTTTGTAAAGACCATTTTTTATATATATTTTAATTATCTCTATTCCATCTATGCAATTTAATCACTGATTTATTTCCTTTTTTAGTACAACATCAATTTCCATACACTGTAATTACTGTCTATAGCAATGAATGCAAATAATTTCTTTTTTTTAATGAAAGGGATGACGTCTCATTTAAAAACGCAAAGATTTAAAGGTAAGATGTCATGAAAAAAAAAAAAACAACAAAACAAACAAATCCAAAACACTAAAGAAACAGCAGAGAGTAAGAGGTGTAACTCAACATCTAATTGCACCTCATTCTGCATACCTCTTGCTCAGAACTGCACTACAACTTTCTCTGCAAATTCACACACCATTTCGTAGTCTCTGAAAAAGCCTCCTTTGAAGTGAAGATGAAGACAGAAACAGTATCATTTCCCAGTTCAAACTTGGACAGACCCATTTTGATGTAATTCTATATGTACGGAGAAAACCATCAGCACTGCCCCCAAGAGTCTGTGACATTTTTAACATCAGTAAAACACAACTTAAGTCTGGTTGTGATCATTGTCTCGATTTTACCACAAATCTGTCCAAATGGTACAGACGTTTAAGCCAGCAAAAGGACACATATGAATATAGTAAAAAATAGTACAATTGATCCTGCTCTCCATTGTTGAAGTTACCTATGTGAATATTAAAAATCTAGGAAAATGGTGTAGTTAAGCCCATAGAATTGATCACCTGAGTAAGTATAACTTGCAAGGTTGCTTTAACAAATGCAATTCAATACCTTTCAGTACCTTTTAAAAGATCACGATTTTTCTACATACATATTTCCAATCAAATGGAATGTAAAGCTCCATAGGCATTTATCACTCTAGTTCATAAATCATTTTCCTCTCCAAGAGCAACTGTCAAAAAATAACTGTATGTTTCAGCGCTGACATTCTACTACAAGCAGAAACTTGTGCAAAGCCTAGAGAAAAGCAATAATATTGCCACAGGCTGATGCGTATAGCAATTCAGATTCAAATGTCTTTTACAAATGTATGTAACTTTTTAATATGCTAGTGCAAGTGGGATCAAATAGTATGCAAAAAAAAAAAGTGTATCTTTTACATTTGACCTACCAATAATCACCACTGATACAACTAGAGCAAATAAAAAACAACTTGCTACTACTGTTACAAGCATCAGCTCGACTTGATTTAGATCAGAACTGCTGTGAGATGCAAGAAGTTGCAAATTTCCATGTGATAGCTGAAGTACTTTATTAGGAAAAAAAAAAAAAAAAGATCCATCCCTAAGAACTGATAGAATGCACATGTCAACATGCATCAATGAACAAGATGACAGGACTCATGTTAACCAAGTCATTATCTCTTTTGTTGTAATTTGTTGCAATTGTTACCAAAGAATTTTAGATTAAGTCATGCTTTCACACCATTATATTTGTGCTGTACTGCATGTACTGCATTTTGATCAAAGGTAAAACTTTCAAAAGATAAAATTAGAAACAGGTAGGAACACACTACATAAAATTATAAAACAAAACCCTAAGCTGAAGGAGGGAGGAATCAATTTTAATCAGATTTTTTTTTCTCCTAAGGTTAGTATTTTGTGCTAGGAATTAAAACAATAAGGAAGGAAGGAAGGAAGGAAGGAAGGAAGGAAGGAAGGAAGGAAGGAAGGAAGGAAGGAAGGAAGGAAGGAAGGAAGGAAGGAAGGAAGGAAGGAAGGAAGGAAGGAAGGAAGGGAGGGAGGGAGTGAGGGAGGGAGGGAGGGAGGGGGGGAGGGGGGGGAGGGGGGGAGGGAGGGAGGGGGGAGGAGGGAGGGGGGAGGAAGGGGAGGAGGGAGGAAGGGGAGGAGGGGAGGAAGGAAATTTCCAATCAGAGTACAAGACAAATATGATTGGACCTCATGAAGATAAATTTTTAATATCATGTCTAAAACACTAACTAGTTAATGAATCTCTTTTCAAGTCATTACTTGTTCACCACTGCTTCCCTTCTTTTGCTTTGACTTGGAATGGCTCCTGGAACTGAGCTGCCTTTTCAATAGCCTTTTCTTCTTTCATCTGTCAAAAATGCTAAAAAGAAAATTACAATTGAAGCCCTCATTAAAAGTGAAGAGGGAGTCTTGTTGTGAGCATTAACAGAATTATTTTGATTTATTGCTTATTATCTGGTAATAATTAAGCCACAACATCACAGCTGGTAATCTGCTGGAGTAACAGTGCCGTAATACATGGTTAAGCCCAGGGTCACACATATCAATATTTACAAATCTCTGCCTAAACTACTAAATCCTTTAAGGAACATCTCAAAATAAATAGGCAGACTAGGCAGACTAGGTTAGTGATTGCTATTACTATGAAGTTGAATATAAAAACATAGAAAGCTATGCACTCTTGTATCTTCAAGGGAATTGGCTTAAGACCATTCTTAGCATGAGCACAGATCATTCTAATTTGTACTGACTTTGACTTTGACTTCGACTGACCAAAATAATCCAATTCTGACCAAGGCAATATCAGCCTCCTGAGTCAGTTGTCTTTACATATCCTTTGATACTACACTTAATACATCGTGCTGTGTTTTACTTAGTTCCCTTGTTCTAAATATGGTCATCAAGTTTGTTACAAACATATTACACAGTTTCTTAAGAAACTTTAGGCAGTACTGTGAGAGCTGATATATGGCAGTATTTGCCAGATTTGATCAAAACAGAACTTTGTCATCCTACTTTTCCACCTGCTAATGTTTTCTTCCAGTTTGTGTTGTACTTAAGAAACACTGTAAGAAAGGCAGTTTTCTGCAAACTGAATTTTCCACTCAGCTAAAATCTGTTTGAGAGCTATAACAACATAGCCATCATTATTATTTTATTGCTTTATAAGCAATCTTGTAGATTGCATTATCAACACAATTGTTCATTGACAGTCGTATCTTCATAAATAACACAACTAATTCTGCAAGACTGTCTACTTCATTTTCCATAGTCTTTTGCTTCATATAGAATATGCTTCACAGAAAAAACTTGTTTTCATACTGAAGCAGAGATAGACTTTTGCTTTTACAATTGCTTTCCAGCTCTTAACCGTGTTAATTAAAATGATTGTAATGGTGACCCAAGACAGCAATTCATGTGTTATATAGAAAAAATGGTTGAGAAATATGTTGAAGAGAAATAGTTACAATATCTGCATTAAGTGCTGAAGTGTGCTACCTTTACTAAAGGATAAGGATTACTCAGGGAGAAACTGCTGCTTTCTAGTTATAGGTTAGAATTTCTTGTGTGTTCTCATATTACTCAAATTTAATGGAATAGTATCTCATCTTTGGTCCCATATTCAGATATATCTAATAAGGGAATTACACATAGTAGACAAAATATTTTTCAAGCTTAACAAAACATAAACCTTAACAAACACTTGGTTTTAAGGACTTAACCACAACGATTTGTTTTTGTGCATTCAAAAAATCTCAGAAGAATGAGCCAGGTCTCATCCCTCCTCAATCTAAAAATCATTCTTCAAGAAACACTTAAAGAAAAACACAACTGTTTTTTGTGACTCTGGGGCTCACACTCTATTTTCCTCCTGTAAATAGAGTGGTCATGTTCAGCAAAAGAGAAGCCGTGGATGCCCTATGTCTGGAGGTGTTCAAGTCCAGACTGGATGGGTCCTGGGCAGCCTCATCCAGTGGGTGGCAGCTCTGCCCATAGAAGAGGTTGGTACTGGGTGGGCTTTATGTGAAGTCCCCTGCAACTTAAGCCAGTCTGTGACGCTATTCTGTGAAAAGCATTAAGGATAAAACCACGGCTATCCTGAAGTACTGGGAAGCAAGGTAGCAAGATGTTTCTGCAGATACCTTTCTCCAGCAAAGCTGCCCCAGTTACATGTAATCAACTAAGGGGATGCAGGAAACTGCCTCTCATGGCCTCCTATCTCACCATTGCTTACATCCTGAATGTGCAGCAACAAGCATCTATCTATGTGGTGGAAGGGAAGAAGAGAAAAATAAATCCTTCCTCTTGTTATTTTGATTATCCATTTTGCATGTTTTCCAAATTAAGTAAAGAAATCAAAAGCTATTTGACTTGTCTTCCGACACTCAAAGTCTAGTTTTCAAGAAAAAAAAAAGAAAAAGATTTTTAGATTAAACTCATCACTTGATAGGAGAGTATCCAGCAAGAAAAATAAGTGTAAATCAGGATAAACAAAACAAAACAAAATACCCTAAGGGTTTCTATTTGTGTCCACTGCCAATTCAAAATGAAATTGTCAGACAGAAGGTATGCTGTTTTTCAAGTTTGTTTGCTGTAGGAATTCTGCCTTCCCATGGCATACATTATCAATATATTGTACTAAAATAAACCAACAATGGGAAAATATCTTCTAATGTGAAATCTATTTCAGTACTCGAACTGCTCAGAACATTAAGCAAAAGAACAGTTCCTGTTATCACTCTTCCCTTCAATTGCACTCAACAATATTTTGTAAATGCCAGTTTCCTCCATTTGCTAGCATGTTTTAAAGGATGCCTATCCTCGGGTATTTGAAGGGGCAATTAAGGTTGCAGGACTGAAGATCACTGTTTCACAATTAAAAAATGCAGAGTATAGGAAACCAAAGCCATAATGAGGACATCAATTTTAGTCTCATATCCTATTGCACTTCTCTATATTCAAGGACATCATGAGCACATTTTCTCTACAGAGCAGAACTTTAACTGTTGGTTCACTGTTTGCCTGTACATTGGAATGTAACTGGAAATTGATCTTCATTGTGAGTAGTCCCACACTGATTTACTTTATCAATACTGTAAATAAGATTCCTTATTTTCGCTTACATTTCCAGGAGGAAAAAAAATATAAACAATTTGTACCCCAAAATCATTAGTCATATATTCTGTACCTTTTCTACCCACAGGGCTCTAATATTGCATGTCATAAAGGAAATTCTGAAAATTAATTATATAAGACTCACTCCAACTCAGAAAAGCCAAAAACATACATAAGAAAGAAGAGCCCTAACTACATTGCAAGGAAAGGAAAAAAAAAAAAGAAGTCCTTGAACATATAATTATGGAGTTTTTCCTTAGAAAGAGAATGCTTTGGTGTTCCTCCAGGGACTTTTTAGCAGAAGACATCAACCTACCGTTAGCTTTTCCAGCAGCTACTCTGCAGTAAAATCTCAGAATCAAAGAATTGCTCAGGCTGGAAAAGACCTTCAAGATCATCAAGTTCAACCACAGCCTAACCATATTAACCTAACTCTGACATCTCTCCCCTAAATCATGTCCCTGAGCACTACATCCAAAGGGTTTTTAAACACATCCAGGGATGGTGACTCAACCACTTCCCTGGGAGACTTCCAGTGCTTAAAACCCTTTCTGTAAAGAAGGTTTTCCTGATATCCAACTTAAACATTCCCTGGCACAACTTGAGGCCATTTCCCCTCATCCTGTCACCTGTCATCACTGAGAAGATTTCTTTTTTTGTTGAAAAAAAGAAATGGATTTGACTTGATGAGCCAAGCAAGCAGCTCAAAGATGTATCTTTAAAAGGCTGAAAACAATTCACATTCTCCAGATTTTGGAAGGTCCATTTTTCTGTCTTTCCTGTTCTCTTCCTCACTGTGCAAAGCTCTTTTTTTTCTGGCTTCTCCCTTGTCTATTCTGAAAGTGAAAAGAAATGGGTATTCAAAGAAGTAAGATCGAAACACATGCCAGTTCAACTAAATCCAACTAAATCCATCCATTAAACTTTCCAAAAGAATGTGAAGAGCAGTCTTTCTCATAAAAACAAACAAACAAACAAAAAGAACAAAACAAAAAACCCAAAAAACTTCACAACACCCTATGCAGTTAAAGAGACCATAGAGAGTAGGAGACTGTGAAGAATGCAAACTTTCCTTAAAACTTTGTCTTTCAAACACTTCAGTGATTTGCCCCTTCCTTTATTTTAGAAGCCAATTTAAAGATTTACGTTGCAATTTTTTTTCACAGATGAAAGTCTCTGCATCTGAAATCTCAAACTCTTAGTATTTTTTAGTGACTACTTAGTATTTTTCAGTGAGAGTGTTACATTAATTCAGTTGAATTTCTGGACTCATTTAGTCTAAAAAAATTAATGTATTTGGAGTAAATTGTTTGATACATGCAATGTTTTAAGAAAATACTTGTTAAAAGTCACAGAAAATCTGCCAGTTATCATCAAAAATTAGTGAGATTTTTCCAATGGAGTAGAAAGCTCCATAAACCAATGGCTTACAGTGTATTGAATCTTTGAGATTCTTTCATGGTGTATTTGCATTTTCTGCCATCAGCCAGAATCATACATTCTCTCTAGATCAGTTTTTCTGCCAACAAATTAGAAAACAGTCATTTTTGGAAGAGCACTATCTTACATAGTTTTCCTCTTAATATTATTTGTAGTACAGAGGTAATCACCACAATTATAACACAGTCGTGATCACATGCACACTTGGAAATGAAGTGGGCAAGACAACAGTACAGGATTTCAAAACATGGTGAAGAACTGTGAGGCCTCGTGGCATAGTTCAAAGGTGGAAGTTCTACACGCTCTTTTTAAACTGAAAGTGAGATTCAGGTACTATTTTGCTGAAACACGTTAAAAGCCATATTATACATCATTTTAATAGTGAAAATCCTGAAACAATCCTTTAACTTATGATTAAGTCACATCTTTTGAAAAGACTGTCAGTGTTCAAAGTTACCGAGAGACAATAGCCTACATACCTACTATTTCACTGTTAAATAGCTAATTGTCTTAAATGGTAAGGATTGTGCCTTGTTTCTTGTCTAAATTTGTCTTGTTTCAACTTCTGTTTGCTTTTGTATCTTGCCGTGCCTTTGCATACAAAGGTATTCACCAAACCAAAACATCCTATCCATGCAAAATTTGAAATATGAACAGGGATTAGGAAGGTAGAATGTATCATGGAAGAGGTTCCATTGATTTCAAATGCTTCTATCCACAGCAACTTACAAAGACACTATTTTTTATGTACAGAAAACAAGTAAATATTACTGAGCATTCTGAGAGTGAGTGAGTAAAGGAAGTGAGTAGTGAAGCACGAGTGTAGAGGTAAAGGAAGAATGAAGAAAGAATTTCTCCTCTATACTTTCTCCTCTATACAAGACCTGTTCAAATTCCTATTTCACAGTTCAGACATAAGGCTTACATACTACTTGTTCTTTCTTATAAGTATGTAATCTATAGTGTTTAAAGGAGACTTGGGTATATAACATTTTATCATTTATTTTCTTCCTCTCTCTTCTTTTTTACCACATGTAGCAGTAATTTGAGAGGCAGAAAAATCAGTCTCTTTAATGTTTCCCACATTAGCTCAGATCTGACCCAACCTGTACAACAGTGACTTGGAAGCAGCACAACACATTTTTAATTTTATCAAAAAATAACACTGTTGTCTTAGCCAACCTTTTGGTCTTCAAATAGTCTTTGGCCATTTTTTGAAGCAACGTAAGTAAACAAAAATTAATGCTTCTCAAAACAGGAAAGAAAAGTATAAATTTTGATCACTGTATACTAAAGACTGTTCTTAGGTCTCTTGAAACCTTTATTCAAACTCCATATATTGGATGACTGCACCTTGCTATTTGTTCAAGTTTCTATAGGTAAGAGACAAAGCTGGCAACCTGGCAAAAGATGACGCTGTGACAAAAAGAGTACTGGCAATGTGAAAGAAACAGGAATGGGATAACGGCAAAGGCAAAGGCAAAAAATAAATAAATAAATAAATAAATAAAGAATAAGGAAAAAAGATAAGAGGATAAATGTTTATAATAGTTGAATGTTTGCTATTCCTATTTCAGAGGAGAAACTGAGCTCAAGAAAAGGAGAATGAAATGCAAGAGGACATCAGAAATGGATGAAGCTAGAAATACATTTCAGTGTAGATAGAGGAATTCATAAAACTGCCCCAGAAAATGATTGTAAAGACATGCAAGATCTCTTAGGGAGTGCTAGATAAAATGGCAGCTGTTTTGTTCTCATACTCTGGCCTATTTCTTTTTAAACTTGACATTTGTATTTCACACATAATAAGCAAAATCTTCTTTTAGATTAGCTTTATTTTTGTATTTTCTCAGTGTATAAAAAGGAAAGAAAATCTAAACAATGTTCATAAAATCTTTATATGCAAATTTACTTTTTAGCTGCAAGAATAACTTCACTTCAAACAGTTTCTGTATATAATTTATTGTAAGATGCTGGTGTTGTAAACATGAATCTACTAATGACACATCCATAGAAAACAATTAGTTTCTGTTCTACAGTCTTAGCTGCTTAATATTCATAGAGTAAAATATTCTTTGAAAATTACCACAATGCAGTACAGAACAGAAACAGAATTTAAAAATGCAAGTTAAAAAGAAATAACTGGATTATGGAAAACATTTGGATATTTACACTTTTTGTTATTTTTACACCACTACCATGAGGCTTTGCTATGCCAATCCTGGTAGAATAACCAACTAATAAGTTTTTAATCATTAGTCAGTATGAGAATTTCATGTTTTTGAAGGCAAAAATCCTCAAGATGTCCAGTACCTAAAAAGTAAATACGTTTTGAATCAAAGCATAGAGTTATAATTAATAATTCCACTCAGTAGTCCATTCAGTTTGGTCCCTTTTTACATATGCTAGCTTGAGCTTCAAGTTTTCTGTCACAATATATAGCTAATAAAAAAAGAAGTCAAAAATTTGAAGTGTCAAAATCTGTAGGCTCGACTACACGTAGGTAATTAATTACAGAAATAAAGGAATAGTTTTAATAATTACTGACTCAATTCCATATGGAAAAAAGTTAGACAGTTTGTGTTACTGCTCTGAATGTAATTTTGCTAGTTTTACCTGCAGTTATAAAAATAACATGAAACGTAAGCTGTCCCTTCTTAGAACTTTGTTTTAGAAAGTTTTGATTGAAACAGCAAGATATTTCTGTGTTTTCTGACTTTAACTGGAGACACTTTGATAAACTGAATCTTCACCAAAGATATAATTTCTTTAATACTTTTTTAAACTGTAGCTGAGTTCAGCAGGTGTTAAAATACAGTTTTAGACATTGTGAACAAAACATTCTCCTTTTAATGATGGTAAGAAAAGCACATGAATGAATTCATACCAAATACACAGAGTATTTTATATCGGTGCATTATTTTACTACATAAAATTGTATATATAAAATTGTAGTATATTTTAAATGCAATATGTAATATATACAGTTTTTGGCATGATTATTAAAGAATAGATAGGTGGCACTGAAAGTAACACCTCCTATTTATCACCATGGAAGCCGCAATACAGAGAGCAGAACGTTATCTGATAAATTCTCAGCTTTAAAATGCTATTTCTCAACAGTCACCGCATTAGCTCTTCATTTTGAGCCATGATGAAGAAGTGTCGTACCTTCACCACTTGCAGAGGTGACCTGCTGATTCACATCTGCTATGACAGCGTTGAAAAAGTTGCCCACACAATCCACCATTATAAGTACGAACAGAGGAAAGTCAGAAGGTGTCAAATCTGGCGTGGGTGTGGTAGCACAGTTCAGGCAAGACTGGCAGAGTGCTGCAGGATCTTCAAACTGCCACGGGCCTGTTATTGTGTTGCGAGAAAAAGCCTGTCTTCCTTTCTGGCCTGACTATGGAAGTCTGAGTCTTCAGCTTTTTCACAGTGCAGTGTAGTGGTCAGAGCTGATGGCCTGTCTGGGTTCCAAGAAATCCAGAAGGATCAGCCTTTTCCTATTGCAAGAGACAGTGCACATCACTTTACCTACTGAGGGCTGTGTTTTGAACTATTTCCTCAGTGGGGAATTCACGTGTCACTACTACACGGACTGCTGTTTTTAATCCTGCTCACCGTGGTGACCATGCCTCGTTACTGATGCAATATAGGAAACGGCTGCCTTCAGCCTCATATTCATTCAACATGTCCTGAGAAACCTGCACATGGTGATCTTTCTCTTCCTGTGTGAGCATTAGTCGGACCCACATGGCACAAACTCTGCAATATTCAAAGTCCTATCACTGTCTCTAATGCACTGAAGCTGATATTCATCTCCATACGCAGTTCCTGGGTTGTAATATACCAATTCACACGCATGACCTTATCTCTGGAATATGGCTTGTCTTTCACGTCACTATTGCCACTGTTAAAACACACACCCAACACCATGCTTACATCTACTGCTCATTCCCCACAAAAGTTCAGCAAGCACTGATGAATGTCAATGGATGACAATCTCTGAATGTGATTTTTTTATGCAGAGAGGAATTCAACAACATGCTTCATACATACTTCCTCGTCAGATGCCAGCATGTCAGACTGCTCCTTTACTGCCATCTCTCACAGGGCAGCAACATGTTATGGTCCAACATAATAAAATAGGAGGTATTTCTTTTGGAGCAGGTGTTCTACATACAGAAGGCTGAATCTGCAAACTCACTTCCTGTGTCTTAATACATAAAAGTGTGATTTAAAATAGCAGCAATGGTAAGACTGCTAAAGTAAAATGCACATTCAGTGCTAATCCCTCCATATCCTCACAGAATTGCTATCTGCAACACACAATAAAAATCCAGAGATTCTCACTTTCTAACATACTTAAATTGACATGCTTTCCCTCCTCACAGTTTATGGAAACCAAAGAACTCCTCAAATAAAATACAGTCAGTATGAAAACTGTCCAGTTTTGGAGGGATGACTCATTTTCTGCACTGGTTTTGGGCCAAACTGTGTATCATTTGAACCTGAGCCTCGTAAGCTGCTTTTCAATCCAAAAAGAAAAAAGCTAGAATAAAAGAAGCAACCTTGCAATTTCATCTAGTCATCTCACTGAGAAATGTCCACATATTGACTTGGGAGAATATATTCCTAAAAAGCTTAAGAATTTTTATTTAGTTTGGCTTATGGTATCTTTTAGAAGAAAAATATCACTGTTTAGGGTATGTTTTTTGTCACTGACTGGCTACTACACACACTTTTGTGCACACACTAGATTTGAGCTGACTAGCTCCTGACTGCACCTAGAACAGAAAACTCATTTGTTCTGTTATTTTATCAGTCATTTAATCTTCCTGCTCACTGCACCTTCATAATCCATCTTCTATGTCAGTGAACAGTATAGTATGGGTATCAGCTGCTGTCCATCATCCCAGAGCAACACTTTGGAAGAAGTCACCAGTATAAAACCGAGTTCACTGCTGCAACTGAAGAACTCTCCTCTGTGTTGCAGCTGTCCACTTGGTTGATCACAGCAACACACAGGGCCCAATAGACAGATCCTGCCTCAGCTTCTCTCTGACATCATCTTTGACTCTTCTGTTTAGGTGTTTTTTCCAAAGTCTGGTATCTGCATGTCACATTTGCATTGCTCTGTTCAAACACTTATTTCTTTCATGTACCAATCTTGTTGGATTGTTCTCCTTTGTGTTGACATATTTCAACCTTCTTTTATTTTACTTTAATCATCATGTTATTTTAGCCTAAAAGTAAATTTAGATCTTCAATTACGTTGTCTAGTATGCACCTTTGGACATTACTGACATTGTCCTGCTTATTCACATTAGCAAAAATGTTGGTTGCTCTTGCTCGGAATTTCTTTTAATAGCTGCTCCCAAGAACTCAGACTCACTCTAGAAGTTCCTCACATGCTCATAGTTTAGTCACTGCCAATTTCCCTTCTAATATACTCCATTTCCAGATCAGTACTGCATTCTCATTTCCTGCCATATTTTGCATCCTTTCATTCTCTTTTCTCTGCTGCATGTTTTGGAAGCATTGTGCCCTTACCATATTCTTCATTTCAGAAATCTAATTTAACTAAGTAACAAACAACCTGCCAAGAAAGGTAAAAAACAATATGCCAAGAAAGGTCATCCATTTTCAGACTCATAGACAGACTGATAAATCACAATATTCATCACAATCAAGTTTATACAGAGCAAACTTTCACCTACCTTGTAGTTAAGCCTTGAATTAAAGTCTACGTGTTATCCCTGGCAATGTAAACTTTCAAAAGGCAAATCCTAATCTGAAGGCACCAAAGGGAAGGTAATCTGCCATTTGCCTCAATAGCTCTTCCAGGATTTAAATATATTTCCTTTAAAAGAATTTGTAAGATTTTCAGTTTGAATTTCTCTGTTTTTATTTTGTTGTTCTTTGTTTCATTATTGTTTCATGTTGATAAGAAAAAGACCCATCTAGTAACAGCATTTTTATTTATATGTTCAAATAAACCAGTCATATCTCCATTTCTTTCCTGGAATATGCATCACTTAACTCCTGTCTTCATTCACTTACACGTTCTCCAACACCTAAGCAATTCAAAATGCATTTGCTAAACACCTCCACATGACAATGTCGTGGTTTTATGATTCTTTGTTATCAGTATTCTGCATGATAACATCACATAGAGCAGTGGGAGTTAGAGAGATAATGCTCCAGTTCTGTGGACTGCCAATTTTCCAGGCACCCAGAGGAGAAGTACCTGATATCCCAGAGGACTTTTCATTTCTGTTTTCCATTCAGACGCAAAGACAGAACTTTGTCACAAGAAGTCACATGAAGTCCCTCTTTCCTTACTGCTTTTCTTGGCAGTGCTTGCTCCCTAGCCATCTTGCTTTCAGCATTAGAATCAGGCCTTTAAGCTTTGGACACTCATTTTATTTATTTCCCTCAATTCCAATTATATTGCATCATATTGTGTTATCTTGCATTGCGATACTTTATTTAGTAAATTAACTTTCCTCCTCAGATCATTGCAGCTGTTTTGTTTTCAGGCCCATCTCCCTGTCCTTCCCCCTTTTTGCTCATTCCCCTTTCCTAGGGCATGAGTCCATGGGTCACCTTGCCCTATTAGTCATGGATCTACATTGAGCCAGCCCATAAAACATTGACAATCACAAGTTTTCTTGGTTTTTCTTGGAAGTAAAAATTCGTCCTTTTTACTTAATTATTGCACATTTCCAGGGGTTTTGCTAACTCTGGTGAGTTCAGGCTCAGCTGCCTGCTTGCTCTGATCACTGAATCCTGTATGGAGATTTGTTTTCAGAGAGAGAAAGCCTTCAACCACATTTTATAAAAAGTGTTTTCTTTCCATATTCCTGAGCCACTAACTCTTGTTAGCATACAACTAGTGTACAGCTCTAGTGTAAGCGAGATCAGTCTGCTCCATCAATTGCTGGTATGGAAAATCCCCCTGAAGCAGGGCAAAACAAACAAACAAACAAACAAATAAATAAATAAAATCCATGCTTGGCCTATCTCTTTCTGTTACCAAGTTTCGTTTGAAAGGCTGCAAGCCATATGATTTCCAAGTGCAATCTTACAACAGTTGGACAAAGCAAAGAGTTCTTCTATGGAGACGCAGAGAGGAAATAACTTGTAACATACAAAAAAGTTATCTGGCAAATGCAAAACTGCCCATTCTATGACATACATGGTGTGATCGACTACAGTAAAATATTTAATACAGCTATCGATTATAAAATACTAAGGTCTTACTACACTGCTATTCCAATAGCATGCCCACTAGCGTCAAAAGAATAAGAAAGAGGTAAAAGTCCTGATAAAAATTCAGATTAAAATTATTCTTCTCTGTCTTCTGCGTAGATGGTTACAGGGAGTACTGTGCATATTAAGTGGGTTTCAAGCACAGTAATCTTTTACTTTTTGCTGAAAAACTAACATGAAATATCCACGTCAGGGAATTCTAAAGATGAGCAAACAGAACAGCCACAGCAGAAAGTAGTACACATTTTGTGGACTGCAACAGTTAAGCCTTCAAGATGAACAAAGTTCCTTCTGTCTGAATATAACCAGCTCAGGCCATCAGCCAAAATAACTAAATAGTCTACTAACTTTTACAGTAAGTTACGTCATTTCACAGTTATGGACCCTATTACCAAATGACTATTACTATGTTTTTGAACTACTGGTTGAAAATCCTGGCTGAAATCAATGACTGAATGTGCTCTTACAAAATCTGCAGTTATTTCCTGAAACCTTACACTACATTTTATACTTCACCATTTACTGTATAGATTACTACAAAATAATAATAAAATGCAGTTATATAAAAGGTCTCTATACCATTATAAATGAAGTGTTAGTGTCAAATATAAGATACATAGAAAATAAAAGGAAACATCATTTAAGCCACCAGAAATCATTTAAATATGGTTAGTGCTTCCTGCACGTTACCTAAGACAGAAAAGTCAATGGATTTTTTAAAATAAATTGTACTCTAATTGAAGTGAAGAAAGAATCCAGAAAATGTTCATCAAATGCATAAAACCTTTTCATCAGGTGATATCAGGAAAGTCACCTGACTTTCACCTCTAATTATAACCTCTACTATAACCACACAAAACAAGTCCAAGATCAAATTCTAAGATGCTAGCCATGCCCTTTACAATGGAAATTTTAATAAGTGTTTGTGAAACCATACTATGTCAAAGGAATAATTTCTGTAAATAAGTATGTTCCATATAAGCACAAACATTGTCACAAACATTGAACTGATTACAAGGTGCCATGAGTGCCTCTACTGCAGTGATCAAAACTGACTCAATTCAGGCAACAGCATGAAGAATGATTAACATCCAGAAGATTGACAAAGACTGAAGAAACTGAAGAAGCAAAGATACCGAAGAAAAAAAAGAGCCAAGAGAAAAAGGAATACCACATTAGGAATAAGGCAACAAGAGGATGCAATACTGCTTAGTCAGATTGGCCTTTACTGCACTTACATTACACTTACTTACATTTACATGTAAACAACTCTGAATAATGTTAGTACATATATGTTGTAGTAAAGAGCATAATACAGACTTCAGCTTGTCTTCACAAAAAGCAAACAAATACAAACATAAAATGGCAAAATAAACAGACTCATGAAATCTGTACTTTGGAAAGTTGTGAAACACTGCCATTTGTT
The DNA here is from genome assembly GCF_023343835.1 of Lagopus muta. Classification (NCBI taxonomy): domain Eukaryota; kingdom Metazoa; phylum Chordata; class Aves; order Galliformes; family Phasianidae; genus Lagopus; species Lagopus muta. The sequence continues at coordinate 51,213,004 of NC_064472.1, read as the reverse complement.
CAGCTTACTAAAAACTAAAATAGTTTTAAAGATTGGGTACAAATCAATCAATCTTGGTTAGCCCTATTTGTAAACATAGGACAAGAGTACGTAGGGCAACATCTGCCTGAATTTTCTACCAGATGTTCTTCTCTGTCACAGCTTGTAAATAAATCTCCTTGAGGTTAAAGATTACCAGCCTCTTCTGGAACTAACATCCAGTAGTGTCAGCATCCAACATGGATAAAACCATATTTTAATTCTTTTCCAAGACTGTGGCAATGAATAAATAAATGTGTTTTTTCTAATTCCCACTTTCCCCACAGCTTTTGTTTTTCTGCATAGGTTAGATTTCAGGCTTATAGAAGACTAGGTCATACCTTAACCTTTTAACCCTACCATGTGATTCAGATATGTTTAAGCACTTGACAGTAACAATATAGCTGATGTTACAGGGAAACACAGATACCAAGTTGCTTATTTCAAGGTACAATTGCTAGGGTCCAAGAGATGCAGCTCTCAAAAGGAAAATACATGCAAATATAAATACATATGTACATATAACATATGAACTTATGTTACACAGTTCCCTTTCCATATACAAATCACTCCTAGAATCCTAAACACAAAAATACATGTATAAGAACCTGGCAATCAGAATACTTCAGGTATAAAATTGTAGTTCATATATAAAGCATTGCTGTAAAAAGCACCAGATAAATCAATGTGCCTTCCAGTACTCGAAGGGAGTTTATAAACAGGAGGGGGTATGGCTGTTTATGGGGGTGGATAGTGACAGGACAAGGGAGAATGGTTTTAAACTGAGACGGGAAAAGTTTAGGTTAGATATTAGGAGGAAGTTTTTCACACAGAGGGTGGTGACACACTGGAACAGGTTGCCCAAGGAGCCTGTGGCTGCCCCATCCCTGGAGGCATTCAAGGCCAGGCTGGATGTGGCTCTGGGCAGCCTGGTCTGGTGGTTGGTGCACATAGCAGGGGGTTGAAACTAGATGATCATTACGGTACTATTCTAACCAGACCATTCTATGTTCCTGTATGATTTCTTTTTATTTTTAAATTATCCATGGATAATCACATCTACCTTGCTGTCAAATATATGATGATGATGTACAGAATACCCATCACTTATGCAAAAAACAGCAACAAAAACCAATTCTTTTAAAAGTAAATCATCTACACAAGCGGAAGTTTTATAACCACAGAAACCACGTATCATTTGCGGCATACACAGCTCCTCTATATCACTCCTTATGCTGCAGATAAATAAGATTGTTTTTCTGCTCTCAGGTACAAAGAGTTTGGTTTCACTGTAGAGAGTGACAAATTTCACAGATCACTAAAGTGTCTTAAATAGCATGCAACACCCTCCAAAACACTATGCACTGTACCTCAATGTCATGAAATACATCAGCCAAGTATACATCGTCGGACAAGACCTCCTCTGTTATGCTCTTGTAATCCTACTGCGTTGCTGCTTTTTCAGGATTCTGCCAATCACAGTTCTCCTCCCTCAATTTCATTCATCTTGGCATGCAAGTACCCCAGGAATAACCAGCAGCTGCAGTATCTGCAGATCCCAGCAACATATGACAACACACAATAACAATACATGCCAAAGATGCAAGCACTGCCAATTTCTGCATGCTTACAACAGGCTTCTCAGCCAAGAAACAGCCAGGATATTGAAGTTTAAATTTATTTAAATGAACTGAAATAACAAACAAGAGACAAAATGAAATCTCATTCTGCCTTCCAATAGTGGCAGAAGCGTTCCAGTGCAAAGTGGATATTCAGTTAATAAAGAACAGAGCTCGATAAATCAGGTTAATCTTGTTACCAACTGTAACTTAAAGTTATTAACAACACTTAAGAAGAGAGTACTTTATAGACAGTAATAAGCCCCTGTTAGCTGCGATACCAGTGGAGAATATCCTAATACTCATCCCACTGAAAGAAATACACTCACAACTGCAAACAGATTTTTGTGAAGAAAGTGTGAAATGCTCTAAATTGACATACAACTTGCATGTTGAAGATGAACAAGAGTTCATTTTTGCTCAGTTTTTAAGCACAGAATCAAACATACCTTCACATATGTAAAAAAGTTTTCCTTTCTTCTGTGTAAAAATTGCACAAATTTAGATTAAGCTGGAATAAAAATCTGAAACAAAATTCCATCCCATGTGCAGTCTTTTTTTCTGCAATTAACTCACAGTGTAAAAAATCCACTGCAGTTAACTAGTTGTTTCTTTTTTTACCACATCATCATTAGAGTCAGAACAGACCCTGAAAGGGCACCTAGTGCAATGGCCCTTCAACGAACAGGGACTCATCAGGGTGCACAGAGCCCAGTCCAGACTGACCTTGAATATCTCCAGGGACAGGGCACTCACCTCCTCTCTGGGCAACAAGTTGCAGTGCTTCACTACCCTTTTCCTCATATCCAGTCTAAATCTCCCTCTTTTGGTTTGAAACCATGTCCCCTTGTCCTATCACAACTGACAATGCTAAACAGTCTGTCCCCTTCTTTCTTATGGACTCCCTTTAGATACTGGAAGGCCACTATCAGATCTCCCCAGAACCTCTTCTTCTCTAGGATGAGCAGCTCCAGCTCTCTCAGCTTGTCCTTACAGGGGAGGTGTTCCATCTCTCCAATCATTTTTGTGGCACTGCTCTGGATGTGCTCCAACAAGTCCCTGTTTCACCCATACTGAGGACTCCACATCTGGATGCAGCACTCCAAGTGAGGACTTAACAGTGCAGAGCAGAGGGGCAGGAACACCTCTCTCGACCTGCTGGCCATGCTTCTTTTGATGCAGTCCAAGATATGGTTGACCTTCTGGGCTGCAAGAGCGCGTAGCTGACTTGCAATCCAGCTTGCAATCCACTGAACAAGTGAAAAACAATTGTAAAACAAGAGTTACTTGCAATCAGCAGGCAGTATTTACATTTGTGGCATTCTACCAACAGATATGATGTGTATCTCCCAGCACACAGAATGTTTTCAGGGTCCTGCGTAAATCTGGTTCCCACACGCATGGAACCACTTAACCACATCATTTAACCCCTGTCTATGGCCCCTCTGTGAAAGCCTGAACAAGACACAGACTGGACAGAGAGAGGAAGAGGAAACAAGAGGAGCGGGAAATATCAAGGTCAGAAAAGATGGAGGAAGAGGTGACATTTTAATTGGCAGTAAATTTAATTAATTTTCTGCCTGCCAAGTCTGTTTTGCCCTTGATTATAATTGTGAAGTGATCTCCCTTGTCTCAACCAATAAGCTTTCCCCTTTCTACTTTTCCTATTCTCTCCACACTTCCTACTGAGGCAGAAGAGTGAGAGAGTGGCTGGGTGGAAGCCTGGACCTTACTCAACGATAAACCACCACACAGGGTAAATATTTAACAAGCACCTTCTAGTTTTATAATGGCAAGAGCCAGAGCAATTATATCCAAGCCCCTTTTCAGCACAAGCACCTTGTACACTGCAGATGCAACAATATATTTCATTACAAGTCCTGTTCTGTGATCTAATTTTCTAATTTGGTCTGGAAGAGATGCTGGACACATACAGCCAAGGACATTGAGCCAATAAGCTGCAAACAAACTTGAGTGCAGAATTACAAGCTACACGATCAGAATACCAGTGTGAATATACCCTTAGGCTGAGCAAATTCCATAAGAATGTAAGTGATAGCTAAATCAGTATCTGAGTAATAATCTAAATGTCTCTAGAACAAAGTACAACCCATTAAGTATCTGGCTGATAGAATACACCTAGGGGATGAATGATAATAAATCCCCAATTTTAGATTGAAAACATAAATCAAATTTAAATTAGTCAAAGATGAAACTGATGTATTCAGTCCACATCTTCTCAATATGTTTTTTGAGCAATGGGCTGACCTTCTCATCTCCAAAATAGGTACACGAGCAGAGCACTCTTCAGAGATAGAATTCAATGATACAACATGATAGGTAAAAACTACCAGTAGTTCCTTAGGAAATCACTGTTTAGGTGAGCAATATTGGTACCTTCTCAATTCCAAAGCAGAATCACAGAATCATAGGGGTTGGAACGTAGCTGTGGAGATCATGCAAGTCCAAGCCTGTGTTAAAGCAGGCTCCCTACACTGGTTTACACAGGAAAGCATCCAGAGGATTTTTAAGCAGTGAAGGAGACTCCACAATCTCTCTGGGCAGGACTCTGTCACCCTCAAAAAGATTTTTTTTCCTCATGTTCAGATGGAACTTCCTATGTTCCAGTTTTTGTCTGTTGCCCCTTGTCCTGTCTCTGAGCACCACCAAAATGAACCTGATCCCATCCCTTGACTCCTGCTTTTTAGATACTTATAAACAATTTATTGACATTTATATACAGTGCTCTCAGCCTTCTCTGTGCTGGGAACAGTCCCAGGTCTCCCAGCCTTTCCTCATATGAGAGGTGCTCTAGGCTCTTCATCATCTTTGTGGCCCTCTGCTGGACTCTCTCGAGAAGTTCCCTCTTTTTTGAACAGAGGAGCCCAGAATTGGATGCAGCACTCCAGATGTGGCCTGACCAGGGGGCAGAGCACAGGGGGAGGACCACTTCCCTCTACCTGCTGGCCACGTTGTTTTTAATGCATCTCAGGATCCCATTGGCCTTCTTGACCACAAGGGCGCACTGCTGGTTCATGGCCAGCTTGTTGTCCACCAGGACACCCAGGTCTTTCTCTGCAGAGTCCTCTCCAGCAGGTCATCTCCTAAACTGTGCCGATGCAGGGTTGTCAGATATTGCATCAAAGAAAATGAGATACCAAAGGAGAGACACAGCATGATCTCTATGCATTATCCTCCCACTTTCTCACTAACTAAGCTTCATGTCTCACTTTTCCACTGAGTAGAAAGAGAAGAAGAAAGCAACAAGCAACATGGAGATCCAGGTACAATCATGTACTGTCTATTATACCAATCTGTTTTCCAACAGATCTTTTGAAAATCTAAATGACAAAGAGCAGAAAGTAATTTCTACAGGAAAAGACATCAGAAATTCTATTTGAGACAAAATCTCTACATTTGGGCCTTCCTTTTTCAGAGGATTCTATTCCTTCACTTCTTCGTAACACTGAAACAGTCACAAACTTGATGCCTATTAATTCTTTCCATCCAAAGTGCTGAGAACATAAAAAGGAACTGCTGTACAGTTTCAGTTATGTAACTCCAGCAGAAAATATTAGAATACTGAAGTTGAAAACAAAGTAAATATGACTAATAAATGCATATATGTAAATAGTAAATAATTCTCTAAGCATTATTGCAAATTTTGTTCAATTTGGGGCACTGCACTTGAAATTATAACAAAGGATAATAATGAGAATTTCTAGGTCTAGAAGAAATAATTCAAAAAGTGATTGAAAAAGTTTGTGATAAGTTGTTTAGAAAAGACAGAAGGAGAACACACAGTTCAATGCAAAGTGATACTCTCTGTCTCCACAGGGGATTCCACAATTATTAGTAGCTAAAACTGCAGCAAGGGAGAGCAAGGGAAAAGAAGTTCTGTTAACACTGAAACAGATGGCCTAATGAGATGATGTTATGACTTTCATAAGTTTCTAAAATGAACTTAGGCCATGACTCACCTGGAAAGACACAAGCATGAACTAGATGATCTTATAATATCTGTACCTGTTTTGCAAAGAGCTAATATTAGGTGTTTTTTCTACCAGGGCCTATAGCAAATACAAACAATGATGGAAGAAGTGATTATGTATAAATAAAATCCCTGCTGGTTATTTAGGAAAAAGGACAAAAGAAAATTTAAACTTTGTTTCCATTTGGTCTTAAATCAAGCAAATCATCAGCTAAGATGCCATTGCATCTACAAAAAGAGCTTTCAGATGACACATCAAATACTGATCATCCAATTTGAATGAAGCCAGAGGGCCTAATTTTTTCATGGAGGTATCAAAAATTTATAGAGATTGGGAAAGACATAAAAATACATAATGCTGGAAAAATGATCTGGAAAAAAAATAAATGAAGGAACTCCAAAATGAAATATGAAGGAAAATAAGGTAGCATTCTTCCAGTATTCAAGGAATCACTGTTGAGAAGGGGTGATTGAACTTTTTAGCTATACATACATTGGAAAAAATTCTTGACATCGTTAAATAAGATATGCCAGAGTGCTCCATTCAGGAGGTTTTAAAAAATGTTTTTGACAGATTTACATTAGGGATAGACTATAGGTAGAGTTCAGTAAGCAGACTGCACAACCAGATGACCTTCACATAGCTGCATTTCTATATATCTGAGTTGCCTGAACAAGTTGGACCTGTATAGCTACTTCAGTAATCAAAGATTTATGTACTCATATTGGAAGGAACAAATCAGAAATTCAATGTATTTAACATTAAATAAGGATCAAAAAATTACCCTTTATAAAAATCTTTATGGATTCATGGAATGATAGTACACATAGAAACATCTACTTTTAATATACAGGAAATGTAAATATCCCTTTATTTTAGAAAGTATCAATAATCAAAAATCCCAAATTTGTAATTACTGGGATAATATATTCTAAAATATACCAATATAATCATTTAAAAGACCAAAATTAACTGAAAAGCTATCAATTCTTTTCTGGGGAAAAAAATAATAAAAATAAATAAATAAATAAATAAATTAGTAATTTTGGACTTTTCTAAACTGTCAAAAACAAATGCTCAACAGTAAAAAAAAAAATCACTTCTAACTCAAAGGCTATGTTTTGTTTCACTCTAAATACAAAGATAGGTCAAAACATTCATGGCTTCCCCAGAGAAATACCTACTAACTGTAGGTATTTATACCTACTAACTGAGAAGTACTGCATCTGCTCTTGAGATTATCAAAGCTTTTATCAATCTGGCAAAAAGTCTTGCTCACTTAAGCTAGCCCTGTTGAAGATAATTGTAGAACTTGCTCAGAGGTGAAAAAACTTATAAAGCTTACTGCTTTTTGGTACTGTTTACATGCTTTTTGCAAAGAGGAGAAAAAGATGACTTTTTTTTTTTCAGAACACTCCCAGGGACAGACAGCATGTCATAATATATATAATTATGTTATAATATATAATTTATTATGTTATAATAACATAATTAACTGGTAAACAGGCTGTGATACTACATCACCTCACAGAAGACAGAAGAGCTCAAGGTCTCCAGAAAGTGACTGGCAGCATTATGCTCCAGTAAGATTCTATTGATTAGACTTCTGAGGTCTGAACAGAACTGGTAAAACATAAAGAACAGGAAACGGTCTTCCAGAGACTGGGATGACACTCACAGCTCATGTATCATTATGCACCATTAAATTCCACTTGGGTGGGAAAAAAACATGACCACTGAAGAACGCATTCCTGCAAATCCCATTTATCTTGTCAGCACTTCAAACTTATTTCATGAGTCAGAGACACTGTCACTCCACCTCAGGGTAAACACACTGGTCTGATGATTTCCGTTTTGTTCTTTTATGAAAAGATAATGAAACTTTATAATAAAAGAAACTTTAATGAAAGAAGGTTCAGCCATTTTATCCACTCTTTCAGTATTAGATTTAAGCTCCAAAACAACTTCTATTATTTATGCAGATGATAAAGTAAGAATTTTCATTCATTTTTATTCTTGATTTTTGAACTATCACGTGGCTGCTTCCTGCCATGTGTCAACAGTTTATGGGCTGGTTCGGCCCAGTTCCGTGACTAGCAGGATGGGGAACCCCCAGACCATTGTCCTAGGAAAGGGAAAAGGGAAAAGGTAAGGAGATGAGCCCAAAAACAAAACAGTGGCAATGATTGGAGGAGAAACAAACTAATTTATTAAATAAGACACCTAAATGCAAGATAACATGCTATAATATAATACAACATTATTGGAAATGAAACAAATAAATAAAATGAGACAGAGTTTCTGAACGCTGAAGGTCTTACTTTAAGTAAGCTGAGGTGATATGTCTGAGAGCAGAGATGAGCCAGAAGATCAAAAGGGAAGGTCAAGTGATCTACAAGCAGTTTTTTTATCTTTCCCTCTGAGCGGAAATGATAACAGAAACAGCAAACAGCTATCTAGGGAATGTAGTTCTTCTCTTCTGGGACAGGTGCTTGGAACTGGAGCATTAACTCTTTAACTCCCAGTGCACTACATGATGTGATAATGTGGAATACCAACAACCAGAAATCATAAAACCATGGTATCATTACTTTCAAATCACAAAGAAGAGTCTTCAAGTACTCTGGTGTGCTTTCAATCAATGATCAACAATGACAGACAGCATCTTGACATTCTACTAGGTACTCCAACTAAAAGATCAGCTCAATACTAAGTTGTGGTCAAACACAACAGATGGTATTTTAGCAAGCAAAAAGGACAAGATCAAATAAAATAGAAAACATAACTATCCTCATAAGTAAGTGCTCTCTAGCCTGACACTACCTATTTAAAAAAGGAGACAGAACACAAGAGAGACAGACATACAAGTAGAGATAGGAATTGAGGAGATAAACAAGAATAGTAGTTATGAGTGATACGGATTAAAAGAGCGTGAAAAAAAAAAAAAGGAGAAAATTACTAGCAGAGGATTACACCATTAATAATTAAAATTCAGCAGGTCATAAGATACTTGCCTAGAAGCTGGATGACAAAGACATAGAACATCCTTACGGACAGAATTCTTAATATATTCACTCTCCAAATATTGTCAGGCAACGACAATTCCTCTAAATCAAATGGCATTTATTTTTTTATTTATTTAAAAGGTTGCCTACATGACAGCATGTTGTATGAACCTTATGAGGTCCCACAGAACTGTGGGACACTTTTTCAAGACTCAACAGTGATCAGCAGAGGTAGCAAGAGTCCATTATAGTCAGTAGCACACTGCAAGAGATCAGGTCTTCATTATTCTTCACTGGACAGATACTGGAAGAAATTATAACACACACAGATGTAAAAACAGGAGTGCAAAAAAGAGAGAAAAAAAACCATCTGACACTGGAAGACAAATATCTGAATTAATCAAATGAAGAACCCAATTTAGTCTCCATCTCTGAATCATCTTTTTCCACATAGCATAGAAAGATCAAAGACAATGAGTCAATGAAGCTGATATGCAGTAAGCTAGTAAGAAGACTCACAGCTATGTAAGCACAACGTTCATATCTGTACCTTTCTCTCTTAAAAGGTGTTACCATGTGCTTATTAAGGCTATCATTCTGTACTTTTGAAAGGACAAACGGAACAGAAGCCACTGTTTTAAAAGAGTAATTGTATCACTCCATTAATTTATCCTGGTTATTCAGCCTTCAGAATTAACTTGCTGTTGAGGTACACATCTAAGTCAGATACCTGTGATAAACTAGAAAAACATTTGGATACTAATAAGTAATGCACAAAACATACTAGGGAAACAGTAATAATGTCCTGATAGGAAACAAGCTGTTTCAAAGGCTTTGAGAATTGGGTATCAAATACCACCAAAATTTAACCACTTCTCTATTTGCATAGAAATTGAAAATAAACGTTTATGCATCAACATAAACTGGCTTAATCCAATGAGATTTTTCATAGTACCAAAATTTCTCTTTTTTTTCAAAGCTGATACTTACTGCTCCTATATTAAAATAAAATACTATTTAATTTTAAAATATTTTAAATTCCATACAAGAGATACTTGCTATGTGTTGTTGTATATCAACATTTGTAATTATTCCCATTATTGCCTAAACTAAACCTACGCCAGCATCAACAACAAAACCTCCAATTCTCAAACACTAGTAATACTTTTTACCCATGGAAACACTACAGTATGGTTTGGCTAGAGCAATACTTTCTTGACTGTCCTAAATGATCAAGAAAAGCACAATCAATACAACAGCAACTGTCTAGGTCCACTTAGATTTAGGGTTGGCTGAGTTATTTGTTGGTTAGATTGGGTCTGTCTGAAACATTAAGATAACTAAAATACATAAAGAATATAATTTATTCTATTAAATTTTAAAAACATACAAAAGTGCTTCTAATTAGCTCTCACACATTTGGAATAGGATGAATCAAAACAAAGTCACAGTAATCTCTACCATCTGTTTCCACATAACACATCAAACCTTTATGTGCATTTATCAATGTCATGATCTGTATATAAATTTCTTAGTACTTTTTCTGCAATATTTCACCCTTCTGCCAGACAGTGTTAAATCCTTACTTATTTTGACATCAAAGATTATGTTGTTTCTTTTTGGTGGAATTACAGATCACATCTGTGTATTCCAGTATGGAATGACCAAACACACAAATAATAGCAGCTATCCAAAATTAGTTAAACGCAAGTGAATGATACAGGGCACTTTCATAGGACATGAAATGGGTACACAGAAAGACCTCTTCTGCAACTTTAAAATATAAAGACATGATGATAAGTGATATAGTTTTATATGCATGCACTCAGCAGTTACAGTTACACAGAGAAAATAAGAGAAAAATTTAGAAAAGAAGACCAATTCAAAGAGAATTTATTTTAGACTCCACGCAGGATTTAAAAACTTAAAAGATGTTTTCTTCTCTACTGGATACACAATTTACAGTTGTCTTAGAACTGCTACAGTTGATCCAAATGTATCAAAATTAAAATATCACAATAGTACTTGAAACCAGGAAAAATAGGAGAGAGCTATTGGGAGACTACAACATTACTCTTTCAGCAGTAACAATTTATGTTGACTTGAACAGCAAAATGTCCAAATTAATTCCTACCTAATTTTAGGCATTTATATTATAATCACTAGGGAATAGCAAAGACTTTTACTAATAAAAGAGAATTAGTTATCAAACCTTCAGTGTACTGATACTGCATCTGATTACAAAAATAATTTGTTTTAACATTTCAAAAACTGTACACATTTGCTAGCAGTAAGGGCATAATCAGGGCTTTAAATAAAGCCAAGCATTTTACGCAAATCAATTAGTGAGGTAAGTCATTACTCAGATATTCTGTTTTAATGAAAATCCAAGCACTTTGAACATAATAAAAATCAGGCTTAGCACAGAATTCTGACATAATTATACTTCTACAATCATAGCTTATGTAAAAATCATGGTCACATATTTTAGTTCCATTCCTGTACAAAAATTTTCTAGCTACATTAGGCTTTCAAAACTTTAAATTCCCATTGCTTCTTTGAACAGATACAGCACTGTGTTTAAAAGTCAATGACTTTCACCATTTTCTTCTAGTTAGAATGAAAGTTTTTCAAATAAAGTTATCAACTGATGACAACATTAAATCTTTGTTAAAAAAAAAAAAAAAAAAAAAAGCACTGTGAAACAACAGCAGAAGAAAGTTCGTAGCATATCTGCACATACAACTTTTGCAGAAGCAGCATTTGTCACTACCTCTGCAACTAAATGAATATGATTTGCTTTCAGCACAACATGTCATGCTTACTTATAATTTAAAAATAGAAATAACAACTGCACATGAAGCTTTCTGGAAATACCTGTTGATTACTTTCTTCATTTTCTATGATCACATTAAAAAAAAGAAAGGTCACATTTGAAAACTGAAGAATTGTTATTCAGAGAAAATGTTTTGTTTTGTTTTGTTTCATTTTAGACTTCTTAAAGAATATACTGGGAAATATATTGTCACCTGACCCTTTAAAAATAGATAGAGGAAACAAACTGATGTTAAGCAAGTAGTTAAAGCTTTCTAAAAGTGTTAAAAAATCTGCAAAGTACATATGTCTAGTACACTAGAGGAGTATAAAGCAGTATAACTCAATGGCTTTCATTGCTGTGTTCAGTCTGTTTGCACTTTAGCAGTTTTGTCTTGCAGCATAATTCTTCATAATGCTCATATGTGCAGGCACATCTGACATCAAATGCCTTTCAGAAAAGTCTTCATCATGAGTTTGTCTGCTTTTAGCACTGGTGAATTCAGTTAGTATTTTTAAAAGACTGGAAAATCTTGTGATCAAACCAGCAGTCATGAGAATCATGAGAAGCATTTTCAGCTAAAAACTGCAGCAGAATGTTCAGTTCCACCCCATAATACAATTCTACCACATAGCAATCAACCCATCAAAACAACCAAAGTGTTTATTCATCCTAATCATGCATCTCATGGAATAAAAGTCAGAATCCCTTAAGAAGAGATGTGTTCAAACGTAACATTACTTTGCATTGATAATAATTCATCCCTACCCTGTGAAGATCTGTGGCAATTAATCATTTCCAGAAAAGGACAAATTTTTACATAGAATGTTTCTGTGAGGTGATTAGATACCACTGATGTTTAATTTCTGTTTCACTAAGTTTTGAAAATAATTTTAATTTGGATATATATGGCTATTGGAAAATTGTTCATTCATAGGAAAAAAAACCAAAAACTTTTCTTTTATTTTTTTTTTTTTTCTAAAGGAAATAAATATGGCAAATACAGTATTTGATTAAAGTCTCCTAGAAGTACTAGAGAGGGCTTCTCCAAAATGGCAATGAGGCCACTAGCCAAGCTGAAGCACCTCCTATACCAATTCACACAGCATGGGAAATAAACAGGAGTTGTTATAAACTGTGGCACAATTGGAAAATTATGACCTAATTGCTATCATGGAAACATGGTGGGATGGATCTCATGACTGGAATCCTGTGATTGAGGGCTACAGGCTCTTCAGAAGGGATAGACAGGGGAGGAGAGAAGGGGGAATTGCCCTCTACGTTAGGAATGGAATAGATTGTGAAGAGGTGTGTCTGAGAAACAGCCATGACCAGGTTGAGAGCTTATGGATTAAAATCAAGGATTGGCTCAGTAAAGGACATCTCATGGTTGGGGTCTGTTACAGGTCACCTGATGGGGAGGGGCCTGCTGATGAAGCCTTTTGTTTTCAACTGCAAGAAGTGTTGTGCTCATGGGCTCTTGTCCTGATGGGGAATTTCAACCACTCAGATATCTGCTGAAATAGCAGCAGAGCAGGTGGCAGACAATCCAGGAGATTCCTGGAGTCTGTTGAGGATAATATCCTGGTTCAGGTATTAGATGGACTGACTTGAGGTGAAGCCTTACTAGACATGACACTAAGCAAAGCAGAGGAGAGCATTAGAGAGGTTAAGACTGGACCCAGTCTGGGCTGAAGTGACCATGCCTTGGTGGAGTCTGTGATCTTGAGGAATGCAGGCCTAGCAAAAAGCAGTCAATGACTCAGAACATCAGGAGAGTAAACTTCCAGCTGCTCGAAGAACTGCCCAATGGGATCCTTTAGGAAACTGTCCTTAGGAGCACAGGAACAGAACAGAGCTGGCAGCTCTTTAAGGACGCCCTTAGAGTGCAAGAGCTCTCCATCCCCCAGCAGAAGAAATCAAGCAGAGGAGTCAGGCAAACAGAATGGCTAAGTAAGGACCTGCATCTTAAGCTGAGGGAAAAGAGAGAAATGTATAGGAACTGCAAGCAGGGTTGTGTAGCCAAGAAGGAATACAGGTGTGTGATCTGCATGTGTAGAGATACAATCAGAAAAGCCAGGGCCCAGATGGAGCTGAACTTGGCAAGGCATGTGAAAAATAACAAGAAGGGGTTCTACAGGTACATGGGCAGAAAGAGGCAGGCCAAGGAGAGTGTTCTGATAAATGAGAAGCGAGAACTGGCTTCCTCAGACATGGAAAAAGCTGAGGTACTCAGTAAGTGCTTTGCTTCAGTCTTCATTGGTGATCAGACTCCTCATATCTGCCAGGATCTAAACCTCTAGGTGAGGATGAGAGGAGTGGATTTTGTCCCACTGTAACAGAAGAACAAGGTCTGAGACCTCTACATGAAACTAAATGTATGTACATCCATACGGCCAGATGACATGCATCCCAGGGTTCACATGGATGATGTGGTTGCCAAGCTACTCTCCATCATATTTGAAAAATCACGGTTGTTGGGTGAAATTCCCAGTGACTGGGAAAAAGGAACCATTATTCCATTTATAAGAAAGGGAGAAAGGAAGACCTGGGGAACTAAGGAAGACCTGGAGAACAATAGGCTGGTGAAGCTCATCTCTGTGCCTGGGAAGAGCGTGGAGCAAATCCTCCTGGCTACTGTGTTAAGGCACATATAAGACAAAGAGGTAATTCAAGACAGGCAGCATGGCTTCACCATGGGCAGATCTTGCCTGACCAATCTGGTGGCCTTCTATGGTGGAGTGACAGCTTCCATGGACAAGGGAAGGGCGATGGATGTCATCTACCTGGACTTCTGCAAAGCCTTTGACATGGTCCCTCATCATATCCTTCTCTCTGCGTTGGAGAGATATAGATTTGAAGGATGGACTGCTCGATGGATTAAGAATTGGTTGACTAGCCACAGCCAAAGGGTTGCAGTCAATGGTTCTATGTCTGGATGAAGGCCAGCCACAAGTAGTATCCCTAAAAAGGCTGGTCTTGAGACTGGTGCTTTTCAACATTTTCATCAATAACATAGACGATGGCATCAAGTACACTCTCAGCAAGTTTGCAGATGACACCAAACTGAGCAGTGCAGTCAATGCACTGGAGGGAAGCCATCCAGAGAGATCTGGACAGGCTGGAGAAGTGAACCCATGAGAAAACTTTATGAGGTTCAATAAGGCCAAGTGCAAGGTGCTGCAATTGGGCCAAGGCAATCCCAGGTATTTATATAAACTGGGGGAAGAATCCCATGAGAGCAGCCCTGTGGAGAAGGACTTGGGGGTCCTGGTAGATGAGAAGCTGGACATGAGCAGCAGTGTGCGTTTGCAGCCCAGAAGGCCAGCTGTGTTCTGGGCTGCATTTAATGAGGAGTGGCCAGCAGGGAGAGGGAGGTGATTGTCCCCCTCTACTTAGCTCTTGTGAGGCCCCATCTGCAGCACTGCATCCAGGCCTGGGGCCCCCAGCAAAAGAAGGAATTCTTGAAGCAGGTCCAAAAAAGGGCCACTAAGACGATCAGAGGGCTGGAGCACCTCTCCTGTGAAGAAAGGTTGAGGGAACTGGGCTTGTTCAGCTTGGAAATGAGAAGGCTCTGGGGAGATCTCATTGCAGCCTTCCAATACTTGAAGGGACCATACAAACAGGAGGGGGAATGGCTGTTTACAAGGTTGGATAGTGATAGCATAAGGGAGAATGGTTTTAAATGAGACAGGGGAGATTTAGGTTGGATATTAGGAGGAAGATTTTCACTCAGAGAGTGGTGACACACTGGAACAGGTTGCTGAAGGAGGCTGTGGATGCCCCATTCCTGGAGGCATTCAAGGCCAGGCTGGATGTGGCTCTGGGCACCTGGTCTGGTGGTTGGCGACCCTGCACATAGCAGGGGGTTGAAACCAGATGATCGTTGTGGTCTTTCAAACCCAGGCCATTCTGTTATTCTTTGACTCTACAGACCAAGGTAGTCTTTGCAGATCTGTGCGGTTTGCCTTTTTTTTTTTTTTTTTTTAAATATGAACAGCTTGTCTCCTTACATGCAAGGACTGTGATTTAATGAGGCAGATAAATCTGATGAACTATTTGCAGTGGAAAATAATATTATCCTCATAAACTGAGAAAATCATTAGGGCTCTTACACTTACTGAACTTTTACATTCTTGCCCCCTCTTTCTTCATCAAAGGCATAGATAATCCAAGCAATTGAAATGCAAAGGTAGATTCAGAAAACAATGCACTGTACCACAGCAAATTCATAGCACAGAAGGGCAAAGATAATTGATTCCAAATCCGTCTCAGAAAAAGATCTGAAGCAACCATAAATTACAGTAATGAGTATGCAGTAATTATAAAAAATTAAAACTGGATTCCACTGATCCAGTTAGCAGCTAATTCTACTAGCACTTCTAAAACAAAATTTTAGATTTGCTGTTTGCTGTCTCCTGGATAAATTACCACACTATTAATAGCATTCCTGCTGTAGTCAGAAAGTTATACCTATGACATGCAACAGTGCATACACTGAAATTTCTGAAACAACTCTTCTTCCGAAATGTGTGCTCTGCTCTTTCTGAAAACTCAGGCAGTTGTCTCAGTCCTGACAGGTAACATCACGTGCATGAGTGTAGCCTACTGCATCGATAGAAGTACAGAGCAAGAACCCCCTGCTTCTGAAAACTCACAAGCCCTCTTCCCCCTCACTTACTGGAAAGCAGTGCCGGAAAGTACAGTACTGGAAAGGAAACATACAGGAAGACTGTCAGGCCACTTATACCTATACTCTTTCATATCTGATCACACAAGTCACCCAACTAGCCATATTCTGAAGTTTTCCAAGCCTCAAATAACTTTAATATTTTTTGCATACAAATTTCTCCATATTTGCATCCCTTTCTCATCTAGCTTTTCAAAATTGCTTCCAACAGCACAAAGTTCGTTTGTTTAAAAAAAAAGTTCCTCCTACACATAAGATTGCAAGAATGCGAACCATGATTTGGCTGTTTACCAATGCAGAAAATATACTAAAGTCATATACACGAAAATATGTTTTCCTCATAACATGACAAAATCCAGATAGCCAGTCATAAAGGTGGACAGCTAACAAAAACACACTGCCTTTGAATTACATTCATTCAAGTTAAGATGAGAAGTATGATATGAAATTGAATTTATGCATTCAAACTAGAACAGCAGGAAAATCTCTGTATTCCATGAAATTCAGATGGCATCAACATGATGGCATCAACAAGAAACCAAATGGACCTGATTATCCTTGGAGACATGGTTATTAACTTGTAGCTTTAATGACATTAGGGATGAACCCAGCTGTTTTATTTTTCTCATATAATTTATATGTGCTACAAAAAAGACTTGCCCATAAACACTTGAGATTCCATAAACTAAAGTGTCTCCTCTACATCATACCTTCATTTCCCACTTTGTGTGAAAGTTGCGTATAGAACAACTTTTAAAAACACATCCAGACAGGATACAGACAGCAGGCTATATAAAATTCAGTAAATAGTAAAGTAATGAATAGTAAAATTCATAAAATACTAAAGTTTCAGCCTATCATATATATCATTAGCACAGCATTCCAACCTGGCCATTGAAAAATGAAATGCAAGAACAATATTTCTTTATTGGAAGGGATAGAGAAAGGAAAAGTTTTGAGTTATGAATCAGATGAGTATTTATGTTACACTCATTCCCAAGACTACATAAATCTTATTAAGAAAGGCTTTATTGTATTTTGGAGAATAATATGTGTAAAATTCACCTGTGTCATTTTGTTAAAACCCATCTAGAGTGGTACCTAAAGGTCAGAACTGTACAAATAGCTTCTGGAAAAGCAGAATTCAAACATTTTGTGAAAAATTATGTTACACAACTTCTAAAGAATATAATTAACACTTTGTTCTTTGCACAACAGCAGAGGCCTCTAATTCAAAAAAGTATTTTCAAAATTTCTTCTATCAACAAAAGTATATCATGACCAAGACACTATAACTGAATAGCTAAAGTAAAACTGAGTTCTGCGTTCCTTTAGGCCTTTCCCTTTGAAATGCTATTTTTCCTCTTTTAATGAACTACCACTTTTTCTACACTATTTGTACAAAAATAGGAAAGGTTCAGAATACGTCAAAAGGTGGAATAAGAGAAAATGAGATAAGATGAAATAAATAATACCTGCATAATTAAACAGACCAATAAAGTTTTCCAGACCAAAAACCAACCGACCAACCAACCAACCAAACAAACAAACAAACAAAAAAAAAACAAAACAAGGCTGACAGAGATCTGAGTGGTAGGAGATGAAAGATTGAAATACTTACTGTTAATCACCATAGAAATGAACTCTTGGTATTTAGAACTACATACATTCACTGTGGTACACCATTAAAATTACTTTTATCAAACTACATTTATTAACCTACACCAGACAGTACAATGGGGAAATCTGCAGCTTCTTCTATATGCCCTATGTGAGTAATCTGATAGTGTTCTCTTTTATGAAGGAAGAACAGCAGAGAAACTAATGATAAGGTTTTTACTAATTTAGAGTGTAAAGCTACTTTGTATTTGCAATCACTTTTCGTTCATTAAGTACTATCCCTTATTCCACAGGCTAGAGCTGCATATAATTATTTCCTAATTGCAGTTTTTCAAATATCCAAGTACAGAAGTACACAGATATAAAAATGGAAAATTTCACCATAATGCACATTAAAAAAAAGGGAAGCAAATTGAAATGATATAATGAATCTTCACTTCGACACATTTTTAACTGTGAACATACACCATATCTTCAAATTCAGTTTTCACACATTCAAACAACTATCTTCATCACACTTCTACACTTTATTTGCAGGTGTTATATGCTTAAGCAAAAGTTTCCAAGTAAATAAAATTCAGTATAAGCTTCTGAAGAATATAGCTAAAATACTAACGTTATTTTATCAAAACACTGAAATATATAACTGCAAAATTTTAGTAATTTTATTACAGTTTTTTACATACGCTAATAACGCTTGAGAAAATATTGCAATATTGGGCTAACCAACTCTATATTAATATCAAAGTATTTAAAAACAGAGAGAAAGCATAACCCAAGACAAATAACGAAAAAAGACCTTTACATTTGATAACAGTACACATTAAAAGCTTTCACAGCATAGAAGCTAAAGGAACAAATACTACCTACTGTGTGAACATTTTATGTTGTACAGGTGAAATATATTTAAACAATAAATTACCGTTTCCTTTAAGCTAGCAGGGAATTCCTAAGTTTTACTGTTTCTTGGAAGAAACCTGGGCCCTATTTGTGTAGCATTATTCCAGAGATGATAAAATGATTTCAATTTTAGGTTGCTGCTTTGGACAGTAGAAGAGTAAGATGGATTTTTTTTTTTTATGTTTGTTTCACAACATCACTGAAACAATTATGTTAAAATCTTGGCAGTAAACAAAAACCTATGTAGTATCTCCTTATGTATGTATCAGTCTCAGTATTTACTTCAAACACTCAAGAGGGTTCAACAAGAAATTTATAGAGATACAGTGTAACAGTATAACAGTTCATCAGAACAGAAGGAGCTTCAGTTAAAGGTCTCATTTCAGAAACAAAATACTGACAGGCAGCAGGACAGTGGTCTACTTCGTAAAATGTTACATACTTATACGGCTTATAGAGGAAAAGTCCAGACAGTACCATTCAACAATAAGCATCCTTAATTTAATTATGAAATGATTTTCTAATATTTCCTTCACAGACGAATTGGAGAAGGAAGCATACTTGAAATTTTTAACAGTACTCTGAAAGATACTGAAGGACTTCATTCTATTAGGCGTTCTTGCACTTCATAATAATATAGACTCATTTGGGATACAGGAGAAGTGATAATAAATTCATCTGATTCTTTTCTAAAAAACCTTCTAAAAAGACCCCTTCAATCTGTCTGTTGAAGAAATGCTGCACATATTACCTTATATTAAGAACTGCATACAGAATATTTCATGTTCAAATCTGCTTAAGTACAACTAATTTTTACAATGAAGGTAAAAAAAATAGCGTTTTTAAGAACAGTTGTAAAAGTCTCTTCCTCTTATTATATTGGCAGAATCTGGTGACACGTTTTTTTACAACACAAGCATACAAAGATTGATGTGATGTTGCTCATACGCAAAATACAAAGCAAAGTTTCTCTCCACCAAACAAACAAGATAAACACAGTGTTTTTATGCTATCACTTCAAGTTTTCTTAATTAGTTGTTAGACTGAGAAGCAAAGCAAGCTCATCCTTCTCCACAACATATTTCTAATATTATCACATTTTAAAATTAAAAAAAAATTAATGAACAGATAGAATGCTGACAAAGCGGTCTCTGTCAAACAGCTTCCAAACATACTAATGGAAAACCAGTATAAAATAAGGAAAAATAACTGACTAGTCCTACAGGTACAAGTATCATTTTATTTATTTAACCTATCTAACACCAAAGCATAGGAAGAATCATGCTTCTCTGACTTACGTAAGACAAACTGTTGACAGATTTGCTGGGAAAAGCAGACCAGCATTTTGGGCATGGTCAATATTCCATGTATTTAAGTCATGGAGCCTGAAAAGCTATCAGGAAATGCTTAATGTAACAATTGATGCAGTACAACCTTGCATTAGGTGTTGTGATTTTTTTTTTTTTTTTTTTTTTTACCCTCCACAGCAACACAGCAAAGCCTGACAAGAATACAATTGGACTCCATATGCTGCTGAAAAGGTGACAGCTGCTGGAGTACCTTTCCTCAGAAGAGAAATCTGACCATTGATAGAGCAGGTCATTATCCAAACTCCTTATTTCTGTAGACTTAACTAGTCCAAAAGAACTGAAAGCCATTCTTCTTAAACATAAACTGAGGGGAAAAAAAAAAAAAAAAAAAAAAAACAACAACAACAAAACTCTGTTGCCACTTCAATCACCTTCAAAAAAAGATTTTCTTGTCATACACTCTACCTGCAAAACATTGTTTCTTGCAGTTCTGGAGTACTAAATACTTCTACTGGGTTGTAAGAATTAACACACAGATACAACTAAAAAACTGAATAACTGCAATTTCCCCAGCAGATCCTTTCTTTCATAGACCTATCTGCATCACATCATCCAAAGCTTTAAGAGTCTGAACTTTCTCCTCTCATCTGCTTGCTTTAGTAGCATCTTATTCTTACTTTTCTCAATTGTCTCTTCCTCTCCCTTTTTTTGACTTTGCAAGTTACTAGACAGACATACACTGTCTTTTCTCAGCACACAGGATTCTTCAAAAAGGAAATGACTGCTTGTAGTGATGTTCACAAAATAAAAGTAGTGACGTAACAGCAACAGAAGTGTTCCACAGATCTCAACAGAATGGTTGCTAAACATAAAGAGAGTTTACAGGCAAAAACGTATTAGAACTAACATCATCTTCTATACAACAGCAAAACTGCTTTCTAGTATTATTTAACAAGAGGTTCACACAACCTACATGCATTTGACAGTCAAAAAGAACTATGTCAGAATCAGTGAACCAAGTTTTTACAGGACTATTCCAGCATCTATTAATTAAGACTTACCCTTTGCCTAATTTTAAGTTGCTTCCCTTTTGAAATTAAAGTATGCTGATGTCTTAACAATGGCACATATTAATTGGACTGCTCTAGATAAGAGCGGGATGATGATGCCCAGATGAAGGCTTACTCTGACAGCAAATTACTTGTGATCATTTTACACTACACTTGGCAGCTTTTCTACTCACATAGTTAAAAAATGTAGCTGAAACAACAGTAACGTTTAGATGTACAACCCCATGAAAATAGATCATCCAAATCAGACTATAGTTCCAAGATTATTCATTTAATTCTGTGCAATGTTCTAATTCTTAGATTTTGAAATCCCTATCCTAAGCTTGTGTACTTTCCTTAACACTTACTTGCCTAAAAATCATCAAGGAAAATTTATTAGAATGCATGTGAAAAAATTATGATGTGAAGTTATGACTGACATTTTGACACAGAATTTTAAATGATTCCATGGTAAAGCTTTGCAACATTAAATTTCCAAAGTCAAAATTTACTCAGTCCTTCCATACAGTATCAAGACAATGAAAGTTGCAACAGTCTTAATAACACTAACATCTCCTATTAAGCAGCACAGTAAATCAGGTAATCCATTATAGCAATTTTTTATAAACAAGCACATCTTACAAAATAAACTCACTTTTTAAAAATGCCACAAAATAAAGCAAAATAATTAACAGAAATGGGATACTGATCAGATCCTCTTCAACAAAGAACAGAGTACCATACAGAAACCTGCCTACATAATTTACTGTAAGTCACTTACTGAGTGTAATTTTAAAAGGAAGAGTTGTACCAACTTCATACTTACATACTTGTGCACATTTTTATATACGAGCCTAGTTTCATCTGAAACAGTTTGAAACTGGACCAAGCCAGGGCAAAATAAACATACACAGATACAATGAGGAGGAGTAAATTAAGAATTAAGAATTTATCTTTCTCTAGATATTGAAATATATTTTACATCCATTAGAATTCATAAGACTTGCATGATCTGAATTACCATTTTAACTAGCTGCCAAATACAGAGACTATGTAATTTACAACACTCTTTTTATCTTATATAACTCACTGAACCACATGCAAGCTGATAGTTTTTAATGATTAGAATATAGGCATTTTAAATAAATTACTTGAAACCTAAACAAGGATGTGCTAAACTACATTTGTAAAGTTAGCACAGCACTAACCCATAACTGACAAAAAGCAGCATGTCACCAACTGCTACTCACAGAAAACTGGCTTCATTGCAGGGATTCAACTTACCAAGTGTTTGATTTTCCATGTTTAATTTTTAAGCTATCTTACAGCTCCTGGCTAAGGAAGAAGAATACATTTGCTTCCATTTAAATGTTTATTGAGCTGGCACCAAAAGGCCAACTTTCCTGCTTCTGTGAGAGAAGATCTCAAGTTACATGCAATGTTTCTGAACAGAAATTATTCAGTGAGATAGCCCTCTCATTGTTTTATGAACTTGAAGAGAGTCTGAAAATCTTCTCTTAGAAATTAGCAGCTACACTTACTACAGCCTTTTAGGAGGAACGAGGATTTTTTTAATATTTACAGTGTCTAGCACTGTAGATATTCATCAGTGCTTTCACCATACAAACACAGTATATTTAAACTAATCCACTTATCATGTTTTCCACATCAACTGTTCTGTGACTGATGAAGCAAATGGTCACCTTAAGGCTGGATCACAGATTCTCTTAAGGGATTCTCTTCTATTCATAGAATCACAGAATCACAGAATTGTAGGGGCTGGAAGGGACCTCTAGAGATCATCGAGTCCAACCCCCTGCCAAAGCAGGTTCCCTACACCAGGTCGCACAGGTCGGCATCCAGGCAGGTCTTGAACATCTCCAGAGAAGGAGACTCCACCACCTCCCTGGGCAGCCTGTTCCAGTGCTCCGTCACCTCACTGTAAAGAAGTTCCTTCGCACATTTGTGCAGAACTTCCTATGCTGCAGTTTCCAGCCGTTTCCCCTTGTCCTGTCTCCACTCACCACTGAAAAGAGTCTGGCCTCATCTCTCTGCCCCCCACACCTTAGATATTTATAGACCTGGATCAGGTACAGCTGACTTAACAGTTCACAACCATGACAGACTTTTGGCCTCTTGATGTATTAGTCAGGCTCCTTACATTTAAATTAAACAAGATCATTTTCATTAAAACAAGTGCAATTCCAGGGACAACACTGGCAGACAGAAGTGACCTTCTATGGAATGGTCATTTCACAGAATGTGAGTGATAGACAGCAATGGCCTTCTGCCTGAACTTTTATTAAAATCTCAACTTTCCTTCTAAAAACAGTATATTTTCTATTTCAAAGAAGCAGCATGGAGAAAATATGGACGTGCATGAGAGTCACAAAAACTTTGGTGCTAGAGGTTGGCCAGTGAGGTTGTGGATGCCCCCTTCCTGGAAGCATTCAAGGCCAGGTTGGATGGGGCTCTGAGCAACCTGGTTTAGAGGGAGGTATCCCTGCCTATAGCATATATTTATGTTCTTAAAATTTTTTTGTAGTTAATTCATGATGAAAAAGTGCTGTGAGTAAAATAAAGTAGACTCACCAAGTAGACAAAATCTAAATGCAGAGCAGAAGTATGCTCCACAAACCTATCCTCAGTTAAATTTGAAATACTCACTAAAGATTGTGCATTTCCACAGAATACCTGTATGGATGGGCACAAGTATGTGGCTTAATTTAAATATAATGTAATAACTAGAAAACTATAACTCCACATATGAAGGAGATGGGATTTTCCTGTAAGCAAAGCTCAAAATTCTACTACTGACATGGTTAAGATGAACTTCCAGAACGATAAGATAATATCTGTGATGATTGTTTTGTTACTGTGTAATCATTTCTATAATTTAATAAATTATTAAGAACAGACATCTACTATGCTAATAGCCTAAGCCTATCATGGCAGTAAAATTAGCAGCAGAAAAAACTAAAATCCTGCAAGAAAGACATTGCGGCCCTGGAGCGCGTCCAGAGAAGGGCAACGGAACTGCTTGCTGGGGTCTGGAGCACAAGTCTTATGAGGAGCAGCTGAGGCAGATGGGATTCAGTCTGGAGAAGAGGAGGCTCAGGGGAGACCTCATTGCACTCTAAAACTTCCTGAAGGGAGGCTGTGATAAGGAGGACTTTGGCCTCTTCTCCCAGGCAACAAACAGGACCTGAGGAAATGGCCACAAGTTGCACCAGAGGAGGTTTAAATTAGACATAAGGAAAATCTTTTTCTCTCAGAGGGTGGTCAGGCACTGGAATGGCTGCCCAGGGAGGTGGTGGAGTTGTCGTCCTTGGCAGTGTTCAAGAGGCGTCTGGATGAGGAGCTGCAAGATATGGTTTAGTAGCTTGTGGTAGCAATGGGAATGGGAGGATGGTTGGACTACATGATCTTGTAGGTCCTTTCCAACAGTGTGATTTATGATTCTATGATTCTAAAGACAAAGGCCTTTAGCACCAAAATCAACAGAGTGCATGACCATTCTGTCAGGCGTTACACTTTAACAAGCGGAGCCAGACAGTTTTTCCTAAGGGCCCCGTGGCTGCCATCATGGGTCAATTACTGTGTTCACTACACTGATGCCAGGATGTGCACAGAAATTAAACTAAACCACAGGATTTTGAAGACAGCAACACAACTTAGCAGGAAAATAACATTCAATAAGGTCTTCCACAGCCTGAAGAAAACTTTTTGCGTAGAAACTCTTGACCTAATTTAAAGTAACAATGAATTAAAGTGCTGTTTGGCTCTTCTAAATTTTGAGGAAGTCACTTAGTCACAAAAACGATACTGGCATATGCAGTTACCACCTTTTTGATGAATTAAGAACAAGGAAAGAACTCACCCATGTCAGTTATCTACACAGCATATCCTTCTCATCTGTTCAAGATGTTCCTTGTTCGAATCTCAAACTCAACAAATAGTGCACTTATTTTGGGGTGCTAACACTCTGGGTAGCCGCAGAATTGCCATACCAATCAAAGAAAACTTCCTTCATGCATTAATTAGCATAATACAAAGAAATTACTTAAAAAAGAGCCAGTACTACTGAAGAATACTCAATCTCACACTAATTAGTATGAAATAAAAAGCAAAGGAAATATTTTATGCAGTGTCATTACAATTCAAGGTGTAATGTATTCAGCACTCAGTGATTCTGTTTCACTCCTTGTATACTTACACAATTTAAAATTTCATAGCATAACTAATATCCTAGTTTATTTCTTAGCAAAACAGTAAACAATTACAGTGACAAATTTGGGCAGATAGGGCCTCATGAGGGCAGAGTAGAGAAGGACAATCACCTCCTTGTCCCTGCTGGCCACTCCTCTTTTGATAGAGCCCTGAATACCACTGGCCTTCTGAGCTGCAAGAGCACACTACTGGCTCATGTTAAGTTTTTCATTCACCAGGACCCCCAGGGCCTTCTCCACACAGCTACTCTCAAGGAGTTCTTCTCCCAGTCTGTACATGTACCTGGAATTACTCCAACCCAAGTATAAAACTTTGGTATGTTGAACCTCTCTAAGTTCACATGGGTCTACCTTTTGAGTTTGTTGAGATCCCCTCTGGATGGCTTCACTACCTTCTGACACATCAACTGCATCACTCAGCTTGGTGCCATACATGCGCCATTCAAAATGACACATATCTTATCCTAATTCATTCTCAAAGTTTTTTGTTCTGTGAATGTAAAAAAGATACTGCCCAAATAAAAACAAGCAAAAAAACTGGTCTGCATATCTTTAAAGTGTAAAAAAACAAAAAAACAACTTGCTTTCACAACAAAAAATAAATCTACTCATAGATTACAGATTTATGTAGTAAATCTAAACGTCATATGGATCAGAATGATGAGTTAGCTAAATATAAGAAACACGCATATAATATAAAATGTACTGTTAATTCTTTCCTACCACTTTGATAATTTAACTTAGAAAACCAAAATTCTTACAGAAAGAATCTTCTTACATCTGATTCTTAAAAATCAAGTTGAACTCATCACAATCTAGGAGAATATATTTTCTCACAAACTTACGAAGTAAAATTTTAGCTGGCTAAAGGAAAACATCAAAAGCAATGAACCTGAATCTGTTACATTTATTGCAAGTCCTTACAATAAACTTGAAACACGTGTTACTGAGCTTAAGAAAACAATGACTTATGGAACGCTGCCTAAAATTTGATGCAGAATAAATACTATATTTACTATATTATTCATGGAGCATTTCAGCAGTTTTCTACAGTTTCCTGCAATTAGACATTTCAAAATATGATTTCAATGTAGCAAGTGTATGAATATTACAAATCATTGCAAATGATTGCAAATCATTTTAACAGATGAAATTATGACGCAGCATAGCACACTCTTCACAGATTTTAACTGTATTTCAAAGAAAATTCTTCTCAGTTTGCTACCAAAAGAATAATAAAATAAAGCAACTATGCATCATCAATATACTCTCCAGGGAGCATTCCAACTGACAGGATTGGAAATCACTCATTTAACTCAGATGCAGACTGAAAAAGCAGAAATAAAATAGGAAAAGGTATTTCATTTCTATTTATTCTCACTTCAGCCATTGCCTTTAAGAATCACCTAAATAAATGAACTGAATATGAACCACATCATTTATAATTTTACAGTTACTAGCCTTGAGCACTTTGGCCTTTTCACAGCTCATTTGCTACACTGAGAAGTCTGTATGTTAACTAAGACCAGAGTGACAAAACCAGCCAAATCTCCAAGGATTCCTGTGAAGGCTTCCTCCACTGGCTCCAAGGCCTGGAGGCCACATTGCCATGGGACTGCAGGCTGACTTTAACTCAGGCTATTCCAGCCCTGCCCCTGCCCACATGTAACCAACTGTCAATTTTCCATTTTCAAATCAGACAGTAATCAGAGATTCAGAAAGTAATGGTACTTTAACAAGTACTGTGTATAACCAGTTTTTGATGATTATGTAACCAGAAAGAATCTAAACACTGACCTGATTTCAAAAAGTCATACGATGCTTGGTTTAAATCAATGGCTATAATTAACAGAGATCTTATGTTCCCTTCCTTTCACTCCACTGTATGCAAGTTTATTTGTGGGGACACTCCAATGCAAAAGTTTTCTAAGGCCTACCTCCAGAGTAATTTATAGTAACATCAGTGTACATGGATGACAAGTATTAATTAATACTGGTCAGCAGAACAGACTTTGCTTATTTGATGTAATACAGATACATTCAAAATTTCCAAAAAAAACCATTTGTTTCTGAAAATATTCCAAGGAATTTTCCTTTACTTGTGGAAGAAAGGCAGGCTTCAATGCCTGGAAAGTCAACATGAAAATCATTCTAGACCTCCTGGCACATCATCAAATATAATCATCATGCTCAATTGAGAAAATGCAGGCTGCTCCAAAGATAAAAAATAAGTGACTTATAAATTATAGCCATAAAATTTCATGAAGCATATTCTAAAAAAGTGATTTGGGGGGAAAAAAAAAAAAAAAAAAAGAAGCAAAACCTGAAATTATTCAGTTTAACTCAGCAAGATATTACAAGCTTAATATACAGGATATGTGGAACTGATTCTTGATTGAGATTCACTAGATTTTAATACTGCTTTTTTCAAATTTAATCATAAAGATATTCTACCATTTTCAACTTCTTTACACTGAAATTTTTAGCATTTTCTATCCCATCCCTCTGAATATCCTCAGCCACTCATTTAAGAAAGAGAACATAGCAAACTACATCATTTCATCAGTGGTGCTGCGTCAGGTTGGAGGCTGGTCACAACCAGTATACCTCATGGGTTGATCTTGGGATTATCTTCAACATCTTCATCAACATAGACAATGGCATCGAGTGCACTCTCAACAAGTTCGCAGATGACAATAAGCTGAGCGGTGCAGCCAATACATTGGAAGGAAGGGAAGCCATTCTGAGGAGAAGTGGGCCCATGTGAACCTGATGAGGTTCAATAAGGCCAAGTGCAAGGTGCTGCAATCGGGCCCAGGCAATTCCAGGTATTTATACAAACCGGGAGATCTCCTTGAGAGCAGCCCTGTGGAGAAGGACTTGGGGGTCCTGGTGGACAAGAAGCTGGACATGAGCCAGCAGCAGTGTGCCTGCAGCCCAGAAGGCCAACTGTGTTCTGGGCTGCATTAAAAAAGGGGTGGCCAGCAGGGAGAGGGAGGTGATTGTCCCCCTCTACTCAGCTCTTGTGAGGCCCCATCTGCAGCACTGCATCCAGGCACGGGGCCCCTAGAACACAAAGATA
This sequence comes from Lagopus muta, assembly GCF_023343835.1. Classification (NCBI taxonomy): domain Eukaryota; kingdom Metazoa; phylum Chordata; class Aves; order Galliformes; family Phasianidae; genus Lagopus; species Lagopus muta. The sequence continues at coordinate 51,184,675 of NC_064472.1, read as the reverse complement.
AAGATCTCTTGGAACAGGTCCAAAGGAAGGTCACTAAATTGATCAGAGGGCTGGAGCACCTCTCCTGTGAAGAAAGGTTGAGGGAACTGGGCTTGTTCAGCTTGGAGAAGAGAAGGCTTTGGGGAGACCTCATTGCAGCCTTTCAATACTTGAAGGGAGTGTATAAACAGGAGGGAGAACAGCTGTTTACAAGGTTGGATAGTGATAGGACAAGGGAGAATGGTTTTAATTTGACACATGAGAGGTGTAGGTTGGATATTAGGAGGAAGTTTTTCACTCAGAGGATGGTGATGCACTGGAACAGGTTGCTGAAGGAGGCTGTGGATGCCGCATCCCTGGAAGCATTCAACACCAGGCTGGATGTGGCTCTGGGCAGCCTGGTCTGCTGGTTGGCGACCCTAAACATCACAGAGAGGTTGAAAGTAGATGACCATTGGGGTACCTTTCAATGCAGGCCATTCTATGATTCTGTGATTCCATTCTATGATTTTAAGGATGATGTGGGAGTGCAATGTCACTGTGGCAACTATTTCTCTATGAGATGCCACAGAAAGTAGGACAGGATTTTTTTTCTCACTTTGGGACGATCATAAGAAGGCAACAAAGCATCTCCAGGTCACATACTGTAGGGCTGCTGACATGCGCCTTGTTTTAGAAAAGAGGATACTGTCAACATATAGATAAAATTTCACTACTTACGTGAATGAGGTGGTTTCATGCTCACATTGCATCACTTCTTGAAGCCAGAGACAGAGAAACTACATGACCAGGGCAGTAAGCCTCCCTGGGCAGAATGGTGGGTTTAAACCACTCCCTAACACTGTTCAGGGACTCACAGTGCATTACAGGACAGCAGTGATCCACAGAAGGTCATTAGGAGGCCAGAGAAGCTGAGATATGAGACAACACAGCCCAGCTTGTGGTCTGTGCAAACCACTTTTCCACACAATATTCATATTTAAATAAAACTTAAAGGAAGTAACAATCACTGAATTTAATGTAAGTATCTATTTTTTGTGCAAACTTTTACAGAACGGCTCAGTAACTGCTATGGGAAAGACTACTCTTGTGTTGTTTAAGACATTTGAGATTCCTGGGAATTGCTCAATCACCAACTCACCTAACTTTGTTCCTATCATTCAGCTAACTGTCATGCAGCACAAACTGGCTACAACTGAAGAATGTCTTCTACAAATACAAGTCAAGTTTGGAAATTAAGAACAAAATTATACCAGTATATAAAACCTGTCTAAATCTTATTAGCAGTCAGCATTCTTAAAGGTTATATTCATACGTAATAGTAATACTCATTATTTACAGTGTGTACATCTACATTATGCCTGCATATCTACAGATTTATTTAAAAGGGAGATTCTCACCTTTTATGCCTTCTCACTTCTAAGCCTAATAAATTCAGCACCTCAACATGATCTACAAGATGAATGAACATAAGAAGTTGCTTCAGAGACTATTTTTATTTTAAAAGAAAAGTTATTTTTTTCCACTTCCCCTCCTACATAGGTATGTATGTACATAGACATATCCACAACATATAAATACATTTCTTACAATTTCTTCCCATTTTTAGAAGATAAAATTAACTGTATCATTTCTGAAAATAAGAAGGAAAAAAAATTAATTTATAGGAATATCGTTTAGAGAAATTAAAGCATGACAGAAGACAGATTAACTCTTGCATGCTATTATGAATGCCTCAGATCAATATAATGCACTCAGCAAATAAATTAGGGAGGAAAATATTTTATGGTTCCATCCTGTAGAAATGAAGTTAGTAATCTGTCATGTGAGCAACGGTAACACAACATGGCATGATGAAATGCTTCAGGTTTGAATGCTAGCTTTTCTAACTATATTACTGTGATTATATTTCATGTGGACTCTACCTTTTCCAGACAGATCTTGCCAGACTTGGGACTCTACCATTTCCATTTCATGTGCCCTCTCCCCTTGCCATACAGATCTGCTTTCCTGAATGTTAAAAAGGCTTGTGGTTTTTTTCAGATCTGTCCTGAATGACCTTACCCATATCAAAATCCTTATGTCTTTACCTATGCCCTCAGCAAACAGTGCAATTGAAAGCTGTATTCCCCAGCCTGGAAGTAAACAATTAAGACAGAAGAATTTTGTTCATCTTGCAGCCTGTCAGAAGAAGGTTATAAAACATCATTCACTGCTTGGATTTTCTCAGCTCATCTGAAGCTCTGCAGTATTTAAAGAGTATACACAATAACAGATGCAGTCCTGCTCCCTTTTTCTTACCACCCACACTCAGTGACATTGCTGCAGCTAGCAGTTCTGCAAATAGTTCCTACATACTCTGAAGCTAGTCTTGAGATCATGCAATTTTGGTAACACCTGAACATCTTCTTCAGGACTGAAATGTCACTGAACTGAGCACTGTAAACATGACTGTTCTCCACTGTTACCTGCAAATCTCTTTACAAAAGTATTGTATTACAAAATACCCCTTTATCTGTAGATATTCAGCTGGCTTCAAGATCAAGATGACTAAGAAATCCTGCACACCACACAGGTAGATGTAAAAATAATACACTCTTTAATCTTGCACCTTTCAATAACTGTATGCAGGCCATTAGATGAAAATTAAGTGCATCCAAGTAATCTTCATGAGCTTGCTTAAAATTAGAGTGTTAGAGAATAAGATCATCTACAAACAAAATAGAGAGATGAACAAACATATCAGTCCCTCTTCATCTCATATAGATTAAATTTTGAAATTGTCCACATATGCCTGCATCACTATAATTAGTGCTTCTGAAAGCTTAAGGATTTTGTAATGCAATTTTTTCTTTTGTATATTTGCAACATTTATATGTATATACATCAAACTTAACTGTTTATAAAGTTTATTTTTAAATCAAAACTGATCCGAGAATTTTTCTCCATTTAATCTCTGCACAGAGCCAAACTCAATTGAATTTTCTTCACACCAGTTTCAGCTGGCTATCTTGGAAAACACATTGCCAGTACAACTGATGAACTTCTCGATAGCAAAAGTCCTAAGCCTTATTAAGCTTAAATCTTTTTTTTTTTTTTCCTTTTAATTTTATTCTACTGAATTCATGAAAACTATTTACCTTATCATCCTTTTGTGACATATTCCTACACACATGCTTTAAAGCCTTTAGGGTTCTCTGAAGTAAGAACTATAGTTGTGATAGCTCTGGTGGCAGAAAGAAGCAGGAAGAGCCCACTGCACTATCTGACTTTGCGCGCAATAGCTAATAACTTCAAGCAGAAAGTGAAGAACATACTTACTGGAAAAGACAAAAGTTCAAGATTAAAATCCATAATTTATTTTCTTTATGGTACTTGATGGGTTGCTGTCAAGTTTTGTTTTGCTTTTTTACCAGCCAAATGCTGCATTCCAAGACCTCTCCAGAATAATCCTTTGCAACAATCTCCAGATTGTTTGACACAATCAAAGAGTGGCATCAGCCTCTCTCTTCTTTTCTTAAGCTGATTCTTAAAGCTTCTTTCACAGTAACAAACTCTCTCTTCAATTCTCAGTTGCACTGAGATAGCTAAGTTGTTCAAGTCAATCAAAGTGAAATTAAAAATACAAAAAAACCTTCACGTTTTTTCTCTCACAATAAGCCATACAACAAGAAAAACATATATATTAGTTACAGTTAAAGCACTCATGAACAGATCACCTGATGCTAATATCGATAATTACTAAAGATTTCCTACTTGTTTGAATAAGACAGCTGCTAGGAAGATCTAAAGATCTAGGTTAGTACTCAGTTGCCCTCTGGAATATTTTGTCTGCTAGTGCTATTTTGTCCAGTTCTAATAATGAAAAATGATAATAAGAAACAAATTAATTATCCTAAGTCAAATACTATTTTGGAGAGTTGTTTTTGTTTCTCTTTTAATCCTTTTTTTTTTTTTTTTTTTCCTACTATCACAATGTTTTGGTTCCTTTTCTTTATCACTTTCTATAATCTTTTATCCTGATTTTTCAAGTCATTTCTATACAAGTACCAACTTTTTTGTTAAGGAAATTCAGTTCAGTTTCCACTGTCAACTAATGTATTGGAAATAAAAATGTTACAGTAAGAGATAACTGAAAATAATGCAAACCATCCTTAAAAATAAAACATGTTTGAAAGTTAAAATTACTGATACTAATATTAAAGAAATGGGCACCATTTTCGCTTTTATATGGGAACGGGGAAACCCCTTTATTGGTAGAAATAGAGGATATTATAAAAAGCAGCTTACCACTGACTCAGTACACAATACATACAAAATCCGACCTAATACGTCTACACGTTCCCTTTTCATCTCCCATTATCACACAGAAACTATTTAACATAAAGGACATTCTTTCTTTTATTTGATCAGTTGGAGAAATCACTTAACTTCTGAATATTACTTTGCTGAAATATTTGTACGCGACACAGAAAACACTGTACAGGGAAGAAAAATCATCCGATATATATAAAATGAAGCTATGTAGTTCCAAAAGCATGAGTTCATAAATTAATTTATAATATGATATATGACACACTTTCTGACTTACTCATTTTATTCTGTCTTCTTACTGCCAGAACCAATTTTTGCTGATGGAGGAGTGCTGATATCAATTATGAAGGCTTCTCCTTCTTCTCTCAGGTTCCTTTGAGATTTTGTGAGCCTCTATCAATGTATTGATAGACCGCTGTATCCAGAAAGATGGTGAAAAGAGACCAGGGCTTGGCACTGCCCAGACATCTGAACTCCTGACAGTTTATCCACCTGCCTGCTCACTGCACTGCAGCTTGCCTTTGGCACAGCAAAAGGCTGTGTACAGCACTTCTAAACAAGTTAAAGAGTTTCAAAGGTAAAGTGTTCTTTAAGTCTCAATAGCCAGAAATTCCACGCACAAGCACATTAAAAGAAAAAAGAAAAAAAGGAAGGTGGTGTAAAGCACTTATCAGGGCAAGAGACAACTATCATACCTTCAGATGCTGAATTTAGCTACAGCATGATTACACAATCTTCTCCTTAGGGAAACTTCATACATAGGCTATACAGATGGAAAACACTTCCTCAGGTTTTTTTCTCATATACGGCTTGATGCAATCAGCACCCAAAACTCACTGTTCTTTCAAATAAGATTTTGATAAGCAGGCTGGTATCACGCTCTGAAATCTTGGACAAGGTCAGAAATAAGAGGAACAACATAGGTTTTAATTTCAGAAGTGAGTCAGACAACAGGAGCTTCTTGGTTTAGGTTTTAATTTTCCATTAAAACATAAACTGCTGATTTGCGTTTACCAGGTACTCTGTCAAATCCAAGTCAGAAATAGAAAATTTTAAGTATACCAATTGTTAACAGAGCTATTGTGACATACACAACAGCTAATTTTCTAGACTTGTATCAAATCAATTAAAAACCTAAAACATCAAATTTAAATTAATTGCTTCTTTAACTTTTTTATATTTATAAAAGCATTGGTGTAGCCACAGCTCAATTCTGACATAACCACAGCTAATTTTTTCATGAGATTTTTTTTCTTTACTAGCAAAGGGAAGAGTATGAACACCAAGTGAGATCCAAGGTGAGTTAATACGCAGTGTTTCTAAGGCCGTACTCTAGAACTAATTTGGCTTTATTGTCTGATTCTGATTATGCTCATTTCTTACCGCATTGCTTCTCTAAGATTTCATTAGCAGGTGTGCTATCTTTCAACATCTTAAAAATTTTCTCAAACTCTGGCAACTAGGAACATCATCTTTATTACCAAATTGAAATGGTAAATTCTTTGAAGGAGAATATGAATGCATAGGGACTACTCATATTTATGTTCAGTATTCTGTGAAATGAAGAGTTGAAGCACAATGCAAAATGTGGAGTCTGTTTCCTTCTGGAACTTATTTTAAGATACTATTTAAAACATAACGTGCTCCTACAGCCTGAATATAGGTCAGAAATCCCTTTTCCCCAAAACCAAAAACGTCTGGAAGGTGTAATTGAAAAAGAAAACAATGTACCTTACGCAACTATGTCAGTATGAAGAGACTGCACTGATCTGGAGAGAGCAACTCAGGAGGTCAACTAAAATTTTCAGGGGGAAAAAAGTCCTGCCAAGAAATAAGCTGTAATGTCTTTAAGAACACCTGGGATACACTTCCTGACACATTACTTGAAGACAATCACAATAAAGAGTCTCCTAAAGCACACTGATTAAGATGTTGGCCAGCAGCTACTGTTCCTTTTCCATGCAAACAGTGCCCACGCACACGGTGCTCAGAAGTGGGGTATGGCATAGTTAGAGATGCATCTAGCCCTAGAGAAAGAAGAGAGAACCTGTGGATGAAGGGAAAATAAAATGATACATTTGCAAGAAAAAAGCCAAAACATTTCTTTCTTCTCTTCAGTTTTCTCAGCTTCGCACTAGTAACCATGTTTTGTGATAAACTGAATTCCAAGTCTATTGACTATGAACTGATAGCTTCTTAGAATGCCAATCTACCATCTCTATTACCCTGCCATAAATATATATACACATTAGACACCATTGTTCTTTCCTTCCCAATTCTGAGCTAAGAAATTCATACATTTTCACTTAAGAAAATGAAAATGTAAATTCTAACTTATTACACATTCCACAGATTAAACATGAAGAACTACGCAACAACAACTGTAAGCAAAACTAAGCTAAGGAGTGTTCAATCAGACTTTTGTTTACTAAGAAACATCATCAGAAGTTTTTAACATTAGCATTTTTTTCCTGTGGAAAATAAGACAACAACTGGAGAGCTTCTTACAAAGAAACCTCCTATTTACTGACATCCATGATAGAAAATTTGACTTTCCACATGGCAATTCATTTTTCTTGCTTATTGAATTCAATTTTCTTGCAATATTGATGTTACATCAATATTGATGGAGAACACTGTTTATTTTACAACATACTGTCTTAAGATGCAAAGGACAATGAAACAGAAAGGTAACAAAAAATCTGAATCGGGATTTAAATATCAAGAGGACACCCCAAGGAGATGAAGTTTACAATATGTAATGTATGCACTATTTTTTGCTTTGAAATATTACATCTGAATTTTCACTCATATGTAAACTCACTTTTAGATCTATGAGATCTGAATATTATACTAAGATGACAGCTAAAGTGAAGAGCAATAAAAAATTAATAAGTGCTTTTTCTGTCTTGCCATAAATTCAGGGCAATAGCACTTTCTAATCAATAATTCCACTGAGAAGTAAAAAAAAATTATGCTTCTGAGCTTCTTTAACTATATCACCTGGAGAAACATATCATACAGCAGTAGTATCCTTTTTCAGCTTTTAATTAAGAACACTTTTTCAATCCTTGCGAGGCCATTTTGCCAAGGATTTTGTTTTGTTTTTTGTTTTTTTTAATAAAAGGGAAAAGAAACAACAAAAGCAAAGACTGAGTTAAAGAAATACCCTAAAGACATACATTCAGGAAGGCAGAATTTAGACTAAAAACACCTCAACAGAAAATCATTACCCCTTCACCCACCTGTAAAATTTAATCCAGCAGTCAGAATAATGAATTGTTCTCCTGTTTCAGTCAGCTCATTTAATTCTGGTGCAAGAATAGCCCTTCTACCAGAAGCGAGAGCAAATTTTTCTTGTAGGTGCCATAAAAATCTTACTTTCTATATATTAATACAGATCCACATAAGATGTAAAAATTTGAGTAATTTTATTAGTATTTTTAAGGATATCTACTAAAGGCCAAATTAAATTATAAAAAGTTTCCCATTAAATTCAACAAGAGTTGACAAGCATTTAAGAAATGACATACCTGTCAGGCTGCCTTTCAGAATAAACACCTAATGATTGAAATCCTATCCCATTTAGCTCATTTATCTGAACTTTCATACAAGAACACTTGGGGAAAAAAAAAAAAAAGCCACAAAATGATTTATCATACCTTGATAGTATGGAAAAAAAGAAGTAAGTGTTTTCTCTCTGCCAAAAATACAGAAAGATCAAGTAAAGAGAACAGAAAGAGTAAATGGCAAAATAATCATTGTTCAGATATTAAACATACAGAATCTCTGAATTATCCAGAGTGGAAACAGCTTAATTAGAAGAAATGAGATTATGTGACTAAAGTAGTACTAGACCAAAACAGATACAGAACAGAACGCAGATCTCAACTTCATAAGGCTGAGACAAAGTGGATCCCAAAATGTGTCAGGCAAAACAAGAAGATTCAATCCAACTTAGAACTAATAAGCATTTGAAAAAAATAACTTGATAATGTTTTCTTTTTGGAATTGATGTAACCATGTATAGTGCCAGAAAAATCTTCAGGAAAACTACTATTTCAAGAGTAATAACAGAGTCTGTAGCGAGAAGAAGATTACCAGAGGACAGATCAAGACACAAAAAAAATGTGGATGGATGTGTTTTCAACCAAGGTGCTAGTCAAGAATTGTCAACTACGGTAGAGAATTTCATTCTCATTTGAACTGAATGAAATTTCCATCTAAAATTTTTCAGGAATTATAAGTAAGAAAATCCATGGCAAATTAATTTCTGAGCTCATAAGGATTCTGACAAGATATATTAGAACAAAATCACCCGTTTCAATGCTGCCAACTAACTTCTTTAGTGATTTTTTTACCCCTGAAATTTCCTAATTTCAAACCAGCATTCTCAGCATTAAAGAATATTTGGTTTGGAATCAAACAGATACTTTAGTTGTTCTAAAACTTTTTCTTGTCTTCCCTTTCCAGTTTCTGCTCTGACATGTAAAAGTACCATGAAAACAATATGAAACAACAAAGGAAGAAGGACTGAAGAAAGGAACAAAGGAGAAATAAGACTGCTGACAGCTTCCAAGTTTGTCCAAGGTATAAGCTTATCTTAGAATTCAAGACAAATATTAGATTTTTATCATAATCTAATAATTATTGCATTTTTTCTCTGCTCTGATAGCTCAAAAAATAAGAACGTAATCTACAAGCACCCCAAGTGCTAGAGTAGATACAAATACAAATTCTAAATGATATATTCTTTCCAGATACTCTGGCAGAAACAGTTCCTCGTGTTTACCTTAGTCTACCCTCAGATTTAGAACCATTCAAGACAACCAACTCTGCAGCTATTCATCAGCAGCTCAACTTAGCTCAGAGCCACACTCTCCCATCTCCTTGAGGTGAATGTCACACTGCTGAAGGAACATTCAGAACTCCCAAAAAGGTGTTTGGCAACCTAGACAATGTGCAGCATGTTTCAGTACTCTCTCTCATGTCTGCTATCTCACAGTTACCAATTAAGTTACAAAATAGCCATACAAAATAACCAAACAACCAAACACAATGGGAGAAACAACAAACAAACCCAGCTCTATCTTAACATCCAGCAATAAAAATTAAGTAAAAATCTGACTTCTACCCACCAAAGCACTCAAAGCTGTATCTATGTAAAACAACCAGATAAAGCATGCTTTAAAGAAAATCTTCTCTGAAATGCATTCCACACAACCCTCCTCGTTTGCATAAAAGTCTCTACATAAAGCAGTTTGCAGCCAAAACTCAAGGTTGCTGACAATTAAATTAATTAATTAATTAATTAAAAATTAAGGAAGTTCAAAAAACCCCAATCTCAAAAGCTTTATGAAGGAGCTTCCACTAAGTTCTATTAAATTAAACCCAAAACATTCCAGCGCAACATGCAAGGATTTCAAATATATTTTTAACTTTTTATTTCTTTTTCTACCTAAGCAAGACCAGAGTATTTTGATATTATATTGAGACTACATTATCTATTAAAATACTTCAAAAATATAAATTTGAGGGAGAAAGTAGGAAACAGTAGAAAATGTGATTATTGTTCATATTCACAAAGTTTTAAGCAGTAATAATTTCTCTCAGCCTCCCCAGAAACCACATACTGTTAGCAAAGTACTTAATTCATTTATTTATCTATTCATGTATTTCTCTGTGATTGTTTATAGAATTTTTTTTTAACTATAGTATCTTGGACAGTTTAACAAACAAGTTCGTGTGTGCAGAAGACAGCGAAGAACATCTAAATTATTGAGAACAACTTATCTGTCATTTAACAACTACTCTTAAACAGACACACTTTCCCTGTTGTGTGTGGTTTAAACTGATAAGCCTGCTCACAACTCTTTTAAAATCCTCAGAGTGATCCTGTAGAAGAAGTATCTGGGCAACAAACTCTTAAATTTCTCATCTGACTGCTCTGACATCAGCTATTTGCGAAGAACATGACCCTGACCAAATCACTGGGAAAAAAAAAAAAAAAAAAAAAAAAAAAAAAAGTGAACATTTCTGTGATTCATTTCCCATAAGGAGCAGTTTGTCAGAGCTGATTAAATGGACAACTCAGAAAAAGGTGTGGATTAGAATGCTTAATGCAAAAAAGAAAAAAATCACTCAGTCTCTCACTTATGCTCTATGACTTATGACAAGACAGAAAGCTACATTTTCAAAATAACAGCCAGACAGATGGTATTTTTCTGATGAATCAGACCTAAGAGGAACAAAAATAATAATAAAACAATAAATATCCAGAGTGTGAACAGTTTAGAATTATTTTTTTAAATATAAGCTATTTTTGCGCAAAAAAACTTTTTTGAAGATGGTAGCATAGTGTCTGTAACCAACAGTGGTGATCACCACAGTGGAGGCATCAGAAAGAAAAACCGTAAGCCTCTTGGTATTACTAAGTGTGAGAAACTATTACAGAGCCTACATAGAAATTCTGATTCCTGTTGAATAAGCATGTGCATAAAAAACAGTGATGAGAAAGTATGTTCAAACGTTGTCAGATCTCAGTGTTATGTCAAGCATTTATAAAGTATTAGATCTAAAAGGAAAGTACGAAAAAGCTACAGTCAGTTTTCAACTCCACTCACTTCACAGGACGAATATGAGAACTGAAAAAAACACAAATGTAGGTTTACTTGAAAGGCTGTTCTCTCATGGAAAAAAAGTCTTTCTAGAGATCAAAATTTTAAAAAGGCATAAAAATGCACATATTAAAAGACAGTAGTGAAAAATAAACACAGACTCTTCAGGGCATAACAGATTAAGGTCAAAGCAGCCCCTGATTCCAGGAAGGACTTTGATGACTTTATCAATACAAGGAATCTTCATATATAGGGATAAAACTTCACAACTAGAATAGAACTTGAAAAACAAATTAACTAAAAGAAAATGTACTGTGAATACAGAGCATTTAGGAAAAAGGAAAAATCATTCAAAGAATATAAGTAACTCCAATTGTTCAATATACATTATGCAAAATGTTCACAATTTATATCAAATCTTCTTACCTTTTAATGAAACAAAGAAAAAAAGAAAGAAAACACACAGGAGGAACAGATCTTATTTGTGCTCTCCAACTCAAAATTGGAGTATATGGACTCTATGAGACAAGACTGATGTCTTCCAGAATATGAACTGAACAGGAAGTATTCTGATGCAGACTATTAGAAACAGTGGCACAATATAAAACTGTAAATTGTTCAACTCAAAAGAGAGAAAAATATATTGATAGAGAAGTTAAAGAAAGCTGAAAGGAGAAATCACAAGACACTGAATACAGACAAGGTTTCAAAAAAGACTGACAGGAGCATGATAGAATAAGAAATACAAAACTACAGGAAAACATTCAAGGAAAAATAAGAACAAATCCAGGATAATTGGAAGGTAATGCCTGATTTAAATACATAACTGAATGAAGAAAGGACATTCCAAAAATGATTCTGAACAACTCTTCTCAAAGATCAACCTCTGGTGAAAACAATATATTGAGGCAAATGCATTCTGACACAAACGCATCTGAGACTGCAGTAAAGAATCATCAGAGAAAAAGATATCCAGGGAAAAGGTTATTCAGTGTGAATTAAAAAGTATAAAAAAAGATATGTTTCTATGTAGGAGAGAGCAATAATTAAGCAAAACAACCCATGCTTATAAGACAATGATATAAACCAAAAAGGGCAAGTTAGAGAGAGACAGGAAATATAATTGATGAACAACACAGATTGAAAACAAGGAAGGATATAAAGTCTTAAAGCAACTCCTACAACTAGAATTAAAAGGAGTACAAATAGTGGACCTGAAGATGTGAATACGTTAAAACAGAGAAGAACAGTAGTGGAAGTTAGTATGGATATTATCATACTTTTGCTGAACAAAGACAAAAATAAATGGCTTGGAAAATTTTATTACGTAAGATAACTTAGCTTACATGAGAAAATAGATGGAAAAAGCACACACACTATATAAGTGTTGCAGCCCCTTTCATGGGTATAAATTCTAATAACCGGGCAGACAGAAATAGACACAGCTTCAAAAGAGAAAGCTTTATCCATTGAATCATATTCTCTGCCACTTCAAATATACAGCAAGTGCCTATACTCTCAGAACTATGAAATTTCAAAACCCCCACAGCTTTGTCTCTAAGAATATGCCTACCTTCAACCATATTTTGTAAGAACAGAACATAATAGAAATGACTAACATAAACTAAGAAGTTTTAAAAGCATTTTTAGTGGTATTTTTTAGTGGATGACACCAATAGATATTTCTTTTCATGAAATCATGTGAATTCCCTGTGCTCGTGATTAACATACTGTGAAACAGAAGAAGTTCACACATTCCTTTTCAAAGAAACAGTCAGAAGCACTGGTCAAGAAAATCATCATAATTTAGGTAAAAAGACCAAAATAAAAAAATAATAAATAAATAAATAAATGATTTTAAAAAGTCAGATTGTTTTTCCAATCTTAGCTTATTCCATTTTCTTACCCATTTCATTTTGACAGTATCCAGGAAAAAGAATCCTAATGTGCCTAACACAGTCAAAATACTGAAGACTTTTGAAAACTAAATGCCGTTATACAACATAAAGCTAAGAAATTAAGTGCAGTAGCTCAGACAAAGTGAAGAACTGTAAAAAAAGATCCCTTTAATTCAGTGTTAAACTAACAGATCCACATGATGCTTGCACTGCTTCAGTCATCTTTAGGAACATCAACATCTAATTACTGTTCATTTTTATAAAAATCTATGTTTGATAGCCTGCTGTGTAACAGTAATTTAAATGCTACACTGTCTTACATTGCTAAAGTCTCATGTTTCACAGTAGATTTATCTCATGTGTCCCTAAGTCCTTTCCAAAACACTACAACATAGTAAGCATGAAATCCTTGTGACTAGAAACCAATACAGTCATTCTGGATGGCTAGAACACAAAATCTTCAGTGTTATATACGGGTACTGCTCACTGCAATATCTAGCCTGACAGTTGCTTTGAGGCTTTATTACAGTTCTCCAGCACAAATAATCACGCTTAAAACAGAGGTTGACAGATGTGATGAAGTCACTTTCCAAACGTTACCTGTACCTTTGGTATTGAAAAAGTTACTATAGAAAGCCTTTTGTATAAATACTCCCCATTTTGCAATGAAACAAAGGACAGCAGTTATCATACAAGCAGTTAGCTTGTATTTTGTAAGCATGTTCATTTTCCAGTATTCAAGCGCTTCTGCTCACCAAAAGGAAAACTGGAAGTCACCATGATTTTCTTAACAGTCAAGAGACTAAACTGCTGAATGAACTAAGCAATGCCCTGTAAAACCGAACTACAACACAATGATCCACTAGCTCATTACAAAACCAGAATACTTGCAAGAACTCTGCTACTTTCAATTCCCAGCCATGAAGACTTGCATTTTCAGAAAGTCTCAGCAATTTAGGTTGCATTACACAGAATGTGACAAGTTGCTTTTAAAATAGTAACACTGCAAACAGGTTTAATGCTGAAGAAAATACTTAGTTATTTTACCTTCACTAAATCATAAATGATACTATTATAGTGTATCTTAAAACAATTTAAACATTATCATAACAAATTTAATACAGTAAAACTAAGTGAAACATACATGAAATTATTACTATTAACGTGCCCAAGCTCATACGCTTGCCTCACAGTTTAATACAGAAATTTCTTCTGACTTGCTACATACTCTTCTTCCTTACTAAATTTAATCCTGTCATTCTTCAATCTCATTTTATTACATGAGCTACTCTTCATTACTGAAACGAACTAACAGTTTTCTGCCATCAAACACAAGGGCTCTTTCTCTGTCTTCCCTTCCACAACTCACCTCATCACTGTTTGTATTCACTGTTAACCTAATTCTGACATCCTTCCAAGCAAAATGTAAGCTACCTGAACTTCACTAACCTACTTCAAAATATTAATGTTGCTGGGATCACTATTTTACTGAGAAGGCGAATGGCATTCTGGCTTACATCAGAAATGGTGTGGTGAGCAGGACGAGGGAAGTCATCCTGCCCTTGTACTGGGCACAAGTGAGGCCCAACCTCGAACACTGTGTTCAGTTTTGGGCACCTCAATATAGAAAAGACACTGAGGTGCTGGAGCAGGTCCAAAGAAGGGCAATAAGGTATGTGAAGGCTTGGATAATATGCCCTATGAGGACCTACTAAAGGAACTGGGGCTGTTTAGTCTGAGGAAGAGGAGGCTGAGGGGAGACCTTACTGCTCTCTTCCAGTACCTGAAAGGTGATTGCAGTGAGAGCAGGGCTGGCCTCTTCTGACTGGTGACAGGTGATAGGATGAGGGAAAATGGCCTCAAGTTGTGCCAGGGGAGGTTTAGGTTGGATATCAGGAAAACCTTCTTTACAGAAAGGGTTGTTAAGCACTGGAATAGGCTCCCAGGGAAGTGGTTGAGTCACCATCCCTGGATGTGTTTAAAATTCATTTGGATGTGGTGCTCAGGGACATGATTTAGCAGAGGGTTGTTAGAGGTAGGGTAGTATGGTAAGGTTGTAGTTGGACCTGATGGTCTTGAGGGTTTTTTCCCACGCGAGCAATTCTTTAATGATTTTCACAGAAGGAGTACTGAATATATATTTACCTTCCAGTACATTTCATAGAGTTAATCTTGTGCCACCAAAGAAGTATATGACAAAAAAAGAATATGGTACTAAGTGATAAACATTCCCGGTCAACATGAAAATTCTGAATTTCCTCATGTTTGTAACAGTGACTTGGTTTCCTCCAAATAATTCTGCAGTATGTCCATGGGAAAGCTTTTAAATTTCCCTGGAGATTACATTGACCAGTGAAGTTAATGTGGAAGTTCACTTAACAGGGAGATCTTGCATAGCCTTAATGGAATATTTTTCCTGGAAAGATTGCAGATACAATTTTTTTTAATGATTCCAAAAGCTTTTTGCTAAAAACTACTATAATATATTTGCAACTTAGAAGTAATTTCAATAAAGATGTTTACATGAGATTAAGATACCAAAAAGAACACGACCCTGACAGAAAAGGCCATGTGAATGGACAGGACAATGTGCCAACACAGCCCAGAAAGCCAGTATTATCCTGGGCTGCATCAAAATTAGTGTGGTCAGCAGGGTGAGGGAAGTGATCCTGCCCCTCTAATGTGCAGTGGTGAGATCTTGCCTGAAGTACTACATCCAAATGTGAAGTTCTTGGTGCAGGAGAAACATGGACCTGCTGGAGTGCACTCAGAGGAGAGCCACAGAAATGATTCACGAGATGGAATTGCATGAACATGCTAGGTGGGCTGGGGCTATTCAGCTTGGGGAAGAGAAGGCTCCAGGGAGACCTGAGAGTGGCCTTTCAGTACATAAAAGGGAACAATAAGACAGAAAGGGAGAGATTCTTTAGCAGGATCTGCGATGACAGGACAAGGGGAAATGGTTTCTAAATAAAAGTGGGGTGACTTAGGCTGGATTTTTTGCATTAACGGTAGTAAAGCACTGTAGCAGGTTGCCCAGAAATGCAGTAGATGCCCTGTCCCTGGGGACATTCAAGGTCAGGCTGAACAGAGCTCTAAGCACCCTGATAAAGCTATGGGTGTCCTGTTTGCTGCAGAGCGTTTGGACTGAGCGACCTTTACGGATGCCTTCCAACTCGAAAGATTCTGTGATTCTGTAATTCAACAGTACATATAATCTTTATAGCACTATTGTTCATACAGTTCAGCACTGATTTAAATTATCAGATTCTCAAAAATAATAACTGTACTACTGTCTTAGAAGGGAACTCTACTTCATTTTTTACCTGCAGCAAGATTAAATAACAGGATTAGTTAATTATATTTAGCAATGTTTTCCCATATTTTTCTGCTAAATCTTTTTCTTACTAATGAGTTATTCATCCAGAGTTTAAACCACTAATATTCAAGAAACAGTATTTCAAAAATTGGGAAACACTGTTAAAATTAATTTTTTGATTAGCTGAAAGAACTGAATTCTTTAACTCAACTGAGGAGCATTCAAAGAAAAACAAACAAACAAAACAAAACAAGAAAATAAAATAGCGTAAGTTACAGTACTACTACCAAGCAAAAACTGCAATATCTACATACTTGCTAATTTGGAAAAACTACACAGACAACTCAACTGACACAATCTGAAGTGGGATAAGCCTGAAGTAACAAGGACCACAAATGCTAGTAACAGAACAACTACAGGATAATCTGTGGAAGACCAATAAAGGGGAAAAGAGAAAACCATGCTGGTAGTAACAATAGATGGTCACATCCAAGAATAATGAAAGAATCTCACAAGCATTTAAGATTTCTGAAAATAAAACTGAGTTTGCAAAATCCAGGTGTCCACACTACACACGTGAAAGTTAAAGAAACAGATTAATTTCTGACATGAGAAAAGAAGAAATACGTCTAACATTTCAGGTTCCCATTATACTGTTTTACTGAACAAAATTTCTATTGTATTGTCCCGTACACAGGCGAGCATTGTTACACCAAAAGCTATTCACCCTGGCTTATACTGTCCAGAAAAGGGCTGAAGCTCCCTGTTAAAAGAATCCTGAATCTACGGCTAACATACATCAGACTGGAGAATGAAATGGAGGTCTTTCTAACCTGAATTCCTCAAGAATGACAATATAAGAGAGAGAGTAAGCAGGCTGAAAAGAACAAGGAGAAAACATTCAGAGCTCTTTCTAAGAGGTGCAGGTAACATCCACTTTACTTAGATTGCCCTCCAGACAGCAATGTCAAGAATAATGCAGGATTTCAGGTTCTTCTCTATCTGATTTCAAAAATGTCTATGGTCCTTGTGTAACTTTCTAATTAACTTCCAAACACACAGACTACTGTAGGACAGCAAGCTGCAACAACTGAGGACTCTTTGAAGAAAAGTCATTATAGCCACTCAAAATTTTCTTTCAAATATTGGGAAGGAAATAAAAAGGAAGGAAAATAAAAAATATACTCTCACCGCATCTCTATCCAATTAAATCCCTAGGGTATAGATATTAAAGAAAAAAAAATTAGTATGACACAGCATTTTAAAACAAAATTAGTAAGTAAATAGAGGAGAAAACTGACATATCAGGAGACATTATAAAAACCTCTTATATACACAAAGAGAATGTAACAGAATTAATTCTGATTAGCCTTCAGTTCTAGCAGTATTATTTTTCTATTCAAAATGCAGAAATGCTGACTTAGCTCATATGTAGTAATAACAACTGCATCAACAAAAAAACTGCCACTGCAAAAACATTATGAATATAAAAAAATTACACCAAATAATGGAAACTATTACTAATATTTTTATTATTTGTAAAATCTATGTTATAGTTGATAACTTTTCACATTTAAAATAAATTCTGCAGTCACCTGCATAACTTTCAGTGAACAATTTTGCTACCAATTCTACAAACACTCATTAAAATTCAGAGCAATCCCTTGATGAACATTACAACTAATTGCAATAAAAGGGAAATTACTTCAAGGCAGGAAATAACTGGTAACAATTAACCTCCTTATTTCTACTTAAGCACTTGTAAGAGTAAAGCAAGGACAATTAGTCTTAGGGTAGATTACATCATCGTACTGCTCAGAGCAATGCCATCAGCATAGCTCTACTATAATTGTTTATACAAGAACAATAGTAGGCAAATTTATGATTACAAAATAAAAGTTCAAGGAAAAATAAACTTTTGAAATAGACTAAACAGCAATTCCTATGATAGTCATTACTGCACTTAGTATCTAGACTAACCTTCTACTTACCAAAGTTGAAATTATAAACTACTTGCTTCTTCACATTAAGAAAACAGAAATGACTTGACAAATTCCAGTGAAAGCTACACAGATTTAGCAGCAGTCTTTTCTATGGTGTTTTGCTGTCAGACAAATGTTCAGAGATCTTGTATTTATTGTCACAGTAACAACTTCCATTTCTTTTCCATGACATTCTTAATATTCGCCAGTGCTTTTTATATGAAACAAAAACCAAACACCACTGAATGAAGCCTGCAGGGACCACCACTTAGGAATGATTTCACCCTATTTACAGAACCAGCCTCAGGAAGTTCTGCTGCTTACGAAGTGTCAGTTCCTTGCAAATCCTAGAAAGAATCTGTACTCCATAAATTAAATCTAGATTTAAAAATTCAACTACTCCTCTGAAAAATCTAAAATTATTGCTTATTTGTTATTGTATGATGAGATGCAACAAAATGTTAAATCAAAACTACATCACTTACATGTGCTGAGTAAGAACAAAGGAGGATCCAGCTTGTTGCTCTATGTCAATAGCTATACTTTACTATAATCCAAACAGGAAAGTGATGTTATACCTGTTAAAAGAAAATCCTAAATCTCACTCTATAAAAAACCTGAAGGACTTCTGCTAAATCTCCTATTAATATATTTATTTTAAATTATAATAAACAACTGATATATTAAATCTCCCTTAAAAGTTTAACACTAAGCTAATACGCCCAGAGTGCAACTTGAAATCTTGAGATTTCTTGAACTGAATTAAAAATTCATTTTTCATTTGCCATTGCTAGACACTAATTTTATTTGCCAAAATTCACAGACGGACTTTCAATCTGTGTGCAAACTCTAGCATGCAACAAAGCTAAATATGATGAAAATGAAAACTCTGCATTTTCAAATCTCTTTTCATTACAAAACAAATTATAGTAGTAGCATGATGTTGCACTGCTGTGACTGGGAAATCATGTTGAAAACATTTCTATTCTAATATCAAGGAAATCTCTAATGAATAAAAGACAAAATATTTTCTTTTTTTCATTCAAAACATCTCTTCTACTTCAAAATGTCTCCAGTTTTCAAGATGAAAATATTTTTTGCTCCCATGAATTTATCCAAGATGTTACAGAAAATCGTGGACCTCTGGAAAACGGCCTGGCTTGGAGCTATACTTTCTGGATAGGCTACATGTCTGTTCTTCTGGAAGCATCTCTGTACTAATATCAAGTGCCATCCAGAAAGCAAAAGCGTAAGCTGTATGTCACAAGAAATTCATCCTGCGCAAGCACAAAGTTTTAATGGAAAACAAAGCCACTCAGCAAATTCAAAACTCAAAAAGTACATTTTTTTTTTCTCACTTAATGGAAATATTTTAGGTCAAAATCAACAAATCATGTCAGAGATGTAACTTCAGCATATAATAAACATTTTTCCTTTGATTTTCCTTTCTTCCATGTTAGTGTTACAACATTTACAATTCAAGAACAACTACAATTAGACACTTTTCACTCCTTGTTAATTAATACTTTCCTTGAAACATCAAGAACGAAATTTTACATACCATATTCTTTTTTTTCTTTTGCAGTTCCTTCCTGCATTTATGAGATACACGTACCATTTTTTTAGCATCACATAAGGAACCAGCAGTCACAAGACAAGGCTGTGAGACTGCACTTTTTAAGTCTTTGTTTTAGATCAGATCATGTCTATCCAAAAGACCGTATATATTTGTTGACACATGACAGTACTACAAAGATAATAAAATATATCATGAAAAAGGTCTAAAAGAGAAACATAATTCTTCACAGCAGAATTCAAGACTGTCTCTGGAAGCACCAATAGGAGATGCAGTTGATACTGTGGGAAACCAAAATTGTTTCACAGTCTTCAGAAAAATTTAAGATTAAAAAGTGTTAAAGATAAGAAAAGCTCCAACTTAGATAGCAGACAGCAGACTAAAGCACTCCAACAATGGTTGGAGGGGAAAGGAAAACATTAGAAACAAATACAACTTCTGCAAGAAGAAGAACAAGGGCCAAGAAGCCACAGGTCATGAAGAATTTGCAGTAATTTACAAGTACAGTAGTTTCACATAGCTCCTTCTGCATCTCATCCTTCAAGAGAAACTACCGAAGTGCCTTCCATTTCATCCTTTGCAGAAGATTCCTATAATGAGTTTCCTACCTCCTTCCTCCTGTTTTCACTGCTTCATCATTTGCATTCCTGCAACAGAAGCTATGACTTCTGATATCCATGATCACTTACCTCTGGATAACGTAGCTATCTATACGGAAATCTGTGCCAACTACATAAATACACAAGAGATATACCTGGAAGAAAATTTTCCATATCAGGCTCTAGCCGTTAGATTTCTACAAATAAAGTTTTAGAATCAGACACAGAGGAAGAATATGAACACGTGAATGTACTGAGCACAGACATGCCTAACTCTTAGGGTTCTTCAGCCTAAAGACACAACTTAGCCAAAGCTATTGTTAAGAACCCTACACAATTCATCAAAAAGGCAAATATCTTGAAAGAAAAAAAAAAGAAAATTAAAACCAGCAACATTTAAAATATTCCTGCTTTCTCCTTCCATTTTTATGTTCTTAAGTCAGCCAAAAGAATGACACCATCAGAGGTCGTTATGACAGAATCATTGAATGGCTCGGATAAGAAGAGATCTCAAAGACCACCTAGATCCAACTTCCTGCCACAAGCAGGATTGCCATGACCAGATCAGACTGCCCAGGGCCCCATCCAATCTGGACTCAAACACCCACAGCTTCTCAGGGCAACCTGTGCCAGTGCTTCAGCACCCTGACTAAAAAGTTTCCTCCTAGTATCTAAATCAATCTCCCCTCTTTTAGTTTAAAACCATTCCCCTTGTCCTATCACTATCTGTCTGTGCAAAAAGTTGATTTCCCTTGTGTTTATAAGCTCCATTTAAGTACTAAAAGGCCTCAATGAGAATATGCCTGAGATTTTACTGCTGCACAGGAATTTGGGCAGTAAGAATCATTAAGACAAAAAACAAATAAACAAATGAAAAAGAAGAAAAGTAAAACTGATGACGACAGAAAAGGATCATAGCTTCAGAGCTCCTACAATATATATTTGAGTAGGCAGAGATGTAACCTCTATCCGTGCTTCTATGACTGATTGGGCATTACAACTAATGTAAAATTCACAGTGTTAAAACACATTTTTAACTCCAAAAAGCCTAAATGCAGAACAGGTCTGCTAAGGTCTGCCAAAATAAATCTTCTGAACATAATAATAAATCAGTGGACACAAGGTGTTTAGGCTGTTGCACTGACACAGGAGGTTAAGTGCTTCTCAGTTTTCAGCATCCAAGTTCATTCAACGCAGAACCTGGACCTCAGCTTTGTTTGCTGAAAGTCATCATCAGTGTTCATCATCAAACTCTCTAAAAAATAAATCAACAGATGTAAAATATCTGTTGTCAAACAAACCTCAAGTAGCTAGGCCAAAGATTTGAAAACGAAGACTTACATTTGTCCTCAATAGTGATCATCCAAGCAAAATCTCTAGAAGATGCAGAAATTCTATGTTTTTCTATTATAACAAGCTGTGCTGCAATAAAGAATATACCAGATTTGATACCACTCACGGATGAGATAAACAAAAAATCTACAGTACTAAACAAATGAATACAAACATTCTGGAATTAACACTTGAAACACAACTATGGCTTGAAAAGATAACAAGTATTGTGTAACTGATAAAGTATTTTTTTCTCTAATTTTGTTCCTTTTTTTTTTTTTTAAACTCAGCACAAAGCATTTCAAAATAATGTCCTATTATTCCTCAACATGATTTAAAAACTAAATACTGCAATTGAAAATTCAAGTTGAATTCTGATCATCATATCTCATGCACTTCTGTGTTCAGGAAAAAAGCTTGAACACAGTGGAACAACATGTGCTAACTGAAATTTCTGGATTAAGTTACAGAAACTGCATATTTTTAATATAAATTTACTAACCATCTGTTTTAAGTTGCATATTGTCTGGAAGTTACTGCATAATTTCTCAAAAGCCCAGAGAAAACCAGAATATGATTTAGTTCCCGTAAGGCTGATAGTGAAGAAATAACTTATAAAGCCACCTTTTCCAGATTAAATGGCCAACTGTTACAGTACGTCTGCAGATAAAAGACAAGTGCCATATGGATGATTCACACAATTAATAATGTGATTTACTCGGTGATTCATGCAGGTCTAACGATCTTTAATTGATGTCTTTCCTGAATACACCCAAATCATGCCGGGGATTAGATAACTCTACTGCCCAGATTACAATGGATTTGCAACTGATTTATAGATCACTGAGAACAGATAATTCCAGTTAAAAGCAAGAGATTGTGTTTGATTGGCATTTTCAAGGCAAAGCCTGTAACCTTTTAAGAGTAAAATGTGAGCTTGCAGTGTAGCCATTCTAGAATCAATCTAAAATTTCAACCATGTACCTGTTTCCAGCCTTCTATGGATAATCCCCATGTTTTACAAATCCTGTGTCAAGTGCTCTTTCTGTTGCATACAAGATCGAAGTGCTGGAAACTAGATTTTGCTTCATAAAAGTCATAGTAAAATTTAAGTTCAGAATTCCTTTTCTAAAAGCAAAACAGTAAAAAACAGTCTGAGCAAAGTTAGGCACTACTTGAAAGAACAAGTAGCTGCTTGTGCTTCCAATCGTTATTTTAGGTTGTTAATTATTCCTTAGAGGCTGTCAGGACAGACCTCCACTGCCACATGCACTTACAGTATTTCTATTTTCAAATTTTTTACAGTAGCCATTTATTTACTTAAATATATAAGTATTACTACTTCTACACTGAACATCTCTTCAGTAAAGTCAGTTGTGGCTTACTAACCATAATTTAAAGCTGTAATTTTAACCATTTGAAGCAGAACACGGTGCAGTATCTTAGAGCAAATCCATGTTAACCAAGATTAGTACACATACTCTCCTTCCTCTCTTCTCAGAAAACTGTTCTGTTACCAGCTCTGAAAGTTTGTTATGTGTTACCTTTAGATTAATTTTGCCACAGGTAATGAAGCAGCAATCGGGCCTTACAACTTAGCAATAAAACCACAAAAGCATTAGCATTCCTTTTTCCTTCATTTTTCATATGAGATTTTAGTCACACCTTTGTCATCTTGACAAATATCAAACTACCAACAAACACTGGACATGTTAGCTCAACCAAGGTGACAAGAAGCTCTTCGAAGAATTGGAAACAGGACATACTTACAGGACTCACTTAGCTCCCTCTACAGTTAGTAGCAAAACATAAGTTGCTATTAAGGACACATAAACAGGCATCTCTTTGCAGCCACTCAGGGTAACCTTTCCATCTAAAGCCAGCAATTGCAAATAAAACATCCTTCTTAGGTTTATATTGTACTCTAATATCACAAGTGATTAAGTGGGTGGAATATAAAATTTCAGTACCTCTGACCAAGACACCAACGCTCTAAAATTGATAGCCTGTGATCTATTCCAGGAACAAGCCTTCAGTGTGCTGATTTGCAGCTGTTTCTAAATGAAAGCTTCATCCCTTGAAGACCCAAACTTCTCCCTCTACTTCAGGCACATAGTTTAGTCAATCTTAGACCTTACATACTTTCCATTTATGAGAACTGGATACTCATCACAGGTGCAACTGCTTTTCCTATATGCATGTCATATTCTCCTCAAGCTAAATATGTTGGTACTGATAGGCAGAAAACATTCATCAAGTGTCTGCTGACAGGTTTTGGACGAGGAACAATGATTTTCATAGGATCAGACACACAGTATGGTAAGAAACACATTCACTTAGCTGTTAGGTAAAATAAGCAGAGCAAAGCAAAGCTAGAGGAAAGGCCTTTAAAAGCACAGGAAAACTCAGACAGACCATAAGATCCAAGGAGTCAGTTGATCAGAAAGCAAGAAATGAGGAAGGTAAAGATAGGGAAATGTCCTTCAGTCTCAACAAGTAAACGTTCTTACAGCCCTCAGAAACAGTTAAAAAAAATAGGACTGCAGGGTTAGAGACAACGTGTAGGAGTTTTCTATGCTCTTGTAAAAATTAGGCGCTTGTAAAAATTAAGAGATAACAGCCTCGCTTAGCATAAACTTCACATTCAAAATCAACATCAAAAAAGCTTTAAAAGTATATTCCAGTTCCTTTGTGACAAACAAAATATGAATAGACTAACTATTACATATGTATACTGAGTATCTTGTCTCTGTTATGACACTGCTGAAAGAAAGCACAATATGCTTCAAATTGTATCAAGGATGAAAATTAATCTGGATTTGTGATGCCTGAACATTAACCCAAATCTGTGATCTATCAAACCAAATCCTGTAACATCTCTGTGAGCAACTGTACAGACTACCACAAGTTGGAGTCAACATGTTGAATATGTACCATGGAACATGTACCACCACTCACTGTATACTTTCATAAGCTACTAATGTTAACAAAATCTATAGCCCTATAGGCTAACAACGATTTTACTCTAGGTAATAGAGACATGAGAGTACTACCATTATTGTGAGAGTTTTATAGGACAGTGCAATAGTCAAAATACAGCTGAATCCAACACTCATAACCAGCAGTCATAAACAGCTGAATCCAACAAAACACAGGCCACACAGATATAGCACTCCAATATTCTTCTCAAGGACTAAAATTGCTGTTACATTCACTCTTAAGTACTTCATGTATTTATTTGGAAAATCAAGTACATAACTGATTATTGTTGGCTTTGGGTTTATAATAACCATAAGATTATCCTAATCAGAAGGACATTCCTGTCAAATAAAATCTAGCAGTTCATGATTGTTTCCAAGCCCTCCATCCTGGGCCAACATAAGATGATTGTGCCACTTCTACAGGTTCCACCAGGAGCCATCTCTTCATACTGCCAGATGTTCTCCTTGAGTCTTAGCACTGCGGCCATCAACAGGGAATTTCAGGATTCCATCCCTTCCAGGAATGTATGCTTGTCCTTGTGAACATATTAAGGACTGGCTACAGCCTGTCCTCCCAAGGATGGTTAACTGGCTGGGAGGAGAGGCAGAGATGCTTCTGTCTGACCTGTCTTAGGACTGTACATGGTTACTATACATTTGGATATACTCTCTGACAACACAACAGACTAAAAGCATTCAATCATTTATTATCACTTAAGTAAAGTACTGATCATCCACACAGGAAAACTAAGAATGAAATGACCATAAAAGAAATGCAAGAATGTATTTCCCTGTTAAGGGAGCAGCCCTTCAAGGCTTCAAAGGATATCCGTGCTTCTCCTTTCTGAAACATTCTCATTAAAACTTTTTTTTGGACACCTAACTAACTTAAGATGTCAAATGCAAGAGGGAACAAAGCCCAGACAATCCATGTACTGTTCCAGTGTAGTTCTGCACACCCAGGCTGATGAAGCTGATCAGAAGCCATGCTGGCTTCTGATGTGTCACTGCACCTCCTACAAATAGGCTGGGCCTGAGCACTGTTATTCAGGCCCAGAAAGTCCAGGCACTAATAGCAGCTTCACAGGTAACCTTTGTGTAAGCATGTGGAAAGCATGGCTCCACATTTATTTCTCCAGGCCTTGTAAACATCAAACGCAAGTAACTATGAGCACTGCAATCCGGTACATTGAGACAGACAACTCCTTCAAACACAGCTTATTATACATCACTGTCTGTTTCTGTCACTTCAGCTTTTTCTAGCAAATTTGTTTTGTTCCAGAGCTAATCTTCTAACTGAAATGCCAAACCAAATCCTCACTTGTTTCCGATGACGTCTATCCATGCCATCTTCTAAAACTTTGTCAGTATGTTTAAATTCACCATGAAGTAAAAGCTAGATACAAGCATTGGAGCATAACACCACCACTCAGGTTTCTGTGCAAATTGTTCCAGTTAGTCTCGAGAAGACTTTGAAAACGAAGCAACAACACAACAGCAAAAAAACATATCTCTCTGGGAAAGATAGATAAATGCTTTTTGTTTGTTTGTTTGATGGCAATGTACTACTGTCTGGTCAATTACAACACATGCAATATTAAATGCATGTGTTTGTTCAGCAACAGTTGCTGTTTGAACACCTCACACATATGCAATGAAACAACAGAAGATTCTGGATGTGGACAATTAGCATATTCTACACTTTTTTAGAGAATAATATTTGTCTATTACTGCAGTTAAGATTTTTGGAAAGCAAATCTCAAAGACACTACGCACCATTCAGCAGACCATACAAAACAATGCAAGCAAAGCATAAAAATACATGTATACATATACACAATTTAAAAAACAAATGTCTGCATATGTGTGCACGCATTCGTGCACTGCACATGCTTGGACTGAATTGTTCTGTGTTTTGTATAAAAATAAAATGCAACAATTGAGATGTGTAACATCAGAGAAATAATTCATTCCCATGTCTCTCTCTCTCTCATAGACAAATAAGTTTGAATCTACTTATGCTTAGCTATATTAAATTTTTGACATTAAAAAAGAAAGCACAGCAGAAATATATTTTTAAAGGTCTGCTACAATTCCCATCTAACTAATGCCAAGTCTACTTTCAAACAGGCAGAAAAAATAAAATACAGAGCTTACAATTTCTCATGACTTCCATTCCAAACTGTCACCCCAAAAAAAAGAAAACCACACTATTTTTCATGCTCCAGAAGCTGTGTACCTGTAGCTACACTGATTGACTGAAAAAACATATACCCAGTTCTAACGTTTTTAAGATATTTTAATACTTTTCAGCTCAGTTTTTGAGTAATGTGGCAGGAAAATCCATTTAAGTTTTGATATCATAATGATCTCATTCTCCATGTCAACCAGTTTTTGCAATCTCATCTCTCTTTATCAAGTCTTTCAAAGACCCAGTTCTGTATGAAAAGTATAGACTGCAGGTTATATACTTATTTTAGGTCATATTACACCTATTTTTAAATATAAAAACATTCCCCACTAAACGGCATTGAAAATCAAGTTTATTGTGTTGTTCCTGGTCAGTCAACAATCACTGTGACACCAACTGCAAGCAAAGTACACTACTTCTGTTTCCCAGATGTACCTCATACAGACCAAATTCAGACTTGCTTAAAAAAGACTTAAATTTGATCAAAAATGTTCTTCTTTCTGACTATAGAATTGTTTAAAGTAGTCCTTTCAACACCATTCACACGTTAATTCAGAGGATGCAAATCCTTCTGACAACTTTACTCACAATTATAAACACTCATTTCTCTGCACTGTGTTATACTACAACCAATTTGTGCATTCTTTCTAAATTTGCAATAACATGAGAGCAATGAACCTACAAGCTATGCAAGCTCCAAATTGTGAGCTCAAACAGTCTAGCAGCAAGAGGAACTTAAAAAAAAAAAGGCTGTGCTTTGTAAGGACAAAGTTTCAGTGCAGGAAAATACTCTGCTCTTTACAAAATGAAACTAACGCTAAGTTTAGATCCCTAAGGTACTATTAGACTTCCACAATTGCAAAAGCATGAGAAAAAGTATTACTTTCACTTGATCTTTTGTACAATGTCAGATTATAAAATGTTACTAGAATCTTGATTTCACTTTCTCCATATGCTTACAGATATCTGTAAATGTTCTATAATAGAAAGTGATCTAGTTTTCATCAAGAAAACACACCAGCTGCTTAGGGAGATAGTTAAGTTGCTTTGTCTTTCCTCCTTCTTGGTGTGATTTTAGATCTCACTTTAAACCTAGGTTTGCACAATTTTGTTTTCAGACTTGATTCAATGATGCATTTCACTGATTCCATCAGCCCTCTTTCCCATGCAGGTATTCATTAACTGTAAGATCATTCATTCTTTTTCTTTTTACATACAGATACATGTAAGATGTACATGTAAAATAACAGAAATTACACCATTTTGCTTGCTAAAACCATTTCTGCACTTTTGAAAACGGGACCACTCATACTCTAGAATTAATTACTAAACCTGATATTAGCTTTTAAAATGGAAGACCATATGAAT
This sequence comes from Lagopus muta, assembly GCF_023343835.1. NCBI lineage: Eukaryota > Metazoa > Chordata > Aves > Galliformes > Phasianidae > Lagopus > Lagopus muta. The sequence goes on along the minus strand of NC_064472.1, from coordinate 51,156,519 downwards.
CATGCTTATAACTATTGCATGAAAGGTAAGATTAACTTGCAATCCTCTAAAATAGATGTGCTTTGGAAAGTAATAATCTTTAAATGTGACTTAGTTTAAAAAAGATACTTGATAAAAAGCATTTGAGGGGTTTTTCATTTCTCTTGTCTCACAGTTGAGGTGAATGCAGAATTTGCTGAGGTAGCAGACAAAAAGCACTCCCAAGTGGCAGTACTGCAAATTTGGATTTACCTCAGACCCAGAATAAATGTTTTCCTTTTCAGAAGTAACCACAAAGTATAATATCTAGAGGTACAGTTATCCATTTAGTAACATTTGTGCAATCTACTGTAATCCACTGAATCAAAAAATAATTTCTCCCACCAAAGACAAGGCCCTTAAAATCTGAGTTCTGCTTCTCCACTCTGACCTCCAGAGACCTCTCCTAAATTTTCAGGTAACACAGCAGTCTTCACCTAAAACACCCTTCCAACAGACATGGCTTCAATATAACCGAGTTCTGGCAAGTCCAGATCCAGCTCCCAGCTGCTACACCAATGCCTTTGAGCTTCTGTCTCAATCCAAAGCAGAAAAAAATGCTATCCTAACAGACACACATATAATCTAGCACTAAAATCCAGCCATGATCGTATACCTCAGATACAAGAGAGAGACTGTGTGCTACTTGCCTCTCCCAACTTTAGAACCAATGAGAAATGCCAGTAACAATTCTGACTGAACTTAAAGATCCAAGATACTATAGAGATTTAAATACAAAAGGCTCTGAAATAAAGACTACATTAGCCAAGGATATTCATGAGCATATTTCTTTCAAAACATGGATTCATCATGTTTTATGCAATGTAAATAATTACATTACTAGTGACTTACGATAAGGAAATGATGAGCAAGTCTTTTTCCATTCAGCCCTCATTTTAAAAGAAAAAAATAGGAGTGAGAGGGAAACCATCCTATCTTTTACTGAATTTCTCTTTATTCTTTGACTTTTTGTATTTTCTCCCTACAACAATAGCTACAATAGCAAAAAAAAAAAAAAAAAAAAAAAAAAAAAAAGAAAACAAAACAAAAAAAAACCCACTACCACCACCAACAACAACCCATCAGCAAATCATCTTTCATGCCAAAGTACAATACCATCCACTATTTTCTGAGTTTCTTAACTTCAACCTGTCAAGAAATAACTAATTAAGATTTAGTGCTTTTTAGTAGACCACATGGCTGCCTCACTTTTTCTTCTCAACAGACTCCATTTGCCCAGAATTTAAATTAGTTCATTTTCTGTTTCTTGCTGCAGTCTACTCTGTGTCACATCCCCTCCCTTGATTCTTCTTCTCAAGCGTTGAGTAGCAAAGCAATAGTAGATCAAAGCTTAAAGCAGGAATAAAATATCATTACTGATCCCAACCAAAAACAATCTACTTTCTCCTCTGCTTTAGATCTTTCACCTCTTTCTCATTTTGCCATGCTACTGAAATACTTGAGCCTTCTGAGAAATCTGTAGAGTGTGGAGATACCATCAGTGAGTTCAAGCAGAGGATAAACAGACTTCAACACATATTCTCTAAATTTTAGTTGAACACCATTTATTTTATTTTCCACCAATTTTATCATTAGGTTGTTGAAAAGGTATCCTGTTTGCTTTTTAAAGCATGTAGTCATAACTGAGTTTAGCCATTAAACCACAGCAAGTAAGAAATACAAATTTCTCATAAATGATGTGGTTAACAAGGCACAGCATACTCATTGACACATCTTTATAAAATGTGTAATTATATCCTGAACTACATGCCTTTACAACACAGTAACACATTACAGTGTAACTCACAGTGGTACTTTTTAACAGCCTGACAGCATCATTTACAGCTTGGTAAGATTTTATATTAAGACAGATCTCCATTTTTGTCAGATTTTATTCATCCTGAGCTGCTTTGCAGCTACACTAAGGCTCCAATTAAGCCCTGAAGGTACAGAATTTGGCAGTGGACTAAATTAAGAGATTCCAAATACAAATAAAAATTTGAGTGTGGTCCTTTAGACATTTTTTCTTGCAAAATATAAGCACTCTATTTATACCTGTCAGAAAGATGGTACAATTCTGGAAGGATAAAATAGGAAAAAATTCTTAAGGACAAGTTTAAAGACAGCCTGTCTTTGAACCATCCTTTACAGTCACCCCGTCTCTTATATAATTAATAGCCACTCTAGAAAATCATAAGCTAGTTAATGAGATGCAGACAAAAGCTTAAAGGTCTCTACTGAATTCTGTCATAATGACAATCATCCTTTTGCTGAGAAGCTCCAAATACATTAAGTTTGCCCTAATAAACAGCAGGATCACCTGTCAATTGAAGTCTGGAAATGGATGACAGAAAGTACGTATTATAAAATGTCATCAGCATACAAATTCCAGAAGAATCTAAACTAGGTAATTATCAAGAGCAGCGTTCAGGAAATGACAACTACTTTCACAATACAAAGACTCTGAAAACATTCAGGATCACACTTATGAAAATAATACAGAAGATATTCCTCAGTGAATAACAAAAAGAACCATTTTACATCTGGAAGGGAGAAGGGTGTCAACATTTATTTTAGAAGCTCTAATGCTTTAGAAATCTCTGGCTAAGAAATGTCACTAGACTCCAGAACAAAAAGAGGCAAGATTCAAGTATCCCTGCAACATTACACAAAAGTACATCTCATAACACAAGGATGCAGACAGATAAAGACTATGCACAAACACAGTGCACTTAGAGTAATCAGATCTAAGTTAATTGATTGTAAATACAGAAATGAAAGGAGTTGCCACTCATATAGGCCTAGAAAAAAATATGACAGGACTGGTTCATGAAATTTAATATTGTGGGGACTGAAATAAAGAGAAATATCAAAAATGAAAAGGATTTGCTTCTTGAGTCAATCCAGAGTGCAGACACTAACTAAGAAAGGTGAGGAGAATGAGAAAGAGGAAAAAGGGATCCTACTAATATAGCACACTAGGGAATAAAACTATCACATGAATAACTCCCAGAAGTTTAGAAATCCAACAGAAAAGCTAACACAGAGATACAACAGGAGGAATTACATTGTGTTTCTAGAGAGAGGACAAGTAAAATGACACAGAATGCTACAAGAAAAGTATAGAAAGATGAGAAAGGCAACAGCCTGCTTCAGACAGCATGTTACATTTTTCTTATAAAAACATCTGTTTACAGTACAATTCTGCTTCTAATATTCCACACAAGACAACAGAGAACTACTGGAGAATTTCATGTCCTTTCATACATTTCTTGCTAGCTATGCATGACAACAGAACAAGTTTTGTGTTTATCTCATAGTAATACTGTATACGTTATTGTGTTATTATTGTATACTCATTACACTCTGCATAAAAATGCAGTGTATAATGAGTGATAGCTCACTAATGCACATCTGGTAAAAAAAGGAGGAAAAAATGTTTGGATTCTGCCAAGTACTCTTAGCTGTTTTATTACCACCAGTAACTGAAACAACAAAGATTCTACAACACAATTTTATTGGAAGAGTTATTCAAAAATCGTTCCTTTGAAGCCCTTCTTCATTATTTGAATTGCGCTGAAGATACTCCCTAGAAAGGGACCATTCAGTTAAATACATTTGTTCTTGTACTTTGACTCAAACTCTTGTTTTAAATGCCTGAAAAACAACCTTTAGTATGAAGGAAAAGTAATTTGGTTGAATACTGTTTCCAAAAAAAAGAAAAATCAGTAACTCAGAACATTACATTAGCTGATTAAAAATACTCTAAACACAAATAACATTGCATGTTATGTGACAGCAAATATTAACTTGATGTGAAGTCTGCATCTTACAAAACACTATAGTCAGAGGCATGAGAAATGTGGCAGATGTCAGACATGCACACAACCTATTCAGACAGTGACTCTGAGACACACCAATACAGTAACAGAAGCAGCTTGAAAATCTCTGAAACTATCCCAGTGGTGCAAATGTGGATTCTCTTCCATTCTCTTAGATGGCATAGAATCAAATAAATAAATGAATTTTAAAAATGCAATTAAACCTATAATTGCTAATACAGAAGCTGAGACCAGTACAGCAGAGGTACACTTATAGTTAGCATGACTACACAGCCACGTACCTGAGGTGCACCTTCTTAAAAGGAAGTATGCATAAGCATATTTACACCACATATAATATATATATATGACTACATACATGTGAAGATCTTAACTGACTGCCTGCCTACCTGACACTAACGCAAAATTACTCACTGATGCTTGGAGCAGTCAGTTGCTTGAACACTAAGCAGCTTCCTAACACTCCCAGTTACACAGCTGTGTTGTCTCTCCCTTGAATTTTTCTCAAATTCTACCAAACCTTCAACATTAGTTCCACCTTGACAAATACTTCACTGGAACAAATAGTATCTGGAGAAATATGTAAATGAGGCAAACTCCAATTTAATCTTTGATACCAAATAAAATGTAAGTTTAATGAGTTTCATAAATGTTACCACTGATGTATCTCTTATTTTAATTCTTGCCATTCTATAAAATTTTTGCAGACAGCTTTTAAAGGAAGTCAAATCTAGCAGCAATCAAACTCTTCTGAGAACCACCAGGCTGTTCACTGCAGCTTGTATGTTCAGAAAATATACAGGTTGTGCTTGCTTGCATAAGTGGAAAAATAGACTGGATTTGATTTACCTTAAGAACGTGCTGACAGACAAATAGAGAGTGGCAGCAAAACAGATAATGAGTGACAGAAGACTGGACAGTTCTGAGATGCATCTGCAATTTATCTGCCTCTTGCCAGTGATAGAAAATGGGAGGAGTATTCACGCAGTTTATCTGTCTTACTGAAAATTAAACCTGAAAAAATAATTTCATGACATAGCTGAAGGCAGAACAACAGAAAATACAATAAGAATAAGGATCACTGAATTTTATCAAGCTGGTGTGACCACTCTGCAGATGAAACACAGTACCCTCAGTTAAATTTCCTGCTTTCAGCACATCTCTCTTACAGCAGCCTTTGGGACATACATACACCAATCTACTAACAGATAACTAATCATACAGGTATGCATTGTTCACACTTGCTTTTTTTTTTTTCTTGCCAACGGTCCCTTCTGCCAGTTCACAAAATAATGAGAAATAAGAGCATCAAAGGGAGCCCAAACTGAAGACTACGAGTTACAATACTGCTATCTAGAAATGTGTCAGTGCTGAACAAATTGGCCCAATGAGACTTTCTGAAAAACTGCAGTGTATTTACAAAAGCACAGTGCATTACAAAAGCACATTTCGAACACCACAAATATTTCTGCACTCTCATCATCTCTTCTCAAAAGTACAAGAGGTAAGTCACTCCCCCCAACCAAGATGGGGGTCACTCCCCCAACCAAACCCAGGGAGAAACCATCACCCTTCAGAACTCAGTTGTTTCTAGGGGACAAGCTAAAGATTCATCCATTGTTCCACCTCTTTTGACTTGTGCTTTCTCCAGGCAGGGGCACCAATTTCTGAGGCTGCAAAGCACGTGAACAGGACAAGTAGATGGAATCCTGTATGAATGTGTGACTGATCTACTCAAGTTCCAGCTCTGGAGGTAATGCGCGATAAGCTGCGTCAGTGGGATACTGTGGCTGCAATGATCAGTTCAAATCAGAAGTTGGCTTACACTTTGAAAATTGGATCTCTGCATTTAAACTACAAAGGTCACACCCTTTAAGCTTCTTGCATTTGAGGAAAGTTGAATTGCTAGAATGTAACATAAAATAAATATTTTAAGTCACTATATACATCATTGATTACAAGAACAGTAATCAGGATTAATCTGACCTTCCCACAGAAGTAAAAATCCATATTTTTTTACTTTATTACTTATAAAATATATATATATATATATTATATAAAGATATATTTTAAAAGAGTAGAAGAAAATGCAAAAGCTATGTTTTCTAAATACATGTATTTTGGTATTTATATCCTCATCTTTTTCAGCCTCTGTATCTTTCACGCCTGTCTCAAAATGCAATGAAGGAATACTAATCAAGGTGCATATTTAAATATGAATAAATGGCAATATTAAAAAGGAGGAAAGTGAATATACCACTGTTATAAATAATAGGTTTGTTTTCCCTCAAAAAAGGTTCATCTGAAAACTTTTCCACAGATGACAGAAATTTTCTGCATGAGTAACACACAGAAACTGACTCATACAACATTTGATATGAACACCCATCTTCCATAATTCTACTGAAAACATTGTTTAAAATAAATTAGGATCCCAAAAGATTTGAGTGTGAGAGAAGACTGCACAAAAATGCAATAAATTCTGCAGTGCTCATCCCAATAAATAAGGTATTCCAAAAGTATGGACATTCAAGATGTTCTACAAATGCGACATCAGATAACATCCTTCAAATTTAATATGATAGTATTCATCTTGCCAAAAAAAACGGCGAGTCAGACTACGCTTGCAGAACATCTTCTTAATCATAGTAATGCAATGCTGTTATCTCAGCTTTCTGAAATAACAAGGTGATACAAAGAAAAGTTAGAGGATACACTGTACAAAAACAATTACTCATCTTTTAATGCAGAAAAGAACCTGAGATGAGCCTCATATTTTTAGTCACTAATTTCAAAGCAATTCTTAAGGAAAAATATCAAACAAACAGCATATCCTGACTTCAACCCAGCTAACAGGTTTACAATTTAGATTTATGGTAGTATCCAGACATCAACAAATACATAGATATGTAGATGACATTAGGTGTCATCTTACAAAGCACTCTTCTAAATCGAACTCCATTAAAGTGTACAGCCTATTACTGTCTACAAAGATTATCCAACCTTTTTTTTAGATGTGGCTCAGCAACCATATTAGCCAGCTCCCATAGGACCCTGGGATGCATGTCATCTGGCCCCATAAACTTGTGTACATTAAGTCTTCTGAGTAGATCTTGGACTTGGATCTTAGACCTGCCTGGATGCCTACCTGTGCGACCTGCTGTAGGGAACCTGCTTTGGCAGGGGGTTGGACTCGATGATCTCTGGAGGTCCCTTCCAACCCCTACAATTCTGTGATTCTGTGCTTTTGTGAATTTCTCAGCCCTTATACTCCTGGCCTGCATTAGAAATAGTGTGGTCAGCAGGAGCAGGGAGCTGATCATCCCCCTCTACTCAGCACTGGTGAGGCTGCACCTCGAGTGCTGTGTTCAGTTTTGGGCTCCTCACTACAGGAAAGATGTTGAGGCCCTGGAACGTGTCCAGAGAAGAGCAACAGAACTGGTGAGGGGTCTGGAGCACAAGTCTTATGAGGAGAGGCTGAGGGAGCTGGGATTGTTCAGTCTGGAGAAGAGGAGGCTCAGGGGAGACCTCATTGCACTCTACAACCTCCTGAAGGGAGGCTGTGGTGAAGAGGGATTTGGCCTCTTCTCCCAGGCAACGAGCAGGACACGGGGTAATGGCCCCAAGTTGTACCAGAGGAGGTTTAGATTAGACATGAGGAAAATCTTTTTCTCTCAGAGAGTGGTCAGGCACTGGAATGGCTGCCCAGGGAGGTGGTGGAGTCGCCGTCCCTGGCAGTGTTCAAGAGGTGCCTGGACGATGTGCTGCATGATATGGTTTAATGCTTGTGGCAATGGTGATGAGGAGATGGTTGGACTAGATGATCTTATAGGTCGTTTCCAACCCTGTGATTCTATGATTCTGTAAGACCTCCCTGTTCTCACTATAGGTTCAGGTTACTGAATTACATAACAGAAAAATTATGGGATATCAATTATCTAACTTCAAGACTATTCAAAACAACAACAAAAAAATTACAACTGAAGAGATGTACAAACCTTTTAAGCATTAGGTAGTGACACTTCAATACATTCATTACTTTACTAAAGCAAAGTCATTAAGAATTCACTCTGTTTTTACTATCTGTTTTGAAGAAAGACAATGAAGCTGCAGAGACCAGCCTCAGAGCAGGTAAGACTGCACTGGGAGAGGGACGTAAAGCAAAAAGGCTGACCAAAAAGCTCTTTTTAGGGCATTTTTGAACCAGCAAAAGCAGTGTGCCGGTGCTGGGGGCTGACAGCAGCTGGCAGCTTGTGGGTGGGCTGCTAAAACACCAGGGGTAGAGCTGGCACAGCTCACTCTTATCTCTGAGATTAACCTTGACCCTTTTTCTGCGAGGCTAAAAGCAGCCCTCGGAAGGGAGAAAGCTAGCTTCTGCCCACCTAATATGCCTGGTGAGAAAAGGTGAGAAAAGAGGGCTACTGCCCACAGATACAAGGGAGAGAAGGAAGAGTGTGACAGCAGCCCACACTGCCCATTACTGCATCAGTAGGTGTGGGAGATGGGTCTTATGGCAGGACACATCCATATTCTTGTGTTTTCTCAGGAGACCGCTCTCCTACTGTCTGACACAGAGACCGCAGGTTCAAACATGATCTTTAACAGACAGCGGGCTTACTCCAAGAAAACTGTGGTGATCCAGACAGAGGGCATGCCCAGAAATGTGGCGGTTCAAGTCTCTGGCTGCAGGGAGTGCCTGAGCCTGCTGCTGCTAAGGGAGGATGGGAGGGATGCCACCTGCAGAAGGTGTGAGCAGGTAGACGAGTTTCCTCAGCCTGGTGATGGAGCTTAGGGAGGAGGCAGAGAGACTAAGAACCATTAGAGAGTGTGAGAAGGAGATAGCCTGGTGGTGTGACTCTCTGCGAAAAAGCAGCAGAGATTGCAACCCCCAAACTGTGGTGGACCCTCTCCTTTGCTGTGGTCAACCTGAGAGAGCCGACTTGAGAAGAGAGGAGGCGTGGCAGCAGGTCCCACCTCAGCGATGCAGGCAGCGCCCATCCCAACCTACCTCAGTTCCTCAGAAGCCTCTAAGTAACAGGTTTGATGCCCTGAAACTGGAGGGTGAGGTGGCTGAGAATGAGGTGGAGGAACAGCCTTCAAGCTTTTCTAAAGAGAGGCAGTTGGTTCCATGCTTGAAGACTGCCTCCACCAATACAGAAAGGAGGGTGATAGCTGTAGGTGACTCCCTTCTAAAAGGAACTGAGGGCCTGATATGTTGGCCTGACTGCACCTGGAGGGAAGTGTGTTGCCTCCCTAGGGTACAGGTCAGGGATATCTCTAGAAAGCTTCCTGGGCTTATTTGCCCACCTGATTACTATTCCTTACTGGTAGTTCAGGTTGGCAGTGATGATGCTGCTGAGAGAAGCCTGTGGGCTATCAAAAATGACTTGAGGGTACTTGATGGAGCGGGCGTGCAGGTGGTTTTCTCTTCTATTCCTTCAGTGGCGGGGAAGGACACTGAGAGGATCAAAAAAAAGCCCCCCTCATAAATAAATGGCTTAGAGGTTGGTGTAGGCACAAGAATTTTAGTCTTTTTGACCACACCATGGGGCAATTTACTTGGCTCCTGGCTTGACAGCTGCAGATGGAACTCACCTGTCTGCAAGAGGTAAAAGGATTCTAGCCCAGGAACTGGTGGGCCTCATTGAAAGGTCTTTACCCCAGGTAAGAAAGAGGAAGGGGACAAAACGAGGGCCACTGGGATTGAGCAGGTAGTTCGAGGCTCAAAACAGAGCTTGACAAGTGATGAGGGTGGAGTTCGAAGGGATGGAGAGTGGCAGGGGGATGCTGCTTCCCTAAAGTGTATGTACATTAATGCACGCAGTATGGGAAACAAACAAGGACGAGTTGTAGATCTGCATGCAGTTGTATGGCTACAATCTCACTGCAATCACGGAGACATGGTGGGACAGCTCGCATGACTGGAATGTTGTCACGTAGGGCTATGTGCTTTTTAGGAAAGATTGGCTAGTGAGGCGGGTGGTGGAGCTGCTCTTTATGTGAGAGAGCAGCTAGAATGTACTGAACTCCACCAGGGGAGAGTGATGTAGCAGTGGAGAGCTTGTGGGTGAGAACCAAGGGGAGGACTGTTATGGCTGACACTGTTGTGGGGGTGTACTCCCTGATGAGGAGGAGGAGGTTGATGACGCCTTTCACAAGCAACTGGAAGTAGCGTGACAATCCCAGGTGCTGCTGCTTATGGAGGACTTCAGTTATCCAGATATTTGCTGGATAAGCAACATGGCCAGGCACGCGCAGTCCAAATGGTTCCTGCAATGTGTTGAAGACAATTTTCTGATGCAGGTGGTGGAGGAACCGACAAGAGGAGGGGTGTTGCTGGACCTTATTCTAACTAATAAGGAAGGGCTTGTCAAGGAAGTAAAGGTCGGGGTCAGCTTGGGTTGTAGTGATCATGAGATGGTGGAGTTCAAGATCTTGAGTGGAAGAAGCAAAGCAAAAAATAGGATTGCTACCCTGGATTTTAGGAGAGCCAACTTTGATCTCTTCTAGGACCTACTTGGAGCTATCCTGTGGGCTTGGGTGTTAGAAGGTAAGGGGACCTCTGAGAGCTGGTCAGCATTTAAACAGCTCTTCTTCCAGACTCAGGATCAGTGTGTCTCTGTGAGCAAGAAATCAGGAAAGGGTGGCAGGAGACCTGTGTGGATGAGCAAGAAGCTCATGCACAAAATCAAAGGAAAGAAGAAGGTCCATGAAATATGGAAAAAGGGTCTGACCACTTGGGAAGAATATAGGAACGTTGTCAGGGTCTACAGGGATGTGATGAGGAAGGCTAAAGCCCACCTGGAATTGAATCTGGCAAAGGTGATAAAGGATAATAAAAAAGGTTTTTTAAAGTACGTTAACAGTAAAAGGGAGACTAGGGAGAATGTGGCTCCCCTACTAAGTGAGGGAGGTGTTCTGGTAACGGGGGATGCTGAGAAAGCGGAGATACTGAATGTCTTCTTTGCTTCTGTCTTCAGTGCAAAAGCTCCCCCTCAGGAATCCTGGACCCCGGAGGTTAGTGAGAGAATCTGGGGAATGGAAGACCTCCCTTCTGTCAGGGAAGAGGCAGTTCAAGAGCGCCCAGGTACCACCAATGTTCACAAATCCATGGGACCCAAATGGGATTCATCCACGGGAGCTGAGGAAGCTGGCAGAGGTGACTGCTGCACCGCTTTCGGTCATCTTTGAGAGGTCATGGAAAATGGCGGAGGTGCCTGAAGACTGGAGGATAGCCAATGTCACTCCGGTTTTCAGAAAGGGCAAGAAGGAAGATCCAGGTAATCATAGGCCAGTCAGCCTCACATCTGACCCTGGAAAGGTGATGGAACAACTTGTGCTGGATGTCATCTCCAGACAACTGGAAGAAAAGGAGGTTATCAGGAGTAGTCAGCACGGGTTCACCAGGGGGAGGTCATGCTTGACCAACCTGGTAGCCTTCGATGATGTTGTCTCTGGCTGGGTGGGTGGGGGGAGAGCAGTGCATGTAGTCTACCATGATTTCAGCAAGGTGTTTGATACTGTCTACCATTACCTCCTTGTAACAAAACTGAGGAAGTGTTGGATAGACGAGTGGACAGAGAGGTGAGTTGAGAACTGGCTGAGTGGCAGAGTGCAGAGGGTTGTTGTTGGCAGTGCAGAGTCCAGTTGGAGACCTGTAACCAGTGGTGTTCTCAGGGGTCTGTGCTGGGTCCGGTCTTGTTCAACACCTTCATCAATGATCCTGATGAGGGGATAGTGGCCACTCTCAGCAAGTTTGCTGATGATACGAAGTTGGGAGGATTGGCTGACACACCTGAAGGCTATGCTGCCATTCAGCGAGACCTGGACAGGCTAGAGAGCTGGGCAGTAAGAAGCCAGATGAGGTTTAACAAAAGCAAGTGTGGAGTCTTACACCTATGGGAGGAATAATTGCATGCACTGGTACAGGCTGGGGGATGCCCTGCTGGAGAGGAGCTCTGCAGAGAGGGATTTGGGTGTCCTGGTGGATGACAGGTTGGCCATGAGCCAGCAGTGTGCCCTTGTGGCCAAAAAGACCAATGGCATTCTGGGATGCATTAAAAAGAGCATAGCCAGCAGGTCGACTGAAGTAATCCTCCCCCTCTACTCTGCACTGGTAAGGCCTCATCTGGAGTACTGCGTCCAGTTCTGGGCTCCCCAGTACAAAAAAGACAGGGATCTCTTGGAAAGAGTCCAGCAGAGGGCCACAAAGATGGTGAAGGGCCTGGAGCATCTCTCCTATGAAGAAAGGCTGAGTGAACTGGGTCTGTTCAGCCTTTTGAAAAGAAGACTTAGAGGGGACCTGATCCAGGTCTATAAATATCTAAGGTGTGGGGGGCAGACTGCTTTCATCAGTGTGTTGAGACAGGACAAGGGGTAACGGCTGGAAACTGCAGCACAGGAAGTTCCACACAAATGTGCGCAAGAACTTCTTTACAGTGAGGTGACGGAGCACTGGAACAGGCTGCCCAGGTAGGTTGTGGAGTCTCCTTCTCTGGAGATGTTCAAGACCTGCCTGGACACCTACTTGTGCAACCTGGTGTAGGGAACCTGCTTTGGCAGGGGGTTGGACTCGATGATCTCTGGAGGTCCCTTCCAGCCCCTACAATTCTGTGATTCTGTGATTCTGTAATTCTGTGATTCAGCTGCAGTGAAGACAATACCTACTTAAATGAATGATCTATACCTAAACTACCATCCAGCAGAATCACATAAATTGTTAACAACTAAAAAATACCTCAGGACTATCTGCTCTGACTTATAGCATCAGGATAACAGATGTCATGTCACCCAAGCAAGTGGGTCATCACACAGCTTTCCACAGAAGACAGTTAAAAGAAACTATTTTCTCCTTTGGTATTACATGTTTTTAAAGGTTGCTGAAGCAGAGCTTGAAAGCAGGATGAAAATAAAACTACAACCTTGTCAACTATCTTCAAATTTATCACATGAGCAAGGAAATGGAAAAATGCATTTCCATCTTCTTGAACTTTCCAGATAATGTTTCCCATAACTTCACTCAAAAAGTTTTATCATTTTTTAGTTTCAAGTTGGACATTGACAGAACTCTGAAATTAAATGCAATAGAACTGTATGTGTTTGAAGACACTGCTTTCTGAAGCGATGTCTCTAGCCATTTGAGAATGCTATACAGTGGTAACAAATGATTATTTTTCTTGAACTTTTAAAGCATGATCTGGAGTGCAATTCAGTTGAACTCAATATAAGCAGAAGTTGTTTTTATCATATAACTTTGAGATGTAGAGACCTGCAGCACTTCAGTTTTACACTGCCAGCAATGATAGTCTGATACACATCATTCCAACAAAGCCATGTTTTTCAAAGTTCAAAACAAAGTAATAGATAAACATTCAAGTTCATCAATACAAATGAAGGAGGATGCATGTAGATAAATCTACACAATTCTCTATTCTCTATTACTCAAAGATGCACTTGATTAGAAAACAACCAATGGTCTATAGAACACTTGCCTAATGGTCTGATGTTCTCCCATCTCAAACATCTGGACACATGTTGTTAATGTAACATATGGGAAATCAGAACACTTTCCAATGTAAATGGACTGTGGTTAATCAAACCTATTCAAAAGGCATCAAGCACAGAGCATCATCCACTACCTACCTAGTAGTATTCAGCCAAAACTGTGTCTATGTTGAGAACAGACATTCCTCAGATCTCTGTTCTCTACCTACCACTACATCCACTTCTGCATGACAACATTCTCAGCTACTCCAAAACGCTTCATAAAGTCATGATATATTTATCACTGTGTTTTGGTAAACTATTTTGCACAAGATGCTGCACAGCCATCTCATACACAGGGACTACATGCTTCTTGCTCTAGCCTCACCAGAGTTAGCTGGAGTCAGCAGACACACATACAAATGCTACACTCACAACATTTCTTTAAAGATGTATTAACCTGTGCTCTATCTTCAACTTTGAATTCACGATTCACTTTAGTACAGTTCTGTCCAATTAAGATGCATTCATTCCATTAAAACTGTATTCGTAGTCCCTTTTTATTCATCACTCTTTTTCTGGCGCCTTACTATTTTCTAAAATAACACTTTTTTGAGTTGCAGTGTTGTTATACAGTATTACATCAACTAAAACTTCCAAAGTAGTCCAGCATCACCTCACACAAACCTTATTATGCTCAACAGTATCATTAATATGTTCCAGGTGACATTTTTCCTCTCCTTCTATTCTTTTTGTCACTTTATTGAAGTTTCAGCATAATTAGTTGAAGGGCTTTGAAAATAAGTTTTGTTAAAAAGCTTACATCTCAAAATGGTAACAGGACAGGAAAAGAAAAGTGCACTCATTTAGCAAACAAACAAATGAAAAAAAACCCAAACTCACTCTGCACTCTCTAATGTTGTCATTATCAAGCACAGGTATCTGAGGGAAGCTGCAAAAGTAATGCCTGTTCTTTTATTATGTTGGCCCACATCAGAGTCGTGGCAGTAGAGGTTGAATCTTACCGCCAATATTCTGTTACATTTTTTTGCTGTCTGACAGACGGCAGCAGAGAGATAGTCTGACAAAATGGTGTCTGACATGGAAGAGCATATGGAGCAAAGGCATGTCATTGAATTCATCCATACAGAAAAAAAATGGCACCCACATTCACTGATGCCTGCTGAATGTTTATGGAGAACAGTGGATGTAAGCACAGTGAGTCAGTGGGTGGTGTGTTTCAACAATGGCAACAGCAACGTGAAAGACATGCCACTTTCCAGATGTCCATGCACAACTGCCACACCATGAAAAGAGTGTCTTGATCAGCTCATCCGCTCCGATTAGCAGGTTACCACCACGGAACTGTGTACAAATCTGAATAGTGTTTTCAATGCACTGAAAAAATGGTGGCAACGTTGGAATATCACCGGGTTTGCACTGGGTCTGTCCGACGCATAGTCATGCAGGACAGAAAGAATATTGTATGCATATTTCTTAGGATCTACTGAACAAATACAAGACCAGAGGTGATAGTTCTCCGGCTCGCATCATCACCAGTGAAGAGGTGTCACCACTATGAATCAAGAGTTCATGCAATTCATGGAGTGGCCACATACGAAGAAAAAGTTCAAGATGCAGCCCTCATCATGTAAAGTGATGTGCAGTGTTTTGGTATAGGAAAGGTAATCATTCTGGATTTCCTGGAACCCAGACAAACCCATCAATTCTGACTGCCATATCACAATGCTGACTAAGCTGAAGGCTCAAACTTACAGCGTCAGGCCAGAGAAAAAGACAGTTCTCTTGTAACATAATTGCATTTGTTGTAGTTTCCATGGAAATACATAGGATGCATTACTTCCAGAGTAACAGCTGAAACAAACGACAAGGCCAACCTATCCATTATATGCTCTCTTGTGCCTAAATCTAGAACACAGTATATAGTTTAGCTATTAAAGCCCATTTTATAGAACACAAAATACATTCATGAGTATTAGGAATGCGCATCAGAAAGGAGAATTAAATACTATTCCTCACAGTACTCCATTTTTAGTATCACCACAGTCTCATTTGTAGCAAAATATGTATTGGACTAAAGAGAAGAAAACACAGACTGCAACATGAGCAAGGTCAGTACATTGTTTTACAGCAATGATTTCACTTCATTTATATAATGTTAGAAACATCCCTTAAAACAAAGTTTTACATGTAGCCATTAAGAAAGAGCATGTGCAACAATGTGACTAAAAAGTTTTACTTGTCATGGTTCACCTGGTTGGGCCTACTTCATGACAGGGAACAAAAGGCCCACGGATCTACCAGGAAAGGGGGGGTGGGAGGAAGAGAAAAGGTAGGAAGATCGGCCTCAATGAAGAAAATGAGGGAAAAATTCAAATTACTGAATAATAGAATATGAGATAATACCAAATCAAAAGCATAACCAGCAGGTCGACGAAGGTGCTCTTGCCCATCTACACTGTGCTGGTGAAGCCTCACCTGGAGTGAGGCATCCTCAGTACAGGAGATGACACAGACCTGTTGGAACAGATCCAGAGCGGGGCAGCAGAAATATTCTAACGAATGAAACACCTCACCTGTGAGGATGGGCTGAAGGAGCTGGACCTGTTCAGCCTGAATAAGAGAAGGCTGCAAGGTGACCTGATAGCAGCCTAAAGGGGAGATACAGGAAAGAAGGGGACAAACGGGGTCTGTGGCGACAGAACAAGGGGAAATGGCTTCAAGCTCAAAGAAGATAGATTTGGGAGATTTAAGGATAAAATCTTTTGTAGTAAGGGTGGTGAGGCACTGGAACAGGTTGCCAGTGATGCAGTTGATGCCCCATCCCTAGAGACTTTCATGGCGAGGCTGGATAAGGCCTTGGGCAATCTTAGCCGTGGTGTCCCTGTTCATTGCAGGGGAGCTGGACTAGATGGCCCTCAGAGTCCCTTCCAACTTTAAGGATTCCTCGACTCTATGATAATACAATATAATTGGAACTGAAGCTAACAAATCAAATAAAATTACAGAGCATCTGAAACCAAAGGCCTCACTCTAATGCTGTAGGTGAAACGGCCAAGGAGCAGAGGCAGCAAAGCAGACAAAAAGAGACAGTCTCACAACTCCCAGTAAGTTCTGCCTTTCCCTCCAAACGGAAAATGGGAACAGAACAATGCAGTCTTCTGGGAGCTGCAGTTCACTCCTCTCTTCTGAGATCAGGTGACCAGAACTATTAACAATTACAGAACTACAGCATTATCTCTTCAATTGCTAGCGCATTGTGATGTAGAATGCCTCACAAATCATGAAACCATGACATCATTCTAACACAAGCAGTACACACTGAAATTGGACCCTAGTGTTTTAAGCACTTGACACAGCAACATTACTGCTTTGAAATACCCAGGTTTAGTTTGCTTTATATAAATGCTTTTAATTCAGTGACAAATGAAAAAGTATTTTAGAAAGAAATCTAATTATTTCAAATTTCACTGAACACTTCCTGAAGCAAGTTCAATTAGGTAATTTCCTTTCACTGTATAAACAGCAAATTTACAACATACCCTGATTACTGGATCTAGTGTAGAGGCCCAAAAAATAAAATAGAACAAAACAAAAAAAGCGAGCCTTTTCAGATAGATTCTTCTCAGAGGTTGGTAGCAACTGAGCACTGCCACTAAGGAGCAAAAAACCACCCTGGAAGATACCTCTAGACTTTTATAAGCAAGCAGCAGTGCTAAAGAATCATTCCAATCCAATCACAGAATCACAGAATCACCACATCCGTAACACTGAATTCCTACTGCCCTGTACTTTATGTCTTCTAGTCACATACACCCCTTCCAGACACACAGCGTGACATATAGATGGCATGGCAAACAACTTTTCCACTTTTTTCTGTTTTTGTTTTTGTAAAGGAGGATGTTTGAGTATGTATCTCTTATAAAATGTTCCAGTTATTATTATATATAAATGTAAAAGTAAGCTACATGAATTTCTGAAACACTTTCAGATCCTCAGGTCAGATGATCCACATATTATTTGACCACACTTCATTAAATGGTCTCTTTTTTCACTGATTTATATATAATGAGAGGCAACTGTAACAAAGGAATCCCTTAAATGTTTTACTGTCCTCAGAAGTGTACAGTTCATTCTTCTGTTTAACCATATTTACAGATAGCTTACTACTACTGGTCTTGCAGTTCGTACAGCTACTGTATTGTGTGTTTTTATTTCAGAAGATCATGTACAATTCTTAACTGTAGCAGATCAGGGATTTTCTAACAGACTATTACCTCCTTTCCAAAATAATTTTAGAAGTTGATTTACTCAGTCACATTTTACTTGGTCACATTTTTGCACAACGTTATGTTCAAATAAGAAAGCAACAAGAATGGAGACACAAATTTCAAATACGTCCCAAACAACTTCCTACTTGCAAGAGGCTTAAAAAAGGATACTAAAAAGTTTCCTTCCATTGGATCAATTCTTAAAACACTGGTCTGTTAAAACTTTCCTAAATTTGAAGTATATATCAGCTGGAAGTACCAGGACCACATCTCAGCTTCTGCATGCTTTTACATATACATAAGATGATATATAGTAAGTTTTGTATGGAAATTAATTTATGTTCAGTATTTCATATATGCATACATACATATACATACACATATATGTGCACACACACTTTCATTTACTTCATTAAAAGGAAGTCTAGCCTTGCCACTCCTTTTTTGCTGTAAGAGCGTTCAGCTGTTCTAACGTTTCCAATACTATGTTGCTACAAAGAGTTAAGAAGAAGACAGAATGGTGTTCATGCTGTACAGGATGAAGCCAGGCCAGTGACTGGTAAATCTAGACCTGTGTCAAGGCTCTGATATCAGCTGTGCACAGCCAACAAGCCTACACAACTGCTCCAGTAAGTCCAGAGCAGGTAACCTGTTAACAGAGGAAAACAGCAGAGCGCACAATGTTTTTGAAGTCTACTGAAAGTAATATATTACACAAAGCATGCAATAACTGTGAAAATTTTCCTGTGGTAAAAAATGTCAAATCATTCATCTCAATTTAAGAAAGCAACAGCTGAAATTTACAGTCTACACCTGGGGTATGTAATAACATGAATAACACATAGTCAGCTTCAAACAATTTAAGAGCTCAGAAAAGTAAAAGTAACTGACATGATCTTTGAAAAAGCTATAAGCCATTCAGTAATCATATTCTGACTAATTAGTATTTCCTACCAACATGTTAAATGATCGCAACTCCTATTTTCAGAAAAACTGCTCTTTCCTGTATTTAAAGAACTCTGTTCTTCACTTCATACAATAATTTTTAATACATATAAATGAATTAAAGAAACACTGAGAAACATCCATAAGAAGTCAATTTGACAGTTTCTTGCTCAGTCATACTCAAAAAGCTTATAAGCATCTGAAATTAAGTTATAATAGATTTCAGTTTATATAACAAATCATTATCTAAATTATCAAGAGTTAATCTCTCTATGAAAGAATTGAAAGATACCTATTTCTACTATAAAACAGCGAGCATGAGCTTTTTCCAGTTTTAACCTCAGCCAAGTCTGCTGAACCTTAACTCTGGTCCAAATCAGCAGAAAATAAAAACTCACAACTTCAAAAAGGAGACAACAGCTATTCTTAGACTTCTGCGCGATCATAAATACTGTAAGAGCACACTACCTGTAAATATGTACTTACTGTCAACTATCATTACTGAACTCAGTTGGGAACTGTACAATTTCAGTTTTCATACATTAGAATTTGCATATATTGAGAATTGGTGTCTGCTACTTATAACGTATTTTAAAACAGACTCCATTCTAATAATCTTATAAACTAAATAAGTTTCTTCACTATACTGGAACAGAAATAAAGGCTACAAAAGATTAGAGAAGTCATCCTCCCAAGGCTCTATGACTTAAGACCAAACTGGCAAAGAAAAGCCTTTGTTCAACTTTTTAGAGAGAGAATATTGCTACAACTTTGCAATATAAAAATGCTCATGTCCAAGAACTATATAACTTTTATATTTTTCCTTACTAAAACTTAGATAAAAATACAAAATAATGAATCTCAGTGTCACATTTGAACATTTGAAAGGTACCAACATCCTGGTTACAAAACTGAAAATGAAATGGCTAATCAATAAAACCAAACAATACAGCACATGAAATTGTAGTCAAAAGTCAGATATTTCTTTGTCACTTAAGTGCTAAAAACTCAATTTTTCTAAATATTATGGAAAATGCTACTGTAGTAAGTTTATATTCAAAAAGTGCTAGAAATTTGGTAAACCATCTACTTTGTCCACCGTTCTGTCTTCCAGTAAATTCCTACCTTCATTCACAACTAGTTTTCTTAAGGACAAATGTGCTTCTGGAAATTCTTCTATTACTACATAGACATTTCTACAGCCTGGTGTGATAACCAGGAGTAATCTAAACTTGTAGAAGATGAGATAAGTGTGACGACACATCACTCAAATCAGACAGATCTAACTAACACACACAGCATCCTAGATTAATTAACAGCAAGGGTCAGCACCTTCTTATCTTCTGCTACAAGCTGAAATAGCTCTTACGACACAGATTGTTGTCAAGTCAATGTAATTCCCCAAATTCTGAAATTACAGCTTGTTTGTGCTGTGGTCTAACATGACAGGTGCCTCAGCACCACAAAGCCATTTATTCACTCCCTCCTTACAGTGAGATGAGGGAGAGAGAAAAAAAAAAAAAAAAAAAAAAAAAACAGCAAAGTAGAACTCTGGTTGAGATAAAACTATTTACTACAATAAAGGAAAAGGAAAATACTTATAATATACATATCAATATAGATAACTAGTGATACACAAGGAAATGCCCACCACCCCCTGACCAATGCCCGGTTAGGTTCTCTGAGCAGCAGAAGAGAGGGAGGTGCGCTCCCACCCTCTTCAAAACTCCTTCCACATGATGTCATATGGTATGGAATATCCATTTGGCCAGTTTAAGTCAGCTGTACTGATTCTGATCCCTCCCAGCTCCTTGGACCCTTCAATGCAAATGGCCTTGGCATTATATATCACTGCTTAGCAGAAACTGTGAACATTGGTCTGTTATCAACATTGTTTTTCTCCTAGAACCAAAACAGCATCATACCAGACACTCCTAAGGAAACAATTCTGCCACAGCTGAAACGAAGACAATATGACTCTGAATTAAAAGACAGTACTTGTGAGCATTCTGTGGCAATACAGCACAGACGCAAGAACAGTCTGATAAGTTGAACATACTTTACAACTGCTATTCATGCCTGTAAGAATAGGCAAAAGCTTTCATATCCTTTAATATTAAAGAATTAGAACTACTAAAAAAGGAATGCTATTAAGTTGCTCAAATTAAACATTTGAAATATTTAATTTTCATTCCTTGAAAATCTAGTCATGGTATATAAGGCAGATAAATACACATTATTAAGCCAGTAAGGAATCAAGGGAAGCACTTCTTTCATTTGCCCTGTGGTTTTATGATCTTCGTTATCAGTATTCCACATCATCACATCATGTAGTACACTGGCAGTCTCAGATGAGAAGAAATGTACTACAAGTCCCAGAAAACTCTGCTGTTCTGTTTCTGTTTTTCAGATGCTTGGAATGATAAAACTGCATGGAGGTCATGAGACTAGCTCTCTTTGCTCCCTGGTGGATCAGAGTAAGAACCTCGGTTCCCAGAAATTCTCTCATTTATTTGATTAGCTTTAAACCCAATTAACTTATATTTCTGCTATTATAATTAGTAGATTAGCTTTCCTCCTAAAATCATTGCCACTGTTTTTTTTTTCTTCCTTTCCTCTTTGCTCCCCCACCCCCTTTTTGGGCTGGTGGGCCTACAGAACTGCTTTTTAACATTAGCAAAATTGAGGTCTGTGCCATACAGAGAGTCACATAGTGCTGTAGCTAGCTTTGACCTTCATAGATCAGATTACAGGCCAGGCAGTCTGCTAGACACTGGACACTGTATTGAGTCTTTTTCTTTTGGTACCATGCCAACTATGAAGTTCTTTATTTTAGAAACAGTATATAATCGACTAAAGGCCGTTACATTCAGAATTTTTACTCTCGGAACCTGGTTTCTTATTAAGTTCACCATTCTCTGTATTGGAGTTATATATACAACATAACCAATTGAGAGCACTGACAGAGTCATCTACCTGGCACCTGTATGCAATGCTGTACGATCAGAGTATTGACAGTTACATCCCAGAGCAAATAGCTAATTTTACAGACAACACAATGTTTAAACAGGTTTCCAGGTTCTCTCAGTTCCTTATACATTTTTGGAATGCTAAATTGATGATTACGTTACCAACCTCCCTGAATGTATTCTTCCCCATTCACTCCACCTAGAGGAAGCCTTCTCCAAACCCAGAGATTACTGAGTGGCAGGGAATATGGAAGGGTTCAGGAAAAACCTTAGAGGGATGAGGACCACACATCATGGGATTTCATTCTTGAACACCTGTGGAACCCCAAGAACCTAAGAAAGTATTTAAGTCAGAGATGCTGCATCTTAGGTAGATCTGAGGAGTTATGACTTATTTGAGGTTTGGCTTGTGCTTACCAAGCTCTATATAAAACTATTCTGGAGAGAGAGAGAGAGCTTCTGAGCTGAGATCCAAGCCAACAGGAGAAGACTCCAAGCCCAACTGGAGGGAAAGAGCATTGGAACTGCACAACCTGATCAACCATAGGAGGCACCAGTATGAACGCCAGTTGTCCCTGGGGAGAGACAGAAATGGGAACAGGTGTCATTGCATCTAGAGCAGAAAGTAGTAGCAGAGTAAGCAGAGGATGATCCAGGCAAGAAGTCCTCCTCAAAACCACCGTTATTGAGAAAGGCAAAAGAAAAAATAAAAGACAAGGAGAGGAGAGCAAGGAGGATTAGGCCCCTGTTATCGTAACTCCACCAGTTAAATAATAAACACTAAGCCTACATTTGTAATAGAAATAGAATAAACCTTTTCCATACACTCAGTATTTGTACTATTGCAAAAAATAAACAAATAGATACATATTGCTGCACACTTTTATTCACACTCCTTACACTAGTTAATTTCCAATCCATGCAACCATAAGTTCCTTCTTACTGTTTTGTCATTCTCCCAGTTAATTCAGCTCAGGCAAAAAGAGCAAGCCTACTTTCATATACAGTCAAAAGTGCTTTCCATATTACATTAATTTGCTCCTTGCAGCCAATACTATACTCTTCTGCATACAAGAGGATAAACACAAGACCAAAGGTCCAAAAGGCAACAAGGCTGAAGAAAGGCTTGGAGAATATGCTCTATGAGGAGCTACTAAAGGAACTGGGGCTGTTTAGTTTGGGAAGAGGAGGCTGAGGAGAGGCCTTATTGCTCTCTTCCAATATCTGAAAGGTGACTGCAGCAAGGACGGGGTTGGTCTCTTCTCACTGGAGACAGGTGACAGGATCAGGGGAAATGGCCTCAAGTTGTGCCAGGAGAGGTTTAGGTTGGATATGAGGAAAACCTTCTTTACAGAAAGGGTTGTTAAGCACTGGAATAGGCTTCCCAGAGAGGTGCTTAAGTCACCATCCCTGGATGTGTTTAAGGCCCTTTGGATGTGGTGCTCAGGGACATGATTTAGGGAAAGGTTCTTAGGGTCGTATGGCTAGGTTGCAGTTGGACTTGATTATCTTTAAGGTCTTTTCCAATCTGAGCAATTCTATGAGTCTGATTCATACACATTCTTCTATCTTCACCTTTCTGCCTTTGTAGACTTCACGAACCTGAACACTTTCATGAATCCTCCATTTCCTGATGAAGTATGGAAAATTTTACTGCTGTCTGCTGTTACTTACTGGACCAGGAATCTGACAGCGCATAAAATTAGCTATCTTCTAAATTTCAATGTTGAAATCCAGTGGCTATAGATATTTGTCAAAGAATGGAAATGGACATTACAAGGTCAAAACTATTTTTAATGGAGATTTCAGAATATATTTTCCTTCTCGAAATGCAGAGAAATTACATTAAACTAGAGAATCATAGTCATCACCATTAGCTATGTATTTTTGCCAGCAGTGAACAACAGCCTGCATACCACACTCGTACACATCTGCACCAGCAGAGTTGACCCATAGTCGTTAACATCTCTGCTGAAATGCATTGCCCACTGCCTGTCACATTGTGCTCACATGCACTGCTTGGTCTCCATAAACATTCAGCAGGTGACTAAGTGTCAGTGGGTGCCATATTTTATGCATGGACAAATTCAATGACACACCTCTGATCCACAAACACTTCTGTGTCAGATGCCATTCTGCCAGACCACTCCTCTGCTGCCATCTGTCACTCATCAACAAAAAGTAATAGCATATTGTCTGGTTCACCCTCTACTGTTATACTGCCACATTCCGTCTCTAACGTCTTGGGCCAACTTAATAAAATAGGAAAGACTACTTTCAGAGCATCCCTTGCACAACCTGAACCTCATAAGCCACAGTTTGGAATAGAACATTTCCTTTGGAAGGGACCTTCAAATGTCATCACATCCAACTGCCAGAACACTCCAGAGTTGAGTAAAATTTAAACTCAGTTAAATCTCTTGAACACTTACAGGTCTACGGCATGAACCACTTGCCAGGAAGCCTCTTCTAGAGATTGACCAGCCTCACAGTAAAGAAATTTCTCCTCATGTTCATTCTGATCCTCAGCTGGCATGGCCCTCTGCCATTTTTGTGCATCCTGCTATTAGTTCCCATGGAGAACAGATGAGCATTTCCCTCTACTTTCCTTCTCAGGGAGCTGCAGAAAACAATGAGGTCTCCTCTTGGCCTCCTCCAAACTAGACAGCCAAGTGTGCCCTGCTTCTCCTCTTAAGACATGCCTTTCAGCCCTCTTACCAGCTCTGTGGCTCTTCTCATGGAGTTGACCAGATCAATCTATGTCCGTGACAGGGGCGACAGGCCTCTGCCCTCCCCCCCCACCCCAGTCCCACAAAAATGGGAAGGAAGGAAGGAAGGGAGGGAAAAAAGCAGCGGCAACAATCTATGGAGGAAAACTTATTTTACTATAATATCGGAATACAAAATAACACAATATATACAATTTAGTTGAAATTGAGATTAATAAATCAAACAAGATAAGAGAGAGAGAGTTCCCAGGACTGAGTCAAACCTGAAAAGCTTGGAACGGCTAGGAAAGCACCTCCAGCACCCACTGCAAGGCAGCAAGAGAGCGCCCCCCCCACCCGGAAGGGCCAGATCCTGTGACTGCTGTAATGTACAGGGATAGGTACCTGGAATTGGGGCAGTGACATTTTAATGCCCCGTACACTACATGATGTTTTGATGTGGAATACTGAAACCATAAAAAACAAAAACAAAAACATAGAACCATGACACATACTCAAACCCATTAACACATTTTTAACATTGTAGAAACTAGAAATGCAGAAAATATTCAAGGCAAGGCCATAGTAATACTAAACAGAGGGAGAAACACATCTTCTGACTGTTCAATTCACCCAAAATTCATTGTACCTGCAAAATGCATTGATAGATGCATTATATTGCCTTGAGCTATTGACACAAACCCACTTCCATCATCTCTGTAACTGTCCTTCTATTACCTGTAGGTTACAACTACACTTCCCCTCAAAATTAGGCATTATCTTTCCACCATTGAACAGAGGATAACAAATCTTCAGTAAGTCTAATGATCATGCCTAACCAGAGTGTGGCTTGCTTAATTTGCAAGTTGAGCATACTTTTGGCTCAACTTTGGATCCCCTAAAAACCTGAAGTCCTCTTCTGGCTCTTCCTCATCCAGTCCCTTAGAACTTAGCAATAATTTCTGTTTAACTCATGAAATTTCACAATGCCCAATCCTCAACTGTCTCAAGGCTGCTATTACATTTCTCTTTAAAATTCTTCTGTACTGCACCCCACTTTTTCCCCTCCCTGCTAATTTGCAGAGGGTATTTTCCTCCTCAGCAACCAGGCTCTGATAAACAATTCTGGATCCAGTATTGGACACCTTGAGTACACCACTTTTCACCAAACACTAATTAAACACAGAACCATAAGTTACTGCCCATGAGGCACAGTAGTTCAGGCATTTTCCAGGCTACCTAGCATATTGTTCATCAAGTATTCAGCATGAGAATGACACGGAAAAATCAAGTAGTTTTCTAAAGTGAGAGCATACTCAATCCAGCTCCAAATAGAAATATGTTTTTAAAGCCTGTGTTAGAATTGCCTGAAGCAATTTCACCACTTAGAGAAAACATACAATACTCAGATTATCTTGTTACTGTTTTCATTAGGCAATTTTACTGTATTTCCTGCAATAACAAAGAACTGTCCCAGTTCAAACCACTGTATGAAATGATTTTTGGATCTATTTTGTTCCTCCGCCTTACTAATGAACTAAAATACAATTCATTTTGTACAGGCAAATGAATACAAGTTTCAGTGTTTATAGCAAAGAATGCAGAAATCCAGTTTGGAAACTAATTTGAATACTCTTTGCCTTTAGGAAACCAAGAGAACTTTTCCCAACCATGGTCAATTTCTGATGCAGTCAAAGCATATTATCTGCACTTGCAATTACTCTCTGAATGTAAAGAATATCATCATAAAGTAAGTAGGCAGTCTGAGTCGGAGATCTTCCTTCCTGTTCTTTTTGAAATTCTGAAATATCTCCATCTTCTTCAGCAATAACATAATAAAATTCAAAATGTATCAAAAGCATATTTTTGAAGTGTTCCTTCATTTTTTAAGATGCTTTTCTGCATAGCTGTGATTTAATAAGAGAAAGTTCTACTCAAACAACACATGGACATGCAAACACAAGAACTACATACACACTGACATAGGATAGGATATTTTAAAACAAGTACAATTAATTGTCAAGATGACAAGTTGCAATTACACAAAATGACATATAAAATTTTTTTTTACCTTTAATCTTTTCTTTTCTGATTGTATTTGATTACGAAAATAAACTAGTAGGAGAATAGTTTTGCCTACCAACCTTTAAAGAGAACATCATCGTGATAACACCACCCTGACAACACCATCTAACAGCCTGGAGAAGGCTCGGGAGGGATCTGACTGATGGTATGTAAGGATCTGAAGGGAGGGTGTCAAGAGGATGGGGCCACACTCTTGTCAGTGGTGCCCAGAGATAGGATGACAGGTAGTGGGCACAAACTGGAATACAGAAAGTTCTGACTGAACATGAGCAAAAAGATATTTACTGTGAGGGTGACAGAGATCTGGAACAGGCTGCCCAGATAAGTATCTCCTTCCCTGCACATATTCAAAAGCCATATGGACATGAGCCTGGTTAATGTGTTCTAGGGGATTCCGTGTGAACGGAGTGCTGGACCAGATGGCCTCCAGAGGTCCCTGTCAATTTCACCTATTCTGTGATCTTTCAGAACGGAAGGGAAAAGGCACATAGTAATTGCTGATTATGAATTGAATGCAATAGAAACAAAGTCATCTAATCTCAGTGGCTAAATCACTGTCAGTAATTAATTTCATTATTTGCAGAAGTTAGAATTCAAAAAGTTACCACCACTGAAGGTATACTGCGAAGTGTCTATCAAACTCCAGTAGTTTTCAACTGAGTTTAATAACAATTCACTGCATACTAATGAAATGACTAAGTTTACTCTCCATCCATCAAAGCTAAGAAACTGAATCAATGTATCCTTCAGTAAGTATATAAGCTAATTACTGGCTTTAGTTCACCAATCTCCACTTTCATTTTAATCACAAAATGATTTCATCCCTCGTTTTTGACCAAGTTTAAAAAAAATAAATCAACATCTGCCAAACTAAAATACTGATAAATCCTTAAAATAAATAAGAGAAAAGGAAGTCTTTTAAATCTTACTTGATATTCATTCTTGCTTGAATTGCTATAATAACAGATTCCAAGCCAATTTTCTACAAATCTCAGCAAGCTATTACATAACTATTAAATTATTAAGCAGAGTAGGAAAACATTTATAATCCAAGAAACAAAAGGAACATTTCCAGGAGCAGAGGGGAAATGATACAGTTCTTTAGACTAAGGAATCAACAGAAGCAATAAAAAAATTTTTTAAGTATTAAGCGGGACAAATGCTATCATTCCACTACGGTGTAGCTCATTGAAGCTATGAATACAAGCTGAAGTAGTTAATGTACACAATTTCTACTCAAATTAAGTATACTGTTTTAGTTATTAGTTTTTAATAAAGGGGGAAATCTCTCCACAATCACCAGTTCAGTCTACCAGCAAGGCTGCGAAAATTAATACAGTACTTACATCACAACTTTTTGCTCTTGCAACTCAAAAGGCCAATGTTACTCTGGGCTCCATCAGAAGAGGGGTGGCCAGCAAGGACAAGGAGGTGATTGTCGTGCTCTACTCTGCCCTTGAGACGTCCCACATGGAGTACTGTGTCCAGATCTGGGGCCTCCAGTACAGAAAAGATGTGGAGCTGTCAGAGAGGGTCCAGAGGAGGGCCACAAAGAGGGCTGGAGTAGCTCCCCTACAAAGACGGGCTGAGGGAACTGGGCTTGCTCAGCCTGGAGAAGGCTGAAAGGAGTCTTCTCTTGCCTCACTGCAGCCTTCCAGTACTTAAAAGGGGATTATGAAAAGGAAGAGAATCAGCTTTTTAAAAAGGTAGACTGTGATAGGACAACGGGGAATGGTTTTAAGCTCAAGGAGGGGAGGTTTAGGTTGAATGTCAGAGGGAGTTCTTTACAGACAGTGGTGAGGTGCTGGAATAGGCTGCTCAGAGAGGATGGAATCCCTGCAGGTGCTCAAGAGCAGGTTGGATGGGGCCCTGGGCAACCTGGTCTAGTAACAGATCTGGAGGTTGGTGGTCATGCCCACGGTAGAGGGGTTGGAACTTGATGACCCTTGGGGTCCCTTCCAGCCCAAGCCATTCTTTGATTCTTCCAAACTCTTCCATATATTCCATTACCACATTTGTTTCAATGTATCTCATTAGCTGATGGACAATTATTTTTCACAAAGAGCTACCTAAAATGTCTGTTCAAGGCAAATTCTGTGGAAAAGAAGTCTGAACAAGAGGCTGGATGAAGAAATAACAGAATAACTATTTATATCTGCATTCAGAGAACTTCATGTTCATAAACAGTAAAAATACATGTGTATACACACTCCTCCAGCACCTGCACAAAACAGAATATCTACCACTTACAGATGTAGAAATCCTGCATCTAGTAAAAAACACTGAATTACTTAACAGAGAAATTTAAAACTATGGTTACGCAAAATCAAAGCTGACACAGTTAAAATTAACATGAACTTTAAATTAAAGGTGAAAGTAAAACCTTGCTTACATGAATGAATGAAACAGTCAGATAATGTAACCATGAAGAACTCACGTGCTCAGAATATTGAACACAGAATCAGAACTTACAGCTGACCAAAATACTGCATTTTTTTCCTTTTGTGTTTCATAGTCAGATTTATACATACACAAAAAAAAAATAAAAATAAAAATAAAAATCCAGAACAATGAAACGCAGTTTCTGTGATTTAAAAACAAACAAACAAACAAAACCCTGCAGATCATTTTGTTAAAACTTTTTGAGACAAGGCGGCTCAGAGTTCTTTCTGGATCAGCAAGGAATAGCAAGACCATTTCACGTCATATATATCCTATACACTTTAAACTACTCAGACATTAACATTTCAGATTTTTAAAAAATCCTGAGCTGCTCCCAGGTGTAAATGCTCTTGTCCCTCTTTGGCTGCCAAAAACAAGAATCCTGCTTTTACTTTGGTATTCTGTAGCCAGATGAGAAGATCAGCATTTCAAAGTCCCTTCTCTGCATCTCCCAACATTTCTTCACACTAACAAATCCAAAACTAGAGTACTTTAGAACTTGTTCTACGTATCAGGTTATTAAAATCCAAGCTGCTTTTCAGTAAGCTTACTGAAAGCTGTTGAAAGAACAATTAGAAATATGTAATTTACGCTACAGATCTGTGAAAGAGGACTACATGCAGCATAACATCTACTGGATTAAAAATAATAAATAATGTCCAAAAAAGTATGTATCACAGAAGCAACAACTGACTGAAGTTTGCCAGTGAGACTGCTAATGCAGCAAAGACAGTAAAACTGACAGAATGAACAGGAGTACATCTTGCATCCTTTATTCTTTTGATAATAAGTTTCCATAGAAAGAGGAAAACAAAAAAGGTAAAAACAAAACAAAACATTTCATGCACAGCACAACATATCTAATGAGCAGAGGAAAAAAAACACATGAATTTAAAAATCCAAATGACAAAAACATGTTTTTTTTTTTTTTTTTTTGCCTTAATAACTACAGTGCTCACAGAGATCATAAACAGCTGACAAAGATAAAAGCAGACCAGGTCACTCAAGGTCCCATCCAGCCCGGCCCTGAATGATTCCAGAGAGGAGGGGGATCCACAGCCTCACTGGGCAACCTGTTCCAGTTTCTGTGAGCACCACCCTTACAGAAAATAATTTCTTCCTTATACCTAATCTAAATCCACCCTCTCCAGTTTAAAACCACTTCCCTTGTTCAGTCACTAGAAGCCCATTTAAAAAGTCCCTCCCTAGCTTTCCTGCAGGCCCCCATTTAGGTACTGGAAGGCTGTTAAATATCCCCCTGGAGCCTTCTCTAGGATGAAAAGCCCCAGCTCTCTCAACCTGTCCTTGTAGGGGAGGTGCTACAGCTCTCTGAACTTATAGCCCTCATTCAGACCCATTCCAACAGCTCCATGCCCTTCTTGTACTGAAGGCCCCAGCACTGGATGCAGCATTCCAGTTGGGGTCTCCACGAGAGCAGAAGGGCAGAATCACCTCTCTTGGCCTGGTGGTCACACGTCCCCTGATGCAACCCAGGATACAGTTGGCCTCCTGGGCTACAAGTGCACATTGATGGAAAACTTATACACTGGTACTTTGAAAAACACAGTAATTAAACCACCGCTTCTAACTCAATTCCTGGATAAACTGAGAGGTCATAATGTCAGATCTTCCTCCAGAGATCAAGCCCTGTCTTATGCCCCATACCACTGGAAGCCTGCGGGATTAAGAGGCTTGACAGAGAGATGTTTCTGACCTAGACTCTACATTTCAACAGAAGAGCTTCATTTCTATACCATGACTGAAAACTAATGACTGAAGGAAAACACAAGCCTGCTATTTATTAAATGGGTGTTACTCAGTAGAATGTCTACCTACAAATGGTTTCCACGAGTTTATTAGAAGTCAACACTGCTGCAATTTTGTACATTTTTTCTCTCTGCTGTTCATTACGAATGGACTCACACCATGAATTTTTACAGAAGAAAACATCCAGTACCCACATAAAGGCAAACCTAGTAAAATGGACACATTCAGTGACTGGTGAAATAACCAGGTGCTACAACTCGGTGTTTCAAGCTAAAAGTTGACAAGCAAATGAGTATATGTGAACATTCTAAAAGTGAAGAAAATAAACTGCATCATCATCCTACCACAGAGCTTGCTATTAATGTTTTTATTTTTTTTATTTAATAATGAAATGCCATTAAAGGCAATGTAAGAGAAAAAAAGAACAATAAAAATGAAAACATCAGTAAGGCAACTCTTACTGTATATATATATACAGTGTATATGCTGTATATATACTATATATATATATATATATATATATATATATATATATATATGTCTATAAGACATACCTTCAAAGATAAACAAGTTACTTCCATTCAGGGATTACTGCTTTTATTTGCGCAGTTTTGTTGTGTTTATATTGTGTTTATTGTGTTTATTAATGCTGCTGCTGTAAAAACTATAACAACCTATACTGAACAAATCTGAGAGCTGTAAAAAAAAATCCTGATTTATTAAAGCTTCTTACAGAAATGACTTTCTTTTTAAAACTATAATTGAGTAAATTCTTCATTCACATTTCATTTATATTAGCTATATGCCCTCAATAAATACAGTACTTCAAAGAATAACAAACAGCACACTAGCTTCTTCTCCCAAAACATGTCACATCTTAACTACAGATACTTCAGTTTTGCTCAGAACATCCCATCACCATTACTATTTTGTTTTAAACTGACTGCCATTTGAAGTTATTAGCATTTAATCGCTGCATGCCTTCTTCATAGACTTACAAGAACCCCAGCTGGATCTCCTTTTCTGGAAAGTGTCTTGTTATCAACTCTGGCAGTCCTCAATGTCAAGGTCCTGCCTCAAACCCATACCTGAAGAATACAAGCCTGGAAAAAAAGCAGAGCTAGGACCCTGTTCTTCAGAAGAGCAAAATTCTGGCTGCTCAAGGAACTGCTGAGTGGAATCTCCTGGGAAACTGTTCTTAACGGCATGGGCACAGAACAGAGTTGGCAGCTCTTTGAGGATACCCTTCTGAGAGTGCAACAGTTCTCCATCCCCCAGCAAATGAAGTCGAGCAGGGGAGGCAGGCAATTGTTGTAGCTGTGCAAGGACCTGCAGCTTAAACTGAGAGAAAAGAGAGAAATGTACAGGAAGTGGAAGCAGGCTTGTATATCCTGGGAGGAATGCAGGGATGTTGTCCATGTGTGTAGAGATAGGATTAGGAAAGCCAAGGCACAGATGGAGTTGAACTTGGTGAGGTATGTGAAAGATACCAAGAAGGGGTTCTACAGGTGTACACAGACAGGAAGAGACAGGCCAAGGAGAGTGTTCCCCTCTGATGAAAGGTAATGGGGAGCTGGCTTCCTCTGACACAGAAAAAGCTGAACTATTCAATGAGTGCCTTGCTTCAGTCTTCACAGGTGGTCAGGCTTCCCATGTCTGCCAGGACCATGAACCTCTAGATGAGGGTGTGGGGAATGGTTTCTGTCCCACTGTAACAGTGGAACAGGTCCAAGTTCTCCTCATGAAATTGAATGTGTATAAGGCCATGGGGCTGGATGATATCCATCATAGGGTTCTGAAAGAGATGGCGAATGTGGCTGCCAAGCCGCTCTTCATCATATTTGAAAAATCATGGTTGTTGGGTGAAGTCCTTGGTTACTGGAAAAAGGGAAGCATTACACTCATTTTTAAGAAAGGGAGAAAGGAAGACCCAGGGAACTACAGGCACCTCTGTGCCTGGGAAGATAATGGAGAAGATCCTCCTAGAAGCTATATTAAAACACATATAAGATCAAGAGGTGAACTGAGACAGGCAGCATGCTTCACCAAGGGCAGATTTTGCCTGACCAATCTTGTGGCCTTCCAAGATGGATTGACAGCTTCGGTCGATGGGGGAGGGGCAGTGAACGTCATCTACCTGGACTTCTGCAAGCCTCTGACTGGTCCCTCATCACGTCCTTCTCTATTCATTGGGGAGGTGTGAATTTGAAGGATAGACTGTACGATGGATTAAGATTCGGCTGGCTGGACGCAGCCAAAGGGTTGTGACCAGTGGTTCTGTGTCAGGGTGCAGACCGGTCACAAGCAGTGTCCCTCAGGGGTCGGTCTTCGGACCAGGGCTCTTCAACATCTTTATCAGTGACACAGTGATAACAAATGCTGTCTATCATGACTAGTTAACAGATGAATTTTTGACAGTGAACAGAAAGGGTGTATATAAACTATGTGACCTCTTCAACTTAGCAATAGTTGTATGATTCTACACTTCAGAAAAATTTTACTAAAAATAAGTTAATGACAGAGGTATGCAGAACTGTCAGCACAACTGACTTTATGTCTGAATATGTCTTGTGTCAAAGCAAATCTTCCAGCAACAGCACTGAACAGCACTACTGTTGTTATCCAGAGCTGCTCTGGAAACATAATGATACATTTTACATATTATGATTCTTCTGTGAATACTGGTTGGGAAAGATTTAAAAAGAAAAAAAAAAAAAAAAAAGCTTTCTCAAGCCAAAATTTGAGGAAGAGAATGTAGTTGGTAGTTGAGAAGCATCCGTGAACACAGTTATTAATTCAAGCAAATAGAGAAAAATAGAGAAAAAGAGACACTTTTCTGGGACTTCAGGCAAAAAAAAAAAAAAAAAAAAAAAAAAAGGAAAAAAAAAACAGTTCAAAAACACCCAAAAAAATAGTACCTTCACCTCAAAAACCTCCAGAAATTACTCATGTTTCAGGCACTGAAAAAGTCATTTTCCTTTTCTAGGTATGTTCAACCCACTGAATGAAACAGTTCTGCTCTCATAGTAACACACAACAATACTTTATGCCCCTACAGATTTTCCCATTACCTTAAAAGCAGAGATAATAGACACTGCAAAGACAAGTGGCAACAGAATATGAAGGGCAAAGCCCCATAAAAGGGCAGAAGACAAGGTGAGCAGGAGCCCTGCAGAAGGGGGCAATTTCAGTTTTGGGCCTCACTACAAGAAAGACATTGAGGTCCTGGAATGTGTTGCTGGGGTCTGGAGCACAAGTCTTATGAGGAGCGGCTGAGGGAGCTGGGCTTGTTCAGTCTGGAGAAGAGGAGGCTCAGGGGAGACCTCATTGTACTCTACAACTTCCTGAAGGGAGGCTGTGATGAGGTGGGGTCTGGCCTCTTCTCCCAGGCAACAAACAGGACCTGAGGAAATGGCCACAAGTTGCACCAGAGGATATTCAGATTAGACATGAGGAAAATCTTTTTCTCTCAGAGGGCGGTCAGGCACTGGAATGGCTGCCCAGGGAGGTGGTGGAGTCGCCATCACCGGCAGCGTTCAAGAGGCGTCTGGATGAGGAGCTGTAAGATACGCTTTAGTAGCTTGTGGTAGCAATGGTAATGGGAGGACGGTTGGACTACATGATCTTGTAGGTCCTTTCCAACCTTGTGATTCTATGATTCTGTGATTCATGTCAGAAAATCAGTCCCTGTGTTCAACAGGTGGCATATAACCACACATCCAACTTCAGAGACTTCTCAAGACAAGAGCAAGAATAAACTGTTCCTTTCCTGCATGTGCAAAGGAGATGATGATGTTCTGCTACCCAAAAGCAGAAAACAAAAAAGCCACCCAGTGCTCATGACAAACTCATTGACTGTATCTGGCCCATAAGCCAAAGGCTTCATGCTGCAGCTACTAGAGAAATACATAACAAGACAGAAATTTTGATCAGAGCAAAGCTAGCAGTTGGACTGCTCAGCTCACATAGCAGTTTTAACACCTACGTGTGCTATGGCCTCTGAGCTAACCCCAAGTTTCATGGCTGCTGTCACCATTCCAATGCCAAAATGGCACCAACAACACAAAATTTTGTAACTGAAGACAGAACAGCAGTTAACAGACATCACTGTGAAAAGATACTACAGCTTTATATCTACAACTTCAGTTAATCTTTTTGCTCAGGAAAAGCTGGATTCTGCAAAAACTCATGTTTTTCTTTCAAGACAGTTCCTAGAGCTAGCAGAAGTAGATCACTTACACGGTAAGCGGACCAAATTGTTTGCTTCACATTAGTTCCAGGACTGATGCAAACCCTCAAGACAAAGGCATGATCTGAAATGCTTAAGGAGTACAGATTTAGCACAGAAAATATTTACAACTTATTATTGAAGCTGAAAAGCTCTGAATTTTAGAATTAAAGTATGTATTCTTAGAAATTAATTTTAAAAATATAAACAAATGTTTAAACTAAAGTAACTACAAATGAAGTACAACTATGGACTTGTTCCCGTAGTGAAATCTGAGATAAGATCCTGAATGACTCTTCATTCCTTAAGCATTCTCCCTGTCTTAGATTACTCAGTGTAGCACCATCTACAAAATGCTGTATAATTTATTCATACTTCAAAGAAATTCATACTAAAAGCAAACGTTAATCTGCTTAACATGACTATACATTAATACTTTATGACATACATATTTAAATGAATTTAATGAATGTAATTTAAGCTAGTTGCTAAACTTAAAAAGAGAGCATTCATATTCCACTTGCATTATTTTTGGAACATATCATCCATTCTTGGCTGATAAAAAAATCCCTTCTTTTATATAAAAATAAATTGGATTCTGCTAACTTTAAAAAAAAAAAAATCTGCTTTTAGAATAAAGATCTCAGCACTAGAC
The DNA here is from genome assembly GCF_023343835.1 of Lagopus muta. Classification (NCBI taxonomy): domain Eukaryota; kingdom Metazoa; phylum Chordata; class Aves; order Galliformes; family Phasianidae; genus Lagopus; species Lagopus muta. The sequence goes on along the minus strand of NC_064472.1, from coordinate 51,121,085 downwards.
CATAGATCAACTGAATACAATGGTTATAAATGCTACAAACACACTATAAAAGCCTCTCAAGATAATAGTTGGAAAAGGAAAAAAAAAAGCATTGATTTCAGATAAAGGCTATATAATCTTTGGAAATCACTGTAACCTCCTGACAGCTACAGGGTGACATGTTGGCAAGTCTCTTCATAATGCTCATTCAGTATAGCTGTAAAAAGAAAATGCACATTCACAACAGCCAGCAAGTTCAGCTAAGTGTCATTACAAAGAAATGTAAAAAGTCAGAAAACTTGAAGAACATACCCACGCAGGACTAGAAATTTTCATTCTGCTTTCAATTTTATCCATCTAGTATGCATGATGCTGTAACATCTTTCCTAAATACTGCATTTTCAAGATGTGATTTTCCCCATACACATTTTTTTTTTGAGAGCTCGCATTTACCAAGTCCTTGTTTTCAGTAGAACATACTTTTGAATAACCAAAAGTATCTTTTAAAAATAACATCTTTATTTCATTGTTGACATTTCAAGAAATTAGCTCTAGCTACCACATTTAAAAGTTCTGGCTTGCTTTTCTAGCCTAGTTAACTTTTATATATATTTACCTAAGCATATTGAATCACAAGAACAGTATTTCTACATTGTAAGAACAGCCTTTTGCATAACTTGAGCAGATACAAACTGAAGGACAGGAGGCTTGTGTAAATGTAAGCTCAAGAACAGAATGCAGAGGAAGCTGTGGAGCTTGTTGTCAAGTGAACATAAGAAAGTAGAATAGATGTCCTGTTGTTGAAGATAAGATGGCAAGACAGATGCCTCAGCTCAATGCAATATCAGTGGGAACTGGTTTGGGCTACATCCCCATAAGAGGTTGGAAATTCACAGAGAGAATGACTTCATCCTTCATCCTACAGCCACCACAGATGTTAATTATTTCTTGGAATTTCTGCCTATGTCCCTGGAATGCAATGAATATGCATATGTTAGGCCTCTAAATATGCTATCGCTGCTTCTCTCAGTGTGCATGTCCAACAGGAGCAAAGCCCATGCACTCAGTGCTGCTGTAATCAAGGGAATACCTGCTTGACGTAACTCACTGGCGCGTCAAGTTACTTTGTCAGTATTCTCAGCTTCTATGTATATATATACACACACACACACACACACACATACACGCATATGTATTTATATATGGACACACTCGTTCAAGTAACAGCTCCTTAAACAATTAATTGGAGTCTTCCACTTATTTAAGAATAGAGAATTCATAAACAGCACACACAGGATTTTCGTTTTTTACAAATTAGGTAAGAAATTGTGGCATGGAAAATTCTGCACTACAAGGTTGACATACTTCAACCAGAAATATCAACTCTACCAATGAGGTCCAGTATTCATTCAGTATTTGTCCTGATTGCAATGGCTGCATAGCAAACACTGGAAACTATTGTATGTACATCTTCCAAAGATGTTCAGCTTTGGATTCAAGTAACTGACTTTAATAATGTGGTCCAGTGTTTAAAGATAGACCTTTCAGATCATGTGAAGATTTACAGTAAGTTACATGCTTATATATTTCCTACAATAACCAAAATCTAAAAAGAAATGGCTAATCACAGAGACCAAAGGAAGAGAATCAGCTTTTTAAAAGGGTAGACAGTGATAGGACAAGAGGGGATGGTTTTAACTCAAGGAGGGAAGAATTAGATTAGATGCTGTAAGATGCACTGAATAGTCAGAAGGAACAGCACTTAGCAGCTCATGTCACATTTGACTGAAGTCTTTGCAAGCTAACATCTTTCTTACTCACTAATCACTCTTCTCACTGGAGGTAGAAATTGGAACAACAGTGTGTTTTCCATAGGGATGTGATCACACAACGCAGCACACTCCTTCTCCCACTGCCGCAGCACTTGCCTTTGCTGCATATGCCATTAGGCTAACCAAGTTTGTTCTTTTTATACAGGGAAATATAATTTTTATCTCATAAAACATCACATTGAAGACAGCACAGTTATACAATGGTGGCATGACTAAACATGTGACCCTTAAACTAGTAAATTTTAGCATATATAAAATACTTTGCTAGTGAAAGGCTCAATATTTGAAAATGGTTGAAGATGATACTGACCTAGCAGCACCAACCAAATGCAGAATGATAATGAATGTGCAATGTGATGAATAATCCTGAGTTGCAGGAATGAAGCAGATTCCAGTAGAAGAAAAATGTAGTGCCACAGTAAAAAGTAAAGCAAAGCTCAAGGGAAGATACCAGAGCCTTCTAAGGTAAATAAAACATGGTACAGGCACAAACAGCTGTGTATTTGTCAAACACAACTTCAGAGGCAAAGAAAAGAAGCTACTTACTGAAGCAGTATCCCTGTGGCACAGTTTGCCTGTGGCGCAGCACAAGTAAAAAGGGAAAATCTACTGTTTAAATGTAGCACAGTATAAATGGGAAGGCTGGGAAGAGATGCTTATACTAGCTGAATAATGGAAAGTCTTCCCAGAAGAGTCCTTTCATTTTCACAAGCGAAGAGAAAGAACAAGTCTCCAGGTGTAAATGCTAGAGAGTGTTTAGCTCAAGAACAGAAAAATAAATCATGCATCAGCAAGCCTGTAAGGTGGGAGGGTTTCTTTATTTTTGAAAATATGCTGGAAAGTTTGTGTGCCTTAATAGAGAACAAGAAAAAAACTTTGAAAAAGAAAGAATATCACTCATTAAACGTGTATGTTAGCTATGAACAAGACAAAAGCAGTAAGATAGTACAAATATCTCTGTACCACAATTCAAGCACTCATTAGAAGCACTAATTAGCAGCATTTTAAAGATTGAATTTTATTCAAGAAATTCGATAACGCCTTTAAATATCTTCATATATTCAAGATCAAGACGGAGAGAGAATTTCTGTTGTTTACATGAGGGAAAAAGAACACACAGAATACAGGTTCAGAAATGGATGATTTTCCCCTAAAATACTATTTGTAAGTAATTTCTGGGTCAGTTTTGGTTGCTCATGAGAACAAAGAGCTGCTATGTGATAAATACATACTGTTCTAAAAACAGTACATTATATATTTATGCATAATCTTATTAGAAAAATTAAATAACTCCCAGTAAGGAGCTGCAAACATATTTACAAAGAAAGATTTACCAACACATAGTCAGATGATACGCTCCAGTATACATCCTTTAAAGCAATCAGAACATAATACATCACGAATACATCAGTACAGAGCCCTAGATTTTCATGAGCTTAGACAGTAAAACCCATGTAAGCTGTGCAAGAATATCCCCTCAAAAAATTGGGCTTCTTGCATCAGGTTGTCCTTCAGCAACCAGCTAGACCTTAAGCAACTAAGAAGCATTTCCTTAGAATACGGGAATAAATGGAAATATCAATCTGTTAGACACAAAAGTACTCATAATCTGTACTGATGAACAGATGCCAAAAGAGCTCTACTGAACATTTCTTCTTATGAAGTATTTACCCTCAGTGAACAATGTTTGCTAATTACACCATAAAACATTAAAAAACATTTTGAAGCCAGAACACTGGCCGGAAGAGACAGGCCAAAGCGAGTGTACCTCCTGTGGTAAATGTAACAGGAGAACTGGCTTCAGTGGACAAAGAGAAGGCTGAGGTACTGAATGAGTTCCTTGCCTCAGTGTTCACTGGGGGCCAGGATTCCAGTACTTCTCACATTCCTGAGCCCTTCATCCCTAAACCTCTAGGTGGGGACGGGGATGTTAAATCCCCACCCACTGTGAGGGCAGAGCAAGTCCAAGACCGCCTCATGAGACTGAATGTGTACAAGTCTATGGGGCCGGATGGCGTGCATCCCAGGCTCTTGAAGGAGCTGGCTGAGGTGGTTGCCGAGCCGCTCTCCATCATATTTGAAAAGTCGTGGCTGTCAGGTGAGGTCCCAGATGACTGGAGGAAGGGTCACGTCACTCCCATTTACAAGGAAGGGAGCAAGGAGGACCTGGGGAACTACAGGCTGGTGAGACTCACCTCTGTGCCTGGGAAGACCATGGAACAAATCCTCCTGGACAACATGCTTGATGACAGGAGAAATAGGTGTGTGATTCATGAACAGCAAGCACGGCTTCACCAGGGGAAGGCCATGCTTAACCAATCTAGTGGCCTTCTATGATGAAGTGACGGCATCAGTGGACAAGGGAAAGGCGACCAATGTCATTTAGCTGGACTTGAGCAAAGCCTGTGACATGGCCCCCACCACATCCTTATCTCCAAATTGGAGGGATGTGGATTTGATGGGTGGACCACTCGATGGATAAGAAACTGGTTGAAAGGCCAAAGACAGAGGGTGGTGATCAATGGCTCTATGTCCAGGTGGAGGCCGGTAATGAGCAGCATCCCCCAGGGGTTTGTCTTGGGACCGGTGCTCTTTAACATCTTTATCAATGACATCGATGAGGGAATTGAGTGCACCCTCAGCAAGTTTGCTGATGATACCAAGCGGTGCAGTCAACACAACTCAAAAGAAGGAACACAAAAGAACACAAAAAAAGAACACAAAAGAAGGAAGGGATGCCATTCAGAAGGACCTGGAGAGGCTGGAAAGGTGGGTCCCGGTGAGCCTGATGAGGTTCAACATGGCAAAGTGCAGAGTTTCACACTTGTGCCGGAGGAATCCCAGGCATCCATAAAGACTGGAAGGAACAGTCCTTGGGAGCAGTCCTGCAGAGAAAGACCCAGTCAAGATAGATGAAAAGCTTAACTTGAGCCAGCAATGCGCCCTTGCGGCTCAGAAAGCAGATGGTATCCTGGGCTCCATCAGAAGAGGGCTGGTCAGCAGGGACAGGGAGGTGATTGTCCCTCTCTGCTCCGCTCTTGTGAGGCCCCATCTGGAACACTGCGTCCAAGTGTGGAGCTCCCAGTACAAGAAAGACAGGGAGCTGTTGGAAAGGGTCCAGAGGAGGGCCACAAAGATGATCAGGGGACTGGAGCACCTCCACTATGAAGACAGGCTGAGGGAGCTGGGCTTGTTTAGCCTGGAGAAAAGAAGGCTGCAGGGTGACCTCATTGCAGCCTTTCAGTACCTAAAGAGAGCCTACAAGCAGAAGGGGAATGAACACTTTGAAAGGGTAGATAACAGCAGGACAAGGGGAAATGGTTTTAAGTTGAAGGAGGGAAGATTTAGGCTGGACGGCAGGGGGAAATTCTTCACCTAGAGAGTGGTGAGGTGCTGGAACAGCTGCCCAGGGAGGTTGTGGATACCCCATCCCTGAAGTTGTTCAAGGCCGGGTTGGACGGGGCCCTGGGCAGCCTGGTCTAGCACTGAATGGAGGGGTTGGTGGCCCTGCCTGTGGCAGGGGTTTGGAGATTCATGATCCTTGAGGTCCTTTCCAACCCAGGCCAGTCTGTGATTCTGTGATTATAATGCAGCACTCAACAATCCAATTGCCAACAGCTGAGTTATTTTAAGTCCTTATGGGAAGCTCCTGCAGGGACACTTAATATGTATTTTCAAATGCAGAAGTAGGCATCACCAATGTTCAGATATAAGAAAACTGTAAGAGTTCCCATTTTATAAGTGATAATTCAACCAAGAACAGCATATAATAGAGTATCTTAGAACATACTTAAATAACTAACACAACTCTTTTGAAGGTGTCAATTAGATTTTCCCCTTCTGTGCTAATTAATTTTTGTCAGCATTTTATCAACAGCATCCACAGCTAATATAAATCCTATTCAGATCAATCTGGGAGCATGAGTGCTTTTACACTCCTCAAACATGCATGTTTTAAGGCAATATGTCACAAGAGAAGTCTTGTGAGATAGAATTCCCAAACACAAGGTGCTGATTCAACAGAAGCTCTTCCTAACACACCGACCTCAATGCAGGCATGTCAGTCTACTGTTCCAACTTAGCTTCTTTCAGCACATTCCTCTCCTGGTTCTACCATCATGCACAGTAAAATAACACCACCACTGCTGCTTCAAGCATCGTCATGCTGATGAACTAGGAAGCCTGGACTGGGCTGGACAGCTGATGAACACACTCAGACTGACAACCAGCCATTTCAGGTGGACACTACAGGAAGATGACACATCTCCCACGTCTGTCCCCACAGAGCTTCCATCACCAAACATACATGCTTACACTCAAGAAGAAGAGGAAAACCGAAGCAAATCTGAAGCTAGGCTCATTCTCATGTTTCATATGCTACACATGATGGCTTACTGACTTCAAAGAGGGCAGCAAACTCTGACTACTTATGACCAAGATGCGTGTAAGGATGCCCAATGCAGAGTTTCAGTGCAGAATTCTTTCTGAAAGTAGAAAGAGCAACCAATGTTTGGGAGAGGTAAACAAACACACGCTGCAGCTTTAAGCAAACTTCAAAGCCCCAAGATACCACAAAAGATATACACTTATATGACCTTCTTGTATATACTAAAAACTCATTCTCCAAAATTTCCATGGCCAGATATTATGAAAAATTACTTTTTACCATTTTCCAATATTTTGTGTTCTTGTTAATTCATTTCAGAAATTGGTTAGGTGCAATTATTTTCCCCTTGCTTCCCCCTTCTTTCCCACATGAAGACAAATTAAAAAAAGAAAAAAAGAATAGAAAATACTAAAATGTGTTTTCATTTGTTATTCAAAGGTTTATACTTAATAAACAGTTAACAACTTAAAAAAATAGAAAAGCTTAATAAAAGTTTCATTTGACAAAATGTTTTGTCACCACTTAACATCTATTCTAGTTAAATTCCCTGATTTCTATAACTAAAACTCATGTACTTCAGAAAATTTTTTGCACAGCCAATATGAAGTTACTGAAAAAGCCACTGATGTTTATCATAATCAAAAATAAGAAGTCGTGTACTTCAAGCAGTTCACTGGTAAGAAAGTTCCCTTTGGTGATGAAAAGTTATTATGCTACCAGGCACACTATGGTCACGAAAAATGAAAAGCCAAAAAGCTAAAATGAATCTGGAAGCCAGAACATATATATGTACATAAAAAACAGAATTGCACTGATATAACTGTAAAGAAAAACTGAAAGATAAATTCCTAAGCTTTACAGGAGTAAGGTTGCAATAAATACCTGGAACAGCTTAGAAGGTCTTAAGGAGCTTCCACTGCACTACAGGCATGAACATACCATATTTCTTTAGCCTATCTTGCTTGTTTAAACTTACAGATCCCAGAAGAGACTTAAACTCTTTTTTAACATTCAAAAGGGGTTATCTTACTAAAGATAAAACTTCAAGCAATGTGGAAAGTGACTGCAAAGCATTCAGCTAAAATAAAAGTAAAGGTAACCTTTGCTTTCCTAGGTTTGTTTGAAGACTAAATTATACATAAAACAGCATTCACAAAGCCTATGTCATTACTCCCCCAGAACTTCCTAAAATTATACCTCCAGCTGAAGATGTTCTTTGTTTGCTAGGTATATGTATGTTTTGAAAGATTTCTTACAACATTTATTTGCTGTCCAGCTTCTAATATATACTGAAAAAGCAACTAACTTGTGGACTAGTCCTGAGCTTAAACTATTAGTCGTAACTAGTAAGAAACATTGAAAGTCAGCAGTTCTTGCTACACTTCAAATTAAGAGATACTTTTAAAATATTTTATGTCACAATATGAAATATTTAAATAAACATATAATATAACAGCACATAAGGACAATAACTCAAAATATATATTTTCATATAAAACACCCCAGTGACTAAAAGTACATTTAATTAGTACTTATTTCAGTTAAACTCTCCTTGTTTACAACTTCCAGTTTCTTTTTCTGAGCCATTTCTGTTTTAGCAGAATCTCACATCTTTCGAGCTCATCAAAGGATGTGAAGCTGGGAAGTCAGAATAAAGCTATCATGAGATTTTCTAAATACAAACAAAAAGAGACATTAAAAAAAAGTCTGGAAAAAGTAACAAAGCTCATCAATTCTGGAGTTGAGAGGGAGCACGGACATAGTGCCTCTGCCTATTACAGTATCACAGGATCACAGAATGGCCATGTTGGAAGGGACCTCAAGGATCATGAAACTCCAATCCCACACACACCACAACAGGCAGGGCCACCAACCTCCCCACTTAATATGAGAGCAGGCTGCCCAGAGCCCCATCCCACCTGGCCTTGAACACCTCCAGTGATGGGGCATCCACAGCCTCTATGAGCAGCCTGTTCCAGCACCTCACCACTCTCTCTGTTAAGAACTTCCCCCTGACATCCAATCTAAATCTTCCCTCCCTCAACTTAAAACCATTTTCCCCTGTCCTGCTGTTATCTACCCTTTCAAAGAGTTGATTCCCCTCCTGTTTATAGGCTCCTTTATGTACTGGAATGCTGCTATCAGGACACCTTGCAGCCTTCTTTTCTCCAGGCTAAACAAGCCCAGCTTCCTCAGCCTGTCTTTGTAAGGGAGGTGCTTCAGCCCTCTGATCATCTTTGTGGCCCTCTCCAACAGCTCCCTGTCTTTCTTGTACTGGGGGCTCCAGACCTGGACACAGTACTCCAGATGGGGCCTCACAAGAGCAGAATAGAGAGGGACAATCACCTCCCTGTCCCTGCTGGCCAATCCTCTTCTGATGGAGCCCAGGATACCATCTGCTTTCCAAGCTGCAAGAGCACACTGCTGGCTCATGCTAAGTTTTTCATCCACCAGGACCCCCAGGTCTTTCTCTGCAGGGCTGCTCTCAAGGACTGCTCCTTCCAGTCTGTATGGATGCCTGGGATTCCTCCGGCACAAGTGTGAAACTCTGCACTTTGCCATGTTGAACCTCATCAGGCTCACCGGGACCCACCTTTCTAGCCTCTCCAGGTCCCTCTGCATGGCATACCTTCCTTCTACTGTGTCAACTGCACCACTCAGCTTGGTGTCATCAGCAAACTTGCTGAGGGTGCACTCAATTCCCTCATCGATGTCATTGATAAAGATGTTAAAGAGCACCGGTCCCAAAGACAGACCCCTGGGGGATGCCGCTCGTTACCGGCCTCCACCTGGACATAGAGCCATTGATCACCACCCTCTGTCTTTGGCCTTTCAACCAGTTTCTTATCCATCGAGTGTCCACCCATCAAATCTACATCTCTCCAATTTGATGATAAGGATGTGGTGGGGGACCATGTCAAAGGCCTTGCTCAAGTCCTGGTAGATGACACTGGTTGCCTTTCCTTTGTCCACCAATTCTGTCACTCCACCATAAAAGGCCACCAGATTGGTTAGAGTCTTTGAAAATATTGCACACACTTTGAGCAACATTATACCATTTAACTTAGTTAAATCAGTCTGCAACACATAACTCACCTGCAAAAAGGCTCAAGTAACACAGTCAAGCAAAACACTTTGTCAGAAACCATAAACATGACACAACTTACAAGTGTGGAAAGGAAGTTTATACATCAGAATATAAGAAATAAAAAGATTTTGAAAATGAAAATTCTAGGAATATCTTTGCCTTCTCATCACAAACCTTTTCAACTGCCAGCCAAACTCCCATTGTAGAATGATGTGGGGCAAGAAGAACTCAAAGGAGGGAGCCATGTGTCTCCAAATTGCCCAGGAAGAATGGTTGACTGTAGATTTCTCACAAAGTCTGCACAGTGCTATAGGAGCACGTGGCTCAAATGAGGACCACATGGAATGACAGAAGAATGTCATTTCAACACTACAGTTACTGAAACAGTATTTCTTCAATGACTTCTTATAAATCTGGTAACATGTACACACAGAAACACTTGATCAAAGACAGACGATGGATTCCAGTGTGCCTCCAGCAAGTTTACAGATGACACAAAGCCAAGCAGTGCACCCAATATATTGGACGGAAGGGAAGCCATCCAGAGGGACCTGAACAGGCAGCAAAAGTGAACCCATGAGAACCTAATGAGGTTCAACAAAGCCAAGAGCAAGTTGCTGCACTTGGGCCAGCGTAATCCCAAGTTTATACAGAATGGGAGAAGATTCCTTGAGAGCAGCCCTGCAGAGAAGGACTTGGGGCTCCTGGTGGACAAGAAGCTGGACATGAGCAGCACTGTGTGCTTGCAGCCCGGAAGGCCAACTGTGTTCTGGGCTGCATTAAGAGGAGTGGCCACCAGCAGGGAGAGGGAGGTGATTGCCCCCTTCTACTCAGCTCTTGTGAGGCCCCATCTGCAGCACTGCGTCCAGGTCTGGGGCCACCAGCACACAAAGCACACTCTTGGAGCAGTTCCAGAGGAGGGCCACTAAGATGATCAGAGGGCTGGAGCACCTCTCCTACGAAGTAAGGTTGAGGAAACTGGGCTTGTTTAGCTTGGAAAAAAGAAAGCTGCAGGGAGACCTCATTGTGGCCTTCGAGTACTTGAAGGGAGCATATAAACATGAAGGGAAACAGTTGTTTATGAGGGTGGATAGTGATAGGAAAAGGGGGAATGGTTTTAAACTGAGACACAAGAGGTTTAGGTTAGATATTAGGAGGAAGTTTTTCACACAGAGGGTGGTGACACACTGGAACAGGTTGCCCAAGGAGGCTGTGGATGCCCCATCCCTGGAGGCATTCAAGGTCAGGCTGGATGTGGCTCTGGGCAGCCTCGCCTAGTAGCTGGCAACTCTGTACATAGCAGAGGGGTTGGAACTAGACGATCACTGTGGTCCTTTTCAATCCAGGCCATTCTGTGACTCTATGAAACACTGTACTAAAATGGTATGGAAATACAAATCACTCTTCTAATCCGGTGAGAACCATATCGAGTGATCAATTTTGATATCTATCATTAATGTTGCTGTACCAAGGTAACTTTAAATAAGAAATAGTTAAAGAAAGCACATTCTGAGGCCTCTGTGATCATTCTAAATCATTTATTCTTTTGTGCTCCCCAGTACAAAAAAGACAGGGACCTCTTGGAAAGAGTTCAGCGGAGAGCCACAAAAATGGTGAAGGGCCTGGAGCATCTCTCCTATGAAGAAAGGCTGAGTGAACTGGGTCTGTTCAGCCTTGAGAAAAGACGACTGAGAGGGGACCTGATCCAGGTCTATAAATATCTGAGGTGTGGGGGCCATAGTGGTGAGGCCAGTCTCTTTTCAGTGGTACGTGGAGACAGGACAAGGGGAAACCAACATAAGCTGCAGCATAGGAAGTTCTGCATGAATGTGCGCAAGAACTTCTTTACAGTGAGGGTGACGGAGCACTGGAACAGGCTGCCCAGGGAGGTGGTGGAGTCTCCTTCTCTGGAGATGTTCAAGACCTGCCTGGATGCCTACCTGTGCGACCTGCTGTAGGGAACCTGCTTTGGCAGGGGGTTGGACTCGATGATATCTGGAGGTCCCTTCCAACCCCTACAATTCTGTGATTCTATTCCTTTCCTCACAACCTCAGACACTGCTACTACCTTAATTATTCACACCTTCATACATTTTTTTTCTCTAGGATCACTGACAGCTTATTCTATGCCTTCTTAATATAATGGTTGCATTTAAGTAAACATCTAATGTAGCTGCTCAGCCCAAGTACAGTTGCTTAGGTATCTCTGCTTCAGAATTTAGCATGCCAGTATCCTAACAATAAAACACCATCCTATCTTCACCAAAGACAAATACACCCCTAATGCTTGTATGGTGTTCAACTGAAAGCTCCACTTTTATCCGACATCTTCAAAATAGAGAGAGACAGAGAGTCATGGAATATCCCAAGCTGGAAGGGATTCACAGGGATCACCAAGTCCAATCCCTGGCTCCAAAAAGGACCACCAAAACACAAACAGCTAAGTCCCTCACCAAAAATTATGAGGCATAAGAAAGGAAAATCAGCATTTAAAGAAAGTATTTCCAGCAGAAGATGATTAGTAGGCATTCCTATACCTCAAGAGACAGTCACAGTGCCAGGGCAAGCAATTTGATAAAGAGATATCTTTGCAGGATACTTACTGTAAGTACTGGGAATAGAAAACAAATACGATACTAAAGAGTTCCTCTATTTAAAATAAAATTAAAAAAAAAGTTGATGAGACGAGACTATTAAACAGTGGGAAAATACATGCAGTCATTAATGTGGATTGCTTGTATGTACAGTCAAATTACTTTTTTTCAATATCAAAGCATGCATCACCAAAACACTGAAAGTGTATAGGCCAATTTCTATGAATGTAGTTTTAATGCCTTTTTTCTCCTGTAGAAAGTAGAATGAAGTCTACAAAAAGACAACCCTTACAAACTTAGCATTAAAGTCTCAAAATCTTAATTAGTTTTATGTTGCATTTCTCACCTTTCCATTTCTGGAAAACAAAAAAAAATCTCCTGGGTCACTGATAGTATCTGTAATCTGAAGATGTTTGGCTTCTGTTAGAATTGTTAGTCACCTTATTTATTTTCTCCTTTTCTGATTTGTTATGTACTTAGATTACGTATTACAAAGCTATCTTTTAACACCATAAAGATCAGTTTAAAGAAAAGAAAAGAGGAAGGGATGAGAATAAAGCAATCGGCCTTCTCGAGTTTTGGGTTTTTTTCATTTACATAATAGCCCTTTACAAAATAGATCCTCATAAAAAGCAAAGCATGGAACACGATGTCTGTTTTTCAACTGTATCTCTCTCTACTTTCCAAAGAATAAAACAAAGTGTGAATCATTAACGCCAAGCTACCCTCTTCATCCACTGCAAAGCTCTTCTAGGCTTCAAAGTTAGTGGAGGAGAGTTGGTCGCTTGAAATACGGACTCTGAGAACACAAAAGATCCTATTTAATTTCTATTATTATTGATCTGGGAAAGCAGAAGATGCTAAAGCTGAAAAAGAAAAATCTCTGAGACTTTTTAGAGAGGCATTTTTTGCAAATGTGCCAGTTTTAATCACACCTTAATCACTATAGCATTGCCAAAACTGGACAATAAGTTAAGACGTAATTGAAAACCGCATCTGAACAAAGATGGATTTCCTGCAAAAAGCAAGGAGAAAACGATCTGAGCACAACACAGGGCTCCATCAGTCTCTCCTGCCCATGCTGGGGCACTGCACTGCTGCTATAGCTCAGCTGTTACTCCTGACCTGCCTAATGCTGTTCTACCAGACACTCCCAAACACCACCGCCCCTTTGTCTCTCCGTCACACAGGGACATGGATTTGGATGGTTCACCCTCACTCCATCCAGTTCACCACAGGCATGCACAGCATGGTAGGCGAAGCAGAACACCTGTACTGGGCAGCCACTGCACACCAGCAACAGCCACCTTTAATGCTGACTGTGGGCATTTGACAAACAGCAGCCCCAAGGCAGGCTTGTTTCTCATCTGCTCCACCCAAGGTCCCCCCAAAATTCTGCTATTAGACTAGCTTTCTCAGCAATCCAGTGACTAATTTGTGATTTAAAGAGGAAGAGTGCTGTCAGCGGAGACAGAGAGACAGATCACCTCAGCCATAACTTACTTGGCATGTGGGAGATAGGTTCTCAGCCCTGGCTTCCTACTGGGCACAAGAAGGATTAAGTCCAGAAAATTACTCTCTAAGCAACAGTTACTGCAGGTTCATATACCTCTTCTTTTCCTGTTCTTTCTGATGGAGAAAGAAACTCTTAAAATAACACTGTAGTCCTTTCCTTGCCAGCCAGCGTAAGTGTAAATCAATACAGGCACACAGGCAAGCACAACATTCTGGCTGTACCTCTACACAGGAACAAAACAAAGCCTGAGTGGCAGTCAGGTTCACCTACACCACCAGAGGCACCCGGCAAAGATCAAGCACATCACGTTTTCTCATGAGTTCTTCAACTTCCTTCATCTTTAACAACAAAAAAGACTCTCAGTTCCCATTCCTAGAGAATAAATCCAGTAACAAAATTATGTCACACAGATTCAACTTTATTCTACAGGTTTTCTATTCCGACAAACCTGAATGGAATTGTTCCCAGTTCACATTAGTTTTCAGCTATACATTCAAACCTCACAATCTCCCTAAAGGTACTGATGTTCATAAAAACCTTGCAGCCCAGCAGGACTAAGTTCAGTACTTCAGTACAAAACCCCTTCAAGACAAATGTGAAACACGCTTTGCAGTCCATCCTAGACACAAGTCTCCAAAACAGAAAAAAAGCAAATTCAAATTTTGCCCTATCCCACTTACATTCAGTAGTAAATTATAAGCAAGTTATCATCACTTTTCTTCCCAAGATGACAAAACAGAAAAAAGAAAAAAGGAAAAAAAAAAAACAAGATACTACTGTCAGACCAGAATTAGAATTCTAATATCTGATATAAATAAGCAGGCATTTAAGAATTAAGAATTTTAAAATGAACTTTCACAAGCAAAGTCCACATACATCAGAATATAGAATTAAGCTACCAGTGCTTAAAAGTCTGACTAAGAACTACTAGTATAACATTAATCCTCACCTGCACAATAAATACGTTCCCTGCTCTAGCAGTGCAGCTGGTGTATTTTACCACATTTTAATTCAAACCACTTGTTGAAGTAGTCTTTAAAAACACACTTCTATAGTGGAATAAGAGATAAGATTTCCACCTCCTAAATCCATATTAGCAATTTAAGATTTACAGTTCTCTCACCGTTCATTCAGTGCAGCCTACCAAACCCATTTTTAAATAGACACCTTTTTCCAGGCCTTTCAGAAAAAAAAGAAAAAAAAACATTAATGCAGAAAAACAATTATTTTCCTTGACTTTTTGTCTTTAATAACATATAACCTCTTTCAGTGGCCCATTTAAATGATTTTTCTGCTTTATGAGGTAGCGTCACAAGGACAAGCAAAGATTAATATTAAAGAACCAGTCAAAATAACTAAAATTTTATGCTATCACTCTTCACCCTTCCTGTCAGCTGCACACTCCGTCTATTTCAATCTGCAAAGATGATGTTGCCATTAACCACAATGTTTTTTAATGAAATAGCCCTGATTCCTAGTCTCAGCACCGCAAACTTTTTTGGAGCTGCAACACCTCTTTATTACTTCAGAAAATGTTGCTACTGAATGAAGTCATTTTTTCCCAGAAGGACCTAAGCATACTAAGATTTGTTATGCTGTATGTGTCTGTCATAAATTTAAACACTGAGTAAAATACGTTCACTAAGTAAAGTACTGTTGAAAGTGTATCAGGGACACAAGCAATATAACAAATTTCATATCTGTATAAGGAAAAAATTAGTCCCAATTTCTACATTTGTCCATCAGGATTTCTATTCAAATGCATCCGAATAATTAAGAAAATACAGGCAATTCCTCTTCAAATACCACAGTATATTTTATGAATCTGTGCCATAGAAAAATATGATATGCCAAATGCTTATATAGAAATGATTTCTGAAAGGGTCCAACTTCAACATTACACATCAAATGGAGCAGCACCCTGCCAAGGATTATTTATAGAAAACCTACAGGTAATGCTTTAGCAACTTATCAGATAGCAATACTTACAACATGGCTGCTCACAGATACAAGCTACAGTAACCATCACTAAATGAAAACTAAAAAGTACAAGTAGAAATAGTAGATGGTTGCAGCCACGTGCTATGAATGTTTTCCTACCACTTTTCCCTGCAGTCTGCAGTTTACATTCTAATGCATTTATTAAAACCTAATTATAGTGGAAAGAGATGGCAGATTCTCTGCAAGATGCAAAACTCTGTAAATAAACAACCCTGTGGGACAAATCCTTTCACTTACCTCATAGGACCAAACACACTGCGTTCCTCCAAATCTTCGGACGCACCTGCCCACCTCCACGTCCTCGTGAGTGGTGTACATCTCACGAAGGCATTCACCTATGTGTGGCACCATCCTCCTCAGAACCTCCCGGCTGAATATCATTCCTGGCCCTCCCATGCAGAAATTCTCTCCAGGCTCAAGTCCCAGCTTCCCAAGTTCTTCAATGTTACCCAGACCAGTCTGTCCCAAATACAGAGGCTCACTGCTGTTCAGTGAGCGAAGAAACTCCTCCAATTTTTCACCTGAAAAAATAAAAAAACACTGTTATCTGTCTACTGTCTAATGATGGCTGTCTAACAGCCATCTGTTTTCCTGCATCTCAAGCTTGTTCTCTGCAATCTAACAGGCACCTTAGACTATCATAGAAAATTACCTCCAGGGTAGTATCCTTGGGCAACTTTATATGTCTCAGACTATTTTTTAAAATGAATATCCTCAATTAATATTTCAATGGCACTTTCATGTAGCCTGAAGAGAGAATATAATCAAAGCCTTACACTATTCAGCCAACACATGGAAATCATTCCCTCAGTAGTTTAAAACTCTAATGCGAGACAATTTGTCAATATAGTTCTAAGCTGAGGAGGAAGAGACACTGAGGAAAAATGTCAGGTATTATTTCTAATGAGATCGATTTTGGAAAAGATGAGCTCAAGCCTAAATTAGAAGAAACCTTTGATACAGAATAATTTCCTGTTCTTCCCCTTGGAACATGTCAAAAATCCAGCATTTTCTTTTAAATGGCTTACCAATTTTTTGCAAGAAATGTAACTCAGCATTTACCTGAAATTTAAAGTTGGCACACAGGTTTAACTTGCACCCGATTAAAGACAGGTTAACTACAACTCAGAACTAAGCCCAAAGACAACAGTGTCAGCTTTTACTCCTGCAACCAAATCCATGTAGGTGTGGTGTGTAAACAGTTCAGGGATGAATGACAGCTGACAAGTAAGGAACCTATTAAATGACTCAGACAAACCAAGCGACAAATAGTGCAGTTACCTCAAGTTAAATTTCTACAGTTTGTACCACGCTCATAACCCAGACTCATGCCTCTGCCATTTGGCCATACCTCCCTAGGAATAACAAATAACAGTGGTTTTTCTCTTGTTATCAGAAAGCAACTTTTTTCCTTAGGCAGTGGCAAGCACATACCAAAAGGGAGAAGATTGCAGAACGTCCTTAACTAACGGTGTTACAACACCCACGCTGCACCTGGGCCAATACTTTCTGAACGCGCTGCGAAGCGCAGCAGCAGCTTTACAGGTAGACTTTGAGGTCTGCTCGGCTTGCAGTGCTACTCAGCCACGTGAGAATTCTCACTGTAACTGAAGACGCCTCCTCCGAGGAGCGCCAGACCGCAGCCCCCGCGGTGGGCGCTGCCGGGTGGGACGGGACGGCCTCTTTCCGCGAAGCGTCCAGTGCTCCCCTGCCTCCCTCCAACTATCGGGCCACTCGCGGTCACCTTTAATGTAGACGTCGTCGTCCGCCCGCATGAACCACTCGTACTTGTCCAGGTAGTGGTCGTGCATGTACTTGATCATCATGAAAGACTTCTTCTGCGGCGGGTAGGAGTCGTCCACGCCGGGCAGGGCGACGACAGGCAGCAGGGGCAGCCCTGGGGGCGCGGCCGAGCCCTGGCTGGAGAAGAACTCCACGCGGCCCGGCACCGAGGGCGCCCACGTCCGCTGCGCCGCCACCGCCCGGCTGCCCAGGTACTTCTGGGCCGTCATTACCCCAACGTAGAGGAAGTTGCGAGGCTTGGCGCAGCCCGCCGCGCCTCCCCAGTCACCGCTCCCGTTGCGGCTGCCGCCGGGCCGCCCGCTCCGCTTCTCGCCGCCTTCCTCCTCCTCCTCCTGCTCCGCTTCTCCGCCGGCGGCGGGGCTGAACACCGTGCCTTCCTCTCCCGCCGGCAGTTCCCATGGGCTGCTCCGCACGCCCGTGCCTCCCAGCACCGCCGCGGCCGCCGGCTGCTCGACCGCCGCGCCCGCGCCCCCGGCAGCCCCCGGCCCCGCCGCGCGGCCGTAGTAGGAACAGAGGCTGGCGCCGCGCCGCTTCTTCTCGCTCATCTCGGCCACCCGGGGAGCGATGAGCCAGGAGGCGGCAGTGAAGCCCAGCACCAGCCCCAGAACCACGCTCAGCCAGGGTCTCCGCGAGCGTGCTGCCATGGCGCAGGCGGGGCGACGTCCCCCCGCCGCGTCCCGCCGGAGGCGACACCCGTCCCGCCGCGGCTCCGGGTGCGGCGGCTTCGGACGCGGCTCCCCTGCCCGGCCGCGGTGGCCCCGGCGGTTGCACTGCTCCCGAGGCAAACTTCTCCGGGCGGGCGGCGACGTGGGCGGTGGAGCCCTAGCAGCGTCCCCTCGGCTTCGCTGGCACCTTGTCACTGCCGCGGCTGGTCCCTCCCCGCCCCTCCTACCGCTCAGCCTCCTCCACACGGCAGCGGCCCTCGCTTGCCGCTCCGCTACATTCCTCCGCGGTTTCCGAGCGCCTCACTCCGGAGGACGCCGATGCCCAGTCCGAACCGGGGAAGTTACAGCCCCGCCATCGTCGCTCCGGAAGGAAACGATTTTTTTAGGTCTCCACCGAGCTGCCCCGCGCCGTAGCCCCGTCGATGGGCCCGGACTCCAATGCCCCGCCGGACCCCGGCGCCCCCCAACGGCTGGGCCCCGGTCAGACATCGGGAGTCGGCGACGCATCGGCTGTTCGGCGGGCGTGGCTGCGAGTCGCCCGAGGACGGCAGCGGCGGGAGCATCCTGTGCCGTGTCTGCCCCAGATGTGCTCCTGAATGACACGAGTGCGGTGCCGGGAGAATCATAGAATCATAGAATGGCCTGGGTTGAAAGGACCACAGTGATCATCTAGTTTCAACCCCCCTGCTACATGCAGGGTCACCAACCACCAGACCAGGCAGCCCAGAGTCAGCCTGGCCTTGAATGCCTCCAGAGATAGGGCATCCATAACCTCCTTGGGCAACTTGTTCCAGTGTGTCATCACCCTCTGTGGGAAAAACTTCCTCTTAATATCTAACCTAAACATCTCGTGTCTCAGTTTAAAACCATTGTCCCCTGTCCTATCACTATCCACTCTCATAAACAGCCATACTCCCTCCTGTTTATAAGCTCCCTTCAAGTACTTGAAGGCCACAATGAGGTCTCCTGAGAGCCTTCTCCAAGCTAAACAAGCGCAGTTCACTCAATCTTTCTTCACAGAGAGGTGCTCCAGCCCTTTGATCATCTTAGTGGCCCTCCTTTGGACCCATTCCAAGAGCTCTTTGTCTTTGTGTGCTGGGGGCCCCAGGCCTGGACACAGTGCTCCAGATCGGGCCTCACAAGTGCTGAGGGGGACAATTACCTCCCTCTCTCTGCTGGCCACTCCTCTTTTAATGCAGAGTTGGCTTTCCAGGCTGCAAGCACAGACTGCTAGCTCATGTCCTGCTTCTCATCTGTCAGGACCCTTCTCAAGTCCTCAAGTCCTTCTCCACAGGGCTGCTCTCAAAGAGTTCTTCTCACAGTTAGTATAAATACCTGGGATTGCCCCGACCCAAGCGCAGTACCCTGCACTTGGCCTTACTGAACCTCACAAGGTTTTCATGGGCCCACTTCTCTAGCCTGTCCAGGTTTGGATGGCTTCCCTTCAGGAAGGGATCACTCTCATCCCTCATGTTTATATCCACCACATGCAAGTTGCTCATCTCCAGAAAAAAAATCTCCCATAAAAATCTCCTCCATGGAGTTCCACAATGATTCCTAGTGCTCAATTGTCATCTCACAGAAATAAATTCAAGTTAATGAAGAAGCAGTGATGTATGTTCAATTGTTCGCCAGCAAAATCACCCATTTTGTAGCTCTCAAAGGCCATGAGTTGCCTATTATCATTTTTTTAAGTCTCATACATGAATGCCAGAACAAAAGAAGGGAATAGGCTTCAGCATTGTGAGATGACAGCAAAAGTGATGGAGCAGTAGGAAAAGAGTGTCAGACCTTTTTCCAAATAGACAGAAGTTGATCTGCCCACCTAACGGAAGAAAAAAGCCTGCAGTAGATGGTCCTTAGCTATGAAGAGGTCACTCACAGGAGTAATTTTCAGTCTTTCCTTCAAAATACAATGGACTATGTACTCTTCATATCTCTGAGCTGTGAGAGCTCAGGCTCGGGCAGCACACTGCCTGGCTGCCCTGAGGCTGAACGTCCTTTCCAGAGGTATTCATTGCTGTTTGCCTCTCTGCGTACAGGCTGGAGTGTTTATTATGCCCGTCAGCAAACATCTGGTTACCAGGCCCATCTATGTATTTGCTCACAGCTGTCACCACAGCGGCCTGAAGCAGTTTGTGCAGGCCCAAGCTGTTTATGCAACCCCAAGCAGTCCCACCTCAGGCCTCAGGCTTGTGGCACCTGAGGCAGGCTGCCTTTATCCTCCTTCGTGAGTTTGCCTGTATGCTTTTGAGAATTGACTGCTTATCCCCCTTCTGAAAGCCAAAAAGAGGTAGGAATTTTTAATAAAATTAAAAGCTGATTAATAGCAACCAGCGTTCTTGGACTTGGCAATGGCCGTGAGATGCTGTCCTGGCTGAGCAAGGCTGCAATAACAACATAAGCACTGTACCTCAGAATCAACCATCCTTCAAAAGCATTCATTACAGCATTAGGGATTATCAGCATTATGGGCATCTCAGCTTCCCAAAGAAGTCTTCCACTTAAAAGCAGTCTTCCACTGCCTGTGCTTTGCATGCTTAGCTCGGCTGAGTCCTGCAACTTATCTGCAGCACTGCCTCCAGCAGTGAGGGCCCCATGCACACCCACACACTCTACTGCCACAGTGTCCCTAGTCTTTTGCTTGCAGCTGTGGGTCACACAGGGATGACATATGACACCTACATGCTTCCACTGTTCTCACAAACACTGGAGTTACTCTTCTATTCCATGTCAGCAGCTCTGATTCCTCGGGTCTGACAGCAGGGGAAACAGCACTTATCTTTGTCAACAGAAAAATAAATAAATAAATAAACAAGTGAACCTGGGAGGTGGGAGATGACCATAAATATTTTAAACACATCCAAGATGAAACTGAACTGCAAGCTATTTTGTGCTATCAGAGAGGGCTATGAAAAGAGTTGAGTGTGAGGATATTTGGAGCAGAAATCTTACAAGTGTCTACCTGCAGTTGTATTTTTAGCTCAGTGTATGAGTATTTTGATACACCACAGGGAAATCTGTTGGAAATGTGTGTTTGTCTGTTTGCTTGTTTGCTTTTTTGTGGACGGAGCAAAGCAAAGACTGGATTGCTGTTATATGAGCAACTGTGGCATCTAGTGGTTAATAGCAGTCATGTGTCTGTGTTCAGGAAAGTAATGAAATACAAGTTATCTTTCCAATTAAAATAAGGACTTGTTCTAACAACATTAAACTGCCTACCATGGATTCATATCTGCATGTCTTGCTAAATGTTATGATGTGTTTGGTAAGAATACTACATCAGTGTAACTCTGAATGTCTTTGGAAGAGACCATGGTGCGGAGTTAATTTCAAAAATTTGAAATATTATTTTCTGTAAGCACTGGATTGCAAATGAGCAAATCTGCCTTCAGTCCACCATGTTATGTGCTTCAAATTACAACGTTAGGGGACACATTTTGTCCTACTTTTTGTCTTACATAAAAAAGATATAAAATGCAATAGGTTATCACGCTGGTAGGTTCATAGTCTCTGAACACGTCTTCTTACAGAAGAACTGCAGAAACAGAGAGAGATATAAGTTCTTTGCAACACTTTTAAACAAATTTTGTTTGTTTGTTTGTTTGGTGTGGAGGTTTTTTTCTTTTTTTTCTTTTTTTTTTTTTTTTGGTTGGTTGGTTGGGTTTTTTTTTTGAGCTGAGGAAGAAGTAGTCAGACATTTCCCTCTACATTGCAATCTAAAGCCATTAGCAATGGATTGCAAGTAATCCGTCATAGGCTACAAGTTCATAACTGGGCAGAAAATAAAGGAAGTTCACTCTTAGAAACATTCTTGGTTGGTTTTCTCTCATCTGGTTTGTGAAGATGTCTGAAAACGATGTTCACACTTGAGCTGCAGCTTATAGATTGTACTTATTCTATTAAAGGGCATCTTAATCCAGATAGCCTCAACTCCATTCAGAGCCTGTTCTCAGAATCATGACTAACTGCACTTTAAGTGAAGGTGAGGTTGTGAAATGGTATATTAGGGCAGTCCTTTATCCCACTGGTCCCCTATCCTGTGTCAATAATGTTAAGTAATTATGCTATAAAATACAGGTTGATCAGCTGAAACATACATAGCCCAGGAGAAAATTGAAGATGAACAGGAAAGAGAATCAGAGAACCAGAGAATTATTTGAGTTGGAATGACCCCCAAAGGTCATCTAATCCACCTCCAACACCCAGCCTGACCTTGAATGTCTCCAGGGATGGAGCATCCACTGTCTCTCTGGGCAACCTGTTCCAGTGCTTCGCCATCCTGAGCCTGTCCCCATCTTTCTTTTATATCACCTTTAGGTACTGAAAGACTAACATTAGGTCTCCCTGGAGCCTCCTCCTCTCCAGGTTGAACAGCCTCAGCTCTCTGTCTAAAGAGAAAGCATCTGATTTAATTTCACAATCAGAAACAAATTCAATGAAATGAAGGAATTTTTTACTAAAATATGCAGTATTCCAGCTAATAAAAAAAAAAAAAAAAAAAAAAAAAAACAACCTGAAGAGAAATTGTAAGGAGAAATTAATCTCTCCAGATGTATTAGGGTCATCCTTTCAAAGCAGCCACTTGACACTTAACTGTGCAAAGTTTTGCTCTAAGGAATGCTTCATGAATTACTAAGATTAAATATATACATAAATATATACATAAATATATACATAAATATATGAGTACAGATGAAAGATGAAGTAGCTGTTGTGATGTTAAGCAATATTCCAGCCAAGAGGCTCTTTACTTGTTTTTATCAGTGTTATGAATGTCTCCAAACCACGTTCACCCTGAGAACAGACCAAAATCCCCTTCAATGCCTCATCCATTTTTTTGTTGACATTTTGGGTTGGTAAGGACAGTTTTGGAGAATCCTAGAGATAGAAAACAATTTCAGGTACTTATTTTGTATTTTTTTAAGGGATTTTTGAATATTGTGTGAATTGAAAAAGCAGTCTTAGGTGTGGCTTCAATTTATAGGGTAAGAGTCACTGAGATCTATTTGGACTCTCCCAAGTTACTGAAGAGTAATGAAACTGTCAAAGGTTTACAGGCCTATTTGGCCCAATTCCATGACTAATGGGGTGGGGAAACCCACGGAACCATGCCCTGGAAGAGAGGGAAAGGGGAAAATGGGGAAAAGGTAGGGAGATGGGCCTAAAAACAGAACAGGGGCAGTGATCTCAAGCGGAAAGTTAATTTACTAAATATGATATCAGAATGCAAGATAACACAATATAATACGATATAATTGGAGTTAAAGCTAATAAATCAAATAAAATGACAGTGTCCAAAATTGAAGGCCTTACTCTAGTGCTCGAGGCGAGACAGATAGGGAGTGCACAGCTGCAGTGAGGAGCTATCAAAGAAGAAAAGGAACATCTTAGCGACTTGCAAACAGTTTTATCTTTCCCACTAATGGAAAATGGAAACAGAACAGTGAAAGTCTTCTGGAGTATGTAGTTCTCCTCTTCTGAGAACCAGCTACCCAGAAAGATCAACAGTCCACAGAACTGGAGATTGAACTCTTTAACTCCCAGTGCACTACATGATGCTATGATGTGGAATATCGATAACAAAAATCATAAAACCATGACAACAACTAATGCCATTTCAAGACAGAGCTACAACAGAAAAAGCTAACAACAACAAAAACCCACAAATCTACTGCCTGATTTTAAAAATGTAAGAAATGTGTCTTCTTGATGAAAGAAATGAGAAACTCGTGACTGAAATATTCCTTTGTGACTAATCAGACAAGTAGAAATTTTGCTTTGTGACTAATCAGACAAGTAGAGGACAAAGAGTCTTTGAATTCAAAACAAAATTGTCTTGACTGCTTGTAGTAAATCATACACTTTTGTTTTTATCGTCAGGAGGCAATGAATGGCTCCCTTTTAGGTATATGAGATAACAGAAAATGTAATGGATGTCTGTGATGGACTGTAATATGCCCAGGTCACATAATTGCTCGCATTAGAGCTAGGACAGCATTTGCAAAAGACAAATTTCAATGTTCTTGCAAAACACACTAATTAAAACTTGTATACAAAAACAAAACATGAAATTTCCCATGGGAATTTGATATTATTATGGAGAAATATACATTTCAGTGTCCCTCTTTTTTTTATATTTATTAATTGATAAACTTGGGTAATCATCTACATTAATGATATATTACCTAAAAAGAGTTTTATTGTTCTTATTTTTATCATTATGTTCTGTTATGTTCAATGTTTGCGCTTAACTTGATATTGTTACATGATACTAGTATTACTGCAGTGTCTAACTCTTAGGGACATCTGCCTTTCAACATATTTGTTTTTGAAAAGTCCAGACTGTTAGCCCTCACAGCCATTCTACTGAGTATGATTAAATACTTTTATGTTGGCTTTACGTGGCACTGGACCCAGCCAAACCTTGCATAAATATAACCCCTTCTTTCAAGACAGATCAGCCTCTTCTGTGTGATCAGACATAATACACACCTACCATCTTACTACTGTTTCCTTGCAGAGCAGTGACAGTTAACAGAGCAGAAGTTCAGTTGCAGTGTTGTGCTCCTTTCCTCCTGCCCACAGGGCCATTTCTGAAGTTCTGTTTACCCATCCGTGTTCCAAACTGAAACTTGTGAAGTTAAATGGGCATTAGTGTAAGAAAAACATTTGTAATTTTCAGAAGTATATGAGGTTCTGAAAATCAGCAGAAACTTGAACTTTGGATTAAAGATAAGTTTGCAGCATTAGCTATTGCAAAACCCATCTTCTACTTCTGACTACACTCAATTTGCAATTCAGTGAAATATAAACATGCAACTGCATACTACTATAATTTATTTTTATACGAAAGCCAAAAGTGAAATAACAAAAACTATGGCTTGGTTCTGAAATCCATACTTATCAAAGTCCTTTCAAATTTAACATATATTATGTTTATTTGTGAAGGACAGGTAGGACACTGAAATTTACCTTGGCAATTTATATGCAAATTTTATTAAGCCTATAGTATTTTGCTCCTCTTCCATTATATTTATTTCTTTATTTTACAAAAGCAGTTTTGCCTTGCTCCATCTTGAAGTACAAACATGATATGAGATTAAGCTATTATCTCTTATAAACAGGAAACATCCATATGCAATTTCCACCCATATATAGGATTCCTGAAATGATCCAGTATAGTAAACAGCAGTATTTACTGCTTTCCTCCCCAGCTGCCATAACAATAGATCTATATGGAAGGCATAATCTCACATAGTTTTAAGTTTTTCTGGGAGGTTATGTGTCATTTCTCCCCAGATGGGCTGACATCCATATGAATTACTCAGATAAGATGTGCCTTTCTAGGCACACTTTGTCCATTGCAATGTCATGCCACTGAGATGCTGTTGACTTCCAGCCTGCAATGTTGGTATGTTTTGTAACTCACCACATTATAATCTTTGATCCTAACACCAGATCAAGCATGTGACTGGAGGGCAGAGTAGTACCTTCCAGTCCACAGTTAAACTAACCTCCTCAAGGCCACAGAATGAGAAGGTATAGAATCACAGAATCATCAAAAAATGGCTTAGGTTGAAAGAGACCTTCAGGACTACTTACTTCCAAAAGTAGAAGTCTTCTCAAGATCAGACTGCCCAAAGCCTTATTCAACCTGACTCTGAACACTTCTAGGAATGGGTCATCCGCAGCCTCTCTGGGAAGCCTGTTCCTGTGACTCAGAATCCTCTGATTCCCAGTGTCTGATCTGAATTACCCTTTTATTTTAAAGCCATTGTCCTGTCACTACACTTTCTGTTAAAGAATCTCTCTCCAGCTTTCTTCAGGGCTCCCTTTAAGCACCAGAAGGCTCCTCTCCCAGCCTCTTTTCAGTGGAGAAGTACTCCAGCTCTCGTGGACGACTCGTAAGCCAAAAAAGCACTCTCATCTGGAAAGCATGGAAATGCTCCTTAGAGCTATGGTATATGTGTACTGACAGAGACTGTAAAAGACTTTCTGTACTGTTTCCAAAATACTGTAAATCTGAAGATTTCCTGATTTTGAGTTTGTTCTACGGTCATCATCCTGAGAAGTGTGTTTTGGCCTTAACTGGGTGGACAGGGGCAATGTTCTTGAAAGAATCCCAAGCAGAAAAATCCAGAGAATGTTTCAGGAGAATTGAGGATTTGCTTATCTCAGTGGAACAGTTAGCAAAATGAGTCTGGTTCTCATGGCTTCTTGCATATTTCCAGTACTAGGAAATGCAGAGTTTTTTTCTGTATTAACACTTTCATTACATTTTACTGCCTACTATTCTGGTAGCAAATCTAAGAGTTAAGTGGAGTATTTTCTTCCATTTGAAAAAAGAACAGCAATGTGTTGCATCTCCTCATGCACCTAGGATTGTCTTGCACATCAGTCTGGAAAAAAAAAAAAGGTCACAAGCAGCACCAGGGAAAATCTTTCTTTTAAAGACCTTAGCAGAAACACTTAAATTTCAATGTACTCTGAAAACTGACTATAGTAGAAAGATTAACACTGAAAGCAAAGACATTTCTTAGCATAACTTGCCTACAATATTTATCATAAGAAAACAGCTCATGTAGTGCTTTCTTTTAAGCTTTAATATATGCTCATATGCATAGATCAAATAGATATTTCATTGAAATAGTTTGTATTAACTGCTTTCATACCAAAGGTAACAGCACCATCTGATCAACCTGGCCAGATTAGGTTCTCATAGCTATACTCTGTATACACAAGTATCTTACTGTGTAACTGTAAGACACTGTACAAAAACTCCTTTTGTCTTGAAGATTACAGTGGAGTGCAAGGACAACTCTAGCATCTCTACTCACACAGGAGTGTCAGGAACAAGGAAGATGAGGGGAATGTCTTGACACTTATCACCTTCCACTGAGATGCAGGGGCTCGGCCTTGTGTGGGAGTCCCAGCTTCTCTGATGTGGATAAACTTGCAGTGGACCGTTGCACCTCTGATAGACATGCCTTTACTTTGTGCAACCCAAGAAGAACCATACAGTATATATATATGGCTTCTGCAAAAACTGGGCATGGGCTTTCTACTTTGTTGTGTTTTCCTCCTCCTTGTGATCGGCTGAGAAAGAATCTGCACTTCCCATCCCCACTGCCAACAAGGAAATACTGCAGTGGTAACTATCTCTGCCCTCCTATTACAAATCCTTTCTTCTATTTTCTGTCTTTTTACTATCACTTTCTTTGTCCCACCTCCCATCCCCAGACCTAGTTAACCAAAATTTGTGTAAGAAGCTGGTTGGCTAAATATTTGACTCCTTTCTGAGTCTTAATTTCACTTCAGATGTGCATACATCATGAACCATCTTGCCATCGATAGTTGGAGAGAGACAATAATCGGAAGACTGGAGCAGTGTTTCTGAAGAAGTAGCATAGTGTATACTCCACTGTATTTCGGTGAAAAGAGAAAGTACTATCTGAGATGTAGATGCCAAAAACTCTGTTTGAGCCACAAAAACAAACAAAACAAAAAAAGTAAAGTAACATTTAAACAACAATATCAACAGTGAAGAACACTTAAAAGAAAACTCTAGAAAGGAAACAATAAAATAAGTATGTAAAAAGCTGAGGAGCTAGTGTTCCCATAACTGAATAGTTGTGTTACGCTATAAATGATCCAGAACAAGCGGGCTATAAAAACATACAGAATCATAGTATCATAAAAGTTGGAAAAGACCACTAAGATCATGAAGTCCAACCACCATCCTATTTCCACCATAGCTACTAAAGCACATTCCTCAATGCCACTTCTACACATTTCCTGAGCACCACCAGAAACTGACTTTACCACCTCCCTGGGCAGCCTGTTCCAATGCTTTACCAGTGCAGAGAAAAAGTTTTCTGAGAAAAAGTTTTTCCTAGTATCCAACTTGATTTGATAGATTTGAGGTCATTTCCTCTTGTCCTAACGCTAGTTAAGTAGGAGAAGACGCCAGTCTCCATATTGCTACAATCTGCTTTCGGACAGGAATAAGGTTTCCTCTTCTTCTCTGAAGCCTCCTCCTCTCCAGAGTAAACAATCCCAGTTCCCTCAGCTGCTTCTTGTAAGACTCCAGATCCTTCACCTGCTCTACTGCCCCTCTATGTACCTGTTCCAGGGCCTTGATGTCCTTCTCGCAGTGAGAAGCCCAAAAGTGAACACAGTATTGAAGGTATGGCCTCACAAGAGCTGTATGCAGGGGGATGATCACTTCACTGGTCCCAGTGGCTACACTATTACATTCTAATGGCCTGGATACCACTGACTTTCTTATCCTCCCTGTACTCAGCTCTGGTGAGGCCGCACCTCGAGTACTGTGTCCAGTTTTGGGCCCCTCACTACAAGAAAGACATTGAGGCCATGGGGTGGGTTCAAAGGAGCGCGACAAAGCTGGTGAGGGGTCTGGAGCACAGGGCTTATGAGGAGAGGCTGAAGGAGCTGGGAATGTTCAGTCTGGAGAAGAGGAGGCTCAGGGGAGACCTCATTGCACTCTACAACTTCCTGAAGGGAGGTTGTGATGAGGCGGGGTTCAGCCTCTTCTCCCAGGAAACAAACAGGACCTGAGGAAATGGCCACAAGTTGTACCAGAGGAGGTTTAGGTTAGACATGAGGAAAATCTTTTTCTCTCAGAGGGTGGTCAGGCACTGAAATGGCTGCCCAGGGAGGTGGTGGAGTTGCCATCCCTGGCAGTGTTCAAGAGGCGTCTGGATGAGGAGCTATGAGACATGATTTAGTAGCTTGTGGTAGCAATGGTAGTGAGAAGATGGTTGGACTAGATGATCTTACAGGTCGTTTCCGACCTTGTGATTCTGTGATTCTACGATACGTTCAGCCAGGAATAACACCCCCACATTATTTTCCTTAGCACAGCTTTCTGGCTACTCTACCAGAAGCCTGTACTGATACAGGATTTTTTTTTAATTTTTTTATTTTTTTATTTTTTTTGTCAAAAGGGCCCATTTTTTTTTTGGTCTTCTTCAATCTCCTCTGATATTTTGTGTCATCAAATCAAATGACATTTTCAAAGGAAAAAGTTATCAGTTTACAACCAAGCAAAAAATTACCTCATTGTTTTATTTAGCACTGCTGAATGCTTTTATTATATTTCAGTTGGATTCTGGGTAACTATCTGTATTTATCCAGAAAACCTCTCTTAGAATATGTGTTATACATGTCTTACTGCAAAAGCCAATCGAGTTCTATGTAATTGAGAAGATGCATTTAAGATTCAAAGGAAAGAAGCTACAGTTTTCTAAGACCTCATGTTGGTCTTGACATTCAATATATTCTTTCTACAAAGAACACTTCAAAATGATGAGAGTTGAGATGAATTGTAGTTAAGGTAGCTCTCGCCAAAGAAAACCTTTACTTTCACTGTATGTCATCTTTCGATGTAAGTCGTCTGCACTTACTTCTCTAATCCATAGATAAGAGACGAAAATACCAGCAGAGGGAGAGAGAGATTGTGTGTAAGAGAAAAAGCGTCTTCAGGTAGTAGCAATCATGGAATCAGAAAAGCAGAGAATCATAGAATGACTTGGGTTGAATGGGACCCCATCCAGTTCCAGCTACCCACCAAATTAGGCTGCCCAGGGCACCTTCCAACCTGGCCTTTAACAACTTCAGGGAAGGGGCATGCACAGCTTCTCTGGACAGCTTGTGCCAATGTCTCACTGGAGTTGTGGAGTTGAGACTCCAACAACTATGTAATGAACAAATTATAGTCATCACTCTACTCGCACAAGTCCAATGTTGGATTTTGTTCTTCAAGTCTAGATAAGTTCTGTAAGCCCAACCATCTGTATAGACTTTTTCTGACCCAAGGCATGTGATTTTGATAATATTCCTATGCTATTTTCCTTGAAGTAGCTATTTTTTAAGAAGTGCGGAAGATCATATTAATAACATGAACTTTTTTTTTCAAATTTTCTAGGTATTTTACCCTAATACGTCACTTTTTCTGAGACAAAATCAGTCACATATTGAAATGCCATTCTAGTCTGCATCTCTAAATGTCTATGTGAAGCACAAATAATAAAAAAGAAAACTTTGACTGAATCTCTGTGTTAAACTACTAGGGAGTGTCCAATGTAGAGTTACGAAGGTGGAGAAGGGTATATAGGGCAAGACGTATGAGGAACAGCTGAAGTCCATGGGTGTGTTCAACCCAGAGCAGGGGAGGCTGAGGGGAGGCCTTATGGCAGCCTACAGATCCTCACAAGGAGTGAGCTAACTGTGCTGAGCTCTGCCCTCTGGTGAGTGACAGGATTGAACCATTAAGAAAGGAAAATATTAAAAAATTCTATTTAAAAACTACTTCTGCTGTACAGAAATGTTTTGGACTTACTGACAAGAAGCCTCATTGAATTTGGTGGGACTATGGATGTGTTAGTTCAGCTTCTAGTTCCTATTACTGGCCAAGTTTATTAGTAATCACACTAAGGTTTCTAAAAAGGCAGATGAAAGGTGAGTATTACAAGCTTATTGTTCCTGATAAGTTTAGTATGTTGTTTGCTTTAGCTACTCATGCACAAGATTAGAAATCCTGGCAGGAGTGCCTTGAAAAGACTAGGACAATGGAAAAACTGTAATTCTAACTAACTTTTTAATGATTTATTTATTTTATCCTAAACATATTCTATGCGATGTGTAATCTACTTAGTACAATGAGCAGTAAATTTTTTTGTTTTTACAACTCAGCAGCTGGTGGTGTTTGCTGAGATATGACTATGTCCCCTCCATGTCCACTAGTGACTTCAGAACAGCTTAACAGTTCTGTGCTCAACACATGTAGGTAATTTTTTTCACCTTCAAACACATAGTAATTGAATGGTTTCATTAGGTTACTGGTAGTCATTCGGCTGTGATAAATGTTTTCCCTGAAAGACTGAGCTGCAGGAATGTTTCACAGGGAATTGTTCAAAGGAACTGTTCCACTCAGCTGAATGGATTTTTCAGAACTGAAGCTAGATTGAGTTTAGCAGTACTTTCTGTCATTTCTTTTCCCTTATTTAAAAATCAAAATGACCTCACTGGTTTTCTAGGTGAGGTTAATATTTAGATCAGCAATTCCAATACTTGATAAACAATGTTTTGCTCTGTTAAATCTAGCTTTCACAGTGTTAGCCGCGGGGGGGAGTAAGGGGAGGTTGAAACAAAGTCACAACCTTTATGAGACCAGTCCAGTGGACAAGACTGCTATGCAAATCAGTTGAGTTGAAAAATCAGTCCAACTGAATTAAAGTAGTAAGGCATCATATGAAAAAGTATGTCCTATTTTATACATAATAATATGGCAAAATTGCCAAATTCAAAGCTAAAAAGACAGATTAGGTTAGTGCAAACATGGTAAGTAGTCCTTATAAAACCTATATTAAAATAATTCTGAAAGTTGAAAGCAGTAATAAACACACTTTGGTTAAACTATTGAATTTCTGTGAAAGACATTAGAAAGCTTATTGATATCAACAAGCCTTGGACTGGTTCTGAAACTAAGTTTATGTAAATATGCTTTCTACATTTTAACACAAGTAAGCTTTTTACAGCTGTGCAGTGAGACTGACTGGACACTGATGACTTCACTGGGGCTGAGGAAGAATATATGAAGAGTAATTGTGCCACCTTGTGAAGCAATATTGTGGTTGCAGTCTTATGGGTTCTGGCAGCATTTTACTGTCATTCGAACCACAATGTGATATTTTCTGAATCAAGTTATCATTACACAATTTTATTTTAAATCCTTGACTAGAAGGCACTTTCAAATAAGCTGTTCTTCTGAATTACTTAGTAAAAAGTATTCTACAGTTTTGAAAATGTGTTTTACTTGATGATTTCCTGCAGTATGTACCTGGAGTAAGTTGTACAAAAAGTATATTGTTCTTAATAGCAGACTTCTTCCAAAATAATGGTATCTTTGGCAAAAAAAATCTGCTGATTTATACAAATTTATACACTGTACCATTTCAAGAATATGGGAGAAAATAAACAAAGTTTAAAAAATCCACAGATCTTCTACAGGCATAAAGTGGTTTTGTTTTGTTTTGTTTTTTTTTCCTAAAGAGAAAATTAAATTGTATATTTTAACATTTTACAGTTACGTTAATGAAGATAAACTTCTCAAAGCAATAAAAATGTTTTTCAGCTGAAAAGATTTTGTGTGAGTAAAAATATGTGTAAGAGACTCAAGTTGTACGCTGAGTTCAGAAAATTTCTGCAAGGAAACAGTTCCTCTACTTAAACAATAAATCATGTAAAGTAAGCACTTGAAAATTTTTACCTTCATTGTTTACTGAAACCTGCATTTAGCTGACGGAAATCCAGCAGGTACAGAAAGTCATCTACTGTTTCCTTTGTCCTCTTTCATTTGATTAATGCGTAATTTGTGGCACATCTTTGTTGCTCAGTTACACGTCAGCCCAAATTCTGCAGAATATATTCTTATTAACTAAGAAGTAATCCCAGTGGAACTGGGATACTGAATACTAAGATCTCAAAAGAAAAGACTGAACAAAGTGCAGGAGGTTCATTTTGTGCATGAAATTAAGAAGTGCTACTAACTTCTGTTTTTCAATACCTGTATCATTGGAAAATGCCAGAGGTTCTGCAGATGTACATGCAGAATCACAGATCCCAAATCACTGACACAAGCTTTAAGTCTGTTGTGATCGTGGAACAAGTATGTTTGAAATTATATCCATTTGACCTTTTTTAAATGAAAAAGTTTGTTATTTTCTTAAGCATAACAAACTTATGCACAGCTAAATAATGCAGTTAACTAGTTCATCTAATGTTTATACTGAAGAGGTTGCAATAGTGGAGAGAGAAATTATGCAATTTGACTTGTTTATTTTTCATATACATTCAGCAACTAGCATTCCTAGAAAACTGACCTCAAGTTTGAGGTATATATGGTTTGAAATAAGGATCTGCTTACATAACTACCCACATTTTATGTAAAAGTTGCAAAGAATAAATTTGCTTTCTTGGGAAGCTGCCATTTATAGAACTGTTAAACATCATGTAACAACCTGCAGAGAATATCCAGAACTCAAAATGATTCTGCAGTTTAGCTTACAGGCTTGGGTTGAGATTGTAGAAAATTTATGGATTTACCACAAGTTTCAAAGAAGGTAAGCTTTTAAAACTTAGGGCAATCATCAGTCAAATATCACCTCACCTCACATTGAGCTGCCTTTATATGGGACACTGCTGGAAGTGCAAATGCAGCTCCTGTAGACTACAGTAGGTTTATTCTGATGAATATTCATTTAATTTTTGCTAAGGATGTCTGTTGTTTTCCAGGCTACTGTGCCCCACTGAGCTTTTGACTCAGCTCTGCACCACTTGCCCTCATGACAAAGCTTTCAGAGCTCCAGCAAAATAGTATTTAGAGAGCTGGAGAGACCTCATTGTGACCTTCCAATACTTGAAGGGAGCATATAAACAGAAGGAAGTACAGCTGTTTACAAGGGTAGATAGTGACAGGACAAGCTTTAAACTGAGACACAAGAGGTTTAGGTTAGATATTAGGAGGAAATTTTTCACTCAGAGGGTGGTAACACAGGTTGCCCAAGGAGGCTGTGGATGCCCCATCCCTGGAGGCATTCAAGGCCAGGCTGGATGTGGCTCAGGGCAGCCTGGTCTGGTGTTTGGTGATCCTGCACATAGCAGGGGGGTTGAAACTTGATGATCATTGTAATCTTTTTTAACCCAGGCCATTCTATGATTCTACGATTCTATAATTCTATGATTTAATAGTACTGAAATCACTCCATGCATTTCAGACCAGAACATTGTCTTGGCTCAGAGTGAATCTGTCCATTTGAACTGTTTTATTTCAAGACAGAATATCGGTGTGCTGTTTTAGACAGAACAGGCAGTGTTCAGCATCCACAAAGAAGAGAGTGAGCTTGTTCTTTAGGGTTTTCCTGTTTGCATTCCATTTTTTCATGTAGGCTAGAAAATTCGCATGGCTCCTAGTCTTTCTGTTTTGTTCTAAGCAAAACTGTAGACTTTGGCTGAGCAGAAGAATTACTTACAGGACTGCGCCATCATCCAAAAGACCATATGTTGTCTTGCGCCTTTGAGCTGATGGGGCACACATGAACGTCACAGGAGCTGGAAAGGGGCTGGAAAGATCTGCTAGTGGCTTGTGAGCAGGGACAGGAAAATTTCCTCAGGCTGGAAGGAAGATTGCTCACTTATCTTGATTATCATACCAACCATCCAGAAATAATTTTTCAGATAAGATACTCTATCACTTTCATGATGTAGATTTTTTTCTAGACACAGGGATCAATGATCTTCAAATGTGGTAGAGTTTTTATTATCTGTTCACCCAAAAGAAATAGCTGCATAGAGTCTTGCAGCCAGCAGGTCTAATTTGGACACATGGCAAAGCTCACTTTCTGACATCTTTTTTCAATCTTATCATTTAGTAAGGGACAAAGAAAAAAAAAAAAAAATAAAGCCCCAAAAGCCCAGTCAGTAATGGCCCACCAAGCCAAGTGAAAAAAAAAAAAAAAAAAAAAAAAAAAAAAAAAAAAAAAAAAAAAGAATCAGCTCTGTAGGACCTGAAATACATCTGAAAGCACAGCTATGAAGTACAGTGAGAAAACAGAGTAAGGAATTCCTTGAATATGGAGAGTTAATAAAGTCAATATCGCAACCTAAAAAACTATTCAAATAAAACTCAGTAGACAAGTCTATTATTAAGCATATTTTTCTTTATTTCACTGGCAACAGAAAATCAGCAAGCATTTTGTTCTTGTGATATGCACATCACTAATTATTATTTCTACTTTCTTTCATTCAAGTAATCATTACTAAGAATTTCAAGGATAACCTATATTTGTCACTTAGTGACTTTTAACAATATTCTAACTAAATCTCAGCTGTTCAGCACCTAGTCAATCTATGTCAGCATCCAATGAGTCCTGTTTTGTCATCTGTGACCTTTAGCTGCCACTGCAATGAGGAAGTTGATAATACGTAAAAACAGTTGATATTTAAATCAGTAAATGCAGCTTACGGATGTTTTTCCTTAAACTAACTTAATATCACATCAAAACCCTGTTGGGGCAGTATTCTCTGAACGTCACAAGGCTGTGCATCTTATTTACTGGAAAAAAAAACCTTTTCTACAGGCTGACCTTGCTGTACTGACATGAAGATACTGACCCAAACTTGGCTGATGCTCTGATGTGTTTCTATGATCCCTGGAACAGAGGATGCAGAGGATTACATGTCAGACTCTTGCAATGTCAGACAGGAGATTATGCATTATAGTGAAGACTTAAGATTTGCCATTCTCACATTTATTTAGCTTCATTTGTAATGCTAGGGTAAGTGAAAGAGCCATATCACAGAGTCACAGAATCAGAGAATTGCAGGAGCTGGGACCTCAAGAGATCATCGAGTTTAATGTCCCTGCTGAAGCCGATACCCAACAATAGGTCACACAGGTAGGCATCTAGATGGGTCTTGAATATATCCACAGAAGGAGACTCCACAGCCTCTCTGGGCAGCCTTTTCTTGCTCTTCATCACATATCGCATATCAGAATTTTCACTCGTTTCATTTTTTCTGTTCTCCAAGTTGTATTTGAGAGCTTCTTCATGCTGAAGGGTGCCCAGGATGCCATTTTTTCAGAAGCAGTAGATGATGCAGTAGATCCCATGTAAGGAAAATTACTTCCTTCCCAAAGAGGTTATGTTTAGCTCTGGGGCATTCTTCTGCGTTTGGAAAGAAAGCAACACTTACACCTGTTTTCACTGCAGAATTGTCAGATGTGAATAAATTCAGAGTACTGACAGGCAAAAGTCCCATCTGAGATAAAAGAAGATCATATACAACTCAATAACACTCACTGCATAAATCCTACCATCACATGTTTTTTCAGTTTGTCAATAAAACTCTGAGGAAGCTGATTTCTCATTCCAACATTAGACTGGTGAAGCTCCCACTGGTTAGAAAAGGGGAAACACAACCATCATTTTCAAGAAGGGAAAAAAGGAAGATCAAGGGAACTACAGGCCATTCAGTCTCACCTCTGTGCTTGGCTTGATCATCGTGCAGATTCTCCCAAAAGCCGTATTAAAGCATGGGGAAAATGAAGATGAGGTGATAGGTGGTAACCAGCGTGGCTTTACCAAGGTCAAGTCATGCCTGACAAACTTGGTGGCCTTTTATGCTGGAGTTACAGAATCGGTGGATAAAAGAAGAACTGTTGTCATCTACCTTAGACTCAAGCAAAGCATTTGACACTGTCCTGCATGACACTCTGCTCACTTAATTGAAGAAAAAAAATGGATTTGATGGATGGACCACTTGCTGGATAAGGAATTGGATGGATGGCTGCACTCAGAGTTGTGGACAATGGCTCATTGTCCAAGAGCAAACTGATGGCGAGTGGCATTCCTCAGAGAATGATGTTGGGACTGGTGTTATTTAACATCTCTGTAGGTAACGTGAACGGTGGGGTCAATTGATATGCTTTTATTATTATTATTATTCAGTTCTGCCAGGAGAGGAGAAACGTTAAAGACAGGGCATGTACATCACATTCAGAAGTGTTTAAAGACAGAAATCTACCAAATTTAAATGAAAATAAGCATTCTATCTTTCTGTGGTACAGCAGCTGTGTGCTGGAGCAAAACAGTCTCCTTTCCACCTGACCTCCACACCACTTCCTCCAACAAGTATCAAGAATCTTCCCAGATGAGCCTACTTACTGCTACAAGAATTTCAGTCTTCTGCAGCAGCTGCAGCAAATTGATTTTGAGCTGAAAGTGGCCTTTTGGAGCCCAATCAAGAAGAGCACTGTATGAACAAAAAAAAATCCCAGAGGAAAACAAGCCCTCTTTGGGAAGCCTGATGTTTTTCCTGGGTTGTTTAAAGCTGCCTGTGAAGCTAAACGTGGGTGGGAACAAGAATGAACAGCAACTTGGGATTTACATGTTCTCCTGAAAATACATATGTCATGCTGCTATTGACTCACCATTCCTCTCTAACACAAAAACTGTCTGCCAGCTTGTTTCAGTAATGCACCGAAATTAAGTCTATGTACAGGAATTTTGTTGCTGGGTTGATTTAATCAAACTTCATGTTTCTTGGGGAAGAGCGCTCAGCATTCATTTTCCATAGCCAGATGAGTTCCATCAGCTCTGGGGATGAAAAAGTTAACAAGTCATTGGTAACCATATTTGTAACACTAGGATTCAGCATATCCTGGTCAGCTTTAGAGGCTGAAGCTCCTTGTCTTGAACTACCTGTTCTCGGATTCCACCTCCGCTCACTCTTGCTGTGAATATGTGCTTCAGTAGAAGTCTGCCTGGATTTTGTTTCATGTTGGGAAGCACATGTGTAAGGGTAGCTCAGTGGTATTTGTATTTGGATAGCTACAAACTTCATCCATTGATTGCTGCTTGCAGTTGGACAAGTCCAGAGAAACTGAGCAGACCTAGGCAGCTAGCCATCTTCAAGATGTAGTTTAATTAAGCTTATCATTTGGGTTTAGCTCAATGGATAGGCAGTACATTTGTCTGAAACACAAATCCCAGCCCTCAGGAACTTAAATGAAACATTGTGAATAAAACGCCTTGAGGAAAAAAGGAAAAAAAAGGTAGAAAAAAAAGAAAGAGAGTGAAAAACACCCCTCAGACCATTATTATTTTGCAACGTAAATATTTTGAAGATTAAGATTCATAGGTTGGAATGCAGTATTATATGAAGAGATTTATTTTTCTCAAAGACGTTGTTCTGTTTTCTCTTTCCAGCCAATGGGACACAATGGGCACAGGTCATCAGATTTGATGTATGATTCTGGATTTACACAGCTGCCAAACAGCTGAGAAAGGAGCTGAGCCGTGGCATGTGCCATGCCCTACCATGGATCCAGGTGCACTGAGTGTGCACCTACAAGTCACCTGGGCCTGAATCAGTGTTGTGGAAGAAAGCGCTGGTACTGTGAAATCCTTGTGAGAACAGAAGCTTGCTGTTAATTACTAGTCTCCCCTGTATTTATTAACACATTCCTATAAAGTGCAAATAGTCATTTTATAGTGGTGCCAATAGGTGAGGCCAAAAGAGACCCATGAATCCACAGAATAACTCCAGACTTGCGTCTGTCTTTATTTACAGGGATAAATCTTTCTAGGAAATCCTAAACAATTTTAAACATCTGTACAAAAAGTATTTTTTTTTTAATAAAAGGTGCTGCATAAGAGGATATGTTATCTGATGTTAAATCAAAAACTATAATTTACTTAAAGTACTGGATGCTTCAAAACTTCTAAATTCTATCTTGTGTGGCAAAAGATAGTACACCTTATTTTATACTGATCACTGTTACAGCATGTAATGCTCTATGGAGACAATTTTTTGCTGCTTCAGGTCTTGTAATTATAGCTTCTTTTTCTGAACAGTAAAATTGCATGAGGAAATAACTGGTGGGAACATCACATTAGTTATGTTGGAAGGCTTCGCTAAGTTTAGTTTAACTGACTTATACCTTTAAATTCATATTTCAGTGAGTTAATAGTACAACCGAGCAGCTTCAAAACATATCTGCACTGATCAGAGGGATCTTCTTGGTTAGTGGGACTTGCAGGGACCATCCTGATCTTCCAGTGATAGTTGAGTCAGATATTTGGCATCCACATGTTCTACTCTTACCGTTCTTGGTTGTTTAAAGAAGTGTGAACTCATCACACACACCAAAACACTATAAATGAAGGAGTAACATTTGTTCTGCTCAGGATCATAGTATATGATACCTCAAAACTCATGCTGTATTTTTCCTTTTTAAGTCCTAGTGTGATCAACTTTACACATGGCAAACACAAAAATGTGTTTGTCCCTATCCTCTTCCATTTTAGAACCTGTGTTGTTTGATAAGTGCATCAGCAGAAGAAAAATAAAGAAGACAAAGAGTGAATATATACACTATACTGAAGTAGTAAGTCCTGCTAAGATTCATCTCTACTGAACCAGCTCTGTACCTCAATGAAGTAGAATGGTAGCTGTAGTTTCCCCTGGTAATGCCTTCTGCTGCTCCAGAGCCAACCAGGAGCCTCTGTCCCACAGCTTTACAGGATGAAAACAAATAAAATGAGAACTCAGGTGTGTATTTACTGTTAGTTTTTGGGAAAGAAGAATGTGGCAGAGGAAGAGAAAGGTTGGGGTTGAGTTTTCCAAAATACTCTAGTGATTTTGGAGCAGTTGTTCTAAAAGGCAATAAAAAATGAAGTTCAAATCCACAGGCAGTTTTGAAAACTAATCCTTAATTGCTGAAGAGAAGGAACTAAGTTTTCTCACATCACTTGCAGAATACAGTAACTGCCTGTGTAATTATAAGTTGGCAGAGCCTGTGTGAACTGTCACTCCTATTTCGTTCCAGATTACAGCTGCACATTTCATAAGAACAAATTCCTCTACATCTCCCTGCAAGTACCAGTTTTCCCCATCAAAGGTAGCATTCTGCAGCAGTTACCCTCTTGTTCTACATCATATGAGTAGGTGCTGGCATGGTATCTCTGTATCAGCCTGGTGCTGCATGTCACAGTTTTACTGGCTATTAAGCAGGAGACTTTGCTGGCATTTGAGCTGATTACTGCTGGAATAAAAAATTCAAAACCTCGCCAACACTTGTTTCTGTTCTGATCCAAATTTGACTTCTTTACTTAAGCACCTGCTTAAATCCCATTGAAGTCAAGCAGAGCGTATGCGTAAGCATTCTCTCAGGCCAGGAACAGACCAATGAATTTAGATCTCGGAGATTACTTACTGTGGAAAAAATGCTGTATGTCCCATTTGAATGTCATTACCTAGTAGAGTTGTTTTATTCATCCAGTTTTAAAAGCTCTTTTGGAATACACTAAACATTCTGTTTTCCAAACACCTATCCTAATCCCACTTTATAAATGTTACATGATGACTTTTCTACTTCAGCTCCTGCCTCTAAGGAATAAAAAAAATATGTTAAAATTAAAATCACACAGTAAAGAGGTGGCATAAAGCAACCTTAACAAATAAAGCTGTTCTTGTATAATACATGTACCCTGCATCACATCCAGGGGTTAAAGATGGGTGTCTCCTTGACTGCTTCTGGAT
This sequence comes from Lagopus muta, assembly GCF_023343835.1. NCBI lineage: Eukaryota > Metazoa > Chordata > Aves > Galliformes > Phasianidae > Lagopus > Lagopus muta. The sequence goes on along the minus strand of NC_064472.1, from coordinate 51,081,092 downwards.
GAAGCACACTTCAGGGAGGATTCCCATCTACTTGAAAAGAGGTCTTTGTCTCTCAGTTCTATCCTCCCCCCTCAAGCATTCAATTGTTGTGCATTTTCCCAAAGGCCAGAGCACGGCCCTCATTCAGACTATGACGGGCTGTCCCCCTGCGAATGCTCTTCCAGGCGCCTAGCTGCACGGGGCAGCAGAGATGCTTCACGCTCCCTCAAAGAGCAAGTGCGTCCACTTCTCCCCTCTCCCTCCCTCTCCCCTCACCCCTCTCCCTGCCTTTCCCTTTCCCTTTTCCCTCCTCCCTTCTCCCCCCTTCCTCCCTCCCTCTCTCTCTCTCTCCCTCACTCTGTCTCCTTCCCTCCCTCTCCCCCTTCCCCCCCCCCCCCCCCCCCCCCCCCCCCCGTTTTTAACACTTATGCACTTCCACAACCGAGACAATGTGCGGGTGACCGGAAGCGGGGGGGAGGGGGAGAAGAGGGCTGCGCGGGATCTCCGCGCTGGGCGCGCTTCGGCCACCAGGTGGCAGCAGAAGAACCTGCACGTACCGTTAAAACAAAAATAAAAACTCAAATAAATAAACGCGCGTTACTCCGGACCAGCAAAGCGCCGCCTGGAGCCTTTTCCCCCTCTTATGATTGTCCGCTAGATGACAGCAGCAAAACCAAAGCAGCGGTAAATGGACTTGTGGAGAAAACGATTTTATTCTACTGCTAAACCCTCAGAGAGCAATGCTGTTAAGAAACTCTCATTATTGGCTATTTTCCTGGAAATTACAAAGCCGTTTGCTTTTAGGCGTCCCGCCTACAGGCCTTGACAATTTAGAAAAATATGTCTCTGCATTGTATGCAATTCACTTAAAGCAAATTCACCACGGTTAAAAAAAAAACAGTTAAGTATTGTTGCTCTAATATGAATAATTACTTCATAATGTTAGCTGTTACTCTTGTGGAATGGCCCTTGGTTCTTACCTTTGGAAGCCAAGTGCCTCTGATCTTTCAGACAGGAACACCCATCCACACCACTGCTGCAGTGGGCTGAGAGATCAAGCTTCCTTCCCAAGTTATTTACAGCAGTGTTCAGTGTACAATGCAGATACTAACTTTATGTCAATGCATTTAAATGCTGCTACAGTTTGGCTGTTGGTTGATTACCAAATTAATCACAGAATCATAGAACGGTCTGGGTTGAAAAGGACCACAATGAGGACCACAAGGATCATCTAGTTTCAACCCCCCTGCTATGTTCAGGGTCACCAAACACCAGACCAGGCTGCCCAGAGCCACATCCAGCCTGGCCTTGAATGCCTCCAGGGATGGGGCATCCACAGCCTCCTTGGGCAACCTGTTCCAGTGTGTCACCACCCTCTGTGTGAAAAGCTTCCTCCTAATATGTAACCTAAACCTCTCGTGTCTCAGTTTAAAAACATTCCCCCTTGTCCCATCACTATCCTCCCTCATAAACAGCCATACTCCCTCCTGTTTATAAGCTCTCTTCAAGTATTGGAAGGCCACAGTGAGATCTCCCCAGAGCCTTCTTCAAGCTAAGCAAGCCCAGTTGCCTCAACCTTTCCTCGGGGAAGAGGTTCTCCAGCCCTCTGATCATCTTAGTGGCCCTTCTCTTGGACCAGTTCCAGGAGCGCCACATTGTTCTCTTACTGTGGCCCCAATGCCTGGATGCAGGACTCCAGCTGGGGCCCCGCAAGAGCTGAATAGAGGGATACAATCACTCCTTTTTCAATGCAGCCCAGGATATAATTGCCCTTCTGGGCTGCAAGCACACACTGCTAGCTCATGTCCAGCTTCTCATCCACCAGGACCTCCAAGTCCTTCTCTGCAGGAGTTCTCAAGGAGTTCTTCCCTCAGTCTGTATAAATACCTGGGATTGCCCCAGCCAAAATGCAACACCTTGCACTTGGCCTTACAGAACCTCATTAGGTTTTCATGGGCCCACTTCTCCAGCCTGTCCAGGTCCCTGTGAATGGCTTCCCTTCTCTCCAATATAGCAACTGCACTGCTCAGCTTGGTGTCATCAGCAACCTTGCTGAGGGTGCATTTGATTCCATCGTGAGAGTTCTCTTGTGTTATTGAGGGAAATCACCAGCCCAGCAGTATTTGTAACCCTTTGCCCTGGTAGAACTATAAAGAGTTTGCAGAGTATAAAGAGTTTGAACTTTTAGAGATAAAATAAAAAATTTATATGCTTCTCTCTTCGTTCACTTACTTTTAATTTCACCGTGTATTGTCATCCTCCTGAATTATTCTGCTAGAAATTGTCTATTTCCTTTCATTTTCAAACACCCTTTCTTACAGAATGACTATATACATTCAGTCTTTCAAATAGTTATATTCAAATTTGTTTCAACTTTAGCACTCACCAAATCTTTCTCCAGAAATGAAGTGTCAGCTGTTAAAAAATATTAGCTCTCCACATTTTGAAGTGTGAAAGATGGTGCATGTTTGTAGATCTGGACTCTGGAGTGAAGAAACCCTCTCACAGATTCCAGGAAATTATTTTGATAGGAACCCAGAGATTCAGTGGTCTAGTTTTTGTTTTTCTTGTCCCCCCAAAAAAAGCGTAAGGAAACATTTATGACTAAGATTTTAGAGAGGGTGCCATTACTGCAGAAATGAATTCAGTCAGTAAGTAATGCATATCTTTTCAGTTTAGAATTCTTTAGTAAACCCTGAATGCTAATCTGTTATACTTTGCTGTGTTCCAATAATAACCACCATAAAAAGATGGTAAATATTTTTTAGAATAAATATTCAGTCAGTAGCAAGTGCATACCATATGTACTATATTACAGATACTGAATCAGAACACCAGCCAGTGAAAGAAGGCATTATAAGAAGTATTGTGTTCAGAGTTTTTCTTCTGAATTATACCCATTAGGAGACATTCTCCTATGCTTACGGTATTTGTATCTTTTCAGGATCAAGTCCTTATGCTGCACAAGAACATTTTAAAATAGTGATGTCAAATAAACTGTACTTGTGCCAAAAAAAAAAAAAAAAAAAAGAGAAAAAAGAAAAGAATTCAAATAAATTCAAATAAAATAAGGGAGGGGAATGACTTAATAAAAATGTTTATTGAAAAACTTCCATCACCGGCTTTTGGCTGCATTAAGTAAGTAAAACACTGAGCGTGACTATCGTTAGCAGGATGCAAACAGCTAGTACCATTACCAGGATGATTCGACACCATTTAGAATGCTTGCTTTCTTTCTCTTTCTTTTTTAACAAGGTATCATACCCAGGAGTATAAATATCCCCCATCCAGAACTGTAGATCATTAGGATTTTCCTAAAAAAAAAAGAAAAAAAAAAAAGAAAAAAGGACTCAGTTCTTCTGCCTTGCATACGTAGTCATTAAAACATAGCTAGGAGTATTTTGGCTATCATCAGATAGTGATTAATGAATTTAAAGCATCACAACAGAAATACAAGAGACTTTCACTTGAACATAGGTTGTGCTACTTGCCAGATGCTGCAAATGTTCCTCTGGGGAAAACTATAACCGTAGTTTCCAGCCAGGAACAAAATGTAGGACACTAAGCAGTGAAATGAGATTTAGAAGAAAAAAAAAAAAAAAAAGACAGGGAAAGAGACAAACAGGGAAGGAAGGAAGGAAGGAAGGAAGGAAGGAAGGAAGGAAGGAAGGAAGGAAGGAAGGAAGGAAGGAAGGAAGGAAGGAAGGAAGGAAGAAGGAAGGAAGGAAGGAAGGAAGGAAGGAAGGAAGGAAGGAAGGAAGGAAGGAAGGAAGGAAGGAAGGAAGGAAGGAAGGAAGGAAGGAAGGAAGGAAGGAAGGAGGGAAGGAAGGAGGGAAGGAAGGAGGGAAGGAAGGAAGGAAGGAAGGAAGGAGGGAAGGAAGGAGGGAAGGAAGGAGGGAAGGAAGGAGGGAAGGAGGGAAGGAAGGAAGGAAGGAAGGAAGGAAGGAAGGAAGGAAGGAAGGAAGGAAGGAAAGGAAGGGAAGGAAGGAAGGAAGGAAGGAAGGAAGGAAGGAAGGAAGGAAGGAAGGAAGGAAGGAAGGAAGGAAGGAAGGAGGGAAGGAAGGAGGGAAGGAAGGAGGGAAGGAGGGAAGGAAGGAAGGAAGGAAGGAAGGAAGGAAGGAAGGAAGGAAGGAAGGAAGGAAGGAAGGAAGGAAGGAAGGAAGGAAGGAAGGAAGGAAGGAAGGAAGGAAGGAAGGAAGGAAGGAAGGAAGGAAGGAAGGAAGGAAGGAAGGAAGGAAGGAAGGAAGGAAGGAAGGAAGGAAGGAAGGAAGGAAGGAAGGAGGGAAGGAAGGAAGGAAGGAGGGAGGGAGGAAGAAGGAAGGAAGGAAGGAAGGAAGGAAGGAAGGAAGGAAGGAAGGAAGGAAGGAAGGAAGGAAGGAAGGAAGGAAGGAAGGAAAGGAAGGAAGGGGAAGGAAGGAAGGAAGGAAGGAAGGAAGGAAGGAAGGAAGGAAGGAAGGAAGGAAGGAAGGAAGGAAGGAAGGAAGGAAGGAGGAAGGAAGGAGGGAAGGAGGGAAGGAAGGAGGGAAGGAGGGAAGGAAGGAAGGAAGGAAGGAAGAAGGAAGGAAGGAAGGAAGGAAGGAAGGAAGGAAGGAAGGAAGGAAGGAAGGAAGGAAGGAAGGAAGGAAGGAAGGAAGGAAGGAAGGAAGGAAGGAAGGAAGGAAGGAAGGAAGGAAGGAAGGAAGGAAGGAAGGAAGGAAGGAAGGAAGGAAAAACAACAAACCCAAAACAGTAGCAACCAGGTTGTATTCTGAAGAATAGATGCTGATTTATAAATTAAGACCTAATCCTTCCTAAGTCCAGTAACGGAGAATAGCAAAAACAAACAAATGAAAAAGAAAAGAAAAGAAAAAAGAAAAGAAAAAAAGATTCCAAGTGATTTGTGAAAACCAACATGAAGGTAGGATCCTGCATAGTGTGAATAAGGCTGAAAAAATGTGTGTTATCCGTGATGTTATGAACAGCTACAAAAGTGGACACATAATTCTTAACTACCTGGTTTAGAGATCACCCCTGTATAGACTGGGAAACTTTCGCAGGGTGTTGTGGTTTAAGACTTTCTCATTACAGAGATCATGTTCTGCTGAACTGAAATTGCTGGCATTTAACCAGATACATAGACTTCTTTTTCTGATCAGACTCATGCAAGTGTCATGTCTGCACAGGAAAACATGTCCATATTTGCTTCTGGAATCTTACCAAAAGAACCAAACATGCTGCACTGTGGCTCATGTTCACACAGAGCTTATAGCAACCCATTTTGTTTGAATGCAGTGCAGCAGCACATTACCTTTATGTGGCTGGCCAAGTCAGAGTGCAGTGAATGTCTGTCATAGTCCTGCACTGTCCAGGAAGGGATCCTTCTCTTCTCCTCCCAGTCATCTTCCACCTGGAAATCGCTATACAAGGGATTGCTCTTGATTGTGGATTTCAGTGTGATGGGTGTAATGTGTTTCCCAAGAATTTTGTCTATCATTTCTTGGCTGACCCCATTCAGTTCCAACCCAGGCAGCTCAGTAATACTTTTATTTTCTCTCTGTAAAGCACAAATAAGAGCAGAATTTGGCCTTCATTTTCATTTACCTATGACACAGGTTCCCTTTTAGAGCTATAATTTGTCAAAAGTCATTATTGAAATTACCTGTGCATCAATTTTTCTTGTTCTGGCAAACATCGTCAGTGTACTAAAGGAGTCTGACTGTTCACTCTGTGAAGATTTCTTCCTTCTGTGGAAGCACGTGGTTACAATGTGAACATTAGAGTTTTCTGCAAATATGAACAGGCACTGTAAGGCCCACTGAAAAGAAAGCTTATGTTATAGCAGAATGGTGTTATGGCGTATGACAGTGGAGTATGCGGATCTGACAGATGCCAAGGTAGTGAGATGCAGAAGCACATCTGCTAGAACAAAGCAGAGTGAAGCGTATGCTAACAGTATGCCAGCGGCTGTCTTTGCTGAAGCTGCACATCTCACCGTGGGGGGATCTCACTACTCTGATACCCTCACAGTGCAACAGACCTGTCAGTACATCAGTGGCCTGGCATGCAACTAAGGGGAAGTTCCTAATACAGGTACTGTCAGAACTCCAGTAATTAGCTGAGCAATCTTCCTGCAAAGCATTGGTTCGATCAGGCCTTTAGAACAGTGGGTGGCAGAGGAGGAGGCGTATTGACTGTGTTGGGGTGTGGTTTTTGAGAACTCACAACCTGCTCCTTAAAATCAGCCTAAGCCTCTTCAGGAACTGGTAAGACTGTAACCATACAATGACCTTCTGTCCCCGAGACTTGGAACTAGCCCATGGCTCCAGCCACACCTCAGCTTCCCAGGAGAGCTATTTCTGACAGAGCCCTGCCCTCACACCAGTACCTGCCCTGTGCTTCAGGACTGTCTTTTTACTTCCATCCCAGCACACACAGAGCTCTCCTGACTAGCAGATGACATTTCCTTTGAGACAGGGGTGGTCCTGGCCTGATTTGGTGCCCTGATAGGCCTGCTGAGAGGAGCACGGGGCTCCTACATCCTCTTCACACTGGTTTTGGAAGATCGCAGATTCCCTACCAGGCAGTACCAGTCCCAAAGCTGACAGCAAGCTGCATGATTCCTCAGTTGAGTGATGTTCTGCTGCTTTGGTGGACTCATTTTCAATTGAAGCCAGCAGTATCACATGCTCTGTGCCTTGTGTCTGCATATATGCAAAGGCTCTATAAGCCAGTGTGGAGCAGGGAGGCATAGATGAAAGCAAAGGCCTGGTTTTGTTTGGAAAGGAAAGAAAAAGGTGAAGAAATCATCAACCTTTGTCTAAGTCACCCTAGTAGAAATCATCATGCTGGCAGTGTTATCACCAAATCATCAAAAGTAGCTAAGTGTATTTCCCATCAATAATTATCATTAGTAGGTGGGTGGATCCTCAGTGCCTCCCAGTTCCTCCATTAGTTCATAATTTCCATATGTCATTCCTCAGCCTTGACATGTCCCTTGACAGTATTACTCTATGCACTGCAGTTACAGCTGGCACTGAAGGCCTCTGGATTGTACTGGCCAGATTTCAGCTGAGATGGTGTTTTTAACTGTCATTTCTTTCTGATTCCATTTTACTTTATTTAATTTATTTCTTATTTAAAATTTGTCAATGACCTTAATGATGCTTCCCTCAGGCCCACTAGATGGTTGGACTTGGAGAACATTTTGCTGAAGAACATGAGCTGTCTCACCACGGGATGTTCAGTGTCCCTAGGCTAAAATACTGTGAAAATAATGCAACTTGACAGTGACTTTTAAAGCTGTTTTATATAAAATCCTCCCAAACTTGGAAAAGATGGCACGATGGAGAATTTTTTTCAGAAATCAGTGTCAGAACTTCATGCCCCTTCCTTCCAGAATACCTTCCTTTTTATAGGCAGCAATTCATAAAGACAGGAGAATGTGCTATCCTGAAGTAAAGCTAGGGAAAAAATACGATGGGAGGAGCAAAAGTGTTTTACCAAGAGAACTGGACTGGAATTTGAGTAGGAGATGGTTTGCAGAGGCTTTCGAGAACAGACATTGAAGTGCTACATTAATTGGGAAAATATTTTTGAGTGCAACTGGCGGTTTGACTGAAATTTCTGCTGCAGATATGTCTCAGAGACTGCTTATGGAGAGAGAAAAGCCCAAAGCATGGACGAAAAGTACTTTAGGTCCAAGAAACAGCATATGTAAATATGAAGAAGATTGCATGAAACATATGCATTTACGGAAGCAGATAAATGATTTCATAATGCAAATTATGCGTATCAGTACATGACAACATACATCACTATAAATTCTAAAGTAATCTATATTGTTAGAAAATATTTCAATTTCATTATTATCTTAACTTAATCTTTCTGTTGCCACTGCTGTTTTAGCACAGAAATAGTCTAACTTTTCTGTCCTCAGTCTGTGATAGGGAAATATCAAGCACCAAGCTATGACCCTCCAAAACCAAGACATTAAAGTGCTAAGGCTAGGCCTTGGTCCCAAGTCAACCCATCTGTAAGAAGAAATGAAAGAGACACCTAAAAAATTAAGGATCTTCACATTATGCAAGTCAAAATTTTTCCTTACTCCCTGCAAAGAGTTATTCATGTCCCATGGCAAGCTGGGGCTGCTGGCAACACTTACAGCAATACTCAAAGACAGTAACAAACACTGCCTGTGGGCAGCTGTGCCTAGTAGCTTTACTGAAGCAGCTGTTCAGAAATTTTTGGCCACCGTTTTCTACTGGAGCTGTTTTGTAAGAAAATCCTCAATGCTAATGAATGTGGGTGGCAAGGTAACTTTTATGTAGGTGATTTGTTTGGTATTATAGCCCTCTATTGTTCAAAAGGTATGCACTACTTTCTCTGGAGAGCTCTCCAAGTAACAAGTGCAGCATTACTCTGATATAGAGACATAAGGTATTACTGACAGGAAGATGCTAGGTAGCTGCCAGGGACCTAAGGATCCGTGTAATAGTTGTAACAACTGTAGAGGTGTTGTATGATATCTAGTTAACTGAAAAAGCTCATTTATCAGAATAAGCAGTAATCACCTCTGTAGATCTTCTTAGACAAATCTAATGTCTTGGGAGATGCTGTGGAAAAGAAACCAAGAAGGCAATTATTAACCATGTCTAAGTGAGTGGATATGAAAGACAACAGAGCACATTAAAGGCTACTGAGAATTCACTTTTTATTTTCAAGAAACCTGAAGGGGATCAGATGTACTTATAGAAGAAATAAGTCAGTGCTAGGTGATGTGAAGCAAGATGGGAGTCCACCTGATGTGGGCTGCAGATCAGTAGGTGGCTGTAAAACCTTAAGACAAAGTGACAGAACCCAAGAACATTCAAAGAAAAGCAGACATTCATACTGACTATCTTCACTGTGCGGCACTGAAAGTACTTCTGCACAGTAATTAATTGTTTACTTAAAAGAAAGCTGTTTTGCCTGTCACTGCTAATGGAGGTCTGCAGGGCTGTGAGTACAACATATTAGAAGTGCTGTATGGTGTCATATCAGAACTCCTGTCAGCCTTGCAGCTGGTCTCTGACTGCGGACAGTTGCAAATGTCTGGGGAAGAATAAGAGAACACATGTGTAATTCAGGCCTGTGCCAAGGAACAGGAAGCAACTGGCCCAGCACCTAACTGAGAGGTAAAATCCTCCTCCTCAGTGCCCTGAGAGGTGTGCAAGGGCTGGGCACAGGTGTTGCACTTAAATGAGGCACCAGGAGGTGTTAGAAGTGCAGTTAGCATAACAGCAATTCTGGAAGGCCAAAGTTGTTCAGTTGTGAAATCCTAATAATCACAGCAAAGTGAAGGAGCACGGTGTGCAAAGAAAAAATTCTCTGTGCTGTCTTCCAAGGAAAAGAACAAAATGCAAGCAGGAAGGAGAAGTCCAAGAGCTGCTGAAAACAAGGGAAAGGGCTGAGGGAGAGGGGCGAGCCTGGTATGTGGGAGCTGTGCACTGTGCAATGGGAAGTGCTGGAGCAGAGCAGTCTGCAGTGCTGAGCACACACGAAGTGAGCAACAGCTGCTGCCATTGGTGAAGAAACAGTCTGTGCTCCTTGTGCTGCTTTGAATCAGGAAGTGCCAGGATTACTGAACCGCTTCATGGCCTTTATTTGAAGTAGACAATGAAAATGTATGCTGAGAAGGGCAGCTGTGTTTGCCTGACACAGAGAGGTGGGGGAAAAAGCAGAAATTTTTGGTCAGAAATATTAATTGCCATTATAATCAGGCTGCTTTTTATAATGGAAATTCATTTTAGAAGCTATAGGTGGAGAAAACACATAAGTACTGAAATGTGCAGAAAATGAATGTTATCGTGACAGAGGTTGGAAGGGGCTGCAAACTGCCACATAGTCACTGTGCACAGGGAGACCTCCACAGCTCCTTACAGAAAGAAAATGAATTTCTGGGTGGGGAATTTCAGCTGCTCTCAAGGATGCTGGGAGTCCGCAGGTCACTCACATATGTTCTGAAACCAATTTTCCTCCCTCGCCCCCCTCATTTCCGCTTCAGAATTAACTAACCCTTAACCCCATTAGCTTTCTCATCTTAAAGCAAAACATGTTACTCCTGCACCATTAGTTCTCCGCTGTGCCATCATGTTTATTCTAACGTCTGGAATTCATCAACTCTTTTCCCTTTATTTGTCAGCAAGAGGGAAAGAGAGGAGGCCTCTCTTTCATAAGGGAGGGAGAATGAGGCACAGTGATGTCAGGACAGCTCACAGTCACTAAGAACTGCACTTACAAACATAGGTTATGCCCCACATTTGGGGTTTATAAACCATGCTGTATTATAGGAGCAGTTCTGGTAAGGCAGCAGGCTCAGCCATCTCCCCGGCTGTGCCTGCATGGAGCAGGGTGGAGGGAGGCCTAGCTTAGGGCACTCACAGCCCAGTCCTCCTGCAAGCCTGGCCCAGCCTTGAAGCCTCTTGCCCAGCAACAATGGGGAGAAGCATCCCGCTGTGGCACAGCTCAGTGTGTGGTTGCCTCATCCTGCACAAAGAGGAGCTGCAGCGGGGCGGGGACCGAAGCCAGCATTGCTTCATGCCCTATTGTTTTGGATCCCACAGGCTCTTTCTTTCAGTGAGAGCTCTGTGCATGAGAGACAGCGGTGAGTGTGGGACCCCCCGCCTGCCTCCTCCCTTCCAGCTCCCCATGGGGAGTCCTGGGCAAGGAACGTACAATAGGAGTGGACTCTGGGAAGGAGGGAAGGGGTCTGGACTGCTGATGGGGGAAGAAGTAAAACTGGAAGCAGCTATGGGAGATTTCAAGGCTCTTCCTCTTCCCTTCCTGCCCCATGTTGATGGGTTTTCAGTTCCCACTCCTCATTGTCATGGGGATCTGGACTCATGCCCCAGGGATGCTCAGGATACAGAACCATCTCCAGCCCCCAGCCACCTCCGCGTGTCTCCATCCCCTGACAAGAACCAGACCTTGAAGCTTTTCTCAGGCTAGGGGTGGGGAAAGGCAAGGGGCTCCCCAGGCAGCCGGAAAGGAGTGCTGTGGTGTGAGCTGTAAGTGGGGCCCAGAGGGGTGTGAGCTGATGCAGCTGTACTGCTGCTGATCCAGATACAAATGTCTCCTCTGTGGGCTCCAGGCATCTGTTAGACAGTGCACTTCTGCATTTTTCCATGAAAACACTGCTACCTCCACATAATAACCTGCATTAATGCTGTCATTGCCTTTCACGCCTTCAACAGACATCTGTCAGGGTGACAGCAAGGTCAAAGAGGAAAGATGAAAAACAAGACAAAGTAAAGAAGACACAGCAAAATACACAGACATGCACAAGCTAGCAGGACGCTAGCAAGAATCTCTGGTGTTCTCTCTAATGTGCCTTTTATTGAGTGTTGTCACCTGGATTTCACATTTAAGTCCAGTGTTGGCTTTTTTTTTTCCTCCTTTGTTATTCTTTTCCCTTCTTTCTCTCACTTGTAATTTCTTTAGAGAGGGTGTTCTATTAGCCTCCTTAGTACAATTAATCCGTATTTGACATAAGTCGGCTTTCTGGGAAGTGCTATGAAAATGTCACCACAAGCAATAGAAAACATAATGTACTGAAGCAAATGAGGTGGACTGTGCTGTTGCTGAGGAGAGTGACTGCCCTTCTGGAGCCCAATCCTCACTGAAATCAAAGGGAAAGCTCCTGGAGGTTATATTAGTGGTGCAGATTCGGAGATGCGGGAAGCTGAATTCACTGCTGAAATACTGAGCTCATATAATTTGCCTTCAGATTCCCAAAATAAGATAGAAAAGTCAGGAAAAGAGTCTGCCTCTGTCAGACCTTACCTGTAAATAGATCCTATTGTGCCACTGTTGCACTCCAGGTAAAGCTGCTTCTGGGAACTTTGCCAATCTGGCCTGTAGAAAGGTTGAGTTTTTCACTAAAGACTTCACCTCCAGCTGTAGGAATTTGTCAGGATGGTTGTTGTTTGGCAAAGCAGAGAGGTCCATGTTTCTGTCCTCTGGAGTAACAAAGAAAGCAGTCCAAGCTTCTGCTTTCTGACCGTGCACACTGCTTAAATCATTAATGATGTGAAGAAGGATACGACAGTCCCCTGAAACTGTATCTGACACCCTCTTGGTGTCAGGCTCTCTTGTATAATCTACCAATGCTAAAAACATTGTTCGGAAGTGGCAGAAAAGACTAGACCTGTTTCTCTATGTTCCTAGCTTAAGTTTTCAAATTCAAGGTCTGTTTTAATATTCTCATTAAAGCTAACCCACTATCAGTCAGTAGATGCATGGGATACTTGAATGCGCACCAGCTCTTCTTCAAGTGACCTGCTAAAAATTTCAAGCTAACAGCACTTCAAAATAAGTCCTTTCTCAGAAAATGAGGAGCAGCTCCCAGTACAAAGCCAGTTTTCCTCCTCTGTGGCAGTACTGGGAGGTTTTGTGATGCTGTGCAGATCAGTACCATTCACCACAGCAGCTATGACACACACTTCTTGCAAGGATTTCTGTGACAGTAAGTTCTTCCTGACTTTGGGAAATGCCCGTTTGTTTCAAGTAATTGATAACAGAAGTTCTCAAGTGGTTGACTATTTGACTACTCCTGGTCAAGTGAATGGAAAAACTCTTACTGATTTGAATGACAGAGTCAGTCCCTTAACTTCCACTGTTTTATTTTGAGATTTTGTATTTTCATCAGCGGTTTAGAAGTAGGAAGCTCTTTTGACTTTTGGCTAGTGAAATTCTCCTTCTAGTCATGGCTGTTACTTAAAAACAGCAAAAATAGCCCCTTCTTGTTTATTTTAAGCTTTTTAAAAATCTTTTCAAACTTTTGCATTTTTGTAATAATTTTTTTTTAATAATGCCACATACAATAGATTTATAAAAGTTACTCTTCTAGACATACAGTGACATGTAGTACCCTCTTTCCCTGTGTACAACTAAGACAGAAATATTAAGTGTTCTGCAATATCTGTGTTTTTTTGCATGAGTGTACATACCCTTTATTGCTGCAGACAGGATTTTTATGCGATACTGTATCATATAGATGTGGAAATGAGTCCTGGATCTGTGGGAATTTACATATAACTACTTCTTCATAAATGTGATTTGAAAATACAAAGGATGATTGATTGGGCTGAAGGTACCCCAAATCCAAGATCTCTCACTGTGTTTGTAAATAAGAAGGAGAGACACTACTTAGGAGCAGTGTTTATCCCTGGCTGCCTCCTGCAGTTCATTCTCCTTTTAGCCTCCCAGAAAACACAATTATTTTTTGTACTAGAGAGTCTCCTCCTAGGCCTTCTGTTTGTAGGGTACCCATCCACTAATATGTCTAATTTCTCGTCAAATCTTCCTATACTACCTCTTCTGAAAATAAGATTCTGACCATCTCTGAGAAGTGCTAAAGATGTTAAACAAGACTGGACCTAGTACCAACTCCTGGAGAACAGAAACAGATACCTGCCTCCTGCTACACTCTCCATCATTTCGTTAAGCCTCCTCCAGCTTCAGTAGTATTTGTGCTGTAAGCAGTGCACAATGTGTGTATCATCCTTCTGTGTCCCTACTTATGTCATCTGAAGGACCCACTGACTCTCTTGCTGGCTTCCTGCTTTTGATGTATTCCTAGTCTTCTTTATTATAAATTTGAGCATCTTGCCTTTAGTGTTTATGTTGGTTTCCTCATAAATGCACCTATTCTAATATATTTTTAGAATTGAACAAATTATTGGCTGTTTGTCACCAATATATTAATAAAAACAAAATAAAAAGCAGGATGAAAACTCCCCAACAGCCAAAACTCCAGAAATTAAACCAAGTAAACAAAAACACATCCTGCAGAACCAAACAGCATATGCCTTCCAGAATAACCAATAATATAATTAAAATTCTGGTATTCTTTTCATTTAGGGAAGGTGTAAGAAGTGGTAACTACCGTACCATGGCAAATGAGCATCCCCATTGTGTACCAGTCCTGTGTACCACTTAACCCAACCAGTGGGGAATAGGTGGGATTTCACTAGTCCCTGGCAAACAGGGTACATTTTCAGCTCTACTTGCCAGATAACCATGACTGATTGAAATTCACTCATCAGGCCAGAAGAAAAGCATATGAGTGGAGAAGGATTGTTGCTGGGTGGAAAAAATAAAAAAAGCTCTAAAAAGTAATAGGCCTCCCCCTAGTGCAGCATGCTGTTGCTGCCTGAACTCCACTGGGAGGACCAGAGAAGGCTGCCCAGCGAAGCCGTGGATGCCCCATCACTGGAGGTGTTTAAGTCTGGGTTGGATGGGGTTCTGGGCAGCCTGATCTGGTGGCAGATTTGCCCATGGCATGGGATTTGAATTGGGTGAGCTTTACACTCCTCTCCAACCTAAGCCATTCAGTGATTCTATGACTTTATGATAAGGATAGCTGCTCTCGTCTGGTCTTGTGGCATCACCTGGGCTGTGGCAAGGCTCTGCAATGCAGGCAAGCACACTGAGCCTACACACAGCATGAACGTGTGAATCTATGCTGCTTCTCAGAATGATAACTGCGTGTATGAAAGGAGCAAAAAGAAAAGTAACTTGTTTTCAAATTCCAAGAGAGTAGGAAGCAACAAATATTTTTTGCTATGTAAACACAGAATTTCTTTGACATGATTCACACACATCTAATTAATAGTCCTGTATTAGAAATGCTGAAGGAGAGCCAGAACCATCAGGGTTGTAACACTGAATTCACTCGTTACATTTAAAATGGAATGTCATTCAGCTGAGCAACTTTCCATCCCTGGTTCCAATCTAGAGGTCTTTTTATTTTATGGTGCTGTGAAAGAGCGACAGGAGGATGATTTAAGCATCATTCAGTTGTCCCTTTTTGACTGACATAGGCAGAGTACTTCCGTATTTTGAGATAGGTTGTCATTTTTGTTAGTGAAATACTCAAAAAAAGCAGAGTGTAAACATGTGGGATTGTGTGGACAATACATTTGGCTGAAAAAAGAAAGCCCTCTGGCCTCTAGTCTGGAGGTTTGGTTTCTCTTTGGATTTTAGTTGTGATTGCGGTCCAAGCTTGTAACCCAGGACAGCGTATTCAGTACGCTGGAAGAAAACAATGTTTGGAGTTTTTTTTGCCTACAAATTTCAACAATTCTGTTAATTGAATTTTAAATTTGTATCAGTAGTTAACATCCAACAGCAACTGAATTGTCTGTACATTATAACACAATGCGTCTATTTAATTACACAACACATAATTTCACATTCCATGGCATCAAATAATTTTTCACTGCTTTTTTTCACTTCTCAAAAATAAAAAATTCAGAAGTTAAACAATTATTTTAATATAACACACACTAGTTTCCAAAGAGAGGTCCGATGCTCAGTGAAGCCTACTGCAAAACTACAGTTAAATTCAGTGCAGGGCCATAGTTGCCCTTCCTGAAGTCTCTAGGGAGACTTAAATTGTTATGGGAATTACTAACTATGTCTTGTTACTCCTTTCAGACTCATTTCTCCAGCTGTCTTGCCTTCAGAGTTTGCTCTCCTGGGTGTTTTCCTAGCAGGGCTAATGGTTTGCACTGCAAAACAGAGGCAGAGAACCTACCCTACAGTGGTTACAGAACTCACCTAAGATACTTAAATTCTTCACTGAATATCTCTTTGCTAGACTCAGCTTTTCATGCATCAGGATCATGGAGCAGTACATCTGCCTGTAGCCTTAGAACAGAGCCTAAATCATGAGGATGGAGGCATGTGCTGCAGAGATTACTGCAGCTGTATCTGCTGCGACGCAGGGCTCAACGGATTCTGCAACCGGACACAGATGCCAAAACCCACAAAAATGCAAATAACAAAAGAAGCTTCACTTTTTATTGAAAATGTAAAAGTCATGTGAATCATGTACAATATTTTCTCATAAGGAAAATTTTAGCTGTTTCATAACGTTTCACAAAACTGTAAAACATTTTATTTTTATAAAGACTTTTTCATAAAACAAAGATAAGCTAAAGTAAAATTACAAAGCTATTTCCTAAATTACTGACAAAGAACTGAAAATGTTTAACAGATTAATTCATAAAAATGGCAGGAGGAAGGACTTCCATTTGTAAATCTGCAAGAGGACGCACAAAGGTATAGGGGGGCGTGGGTTTTTTGTTTCTAAACGTTTAAAATCAAGTGACATGCTAAACAGTACAGACGTGGATTCATAGGATGGTACAATTTCTAGGACTGCATTTCTCTACACTACCTCAAACAGTGCAACAGTGATTCAGTGTAAATCTCTACAGTGTTTCATTGATTCAATACTTGTGTTCAAGTACATGTCCATGAGAATGATCAAAATTCCTACTACTTCTCTATTTTAATTTCCTTGTTTACAATAGGTATAAGTTACAGTAGATTATCCCCAACAGCATGATTCTAAATCAAATCAAATGAACTGATTTCACAATACATTCTGTAATAGCCTGCTCAATAATGTTAGCTTACTCACCTCAACATCTGTTGCAAAATACACAAGATCATTCTGCCAAAAATATAATAAAATTAAAAAAGGCTTTAATTCCATATACAACAAAACTATTCAGCTAAATTAAAATAAATTCAAGATAACATGGTGGCTTCTTTTGGCAACAGAGAGATGACCCTACTGAAAATAGACATTTAAAATACTAGTTACTATTCTTTAAAAAATTTCTGATAAATGTACCTCAAATTGTTCATATAAAAATTAATTATGAAAATCTCAGAGGATAAAACAAGTTGGCTGTCTAACCAAAACAATTAAGGATGTCTGGCAGGCAAAAATAAATTAAATTTGATTAAATTATACGTAATCATAGTATTTGGTCTGAAAAAGCGTGCATGTGTGTGTATGTGTACGCGTGTGTGTGTACATCTATGTGTGCTTATAAATAATAAGATTGCAAAGAGCTGAGAGCCAGCCAGCCTGACAGAGGTCAACTCCTTTGTTGCATCTTCTGCGCATAGAAGTCCCTGCATGTCTCACAGCAGCGCTGGTACCACCTCATGTCTTGACACAGGTTCTTCTCTCGTATCACCCTGCAGTACACAGGCCACTGGTCACCCAGGCACTTGAATGTTAAAGCAGCTGTGAAACAACAACAAAAAATACACGTAACTACTACATTTATTGTGAAGAATTGGGTAACAAAGATGACCAGGACAGCAGAGTGTCCTCCTTTCCCATGGGTGGATAGTTTTTCACAAATCCTCTTGTTTTCAACATTTTCAACAGTAAAATTTTAAGGCCAGTTCAATTTATAAATTGGATTAAGTCAAGTCACACTGAAAGTGACTGGTGTCATGTCATGCAGCTGCCTCCTCACAAGAGAGTTAAGGCACATTTCTGCCCCACACAGAGGCAAGCTCAATTCTATTAGAGATGAATCCAAGGGTGTTAGGGGCTGCAGAGCCAGTTCTGGCTGAAGCTGTGCTCAGGTGAATGTTACCATAAGAAACCTCAGCTCTAATAGTAACAGAATGTGGTTCCCAGTGAAATCTAGAGGGGGAAATGCTTTCATCAGAGGCAGATGGGGAAAAGCGGGAACACTTACACATTATATGGTTCTCTTTAGGTATCGTTAACTCTCAGATGCAGACACCTGATAATTCTAGTTGTTAAAAATTAGTCATATTTTCACATATATTGTCTTTCTCCTTTTGAAGTCATCTTTTACTTCACGTATTTGTTTCACTTATCAAGACCTTTTATTATGTCAATCATCTAACAAATTTGGAAACTTATACACTGCGTTAGTCCAACTACAGAGCATCTATTCAATTAGTATGGGAAACCAAGGAAATACAGGGCACAAGAACCACATGTCATACAATAATCAATATAAATACTGAACTGAAAGAAAGTCAGTCATTTTAGTAGAAGTCAAAGTGGGAGTACATTTAAAACTGAATAGAGATAGATGGTGTAACCCACATCACCTTCCACGAACCCTACCCTCAGATCCAGAGGATCCATGCAGCATGGTAGGAAATGAAGTGGATGAGAAAATGATCAATATATTTAAGTGAAGCTTTGGCTTATGAATTTGGAGCTTTTAGCACTTCCAGGGGACTGGATTCTGACTCGTGCTGCATGAAGTGGACTTGTAGATTACCACTAATTTCTATAACCCATTCTACAAGAACAACATAGCCCTTTTGTTTTGTGAATTTCACATAAAGTGTAATTCCAATCTAAAGATGCATTTTCTGTGAAACTTTGTGGTTCATTTAATTTTGTGAAACAAAGCCTCTCACATTTTACTGGATTGAGAGTGTCAGCGATGGAGAGCTGCCCTCTTGCTTCTCTGAGATCAGCTGAACAAAGTATGAAGGGCAGCAGTAAAATAGTTGAGGAAAGTTCTGTAAGCAACAGCTGTCATCTCATTGAGCAAACTAAAACAATGACTACTATGCAGAAGTGTTTAAGAGTTAAAAGCCTCAGAGATAAATGCTGTTTCCTCACTCAAAGGAAGGATTACATGGCCTGAAACGTTAGACTTGCTTTCCATGCAGGAGTAGTTCTTTTGACAGGAGAATTTATCTTTACAGGGGTTCTGGAAAATAATCTGGAAAAGATATGCTGTCCGACAGAAAACTTTTAATAATGCCCCAGTCATGCCCAAAAAGGAGATGAACATTGCAGGGAGCTAATGGTAACCTCTATTAACACCCCATCAGGAAATGACAATTAGAAGAATCAACAGATCATTTATGCAGTAAAATAATTTCTTTAAGCCAACAGAGACATCAGTTTCTCCTGGAACAGTAAAGCTCTGTTAGCAATTTTCTTTTTTATGTTTTAGCGCATCAGTCATAGATTATAGAAATGTGTACTAAAGAGAAGTAAAAAGAAAAAATTGTATTGAGGAACAATAAACAAAAATTATCTTACAAATATAATGAGAACATGATGTGCAGAGCTTTTAAAGAGAAAATGAAGGATTTGCCTACGTTATAAATGTTTGACAAAATTTAGTGGATAAAGGAACACATTCTTAGCTCTAAAATAAACTTGTATTCATGCAGGATATCTTGATTTCATAATATCACACAGTCTCATAACACAATCCTTCTCTGGATAATGAAATCCTTTACCATCCTGAGGTACAGTCTCTCATATACACAGTGGAAAAGTGAGGTAGAGAAAGAAGTCTCTGCAAAGAATTTGCATCTTCTGAATCTCAGTCCTATGTTTTAAATTTATCATTGCTCTATGGAGAAAAAACAACAAAAACAAAAACAAAACAAAACAAATTCCAGTAAGAAGGTGTCATTTTGGCTGCTTACCTAACCTGGGTGATGTTATTGTGTTAACATTAATTTTCTCATTGCAGGGGTGGAGATGGCAGGGTCTGTAGGCTGCAGGTTTTTCTGAAGAAAAACATTCATTTCCATGCCTTCCCGTAATCTTGTGCATGCACTGAATGACTCGGGACTGCATTCCTTTGCCACAGGTAACAGAGCACTGGAACACACAGAAGACAGAAATTCATTGGAAAGGTATTTTTGCCTGCAAAACATGAAGTGAAATGCCAGTCCAGTTGAAGCCAATGGCTCTTACTGCAATCTGACATTACTGCCTTCCATTCAATTACCTTAACAAAAATACATTTAAAAACATAAACAAAATGGCAGCATCACTGAAAGATTGATTCTTATGTGCTGTGTCTGCCAAAATCCATTTTTGCAGTCAGTGATGAAAGTGAAATGTAGCTACATGCACAAAGGAAGAAAGGGTTTTCTCCTTTATTTGTTTTCTACTATACTGTTAGAATGGAGGTGAGAATGATGGAACAGTAGAAAATGCTGACAGAGAGAAGCATTTTGAAATAACCCATTACTCCCTCTGCCAGTGCAAAAGCGTTTGCCTCCTGCTTTTGCTTCCCACCTTTTTGTTTTCACACGTCACACATAAAACATATGCAATCAGTGAGACACTACTTAGCTTTTAATCACCCTTCCCTGCTTGTTTCCAAAGTGAATGAAAAAAGAAAAGTTAGGTACTATAACAATAATAATGTCCTACTTTTATCACAGTATCTTAGCAAAATAGAATAAGTTGAGTAATACTTTACAAACACATACAAAACCTGTCCCAAACTAGCAAATTAACCTTTTCCCCGACTTCCTAAGAATTAAACTTCACAACACACGAAGTATTGTTTGTCCACTTGTTGCATTTGATTATAAGTACATTGAAAAAAAAGAAAAAGAGCTTTGATTTGCTCCTATGTGCTACTGATTTTGACTCGTATCTATAAATTTCATTCATTTTTGGAGACGTTTGTAATAGAGATCATCTTCAAGTATTAGTTTCTTGCAAAGAATCTTATGAGCACTGGCTAGCAACTTATGCATCGATACCCATATAATCCTGAAAACATTTTTATTCTTTAAAAAATAGTAGTTAAATATTCATAAAATGTTTTCTTTGGAGATGTCATGAAGCAACTGGAAAAGTATTGAAATAAGAGAGAAAGACAAGGAGCATATCCTATAACAACAGCACTTTCTCAACCACCCTCCCTCACAAGATGGAGATAGAGAAATTGGGTTCACTAAGCCTTTGGTAAAATAATAGATTTTGAGTGTAGGAAACATTAAAGGGGTTTTTATCCACCCCTTTTGCCATCTGCGTGCATTTGGGAGACAAGCAGAAGTTGGTAGAAGGAAAGATTTACGCATTCCAAATAGGAACTACGTGGCTTAAAAGGAGCTAGACTCATGTTCCACTCCTAAAACAGCAAAAGAGACCAGGATATATATCTAGAGGGCGTTTTCAGAAAGTATCAACAAGATCCAAAGCAACACTTCATCTTGTAAAACACATTAAACACTGACATTCTACAGATGTATTAAGTGGACTTGATTTTGCTTCTCACAGTTGTGCATCAGAAGTAACACCACAAAGTCAATAAAGTTATTACAATTACTTACAAAGTTAATCAGATATTGCCTGCACAGTTCAAAGCTTGCAAAGACATTCAGTTAGAAACACACAGTTGTCTATTCAGTAGTAATCACGACTTAACAAGTGAACTACTGTACTGATTGCAGAAGGAAATCCAGCAGGTACTGAAGTTGTCCCAAAAGAGAAGACTCTCATCAACTTCTAATTTAGTAGGCTGCTTTTTAATTGTGTGAGAAGAAGACTCAGGCAAAATTTACTTTCTTGAATTCTCTACCATTTTCCTGTGCAGCTGAAAACACTTTGACTTTCTATACTGGCAAATATTGCATATATGATAAACTGATAGTATTACACATAAAGATATCAAAATTAAATAACCACGGTGGCCAGAACATCTATCTTAACATTAATAAAATTCCAGCCACTGGTTGGATTCCTCTCTCCACAAGTTCAGAGAGGTTTCTCGTCAGAGTATTTTAGTGGATTGGCATGAGAGACAATAGAATAGTAAACTTTTTAAAAAAAAAAAAAAAAAAAAAGACAAACCTGGGAATGAAGGCAAGGTGAAGGTACTCTTTTAAGGCTATCACAAAGTGTAGGGTAATTTTGCACAGAGTATTGTATTCTTTCCCTTCAGTAAAGCATTTTCATGTTTAGTAACTATAGCTAAAGTGTTTGTGAAATCAGAGTACGTTTGCATCTTTTATCACCTACAGAGATGGAGGACAGGAGGATGGACCTGGTACATACGCTCTCTTAAAAGCAATTTATCTGCCTTTATTTTTGTTTGTCCTAAAATGAGCAAGTGTAACCTCGCCATCTGGAGTCTGACAGGAAGTGAGAAGAGGATTTGAAGATGCCTGGACTTCTGGTGATGAGCCTGCTCTAGTAGTTTATCTGCTAACTGACAATGCATAACAATGCCCCACTGTGAAGGTGCCAGTGCAGAGAACACTCTGCCAGCAGCCTCATCTTATCTCTATCACACAAGCACTGGCCTGAAAGCTTTTACTGCCTCTGAGTCAATCACAACAAGCAGACATCCCTCTCAGGTAATCAGGTAATCCCTCTCAGGCTTTTCATTTCTATACAGACTGGCAAAATTTGGGTATTAAAATCTTAAGGGGCAAATTAACATTCCCTTAATGACTGACCCACTGTAAGATATTTCAAAGAGCTCTGGGAAGCATTACAGCGTAGTTTTCATGCAAAGTGGTATGCAACTTCCAAACAATTCACTTCTGTCTTGCATGACCTAACATACAAATTTTAGAACAGAAAAATGACTTTGAAGGGTAGTAAAATAACAAGTTTCAATAAAAACAGAAAGTATGTAGCAAAGCAAGAAACATACTATTTTTCTCCCTCTTCTCCCATTTTCCTCTCATCTTACCTAATTTTCATAGAAATGTACTAAATTCTAGCTTAGTATTTATGATTATCTTATAAAACTGAGAAATTTAATTAAGCCTTGAAAGATTATCAGGGAAAACTTTGAACACATACTGATGTGCCATCTAAAATGTTCAAAGCTAACCTGATAAGCTTATGAGAAAGGAGACTTTTTCCCAAAACTAGTAATGTTTAAACTCCATTGTACAATCAGGTTGTGCTTTACTGTCTTCACACATCATCATCTGCAATGGTGTCTGACGTTCTGACTTCAGAATTAGAATTCTACTCACTGGATGCCACAACAACAACAACAACAACAACAAAGGTCAGAAAACAAATCAGTTTACCATTGCTATATTGTGATGCTCAAAGTAGTATGAAATATAATACCTTCTAGCAAAATTTACAAATAGACTATATGCAACAGAGGAAATAAACTCTTTTTGTCATTTTAAAAGCACCTGAAAATAAAATGAAAATTTTCAGGTATCCCATGTTATCTGTATAAAATTAGGGAAAACATACTTCAGGTATGGCATTTAGTAGTGGCATTTGCTAGCGACAGGGATAATGAGATTTCTGCTTGTCTGCATGAACTGGTCATACACCTGAGTTTTTGCTACCCCCACAACAGCCAACTGCTTACATAACCAAGAGCAGCCACTTAATTCTGGGGGATAAATCATATCCACAACATCCTTCTTTTTGACTCTGCACATGTACAGACTCATTCCAATTTCTCCAGAAGACATCTCAATTTCTGCAAACCAGCCAGATGCGCTGCGGAGCAAGAGCTCTGATCCTCACTGTGAAACTCACTTCATTACATACATATCTTTAGTTTCAAGCTCCATACACAAATGTCTCCTAACCTTGTCTCACCTCTACATTTTACTCACTGAAAATGCTCAGCTTCAGGGAAATACTGCTCACTGAATATGTATCACATTTTATGTAGAACTTATAGTATGTAGTCAAGGCTGCAGAGGTTCTGTGTAGTTTCCAAGTTTAAAACTGTAACAAGATTTTCAATTTACAGCAATGCTTTCATCTTCACATTCTAAGCTGTAAATTAAATTATGATATTGTCCATCTGTCGAAACTGATTTTTCCATACGTATGTATGTTACATATAAATGAGTACAAAAATATGTAAAGCTTATTTAAATAAAATTTTCAGAAAGTGCCCACTCCAATCTGTATGAACTTTCATATATTCAGTACATCTCAGGTTTATTTCAACCCACATCTTCTAGTATGAGTGAATAGGGAATGTTTTTCTATAGCTCTTCTCCCACACCTCCCAAGTACACGCTTACACACGCTATACTTTATTCTGCGGTGGTGAATTACATTTTAATTTTGACTGTTTTGATGACCTACACTTTAAGGCCATGTAGATGATTAGCAAAAATTCCTGCAGGACAACTGTGTTTGTAGGTTTAGACTAAATGTTCTAATACGCAGCCAGAGGTTTTTTTTTTTTTTTTTTTTTTTATGTGGCTGTTAATCTGTGCATTTTGGACATATTCCTAAAAGTACTGTAAAACCGTTCAAGCAGCAAGACATGTAAAACATTCCTGTTAAAGATTACAAAAAAAAATCTTGGATAAATATAGTTAAGAGCCTTTTTCTTTTTCTTTTTTTTTCTTATTTTTTCTTTTTATTTTTTTAAGAAAAGGAAGGGGTTTTTTCTTTCAAATGAGGTCCACCCACCCTATTCGAATTTTGTCCTACTTTTGAACTTCTTTTAGACATAATTTCAGGGAAAGAAATCTAGGTGTTAAATATAACAATCCTTACACTTGGCATGCACACCAGTTACCCAAGATTCCTTATTTCTTTTTCCTGCCAAAGATATATATTCTGGAGAGAATGCATATTCCCATGGCCAACAGCTGAGGAAGGTGCTGTAATGCCTTGGCTGCTTCCAGCTGGCCTTTCAAAGAAGTAGGAATTCCTAAATTAAGGAAAAAATTGTCACTGGCAGACTGTAATGGTGAAAATGCATCCTTTTGCCAAGACAATAGGCAATCATTGCAAAGGTTCATACAATCCTCAATGAAAAATCCAATCAATATTAACAGAATTGACTTGGACAATTTATATTCAAGAAAAAGTGGATTGTTCAGTAAAATATTTTACAAGTCTAAGTATCATTAAAAGAGGAGAAGTGCTCTAAGAAAACTTGATGAGTTCTACTGGAAATTATTAGCAGAGCATTCCTAGTCATATATGTACAGGTTCATCAGTTCCAGCATTCAAGCAGTTTCAACCTTTTAATAAAGTGAGTGTGAAACAAGGATAGCAAGCAATCAGATGCTAGCAACAGGATTTGTACTTTCTATCATGCTTGCAACCATTATGTATATCTGAAATTCACTTTTTAAGGCAGGTAATCAGTAAAAGTTCTGCATTTGTTTGCAATAAACTGAGTTTATATTCTTACTTTTAAAGGTTACTATTCAAAGTAAATAATCTGTAATTTACTTCAACTTTTTTTTTTCTTTTTTTTTTTCCTGAAACTATTTGTGAACAGTGCAACTAACAAAAAAAAAAAAGGGGAACTAATAGTTTCAAATATAAGATGAAGTTTGAGTTCTTCTATTCATCATTTCCAGGAAGGTCTTTCTGCCTCTCATTTCTGACACACCCAATACCTCAGTCTGTGAATGCCAAAAATATTCAGAACTTGTGCTGAAAAGAAGTCTGCAGTTGGTCTCCTAGGTTTAGGAAGTTTTAGTTGACCTTCTTTTTTTTTTCTTTTTTTCTTTTTTTTTTTCTCTTGCTCTCTTTCTCACTTGCTCTGCCTCTCTCTCTCTCTCTCTCTCTCTCTCTCTCTCTCTCTCTCTCTCTCTTTTTTTCCTTTCTCTTTCTCCAA
This sequence comes from Lagopus muta, assembly GCF_023343835.1. NCBI lineage: Eukaryota > Metazoa > Chordata > Aves > Galliformes > Phasianidae > Lagopus > Lagopus muta. The sequence goes on along the minus strand of NC_064472.1, from coordinate 51,055,947 downwards.
GCACTTTCTTTTTTACTAATCAGCATTTGGTAACTGTTCAAAAGACATAAGATTTGAAAGGAAGATAGATGGTCCCAGCCCACCTTTGATAAGCTGCACTAGAAGCAGGCCTCATGAAGAGGAAGTCCTCATCATCTGGTCTCAGGAACCTGGAGTTTTCTCTTCTCTAGTTTTTTAGTCACTGTTAGCTTCACATGGAGATTATCTATGCTGTTCAGTGAAACATGAGAAACTGCTCTTGGTAACAATACAAAAAGCAACTGACAGTTTACAAGTGGAAAATCACATGGAATTTAGCTTAACACGATTACTACAGAAATGACCAAAAAAAAAATCATTTTGAATAGGATGGCATACAGAAGTTTCTCCATCAACAATCTATGCTGTAGACCAACACTGATCATTTACTCTGAATCAACAGTGGGACTTCACAGGTGTTGATCTTAACAGCCATGCTGGACTTAACTCAGAAATAATATATTCTTTGTGCATGTGTGAGACCCTGCTTCAGTTCCTGTTTTATCTATTTATTTAATTTATTATTTTGGATAAACCAGTTACAGTCCATCACAACTTGGTTGAGTAAGTGTGAGTGCTCCATTGAGAGTAGCATTTTGTTGAGACACGGAGCCTGTTGACTTTCCTCCACAGTGTTTGCAGTGTTGGGTTAACTCACAAAATCCCACACAGTGTTTTGAGTGGTGAATTTAGAGGCTGGATAGTGGTAGAGCATACCACCTCCTGTGAGATGAAGAGTAGTGGTGAGACATATGATCTCATGCTCCGGGCAAGATTTATACTGCAATGTTCTTACTGATTATACAAGGATAGGTAGAAGACCCTTGGATGTGGAAGGAGAAATCCCTTGCAAGACTGAAAAGTTTTTAATATGGTGTATAAGACAATTGTGGATCTCTTTGAAACCAGGAAAAGAGCAAAAGGAAAAGGCATTTTTTTTTATGATGGATTCTTCACTGAATTAAAACTCTTTATTATGTAGACTTTCCTTTTCTGCACAAACAGAATTCTGATGACTAATTTATTATTATCCTAAAAATATTAACTTAAAAGTTCCTGAAATCTTCATAGAGAACACTAACCTTCTGCAGAAGTTCTATGTATGATAACCTGAAATCCTGATTCACAAAAACAACAGACTGCTTTTTTTTCATTTGTTTGTTTGTAATTTCAGGTAAAGTTGCCCAGCTTAAATGTATATCTCTCATTAGTCATGACATATACTTTCAAAATCAACAGAAGACCATCACAACTTATACACTTGTAGATTCAGCAGAAAACTATTTACATGCTTCTGAGTTATATGAAGACTCAATTTTTATTTTCCCAGTTTTGCAGACTATATTTCTTCTTCATGCTTTTTTTAAAGGCAATATACATGCAAAGCCGAAACTAAATATTCAACTTTTTTTTTTGGCAGTAAAATAGATCTGTGATGTTTGTGATATTCAGAGATGAGGGAAGTGAAAGATAACCATTATTAGAATCTTTATTATCCAGTCAACAGAGCAAATAACTTTAGTCAACTGCACTTCTACAATTCTTGTATACTAATATGTTGTGGATATTTTCACAATTTAGAGATACCGTATACTTGCCTAAAGCCTTACATTATTTCTAAAGTGTCAGAAAAGAAATTGGAAGGAGGCAGTTATTTGTTAGAGCCATGTGATAAAACTGCAATTCATAATTGCTTATGAGGGCTGATACTTAGATTTGATATTATGGTACCCACACTCTTAAAAATTCCTTCGTGTGGTATTCTGTATAGCCACAGAACGTAGCACTGCCATTAGTGCTTTGTGGTAAGCAAGACATAATCATATCTAACATTTTCACTTGTGAGAATTCACTAAATTGTATTTTCACAGAAGACGACTTTCTATTGATTATAACTATCAAATAACAAAACAAGAATAGGATAAACTGGAAGCAGTTAGTTTTAAAGACATCATAATTACCTTTTCTTTTCTATGAAATCAATAGGTCTATGATGTTCTGGATTAGTGAAAACAAATTCTTGAAAATATTTTGAGAAATTAGTCTTTGAATATATAATTTGATGTTAGCATATATCACAAAACTACTGTGTAAAAATCCTTCCAGGGAAAACCATAGCTCATCAAGATAGATATTTATTGAAGTGATTATGGCATTTCTAATGAAATGACAATTCAAAGAACCCACTAAGAACATACATAAAATGTCATATGAGAAGAAAAAATTCCCCTCATATTTCCGGAATTTTCCATGATTTAATATACTTACTTTCAGAAATTAAAGAAATATAAGTCGCCTACAATTAAGTATTTGACTGTAAATGGAATTATGACAGGTAGCAATCTCATTTTTATTCCAGTAATACTAAAAGTAAATAAAAGAGCTCTTCCCTAACAATTACTTTATTTTCATTCAGTAAATTTACCAAATTTCACATCATTAAGGCCTTAAGTGTTAGCAAGTAATTATGTCAAACGTATATGAAAGATATTCAAAGCAAAACAAAGAAACTAATCCTGTCTGTTTAAGAAGGAATTGAACCTTAAGGTTATTTTGGCTAAAATACTATGATCTCACATATAGGCCATTACTTCTGAAAAAAATGACAAAAATACCACAATCCTAAAAAAAAACAACAACAACAAAAAAGAACAAATAATAACAATAAAAAGCACAATTTAAAAAGACAAACAAGGAAAATGAATTAGAATATTACTTAAAATTATGAGCAAAACCTCATCAATTTTCTCTTCATAGTATCTAGATACAGTCAATGCAAGAAAACGGATCTCCAGAAAATTCCATATTAATTGGCTAATTGTATTAAAATGAAATGTAAATTTTGTTACATATGATGAAGTCATCCAAAGGTAAGAATGTCATTAGAGAACAACCAAAAGGCCAATAAATAGACAATGTTAACCAATCTGAGCTGTTGTGATCCTGTGATAAATTCACCTAAGAACAATCACTACTTTTGTTTGAAGGCTGTTCTACATCAATTTCAGCGGAGATACTTGTAGCAAGATTATATGAGGGAATTTTGGAGATTAAATGTAGTTCTGTGAATAACACTCTGAAAGATAATGCAGAAAAGTAAATCTTTCTTCCAGTATTTAAAAACTACAAACAGTAAAAATAATTTCAAATTGAAATCTAACTGGAAGTTATTACAAAACAGTAAATATTAAGAATCATGTAGGCAAATTAACAAACAAAAAAAAACAATAAATACTTGTGCTGTAAAACAAGAACTGCATAATGGCTCAAGTTTATCTCAAGCATGAACACCTGATAGTATTATCTGCATTAGCTTATAAAAGATAGGAAGAAAAAGGCATGAAATATAAGTTTTCCAACACACAGAAATCATCTAGATCCCAAAAGAGCAGAAGGATTACATAAATGCTAGCAGAATCCAAGTCAAAAAGCTAAATGAGTTACACTTTGGCAGAAGATAGAGTCAGAGATGCTGATGAAAACATTTGGAAGGACAGAGAGATTATCTTAGAGATTGAGATACACAAGGCAAAAGAATGCCTACTGGGCTGTCTCAGTCCTGGACTGAGTAACTGAATTTTCCTGCACACACTGACAGTCTTGGAATGATTTGTCAGCTATCAGAAAAAAAAAAAATCTAGACACCATCACAAACAGACCAATGATATGATCTGTCCAACATGTATCACCAAGCAAAAGCAAGAAAGAAGACTATGACAGAAAATAAGGTAATGAACATGCAGCAAAAGCTTATACTGAAAACATGTAGTTGAAAATGCCAGGGAGTGTCATTCCCCATAGCAGGGATAAGCCATGAAATGCTAGATAAACTGCAGCATTTTCCAGTTGTATACTGAGATAATATCTACTTCTTTCCACCATAACCTCAGGTATATCATCAGTTACTGTAAAAACACTGGAGATTCTTAAGTGGAATAGTGTGTACATACACAGTACATTTGTTTCAGTTAAATGAAAGTCTAAGAGAAAGATACAGAAGCTGGCCTTTTTGTTTTTCCCATACCCATTTGTGACCCTCAAGGCCCACATTACTTTTGATTCCTTAGTTCCTTTCCTCATAATGTACTTGCACATAAATTCATCATATTTCCTGGGGTAGCTGTGAAATTCTCATGGACTCTGTAGTTCTTATCTACTTAAATTTTGTAGAGAATAGTCTTCTCAGACCAGGCATGACTGAAGGAAAATTAATGCCAGCACAAGGACACAAGAAAGATGCTTGCTGTTAACTTTTGTCATTCAGTAGAGATCTCTGGAATATACAATCTGCTAGTGTGAGAACTATTCTTTATTTTCTGGCGCAGAGCTTGCTTCCTGAGTTACTTCTTGTGATCAGACTCTAACTGATTTATCGGGGAGACGAGTGATGGGTGCTACTATGTGACAATCAATGTGTGACAATCAACATCACTCTGCGGACCTTTGAAAGCACCTTCCTTCATAGCTGTTTGCCTTCAAAAGGGTTTGCTCAGGACTGTTTACTGATAGAAGATGTGGACTATTACCAAATAACTCCAGCTTTCTATGGGAGACTGGGGGATAATACCACTGTATTCTGTGAAGGCAAGATACAAGTTGGCGCTTCCATGCTCCCTCTTATCAGCTGGCAAAGCTCGGCAGATGGGAACAAAAGGAGTTCCCGCTGAGATCCAAAAGCCAAAAAGATGCCACTCCAAAAGGAGCTGACTCAACCACTTTCATAGAATCACAGAATCACAAGGTTGGAGATGACCTATAAGATCATCTAGTCCAACTGTTTCCTCATCACCATTGCCACCACAAGCACTAATACATCTCGCAGCTCCTCATCCAGACGCCTCTTGAACTCTGCAGAAATGGCAACCCCACCACCTCCCTGGGCAGCCATTCCAGTGCCTGACCACTCTCTGAGAGAAATAGCTCTTCCTTATGTCCAATCTATACCTCCTCTGATACAACTTGGGGCCATTACCCCGTGTCCTGCTCATTGCTTGGGAAAAGAGGCCAAATCCCTCTTCACCACAACGTCCCTTCAGGAGGTTGTAGAGTGCAATGAGGTCTCCCCTGACTTTGGACTTTATGATATGTATATACAGACATTGGAAAGTATTACCATAATCACCATTATCAACCAAACAGCCCTGGACGACCCATCACTACTAAAAAACCTCACTGGACCCATGGCGGTGACTATCTTCCTCTTGCTCTTTACAAAAACTCCTTGCTTTTATTTCTTATCTTTTCTATCGCCCGTCTCCCCTTCCCTATCTCCCTGATTGATTAAGATTTGTAATAAATTAGTTGAACCAACATTTGAACCATTGTTTCTTAATCTCACATTGGGTATACATCTATCAAAGTACCTCATCTCCCTCCTATAAACTGGAGCGAGACAGCTGTGATGAAATGCATTGTAACAGGTGTGTAGCAAAGAGTTAGAGTAAAAATTTCCCTGGTCAAGTATAATTTTTGAATTCTGGATCAGCCTTCCAGAGGACTCATTGTGTAAAGATCCCAGGAGCTCTTAGCAAAACTCAGCTGACATTTCTGGGAGACCACACAGTTAAGTCCTGGATAGAGGATATTGCTTCTGTTCAACAATTCCCAGGTACATTATTCTTTATCTAAATATATGCATATGTATATGTAAATCTCTTGCAGCAATAACACTCAAGTCTCACAACCAAAAAAGTTTGAGAACTGATAGTTAGCCTGATCTAGTCTGCAGTAGAATGGCTTGGAAAACTGCCAGTGGTAAGTGATGATGGAAAGCTGTGCTCTTTGATTTCTATTTTGTAGATGCATGATACATCTCTTGTCAGCTATAAACATGTTTATTTTGCCTGGTCTTCTTTCCTCTGAGAGATCCAAATTTTGAGAGAGGTCACTGAGCTAGCTTCAGCACAAGAAAGAGGGTTCCCATTATCCTCACTGTAGTAGAAACAACCATTAATCAAAGGCATTCTATTTGTACTTCTAATCCTTATAATTATAGCCAATGTATTTTTTAAAAACAGACTTCACTTTGATTCTATATATCCCTTGAGGATAATCCTCAATTCCAGTATCAAAGCTTAATCATGCAGTGTAAATGTGCATGTATCATTTTATCTGGTTGAAGATCTTAGGTGAATGTCATGGTTTTTAATGGTTCAACCAAGCTTTCTTCTTCAAGTTACACCTTTGTATCACCCTGTACAATTCCAAGGAGCCCTTTTTTTGGCCAAAAAAAGACATTCCAAGAACCTACCCAGTGGACAGTATCTCATACAATTTCTTCTCATGCAAACATTTCAGCTAAATTTCTGGGATCTGAAACATTTTTTTTATTATTTATTTTGAAAACTATTTGAAAAATATTATTAACATTTTAGATGTTTACATTTTTATCTTACTGTGCACAGTTAAAGAACTTTTAAGAAACGTGACTAATATTCTTATAAATAAAAAACATTTTGAAAATCTGCAATTTATCCCATTTCTGGACTCTGGACTTCTGACTTTCTGTTCACCATAGGGAAAAAGAGGAATTAATGCCAGCATGCGACAGCAGCCATTTTCAGAAAGCCAGACACCCACATTAGCACTGTCCACTGAAGCTGTGGGAAAAATTATTTCTTCAAAAAGCCATTTATATTTAAAGAAATGAGTCAAATCACAAAGACTGGTGGATACTCTGAGTCTAGTACGTCACTAAAATATCACATCAATCATTCATATTTGGCATGGTCAGATTGCCAAATCTACTAATTCAATGAATAGCTGCCATAAATATAGAAGGTAATTACAGAATGTAAATGAACAATTATTTGTCAACAGTAGAAAACAGCAAAGTGGAGATGATCTGTTTGAGTACAGCACAGATATCTACAGTCTATTAAACTTAAGACAAACTGGATTACACAGTATTAAGTTTCATAAAATTCATGCCAGCTGACAGAAAAAAAAAACATTTTAGTTTCAATAGAAATAAGAGTTTGCTTTGATGATATCAAATATGTCTTTCGTCAATAAACTAGAGTCTAGTAATCATTTCTGTCATTTTTGTGGAAGTCACAAACACTCAGTAAGGCATATGGTAGCCAGACTTCTTCACTTAAAGCCATGATTCCAAGCTGTTGATAGAACCATAGAATTTGTGGCTGGAAGAACAGCCCCAAAAATTTGTTAAGCTGCCCAAAGATTGGAAGTTTATTACTGCATACTAACAACGTTTACTTTTGAAATATTGATGGATATAAAAGGAAGAAAACAGAATTTATATATAAGTTCTCAGTTATCTCTTTTCATCACTTCTGCTTAGCAGTGTTACCATTTTCTTTCTCTGAAATCTAACAGGTAATAATAGTATCCTCCCCTTTCATATGGCACCTGTAGCATGCTGTACATTATGCAGTCAGACTATGACTGCACTAAACCCTTGAACATGGGGCTCCATTTGCATCTACTGCTCCATCTGTTCCCCTTAGTTTTACTTTATACCATCTCCTATAGTCCCAGGAGGGTCACTATGGGCACTCACTTGTTAATTGTTCAAGAAAGGTAATGTCTACTTTTAAAATGTTTTCCAGTTTTATCTGGTTTTTGGCTATTGCAAAGGGTGGTCTTAATTTGTTTTTCTAGAAACTAACATGACAGCTCATTTATTCTAGGCAAAATACAGTTTGCTTGACTGATCTACAAAATCCTATCTATCTAAAACAAGCTAATATCACAGAAGTGGTTGGAAAAGAACAAAAATCTCCCCACTCTGATTTTATTATATTGACATCTTCTGTAAGATTTGCTCATACTTCATTTCTGAAACAAAGACATACGTCACCTGCTGGAAACTTACTGTATAATTAGATCAATATGAACATTATTAACATGATGCTAAAATTATTTTGACTTCAATTGTTTCACATATTCTCTTTGTACATAAATCTATTAATAGTGTCATATTTGACTTGCAGCCAATACTGTTCCATCCCTAGATTGAGAAAAAGCTAATACTTTCAGATTGGGATCTAAAGAATAAAACCAAGGTTAACAACCTTGTCAGTGAAACTACAGCATTAATAATATTCAAATTCTGTATTTTTAATTGAAGGAGAGCAAATCAGCTATTTGCTATGGAAATTTAGGGATTGTTTAAGTGTTTCAGCACACAGTTTAAAGGTTGAACATCTCACTTGGTTTAATAATTGGCAAAAAGTGAATTTGTTTTTTTCCTTTTTTACATTATTACGTGTTATTTGATCAGGACAAAAGAAAAGCAATGATCGTCACTAACAACTGCTTTTTGTACCGAGAGATCTTTCAGTCAACTTTCTGTCTCTCCTCAACAGCTGGAGACATTATCTTCCTTTCACCCACTACCTGGATGGCATTGTATAGGCTATCTTAAATAAACAATTTGAAACAGGACATGTGTTCTGAGATTTACTGATGTAAAAACCAAGCAGTGGCTTCAGATGTCCTTTAGTTTTACAAGAAAAAATTATCAGATCCAACTTTGATCCCCCTTCTAACTTCTTCAGCCAACAGACAAAGCAAAATACACCCCAACCATGTGAATCATTATGACAGATTCTGTATTTGACGACTGTTTCTCTTCAGCCTAATACACAGGCACTGTTTAGAAATCCAGCTGTCACTTCCTCTTTAGCCCCTACTGAGTGCATCTTTTCTTTCTGGATTCCTCTACAAAATCTTATCTTAGCACTTACGTCGTATTATATGCTTTGACTCCTACACACATACGCTTATATTCCTTCACTTTCTACAAGTGGCTCTAAATTGGTTCTAAATTCTATTCTCTTGCCCATTGTTTCAATCCTATTATCACTTGCTGAATGCCTCCAGAAGTTTCTGGCCTAATATCACATCAAACTTAAGATTTTTCTTATTAATTTCAAAATGTACTCTACTCCCAAATTGTCCTCCCTTCTAAAATTCATCTGCCTCTTATACTTCATTTATTCTACCAGTGTTCTGAAGATTCCAGATAATAGCAAAATATATGCATGAATATATCGCTTCCAACATAAAGTTCCCTCAACACAACCTTTGAGTATTCTGTACTGTCATCATTTAAGTAACTACTCATACAGTGATGTGAATTTCTCTAGTAAGTCATCTAGACGTGTTAACAAACACTGCACATGCATTTCATTTGTCTACCCTCCTGCTTATTTCTTTATCCTTAGATGACAAATTATTAGCAAAAGTTACTGCTCATAATACAAGCAAGCTACACTGTGCTCTGTTTAAGTCTATAATAAATGTGATAAGCTTTCTTCATCTGGAGAAAACGTTCGTTTTGCTCAGCATTGTATCCAATGGACAGCATTCATACAGGAAAGAATGAAATTGACAATGTTTCAAGACAGTGGCTCCAGCACTTCAATTTGAGCCTTTAGTTTCACAGCACACTCATAAGGGCAGGCACAGAGTACAAGTGATGTTGAGAACAGAAATTTTTAGCACACTGAGCCACCTTGCTGACTAATAAGAGCTATTAAGGAGTTTAATGCTGCATACATACATTTCAGGTTATACAGCATATTTATAAGTTAAATCAGAATTTTAGAAGGATTTATATGTTTTTTGACTTATCAGAGCCTGTAGTCAAGTTTTCTTTGATCTTGCTATTATTGTTAAAATGTTGAGCAAAAGAATTATTTGATCTCAATGTGACTGTACCTCTAAAACAATATTAATTCCATTACAACACAACCATGGTTATTAATAATGTTATCTTTCCAGTAATAGTACAGTTTAAGCTTCATTTAAAATTATGCCTTAGGAGTTCAAAAGAAGCAGCAAAGCCAATAAGGATCACATTAAGCCTCTTGTTTCAATGTGTGAGAAGCGTCATTTAAATTTTTCAAGCCAAGTCTTGGCATTAGCTAGGGGGAACTTGGCTTTGCTCAAAGGAACAGCCTTCTGTCAATGTCAAGAATGATCCTGAAGAGTAAAAACAGTGAACACAGAGGGCTACACTGAACTTCTAAGTTAGAAACAAACAGTGAGCAAAGATTAACATTTATTTGAGCTTTCCATTTGTTTCCCCTATTGCAGACATATTAATATGTATGACATGACTTCATGTTGCTATGTACTCTAGCAATGGAACAGAATAGTAACGGGGAGGAAAAAAAAAAAAAAAAAGGAAATCCAAGTATATTTTAAATTGAACGCATGTCTCCGCAGAGAAATTAAAGTATCTATTCTTTTTGTATAAATCCTAGAAAATCTCAGCTGCATAAGTCACACTCAGGCTCTATTATTAACCATTCAAAAGATTTTGACCATTCCATACAAAATATTCCCTCACATTCTGTTTCTGAAGTTCAAAGCACAATTTAGGTAACACTGTTAAAATCTTGACAGGAGGAAGGCAGAACATTTGAAATGCCAGTAAATTTTAAACAGGAAGAAATACATTCTTGTACATGAATCCATGACATGGGCTTTTGTGAAAAGTACTGAATCGGAGAATAAAGCCCTTCTTTTTCTTCAGAGGGCACTGGGAATACAGCATAACTTGTCTGAGCATCCTCACATAGCCTCAGCAATGCTGATTTGAATGACTGCTTCAGCTAAGAAAGCAAATGGTCATTTCTACATGGTCTACTTCTTGCTCATGCTAGTGCTATATGATGCGAGTTTTTTCTCCAATTCTGTGGTATGGAAAAGCAACTACTAGGCTTATTTCCAAACATATCTTCTTATAAAAGTAACCCTGCTTCTGAAGATAAGTTGCTTCTGGCTGTTGCTTAAAAATTAATGGCCATACTGACTTGTATTTCTGAAGTAGCTAAGGTAGGGGGTTATATCCTAGTTTCTATGACGGTATTCCAAAAAATCAAGTATTTGAAAATAACTCATAAAGAAGACCAGAAAATTGAGTAAGCAGTAATATGATAGTGACAATTTGTACCCCACAGTCACTATAGTCATAAAATGGGAGCTCACAAGTAGAATTCTGTGAAACACTCATTACCCATACAGTTCTTGAAGCTAATTCTTGGAAGGCTGGCCAGTCATACATTACTGGCTTTAGTCCTTGTTTCCAGCTATTACATCATATTAAAAACAACCAAAAATACATTAAATACTTCTCCATGCAAGCAAGTTTAAAAGCTTTTGCAGTAATGTTATGTTGAAAGCAGAAGAGATGTTTGCAAGGTTATGAACAGAAGCAAAACAAATAAATAAATAAATTAGAATATCTCTGCTAAAGCACGGTCCGTGATAGGGCAGCAACCAATCTTATCAACTATTTTTTTTTTTTTTTTCAGAATTTCATTGTGTTTTGAATATTTTAAACCGTACCAGATGTTCAGGTTCCCAGTCCAATAACACATTCATTCAATCACAGATCTAACCAGTGTCTTCTGATACTGTTTGGCCTGTGTGTATGTATTTCATTGAAATCAAAATTCCTATACCAAGGAAATAACTGGTAGTTACATCAGGTGTTCAGAAAAATCCAGTAATACGTGCTTTCTAGTTATTAAATGTTGTACTTGGAAATTGACTATGCTAAACATGCTTCCTTATGAGGCTGAAAGGTACATCTTGGAATTGTGGACAAATAAAATTCTGCAAACATGATAAAATGTCTTTGAAATGATCTTAATTGGAGTATAATTATTATAATTATTTACAGTTGGGTTACATCTAAATGGCAAACAATACCTTGCCCTGGTTAGGAAAAAAAGACTGTGAGGTAGTTTTGAGACAGGACTCAGTAGGATGACCTAAGCAAATTACTCTAAATGTTTAGTAATGGAAATTCAATTATTTTCCCAGAACCATTTTGTTAAGCAACCCTTGAAACAAATTCCACATTACAATGAGAAATGCATGACAGAATTAGGACATGCAACAACAAACACTAGGCCTCTGCCTGCCTATGATGGAAGTGGAAAAGAAACACAAGAGAACCTCACCAAACCATGCAGTGCACACTGCCAATTGATAGCCTGTATGCTGCTATCCAGACATTCAGGAACTTCTTGCTGGGAGCCAAACTCAGTATTCAATGTGTTTGATACATTGTCTCAGTAAGACATCAAGTGAGATGCAAGCAAGAAAATAAGTCTAAAGAAAATAAAGGACGCAGGCAAAAGAACTGCTACTTTGCTTAATCAAGTGTTATCAGAATTTTCAAACAGTTCTGGAAAAGAAATAATAGCATATTTGCAAATATGAACACTTGATATATTCCACACTCTTCATGTTTCTGACAGTTTGGCCTGCCTACTGGAAACAGTAAATATATATATCACATTTGCACAATATTGAACATTCAACTAATACACATTTCTGACTTTTCTTTTACACTTTGTCACACTGTGACTTCATGTTTTGAATATTTTTTTTTTATTTACTATTTTTTAATTATTATTTTTTCACAACTGGGAGGGTTCTAGATCTCTAATAAAAGCCATACAGAGAATTCAGCTTTGAATGTATTACGCTGTGGGGCAGCAGAATCAAGGATGTCTCACCTTAGACCAGTCTCCCATTCTCCAGACATAGCATTTGGAATAGTCCTCACAGTCCTCTGCTTCTTTAGGTCTTGTGGACAAAACGCATTTCTTGCGGGGATTGGTGCACCTCACAGTCCGATGCCGTACTCCCTTACCACACTTTACAGAGCACTGTTGGAAAAAGATGTTTTTCAGGTTTCTACAAAAGGCCTCTGCCAACGACTTCTGCCAAGCTATTATAAATACTTCAGGACTTCAATGATTTCCTGACTTTCAATCTTTGCACAGATACTTGATTTGCTAAAAACTAACACATGAACAAAAATTCTGTATGAGGCACAATGATCATTTTTAGATTTATATGTGAAAATATGTAATTTGATTCAAAAAAATTTGCTTACTAAAAAACTAAGCTTTAAAAGCTGTGTTGGGATAAGGAAACATTTAGAAAAGATTTGATGAAACGAAAGTTGCAGTAAAAATATAATGCAATCTTTGAATAATTAAAAGAAATATTATGAAAAACACTAAATGAAGACTGTAAGTACAAGACTTTATCAATTTCAAATAAACTCCACCTTTATAAGAAGAAAAAAGTTAAAATGTAAAAGCAAGTACTCTAAACCAATGCAAGAATCCAGACTGAATTTGAAAATTCAAATTCACAGCATATACAGCATGTGAAAACTCTCCTCGAGTTCCCTAGAAGGTCTTAATCTATGCTTTTTTCAGCTATTACCACTCTGCCAAAAATTATGCCATTTCCTTCTTAAAACATTATCACTGCTTTTGATCATCCCACTGCTTGTAGATCAAAACTCTCCTTTGCCAAGCCAATTGCAACTGCAGGAAGCAGTAATGGCTAGCTTCCAGTTCAATGGTGATAGTAGGAATGTCTACGGGAAACACCTCTCTCTTCAAAATACACTTCTTCCAGCAGAAACGTGCTTATTTATTATCTCTCAAGTGAAACAAATCAACTAAACCACAAGGGTTTCTTTCTCACACCACTATAAGCATGCATGACTCTTCCCACAATCAACTTTTGCATTATAAATGTCTGTATCAAACCAACAACTGCTGATGATTATTCCTCTTACCTCTATCTTAGCACATGCTTTTTCTATTTGAGAATATTCCCTGTGCTGCTGACCACAGAAACCCAAACAAAGCTGTATACCCACATTCAGAAGCTGCTATTCTTATTCTGAGCCTGAAGGGACTCATAGCACAGCTCAGAATTGCTGTATTCTTCCAGTGGAGGGAGCAGCTTTAAATAACCCCTTCAGCTTTTCCAGACAGCAGTGATAACAACTCCCTTCTTCCTCTACAGTCAAGTACTATAAGAATTAGTATAGCTTCTTAGAAGAAGAAAATCAAATGAACATACAGCCCGCACTAATGCTTCAGGATAAATGGATCCAAAATTATCTTATTTACAAGCCCTTTGGCTCAGTGCTTGTACTGCTCTTGGAAAAAGGAAGAGAATGTCCTTTTTTTTTTTTCAGCTTCACTCCCGGCCTGTTTGAAGTAAAATGGAAGCTACAGTCTGATCAACTTCCCTCTCAGACACTCACAGTCTGAACCCACATTTCTGTAGCTGGCAGCTGTATTAATTCTGCGTACCACTAGTTAGCCATTACTACAGTCAGGATGTACTTGATTACATCCACTTGAAAATAGGCCAAAAGAAACTGTTCCAGGACGTTAACTAGGTAAAATGTAGTAGTTCTATACTTGTTTTCTAACCTTGTTTTCCTAGTCCTGGTTCTAAATCATTGCATGAGGATTCTGAAACACATTTTGCTAGCAAAAAAAGCCCTACACTCTCAGAAAACACTAATGAATAATCATTGTGTCTGCTTATAAGCTGTAAATGCGGCACCTCAGACCAGACTCCCGCCTCCCACACAGTCATGCAGTCTTGGCCTTCACAGCGTTGTGCAGAAGCAGGCTTTGGCCCAAGACAATCTCTCTCCCTTGCTCTGATCAAGGTCCCATTTCTGAGCTGCTGTGTGCAGGCTATTTGTCTGTTTTGTGTCCCTTTTCCACATGTCCTTGAACATGGAGTCCATTCAGTCATCATCCATCTACAAAGAAATACAGGCAATACAGTAAGAAGAAATCTTGGAAGGATGGAAGAAGTCCGATTATATCACTTAATCTTTTGCTTACCAATAATTTCTTAGTCAGGATACACTTGTAAATGTTCTCCTTCCTTTCAATTTAACATTTAGCTCTAAACAGACTAATTACTAATCTAACATATTTTAAACTTGAATACTATTCTGTGATTCTATGAATAAGTTAATGCTCACTTCATCAGTTTCCATGTTTTCAGAGTATTCTCATGTCATTACAAGTCCAATTAGAAAAGCTCCAAAATAGTGTTACACATTTCAAATATGATAGTCCACTAGTCAGCCTTGTATTTTCTATCTCTATGGCTACCTATATGTCAAATGTATGCCCTGAACCTATGTCCATCTTTTTTTTTTTTAAGACTCAATTTCAGAACAGAATCAGTCCTGTGTGTTGTTCTTAAGGAACCAGAGGAGCTCGGACTCTTTCATGTTCTTTAGGATCAAGCGTAAATCAAGTTGCTTCGCTTAAATCACAGCAAATAAGGCGATGATGCAGTTTGGCAGAATCCATATACCTGGAAAGTAACTATTCTAGGAGATAAGTTTCCCCAAATGTTCTGTAGCTTCAGACTGGCCATATACCGTTAAAAATCAGAAATTCTGCCATTAATGTAGCACACGAGTTTATCCCAGGAGGTTAGATTTGCAAGGGAGATCTTTAGGAAACTGAAGTTTAACAAATCTGTTCCAACATTCTGACATTTATTGTAAGAAAGCTGAACATTTAACTGAGTTTTCTTTATTAGTAGTCTAAAGACTCAATTTACAATTCACAGACTGTCTAAATAATGCGATATACAGTGCCTCAGAAGAATAGCAGACTATTTCATTTCCATCAATTCAGTGTCATTAATAAAATAAAATGCTAACCTGGTCAAATATGCATATAACTAAAAGAAATCTATCTACTGTTTAATTGTCTGTGGAAACACAGATGTTAATAGTTCAGTCTTACTTACAATGTATTACATGTTGTATTTTATTGATCTTAATATTTCATGATTTACAACAAAGCTATGTCTGCTGGTCCATTTTACACACTTTCTTCAACAGTATTTGCATTACATTTGCTTTGAATTGAATTACTTTCAATTTCACTGTACTTTCAACATCACAGTGAGAACTTCTACCAAAGAAAGTAATAAGCTGCTTTCTTGAATGATAATTGATTGAGTCCTGTGCTTAAGGGCTCTCTTTAATTCAGACTTAAGATAAACAACATTAAATGTTTCAGTGTCCTCCATACTTTGCAGTTTAACTTTTGGGAAGTGTGGCTTTACTGCACATTGATTGCCAGAAGCAATAAATGCACCTGAGATTTTTACATTTAGATATAAGTCTGATACAATCAAATCACTGTTACCTGGTCTGGCATGGCTGCTCATTGCACTTTCGGATCTGTGGTTCAGGTTTTGTTAAATATTTGCACTTCTTGTTGTCCACATGACTGATATTTTTGTTCATAATCTTTGTGCAAGAGACTGTTGTTTTTCTTTCACCTAGTAGAAGATAAAGCAGGTATGCAGAGAAACCAAGAATAGACAACTTTGTTAAAAAGGAATGCGAAATTTATCTGTACATCAGATGTAGTTATTCTATGTTCAGTTTGGCAAAAAGAAGTGAAAAAGACAGCAGCGAGCCTAAGGGAGATACTAAACTTTTTAGGGAAGAATGCATTTTCTTAATCCGGTATATTTGTACCAGTGTCATTAGAATATTGTTGTTTTAGTCCTGCAACAAGTCATACTCTGAGCCCGACATCTCACTGCTGTAACTGCTTCCTCCTCAACCAAGACCTCAGTGTCGAGAACAGATTGTGGAAAAATCACACAGGAAGAAGACGTGTTTGCTTGTTAAGTTAAAGGAAAGGAATAACAAATCCTGCCTCCCTGCATTGCTTGACTTTAGCAGTTCTGCTCTGTTTAGTAGCATATTGGCAGGTGTGGCCAGCACTCAGGTAAAGGGAATCACGGCTGAGGCCTTGAGAAAGGAGAGTACACTAAAGAGAAAAGGCCATACAGTCTGATCTGCAGTGTAACCATTTAGGAAGCTGTTTACTGCTGGTGGAGACCTAATGCATATTCTGTAATGTAAACACTGCCTTTACAGATGGACTGACACTTGATCCTCTTGAACAGGTACGAAATCTGAATTGAATGCAATAATTATCACAAGCATGAGCTTGTAATCAGAATGGAATATAGTTTTTAGAAAACTAGCAGCCCCTTAATTAAAGTCTTCAGTTTGTAGAAAATAACCTCATAACCACTTCTTTCTGTTTCTCTCTGGAAGTTTACTGATAAATGGTGAGTGCAGAATGCAGTATTTATTAGCGGTAAGAAATGTGCCTGCAGACCAAGCAGCAAAGTTAGAAATAATAATTTTCAATGTGAGTACAACTGACGTTTTACACAGTTTTTGTATATGTAGCGCACACACAACTTATCTATTACATACAGTGTTCAAAACGTTTGACCCTTTTTTCCCTCATTTACATATACAATTTGCATCCATTTTCTTGCCTACACTAAGAATGCTTTTCTGCAACACAAGAAGTGGCAGACCAGTGACATATGTAAAAATGCACAAAGTCACATTGCTTCATCAGTACTTTCATCCTGACAGAGGTTTTAAACATTTAAGGAAAACTACTGATATTTATATTCTTTAATTGGGTACATCAAAATATTGATGATAAAAGTTCAAGCACAAAAATTTACACAAGATACAAGCTGCATCATTTTTATTTCATTATTACTTCATATTAAATGAAATAAATGAAAAGAAGAATTAAAGTGGGAAAAAATTTTAACATGCATTTCAGAATATTTGCAGTAAAAAAAAAACCTTCATGGAACTTTGCATTAACTCAACTATTTCAAACAATAATAAAAAGTGATGGCCAATTACAACAGAGAAAAGTATGATAAAAATAAACATTACAGTAAAACACTTAAATATTTATTTAAGCATTAATGTAGAAAAAAATCACCAGCATAGTGCATTTTAGGATTTTTCCAATTGATAGGTAACTTCAAAAATATCTGAAGCAATAATGAGAGATTGTGGTAGCATTCCAATTATTCTAAAAATACTTCAGGAAACTGTAAAAAGAACGAATATTCCAAGTGAATATGAGCGCACTATGAAGAAACAGAGGATGATACTAGTACCACGTACAAAATGCCTTCAGGGAAGAAGCTTTCTTACCAAACCACAAAAGGCATGTTTATGGAAACTACAGTAATCTGTCGTGACACTGGGACTGTTTGCAGAATCAAAGTAGCTAGAACACTGTGTTCTTTGTGTTGCTGTTATGAGAAGGTAAAGTGTTTCCAGGCTTTCTTATTGCATTACAAGATGCATAGCAGTTTTCACAACTGCTGATCAGAGCAGCTATGATTATCAAAGCATGAAAGACAGGTATTAATAATTAGTATATTATTCACAGCATAAGTCTTAAAAATTAATTATACAACATATTAAAAGGTCTCGGGGGTTGCCTTCATTAAAAAATCCCTCACATTTTCTAATAACCAGCTTCTGAACAGTTACTGATTGAAAAGGATTTTGCTACAGTAATATCATTCATATTCCAATATTTGTTCTCATATTGGCTTTTAGTTCTTCCAAATTCACATTTTTTACAGTTTACAAACATAAACATAGGAAAAATATTACATAAGCATACTAATATCTGCTGTTGCTATATTTGTTCCGTATGTTTCTGGACCATTCTCAACTCACGTAACTAATGTATTTGATCTGAGATTGGGGTTCAGCTCTTCTGAAGTTTGAAATTTCTTTTACAGATCATTTATCTTAAGTAGTTCCAAATACAGAGTGGAATGCGCATGAACCTTCTATTCTTGTTCTTGTTCTTACACTTGTATTTCTTCTTAGAAACTGCATCTTGAATTGAGATTTGGTTCCTTCACTATCATTTTTTTCTACCTACTTTATTTAGTTTGAATCTTAACTAGATTATCATTAAGATTATCATTATAGTTATCATTATTCTTTTAATATATTCAGGAAGAACAGAAAGAAATATGTCGATTATTCTATGTAATCATACCAGCTACAATGGGCACATTACTATTAAACGCACTACACTGACCACCAGAGTCTGAAATATTAATATACCTTTTGTTCTAGTTTGTGTGTGTATATATATATGTATATATATATATATTTATATATACAGGGTAAATATATATATATATGCATGCTGTATATACATATGCATTGAATGTTTGCATTGTTGGTGGTTTTTTTTTACCTCCTCCACATACAGCATCACAATCTTCCCAGCCAGAATGAGTCCACATGAAAAGAGGTTCTGGTACTTTAGAGCTCTGATTCTCAGGTGGAGGATCCAGTGGGATTGTGTACTCATAGTGTAGACCATAGCTCTGGTCATGGAAAAGCAGCACCTGTAAATTACAGAGGAGGAAAACATTCCTATGAGGACAGGCACTGATGAGAACACAACAGAATCTTTGAAGAAATAATCTTGAAGACCTTGACAGAATAACTTATTCATTCAAGGCCAGGCTGGATGTGGCTCTGGGCAGCCTGGTCTAATGGTGACTTTGCCCATGGCAGTGGGGTTGAAACTAGATGATCTTCGAAGTCCTTTTCAACCCAAGCCATTCTATGATTCTATGATTCTGAGATTCAGTAGCCTTTAGAGTTTTCTGATAGATTTGATAGGAAAAATTACTAGAGGTACCTAACTCAGAATAATGGGAAAAATGTTTTTATTTAACATAAAGGTCTAAAAGCTCCCCAGGTAAAATAATTCATTAAATTTAAAAAAGCAAAAACAAAAACAAAAGCAAAAATAAAGGCAAAACAAAATTCATAACAAATCCAGGAAATTATGTTTTCTGTGCTTTTAAAAAGATGATGCCTTCCCTAGGTATGAGATATTTCAAACTATTTAGACATTCAAGACAGTTTCCTGCAATTAAGGAATTTTAAATTGTGAAGTATTTCTGCATCATTTCTTCATCTTCTCTTTTGGATTTGTCATTTGGCTACCAATTTTTCCTCCCTACATTGTATCAAAACTCTACTTCTGAATGGAAAATATGGTAATTTCAACCTTGAAATGGCAGTACTGTGCCAAATTTAGCCAATGCACCAGGAGGATAGAAAACATCTCGTAGAAAAAAAGGCTAAATGAAACACAAAATTAATATTGTCATACCAGTAAATGTAAGGGAGAAGTTGTGGGACCTTTGGCAGAAATCTTCTCCCAGAGACCTCTTCGAACATAATGGACAGTGGTCCCAGCAATATTGAACGTTCCTGAATGTTCTATCTTCCAGTCACTATTGATAGACTGCTTACCAGCATCTCGAAGAGCTGCAACAATACATTAAAAAATGTTGTCATTAGTGATTCTGGCCTCTTTCTACATGCTGATTGGATAATATAATTGGTAGATGAAATCACGTAAATCTGCAAAGATACATAGTTAGCTCCAAAAGTAATGTTTCTTATTTATTTCCATGGAAACTACAACAGGTGCAAAAAGCACAGTAGCATTATTTGATAAAAGAAGTTATCAAATCAAAAAGTACAAAACACTATCTTTCAACATAGTCACCACCATTAGTTATGCATTTTTACCAGCAACAAACAAGAGCCTGCACACCGTACTTGTAGAAATCTACACCAGCGAAGGTGACTCACTGTTTCAGTGCTATGACAATGTTGTTGCTAGGAAAATACTGCCCACACAGTTGATCTTTCATCAGCCTGAATGGGGGTAAGTCAGAAGGCAAAATTTGGGCTGTACAGTGGGTGTGGTAGGACAGTAGGACAGTCCAGCCAAGATTAGCAGTGCTCCACAGTCTTCAAACTTCCATAGGGCCAGGCGTTATTTTGATGCAAGAGAAAGGCTGTCTTTCTTTCTAGTCTTATTCTGGATGTTTGAGACTCTTGTCATCATAGTGATGTAGTGGTAAGAACTGATGGTTTGATGGGATTCCACGAAATCCAGAAGGATCATCCATTTCCTATCCCAAAAGACAGCGCACATCACTTTACCTGCTGAAAGCCATCTCTTTTTCTTCAATGGGGAATTGACATGTCAACACTCCATGGACTGCTGTTTTGACTCCAACTAGTAGCAGTGATACAACATCTTGTAACTGCTAATGATGCAGTCCAGGAAAAAGTCATCCTCAGCCTCGTATTGGCCAAACAGTTCTGACAAACTTGCATATAACATTCTTTCTGGTTCCAGGTATTTGCAGGGCCCACGTGGCACAAGCTTTGCAATATTTCAACATTGCCATCATCACTGCCGATGCACTGAAACCAATATTCGACTCCATACACAATTCCCTGGTCATAATCCACTCATTCATGTGGATGACCTAATTGATATGTCTTTCATTTCATGGTATGACAGCTGTGCATGGGCATCTGCAGTGTGGCTTGTCTTTCACATTACTGTCACCACTACTGAAATACAACACCCATTGCCTCATTGTGCTCACATCCACTGTTTAGTCTCTACAAATGTTCAAGAAGCATCGATGAATATCAACGGGTGCCAGCTTTTCCTCATGAAAGAGCTCAATTACACACATTTGCTTCGAACACACTTCCATGTCAGACACCATTCCATAAGATTGTCCCTCTGCTGCCATCTGTCACACAGCAACAAAACATAACAGGGGATTGGCAGGAAGGTTCAGTCTTTTCTGCCATACTACCAACGTCTGTCTCTGGCATACTGGTCCACTGCGGTAAAATGGGAAACATTACTTTCACAAAAGCCTTTGTACTTACGAATGCTATTAACAGAAAGTTAAATTGAACAATTTTTGGAAGAAATGCTTGTCCAAATCACATATGCATAGCATTAATTGAATTTAAAATAAGTATTTTATTGCCTAGTAAGACTGAAGGTTCCAGAATTCATTAAATTAAAAAAGACAAAAGCAATTATTCTCCATTCCTAGGGTCTACAACCTTTACAAGACAGGGAAATACAATTTTCACAAGTTATTTTTCAATATTTGTGGAACTACATTAGAAATTCAAAAAAATTCTGGTTCAAAATTATTTCTTTCTAACCTCTAAATCTACATTTTCCCCACCTCAAAATTGACAATGCTATTATTATCTCGCTTAAGCACTTATTTTACTCAGACTTTCACCATCTAATTTGATTGCTCTAAAAAACAGAAACAGATTGATCTTTTTGGTCAAATTACAATGTAAAAGCATCACCAAGTCAGTAAAGATATTCAGACATTGAAAACACAGTATACTACTTTTTTTTACTATATTAAACTATGCAGAAACTCTTCTGTGAGGAACCTTTATTTTAACCTTTTATTTTTTTTTATTTTATATAATTTTCTTATTCAAAATAATGTCTGAAATAGGCATGTGAAGGAAGGTTGTACTTGAAGTCACCTTTCAGACAAAAAGTTGTACACATTCCTCTTCACTGAAATTGCATGTTTGGCATCAAACTGTTTTAAGAGAACCTCAACATCTTAACCCTTGTCCAAATTTTCTTATTTAAACTTGTAAGTTAATGTGAGTCATTCCTGTAATTGTCTTTTCTCCTATTCATATTTATACTGTTATGTTTTGTTTCTATGGGAAACAATGGCAATAGCTCTATGGACTGGCAGCAATACAATTGCATAAGACATCACTGATGCGTACTACTACAGTGCTGTGTAATAAATGTTAGGATTATAAAATCCATTAATGCCTTGTGATAAAAATAACAAGTCATTTTACAAGATCTAAAAATTGGTATTTCAGCTTTAAACATTCTATTACTAGTGGTAATTGAGTTCTATTTAATTTTAAAACTGTAGATGCCAATCCTGTTTATAGTGGTAGACCTTGCACTGTTTTCTGTGTCTTTAAAAGCAACGTTATGTGTGACAGCACACAGTTGTGTTCAGAAGACTTGAAATCTCAGTCCTGGAACAACAGAAATATGTCAGTTCCTGCATTTTCTTCTCTCAGCTTCCTCAGCTGAGCCCATGGGGTTAAAAGAGTGAGTGTTGCCATGTCTAAAATTTAGGCTTTAATTCAGGTAGTCCAGCTTTTACATCTGACTCTGTCACACCTCTTATTGCAAACTTGTTCACTGAGCTTTAATCCACGTCATACATATAATCCCTATTCTGCTTAGCTTTTGATGAAGGAAGATCTACTGTACAGATTAATGCAACATAGGAAGAAAATTCAGCACTCAAGTGTATTGCCTCTCAGGCTATAAAAAATACTGAGTAATATAGCCATAATGAAAAAGACAAACAATTTAAAAAACTATGATGAGGAAAATCTACCAGAAAAAGAGTTTGTGCCAAAAATAGAGGGAAGCAAGTGTCTTTGGAAGTTGTGAATTTGGTTTTTTTGTTTGTTTGTTTGTTTTTTGTTTGTTTTTTCAAAATTTAGACATACTCTTCATAAACTAACTAAAACAAAGTCACTTCGGTTGAACTTGATTTTGTCAAGAAATATGTCAAATATATTAAAAAAAATACGAATCTGAATTCTAAACCAGGATGCTTTCAGTGACATCTTTCATCAGGGAAATCACTGTTTCACTTGCATTAAGGTTATCCTGTGATACCCGCAATACATTTTAAGAGTATTAATATTCAAAATTTGAATAACATAGAAAATGTCAATTTATCAACTCAGGAAATACAAAATTCCATCTTGATCTTATATATGGTGCCACTGAAATTAGGAGTTACATGCAATTTGGCATAATGCCTTCTTGTTCCTGTTTTTACTAAATTATTTTATTTTGAAGCATTTATTTCCAATGTAAATGGAAAATTATTTGAACAATTAAATGCTTAAAGATGCTGAAAACAACTATACTTGTAGTTTGCAGTACCATATGGGATATATTCAGTAAACGATATGTCTTCTTACAAGAAGAAACTTCTATTGGATGTTGCTTTTTTTTCTATGAGGTCACGTATTAATGCTGATAATTCCTTGCTGCTTTCTCAAAATTAACTAACGAAGGGACATGATATCACCTTCTGCAGCAAACTTCCTATGAGTTGCTGCTGCTTCAGTCTTTTCCAAATAATTGCTTTGATATTAAGGAAACAAAATAAGAGAAGCGAAATCAAACAGAAATGCTATCAGCTGAGTATGTAGCACGTGTCAGCAAAGGAGTATTTTTTCTCAAACTGAAAAGCTTAAAAATGCTCAACTGCCATGAATAACTGGCCCCCAGCCTGACACAAGCCCATTTTCTATAACCTTTTGAGCACAACCCATCAGCCAAATGCTCTCTGATCACATTATGTTTTTGTCATTGGTCATAACACTAATGAAAAAGCAGAACAAGCTCACAGGTTCTTTTTCGTTTTATAAGCAATAACAATCAATTTATAGGCTACATCCAGAGGTATGCATATTGCTAAAAGTAATTTATAACGTGTCACCTCTACTGTGACTAATTAGCACCAACTGGTCATTAGTAACCAGGAAATCCTTTTGTTAAAGTCAGTGTTATTATTATAACAAGAAGCTGAGAAGAGGAAAAGGATTGTGTATGTTTTGTTATGATTTGAAAACAAACGTATTTTGTATTTTAAAAAAAAAAGACTGACCTTAATTTCTTAGAAACGTCTTGAAAATAAAATGAAATAATCAGGCTGGCCAGCTTAATCACTGTAATCGTAGCAACTATTCCATGGTAAACAGTAATAAAGTTACAAGTGTCTTATCTATATGCAAATATATAATCTAATGAAAATTAAAGACTCGTTAAGACTGCACATAAAATAAGTGCTAGCCTATGCTTAAAATTAGTTAAGTGCTACTTTTGTTTCCTGTCTGGCAGTGTTCACACATACAGTGAACTTATTTCCAAACCTCATGTAACTCAAAAAATGATTCCTGATAAACCCATTTTCTTCACTACAGATTTTCATTCATAGCTTTGCTAACCGACATGCACTTTCTTTATCACTTTTCTCAGAACTTTAACACATATTATCTTGGTATTAGATATAAAAGCAGGGGAATACTTAATTGAGGTGTTATAATTTGCATCTGCGGCATAATTCTGTATAGAAGGGCATTTTTTTTTCTCTACAGAGAAATCTGAGCCATATTAAAATATGTACATGCAAAAATATACTACTAGTATTTATTTTTATAAATAACTTATCTGCATGCGCTGAGCAGAAAACATAGATAGCATGATTCCATGTTGGTATCAATCTTCACTCTTATTTTGAAAATGACTTTAAGACAGTCCATACCACTGAGGTGAAGTTTTATTGACTGTCAAGGAAGAGCTGATTCACATCACTTTTCATGTTGTCTTCTGCTTTGGCAATATAAGAGCTCAATAAAAATTTTAATCGGGTATAAGCACAATTTGAACAAAATAAACTTCTATTTGCTAATACTGTTTTTTTTTTATGGAATGGGTTGCTCAGCTGTTTAAAGTTCTAGAGCTCTTTATACACACAGGAAATGATTCTTCAGTGCTTAAATTCAAGCTGACTATTTCTCCCCCACTATTTCAGTCTATGAGAAAAATATGGGGCAGTAAAAAAGCTGTTAAAACAGTAACAGAGATCAGCAAGAACCAAAAATGTGCATATTCTTACCTGGAAAATAATTCAAACTCATTTTCATGAACTTGCATGCTTAGTTTATATTGCTAAACAGTTTGCTAAATTGTTTGTTGACAGCTTTCAAAGTTACAGACTTAATAACAAATGTTTTTGCATCTTGATGTTTCAATTTTTTTTTGTTATTAATCACTGTCCACAGCCTTCTATTTATAAAAGGAAAACATGGTTAATCTCGGGGGACTCTGGCCTCTGCTATGGGACCAGGTCCTCAACCAGCTTCAAAGGTATTTTAAAACAATCAGCATTTTCAAAAGTGGGCAATTCAAAATTGTGTGTAATTTGTCAGATCTTGCCTTCTTTTCCACATTCTTCACCTCATAGGCCCCAGCAGTACAACTTTTTTTTTTTTTTTTTTTTTTTTTAATTAGGAAACATACTTCATAAAGAAAACTGGACAAGAACCACATATTTGTCAATTTGACATCTCAAAAGAATGAGGAATTACAGGGCTATGCAGTGTTCAGTTGCAGGTGTTCAAAGGGTCTGCATCCCTGAAACAGCTTGATTGTGTTTGCCAAAACAATTACTTAGCTCACAGAATGGCTGAGGTAGGAAGGGAAGTCTGGATGTCATCTGGTTCTGCTCCCCTGCTCAAGCAGGGACACCTGGAGTTAATCCTCTTCTGTATCTCAGTTAAAAACAAATAATTTCTCTCATTTCCAATTACCAATGAGAAATTTCAGGTTTTGGACTAAAAACTATCTGTATAGCTAAATACAATTTAAGTATTCTTAGTAATTCATTATGGATCTGGAACCGACATGCCATTTTGCAACTGTCATGTGAGTGTTATAATCTCAAAATTTGTTTTATCTCCTATAAAAAAAAAATAAATAAACTTCTTGGTTTTGCATTTGGGCCGGAAGAACCCCAGGCACCCGTACAGGCTGGGAGGAGCGGTCCTTGAGAGCAGCTCGGCAGAGAAGGACCTGGGGGTCCTGATGGACGAGAGACTGAACATGAGCCAGCAGTGCGCTCTGGCAGCTCGAAAGGCAAATGGGATCCTGGGCTCCATCAGGAGAGGGGTGGCCAGCAGGGACAGGGAGGTGATTGTCCCTCTCTACTCGGCTCTTGTGAGGCCCCATCTGGAGTACTGTGTCCAGGTGTGGAGCCCTCAGTACAAGAAAGACGTTGAGATTTTGGAAAGGGTCCAGAGGAGGGCGACTAAGATGATCAGGGGGCTGGAGCACCTCCCCTATGAGGACAGGCTGAGGGAGTTGGGCTTGTTCAGCCTGGAGAAGAGAAGGCTGCGGGGTGACCTCATTGCAGCCTATCAATACCTGAAGGGAACCTACACCCAGGAGGGGAGTAAACTCTTCAAAAGGGCTGACAACAGCAGGACTAGGGGAAATGGTTTTAAGTTGAAGGAGAGAAGATTTAGGTTGGATGTTAGGGGGAAGTTCTTTACTAGGAGAGTGGTTAGGCCCTGGAACAGGCTGCCCAGGGAGGTTGTGGATGCCCCATCCTTGGACGTGTTTAAGGCCAGGTTGGACGGGGTCCTGAGCAACCTGATCTAAATGTGTATGTTTGGTGGCCCTGCTAGGCAGGGGGGTTGGAACTACATGATCCTTGGGGTCCCTTCCAACCCGGGTGATTCTGTGATTCTGTGATTCTGTGATTCTTCCTGTATTCTACTTTAACAACTTTAAAAAAAGCAAACATTTGTCAAATGGGAAGGAAAATGTAACAGCAGACAAGGCATAAGAAGCAGAATTTTGTATGTGTTTTCTCACATAACTTAAGGGTAGGAGGAATAACTAATATTTGGCTATATCATATATATTTATGATATTTATATTTTATATAATAAAAAAGAAAAAAAACACAGTTTTTTAAAATCTGTGAATAAATCCTCCAGAAGGCATAGGAGATAGGCCATATCTAGAGGCGTTCATCAGTTCAGTAAATGCAGTTGCCGTTCATACTTTACATTATTCCCTAGGATGACAGAGCTCCTGTTATTGTGGTGTATGTTGATATACCTCAGATAAAGAGGATATTTGAGGGGTTCAGAAGAAACTTCTCTGAAGACTAGCTTCCACAGTACATTTACACAATGATGCTATTGATATGTACTGTGGTTTTACTAATGAATTCATTATCGTCATCGCAACTTCCAAGATAACAGGGAAAGGCATTTATTTTGATTGCTTCCCTGTTTAGCCTATGGAAAACAGGGATCATATTTCCAACAGCTTAAATTGGATTCTACCTTGTAACCCACACTTTTTAAATGTATACTGCATCACAGTATGTTTATAGCTAAATCATTACGCAGTTATTTTGTAGATAATTAGCTATATTATTTTAGGAACTTAATCATAAGGTGCGTATATGAAAATAATGTGGCCAGAAATATGGTTGAAGTATATTGATTCTTTTCAAGTTCAAAAACCTAGAAAACAAGCTACCATGCAACATAAAATGAAAACTCCGAACTATAAGACATAAACGATTCAGAAAGACAGAATTTAATTTGTTTTGTGTTTCAAAATTTTGAAGACAGTTCTCTGAAAAACATTGTTTCTAAGCTGAAACTTTTACACTTTCTTTGCAGAACTTGCAATTCACCACTCTTGGTCAAAAAATTTAATGTTCAACTTATTAGTCCTATTCAATTTTGATTTTTGTGCTTTCAATATAAATATATTTTAAAATTGAAGAATTTTTAAGTACTTTTGGCTAGTATAAATAACAATAAAAAAAACAATAATTTAGGTTTTAGTTAGAAAGAAGAGATCTGTTGCTGTTTTTCCCCCCACAAAAAAAGATGTGTGATACTGGCTGATAATCATTCAGACATCAGCTGCATTAAGAAAAGTAAAATTCAAGTGAAAATAAATTAAAAGCTGATCAGGTATTAATGAGCGCTTTCAAAAATAATCAGAACAACTGATATGATTTCAAGGGTATAAAAAGAATTAACTTTTCTTAGTCTGTCTCAGTATAAGGAAGGAAAATTTACCACTTATGAGAAGTGAATTAATTTCCCTAAATACAAGTCTAGTGTTTACTTATTTTTGTATTATTTAGAATATAAGAACTAAACAGTACTTCAGTTGTCTGTTAATGGTAATAGGCAAAGAGGAATAAAATAACTTGAAAATTAAGAAATTTATCAATGAAACCAATTATTGATCCAACAGTCCTATACCTATATCTTTATACTCCATTAATGCACAGTGAAATTGTTCAAAACTATAAATCTCTTCCAATAATTTAACAGGATAAGCAGATCCCTCACAATAAGCAAATAGTAACTCACTGGTAACTTAAGGGCTAATAATTCAGATTTGCCATTTTTGACATTCTCTCAGGTGAGATATTGAGAATGATCAAGTAAAAAGTTTTGTAAAACGTTGGTATTTCTTATGACCAGAACTAATAACAGTGGTCAAACCAGGGAAATTTTAATTTCATTGTCCTGTTTCTTGTACTGAGTTTCTTACAAGTTAAAATGCAAGCAGTCCACCGAACAGGACCAATTATGATAACTTAAACCCTGTAACAATAATTACAAATTGTACTCCCCTAGACAAGAGCTCCACAAATCATTAAGACAGAAAAATGCTTTCTTCATATGAAAAACAACTTCATAAAAATGAAAAGAAAAAAAAAAAACTAAACTAAAAAAGTCATTATGATTAATTATTTCCATGAAAATATTCCAATTATTTGAAATCATCAAAATAATTTTTTTCTGTATTATTACTCTAATTTTTGAACTTTCATTTGACTTTTGGTGATCTCCTGTATATTGGTCTTTCTGTTTTTTTGTAGAAATTATTCCATTTCAGTATGAAGCATTTATTTTCACTAGTTCAATATGAAGAGCTCTCATTAGTGTTTTCCACATGAAGCACAGAAAGTCTTGAAATGGCTTGATGAAAGTTCCAAAAAACAGAAAATGCAGGAGCCATTCCTATCGCATTTCTTCAAATTTTCTTTATTTGTTCTCTCAATTATTTCATTTTCTACTGTTTCATTTAATCACACAAGCATGCCTATTTAGACCTCTTCAGTGCTAATCCAAACAGAAAACAAGCACTAAGCCATGATACTTACCTAAGTAACTGTGAGCTGGTTTTTCTTCCACAACTTTGATTCTCCTTGCTCCTGCAGGTATCACCAAAGCTTCCACATAACCTAGACATGAGACCAAATGTCCAAATGTACTGAGTTAAATAGAACTCTATACAAATGTACATCTTGCATGGTTTTTTTATTTCCTCTCTCCAATTCTGTTTTTGATATTTAGAAAGTTATAATTTGTATAACAATGGCATTCAAAAAAAGATTATAGTCATTAACAAATGATGATACTGTGCCTTGTACATAATATATATAGTGTGATATAAATTTTAACAGTGTGGTAGAATAAAATATAGAGAGAATTAGCAAGGAATACACTGGGTCTAGGACAGATGAAACCAAGTAACATAATGCTATTACCACATCAGGCAATGGCAAAAGAATTCTTATTTCATTCCGCAAGTAGAGAAAATATGACATCATTAGAAAATATATATATAAAATCATCCAACTATTTTCTTTTTTTTTTTTTTTGTATTCGTATTTTGTATTTTGTGATTCTGCTTTCTTGCTGTAGTGTTCAATTGCTGCTATGAATGATTTTGAAGTATGTTATTACAGTCAATGTAATAAAGTTATTGTAGTACATTAAAATTGGTTCCATACAGTGTGGGAAAAGACATGTTTAGTTTTTAGTAATTTGTTTAGTTTAGTAATTTGCTTTAAGCAAAAAGAGGTGAAAAGGCAAGGCAGGTGGAAAATACTGTGTTATAAATAAATCATATTTGAGATTATCTAGGTGAACTTCAAATAGTGGGCCGTAAAACAAATTTTTATTCTTCCCAGCTATGTAATTCTGTCTAGGATAACACTGAGCACTTACAGAATCTTCTCAACAAACTGGAAGCATGATTATTAGGTAACTGCAAAGGATCATTTATATCATTTCTTTAAGAGCAAATAACACTTTCCATTTATTGCTATTATTGACATTCCAGCTTCTTGAGAAATAAAACAACACAGCTGCGATTAGATGGCAATACTATAATATTATGGATTGACAAAGAACTCTGAATGATTCTGAGAAGATTTTGGAAATTCACATTAGCTGTAAAAGATTGCTGACACGCTGCTATTTCTACTAGCTGTCACTTCCTCTGTAGTATAATCCATGGTTTGGGATCCTTGTTCTGCACTACTTTCAGTTTAAGGTCCCAGAAGAAACATCTGAAGATTGTCTTTTGTTTTTTAACTGATGATTGCATGAATGAAATGCATTAAAGTCCATAACTGTCCAAGAAGATATTGTCTGATTTTAATTACATTATTTTATTATATGATTTACTTACTGTATTGAAATTTGGTGCATTTTATACACCACAAACAAAAAGTCTAACAGCAAACAAATGCTGAAAACAATTGCCCAAACTTTCTTTGAAAGGAAAGACTTAAATAAGAGAAGGTATACATGATGCATGATTGAATTCACTAGGATATCAGTCTTTCACTCTGTCAACTGTATGGGGCTGTAGTCAGTCATCTTGTTCAAAGAACAAATCATAAGACTGTCTGAAAATCTAATATTCATTCTGGACCAGAAAATCTTTTTAGTTTTTACATTATGTTGCCATTAACATAAAATAATGAAAAGATATGACTTCTCTACACATTTGACTTTATAATCTCTCAATGCTTCATTTAATGATACCACTCTGGGTAACAAAAGATAATTTGGACATTTATTTTGAAGAATATTACATTGATCTAAATATTGTAAGAATTCACAATTTAATTACATACTAAACACACAAAAACAATACTTTGCAGATTTCTAGCAACCATTTCTATGAAATGATATGTCTCTAGGGTAGAAAAATCAGATAATTTGCTCGTGTATTTTGCAGCATTATAGAAATAATCATTTACTTTTATGTTAAATATTGAACATGATTGGAGTGAGATTGATTTCAAAAATATCTTTTGTAGATATCTCAGGAACGTGATGTAGCAGAGGGTTGTTAGAGTTTGGGTAGTACGCTTAGGTTGCAGTTGGTCTTGATGATCTTGAAAGTCTTTTCCAACCTGAGCAACTCTCTGATTCTGTGATTCTATTATTCTAGATCTGAAACTGATAAACTGCATCTCTTTTAAAAAAAAAAAACATATCTCACTTCTAGTACTCAGAGTAATCAAAATAACACGTTTTTGAGCCTTCTAAATAATTAGACTTACCTGCTCCTCTGGTATGGTTAAAGTCACCTTTAATGACCTTGCAAGACTTTCCATTACCATTGCATACACCACAATGATCTTCACGAGCCAGAGAGCCTATTATACCGTCACAGCCAAATTTCTGTGGAAAAGAAAATAAAGCTGTTTAAGTAATGGTCTACATTTGTTATAAGGCTGCAGATATATCACACCATTTTTCAGGATGACCTAACATTTACAATTCAGGTTTGATGTCAGGCCTCTTCAGAATGAGGGTTTCACTATTGGATATCTTGATATCTGTTCTATACTAACTTCTCCTGTGATTTTACTTATGGTGCACTCACTCTTCCTATATGGTTGACCAACACTACCAGCTGCTCTCCAAGATGAATCTGGCACAGTTGAACCACTATACAAAACATTCCATAGGCCTTCCTCCCCAGTGACCTCAGTTTGTGTTGTTTTAGTATTTTTCATTCAAAATACGGGAGGCTTTTTCTCTCTCCCATAATAATAAAGTACCGTCTTCAGTTACTCCGAATAGCATGTGAACATACCTGGAATGTAAGTATAAAATTTATTTGTATTTTATGGAGTATTTGGTTTAGTATTAGAAGTATTTAGAGATGGCATTTACTAAAGAAGCACTCTTACATTACTAAATTAGAGGTATTTCTGTCAAGTATTATCACTGCTCCTTTGTCAACAGAAATAGAGTTAATATGAAGTTCATTTAATATGAAATAAAAATCTTTTGAAGACCAGAAAGGCCAACACATGGTAATCTTGTGCACGGTATAACCGCACCTCATTAAACCAATAAAACTTCAGCACTGTTTGATAAGTGATGAAGATAAAAACTAGGCTAAAAAGGAAATGAAAAATTCTTGTAAGAACAGAAAACATGGTCTACTACAGATCAGCTTGTTTTCAAGCATGTGAAGATTGTTACTTCACGTTATGCAAACAATTCTTAATAGAACTGTTCTACTGAAAAGAAAAAAGAAAACAACATTAACAGTTTATGGTATTAGGGTTCCAAGAGCTGCATATCTAAAATGATATATTTGGAAGATTTAAATACCTAACTCGACAGCTGTAGACCAGAAGTTCTTTATTATCTGTTGCTTGAAAAGACAAGCTAAAATGCAGAAGATAGAAAAAATTTATATTTTCAAATTCGATTAGCACATATCTCTCTGACTCTTGATATATCCAGAATACAATTCAGTCTTTGATGGGTTTGGCTTCAGGCTTTTTTTGTCTTTATTAGCCAGACAGATATGAAAAGTGGATAATAAAACAAAACAACAGGTTTTTCATGAAAAATGGACTATATGTCCTCTTTGTGATCTCCTATAACTGGTGAGCAAAAAACCAGTTCAGTGAAGTATTTAAGTATTGTGTAATTGTTGCACACAGTCACTTGAGAAAGACTTATTATACATACACATCTGCATTTACATGGAGACATAGATGCATGTATGCATCTGTAAGCTAATTTATTATAGCATCTAGTGATGAATCTGTATTAAAGGTTACTTTTTCTGCTGAATTCAGTGTATGCAATGAGAAGTGGATCAAGCTAAAAACAGCCCTGAGGGATTTATATGAAAGAGTTTCTATATGAGGCACTATAAAAGTGTCAAAAGAACTTCTATAAACCAAATGAATTTTCAGGACCATAAACAGAAGAAGCCCTCTGTTTTAGTTATCTGTAAATTATCATCTTTGGCTTATTTGGATGTAAAATCTGTACTGTTGACAGAATTCAGCTCACATATGCAGATCCCATAGCAACATTTCCCATTCTGTTGAAAGCTGTGTCTTCACTCAACTTTAGAAGATGAATTCAATTATCCAATGTGCTGCAGTTTCTTATAATCAGCCATACGTGGGATACATATTCCTGCAGCTAAATCTTCAGCAACTTCAGATAATGTGTTCCAATGAGTGAAAAGAGTTAAAATATTTTAGTATGATACATAAAGAAACATTCAGTCTTGGCCATGCATTTTGCAAAATTCCATCAGAGAAGTAACACATATTCATAACAAATACTTGCACCCACACACATGTACATACATATCCATTTTCTAAAGAAGTAATTTATACCTGGCATCTACCATCTGCACAGATGTCTAACCCATGCTGGCCACAGGAAGTCCCATCCATCACCTTTTCTGTTAGAAGAATGGGTTGATCCTTTCCAGACGGTGTACAGAATAAGGCACATGGCTTTTCTTTAGTAGCAATTGATAGAAAAAAAAAAAGAGGTCGTGAAAGGTCAGTTAACAAATAAAAACAAAATCAACAGTATTTTAAAAGTTGATTTATACTTATCTTTTCAGTATGAATCTACATTAGTATAAGAAGTCATCTCAGTTAATGTGGGGGAAAAAAAAAACCAAACCAACACACATTTTCTGTCCTTTTCTCATGGTTGTAGAACTCAAGTTCTTTTTCTTCCTAGAACATACTTCTGCTTTAAACTTGGCTTACATCATACTCCTGTCATGTTCATTGCTACAATTAAGAATACACACATTTCAACTGATGGAATATTTTGGTTGTAATCTATACTTTCATTCTACTAAACTTCTGACAGATCATAAATATTGGTTAAAAAAGAAAGTTAACACTTTCCAGATTTTCTAACTATGCAGGTCATAGAGGGAAAAAGAAAAAAAAAAAATAAAAAAAATTGAGTAACTGAAACACCCTGGGAAGAAAAATATAAGGATTTACCAAGTCCACATTTTAAAAAAAGACAAAATACTGAACACATTCTTTCTAACATCTCTACCACAGTCATGTAAGTTTCTACTACATTTCTACAGCATTCTGCAAATCATTTTCATTTTGAAAAGAATTAAAAAGAAATTTTATCTACGTGGCCATGTATTCCACAGGGTCATCATTTATAAATAATGAAGTTTTTTCTATCACTGCCAAAGTAATAACAAATAAAATAAGTCTCCTCTCAGTGGTCAACTGAGTACAAAATCACATAACTTTTTATATCTTTAATCACAAGTGCATTAACTCAGAACTCTTTTCCAAATCTTTTTCAGATTCTTGAAAGGATAATGTCAATCTTGAAATTGAAACTGATTTCATTTGGATGCATTCTACACCACTCATACTTCATGCTGACTTTTAGATTCCTGGAGTGCATTTTTATTAGTAAATTAAACAGTTCCAGGAAACATTCAAGGGCACTAGAGCTCTACTGTCTGTGCAGTTAAACTGTAAAACAGCCTGTGGCACATTTTTTGCCTGTGCCATCTAGCACTGGCTGGGTCTAAACTAGAAACTGCCGCTTGAAAAGGGCCATTTCCAGAAAGCAGCTTGGATGCTACCATCTTTTTCAGAGTGTTAGATAGCTGAGAAGTATGGACACAGGCCTCCTCTGCCAGCTCACTTGCAAACCAGAGAGGAGTCTGGGCACATTTAACATACTAAAATTGACATAGCTCTGGGTATCTCCAGGGGAAAAATACAATCAGATGTGATCTTTTTTTGCCAATACATGAAGCCAGTTAGACACAAGCCACCTCCAGTTCAGAAGCATGAGACTGCCTGAGCTTGTACATTCTGCATTTCTGCTATATTGCTTAAACAGTAAAGTAAAAGTCACCTGGTATCTACAAGAACCGCATGCATCAGAATTCTTCAAAAGAGTACCTTAATAGAAAATTTACAAACTAAAATTTTTTAAGGACACTGAACTCAAAAAGGCAAAACCAAACAAACAAAAAACCCCCAAAAAAACAAAAAACAAACAAACAAACAAAAAAAAACCAGAATCAAGGAATGATTTATGTTGAAAAGGCCCTGAAAGATGGTCCAGTTCCAATCTGCCTCCAGTGTACAGGGGCACCTTCTACTATATCACATTGCCCAAAGCCCCATCCATCCTGGTCTTGAACATCTTTAGGCTGAACAATCCAAAACTTCTCTGGGCAAAGTAAAAAATCACTTCATGATGTCTAAATTAAACCTTCTTTTTTTTTAAAGCCATAACCCCCTGTCCTATCAGTACAATCCCTGGCAAAGAGGAGCTTTTCATCTTTCTTGCAGATCCACTTTAGATACTGATGAGCCATTGTGAGGTCTCCCCAGTGCCTTTTCTCCTCCAGGCTGAACAATCCCAGGTCTCTCAGCCCATCTTAATAGAAGAGATGCTGATCGTCCTCATGGCCCTATAGGTGACCTCACTCAAGCAACAGTAACTACTTTGGACATGGTGCACAGTTCAGTCCTCGTAAAGTCCAGGAGGGAAAATATCTAAGGGTTTGGGAAAAATGGACTTTTGTAACACTGGCATTATTCAGCTTATGTCCAGTTTTGTGCTTCCTTAGTGCAGCTTAAGACATGAACATGCTTGATGAAAATAGTCATCTGTTCTCAATGGAAAATGGGAATGCGTCAACATTTTTCATCAGATGACTGAATTATTCAAAGTCAGATTGAAAATTTATGATCCTTAGGATATATGTCAAATGTTTCTGCTCTAAAATGAAATTTGGTAAAATAAAGCCAGATTGATTCAGTAGATAAGGGCCTTTCAAATACATGAAGAGAATTTTCTTTACTCTGAAAGAAGAATAACAAGTTTTCATTGTGCCACCTTCAGTCTTCTATATAATCTCATAATTTAGCGTTAAAAAAATCTTCTTTTAGATGGACATATGTTCACCCAGGTTTGTTGTGTAGGATAATAACTTCACATTTTTCAGGATTCAGCAAAATCTGTCCTTTGTAATGCTTGTGATAATTTGTCTTGAGGGAAATATCAATGGCAATTGAATACTTACAGTATTCTCCTGTCATTCTTGGCACAACTTTACTACTAGTTGTAAAGATTCTTAATTTCTCAACTTAACTGTTTTCAGTCCTTAACTCTTTCTGCTTGCTTTTCTTCTGTTGTTGTTGTGTTTGGTCAGTTCATTGGTTTGTTTTCATTTTGCTTTTGCTTTTAAATTATTGCTACTTATTAAAGAAAGTATAATAACAATTTGGGAAATGTGAGAGATGTCTTTGACTTACCATTATCAATGACAGCCTGCCATTGGTGCACGTGCTTCTGATATGAAGATCTGACACTGAAAGCCTGGCACTGCCAGTCTCTGAAGGCAGGCACGCCAGCAGGACAGGAAGGATTTTCACATATTCTATACTGCATCACAGGGCCATGACACTCACCTTCAACGCCCAGACTAGAAATGATGGCATAAATATAGTCATTTATTATTAGCAATATCTATAAACATACAGCATAACTTGTTTAAGATAAACACAAACAATTTAAATTGCAGTTTTATTGATGACATAATATTAAAAAATCACTCACAATAAACTCACAGAACATGTTTGACTTCTGTTTGGACTGGCTGCATTACAGGTAATGGTGCTAAACCATAACTTACACTTGATCCCAAAGAAGCACTAGTATTACTAGGGATGTTTAGCACAGAGAACCTTCATTAAAGTTTTGGTAAAGTTCAGGTGATTTTTCTGTTGTTGCTTTCTATTGTTGAAGTGAGCCAGGAATGCAAGTGAAAGGACATATAATGCCTGCCTTAATAGAGATTTGTTACCTCTCCATTTTTTTTAACATATGTTGTGTTACAAAATTTAGGCAAAACTCTTTTTCCTGATGTATAAGTTGTGATTGTAGGCATTAATGAATACATGCAGAATAGTGAACTGCAAAAAATTGGAGTTACTTACCGAAAATGTTGCCTGGAAGAATGAATTTAAGTGAAACTGAAACATCATTAAATTCTACAGAGTTTTAGGCATGCTATTGGAAGTAGTATTTAGATGGGAGGATATAAAAATAGCCTCTTTTCAATCTAAGGACTCTGTTAACTACTGTTTATTAGCGTAGCCATATCCAAGTTTTCCTTATGGCTCTCTATGCATACATCCCTCTTAATTCCTCTGTCTTCTGCACTCCTTCCCCTTCCCTTTCCCTTTCCCTTTCCCTTTCCCTTTCCCTTTCCCTTTCCCTTTCCCTTTCCCTTTCTCTTTCCCTTTCCCTTTCCCTTTCCCTTTCCCTTTCCCTTTCCCTTTCCCTTTCCCTTTCCTTTTCCCTTTCCCTATTTTTCTTTACCAAAATGAAAAGACAAGAATTATGTACTGGCACTCTGCAAGTCAAAAATTACACATTTGGTTTTCTCTTTGTCTTTGTTTTCTCTTTTCTCTTTGTCTTCAGGTGAAGCTATAAACAAAAGCTTTAACATGCAACTAAAAAAATCAAATACTTAGTTCATCTAAGCCTTTTCAGTATTCATTACTTATAAGATAGCAATATCTTAATGAGGTTCTGTACTGGAACAATTTAAATTCTGTTCAGAAAAATAGAATTGGAATCCTGAACTTATTTTTACCCAGGACATTTGCGCTGTCGGCTGCTGATTCCAGTGTTGCAAGTACGGCTGCAAGTGCTCCACATGCTCCATTCCCCCTCCATATGTTCCACCAATGTTGTCCGATTGGTACATTCTCCAGCCTTACACCACTAAATAAGAATTCATCAGTTAGGTAAATAAATCAAGGCATACGCAAAACAACTCACTACTCCACAAGGCAGAATCCAAATATTTTGTTCAAAAGATTTCATATGAGTCAGGAGTATCTCCTCCTACTGTTTTCGCAGCTCTCTCTCCTGTATTAGTGACCTTCCTCTAGCTCTTTGTCCAAGTACCAAGTGCAACTCTTGTCTACAAGCTCATGCTGAAGTTCATTTTCAACACAGGGTGCCTCTGGAAAAGAAATGGTTTCCAGATCACATTGTCCACTTTGTTTGAGGCTGGGCCCTGCTTAGGAAAATGCTTCTGGGTCCAGCCAAAACACATTGCAGGGATTGCCCATTTGCTGAATCAGATGATCACAGTACTGTGTTTTGGGCTGTGCCCCCAGCTTGATTGGTTCACTAGTATAGGTATAGCTAGTATTTATCACTGATAATCCAGTGACAATTGTAACATGAAATTCTATGAGTAACATGAATACTATGAATCGGAGAAAAAACAAGATTTTTTCACAACTTGCATTCAAAGAGACAGGAATGGAATCCTCCATAGACTAGTGCTGAAAAAGTCAACTGAACTTCTGACATTTATTTAAAGAAGTCCAGAATACCACCTCAATAATCTTGTATTTATCTGTCACTTCCCATGATAACAGCAATTTCTCACTATCCAATCACAATTCTTATGCTTTGTAGCCTATGTCCATATCTTGTGACAAGCACTATACATTTGCAAAACGCTAGTACTTATCAATTTACACCAGCTGAAAATCTTTTTCATTGTGTCCTGGTTTCAACTGGGACAGACTTGATTTTCCTCATAGTGTCTGATATGCTATGTTTTGGTATGAAGATAAAAGCAGTACTGATAACACACTGATGTTTTAGTTGCTAAGTAGTGCTGTACAGAGCCAAGGACATTTTCACTTCATTTCAATTTCATTTTCTCAGCTTCTTGTACAGCCCTTCCAGACAGGTGAATGGGAGGCACAAAGAGCCAGGAGGGGATAGATCCAGGACAGCTGAGCTAAACTGGTCAAAGAGATATTCCAACTGTATAGAATCACGTGGAGGAAAAAAAAAAAAAACAAGAAAAAAAAAAAACCTTTTAAACTGAGGCGACTTGGCCACAGCAGTTGCTGGTGCTCAGGGTCTGTCCAGGCATCGGTTATCGGCTGGTGAGCAAGTGGTATTTGTATCATTTGTTTTATGTATACATATACATATGTATCTAGTTACTATCATTATTGTTATTTCTCTTCTTTTCTATCGTACTTAACAGTTTAAATGTCAGCCTATGAGTTCTACCTATTTATTTTTCTATTCTGTCTCCCATCAGTGGGTTTGGGTCAGTGCTGGGATCAGTGGGTTTGGCTGCTTGTCAGATTAAACACATGAAATATGAGATTTCCACAATTATAAAGCAATAAGGCTATAGCAGACAACAAAGAATTAATGTCATTGACTATGAACTAACACATTTATCTTTGCACTCTAGATTACTGGTTACTATTTAATAGATAAAGTACATCACAAACTCATATCTTGAAAGGAACAAAACATGTCAATAATAAAAACAATAAAGACCTTTGTAACTTTTATAAAATAATACTGTTATCTGCACTGTGTGCAATAAAACCTTGTCTAGCGTTAAATTTTACCTTCAGTTTCTAACTGATCAATTGAGCTTAATTTTCTGCCCTAAACTATAGCATTGCAATCATGACATAATTTACCAAATTTGAGAAGTCTTCATAGAGCTGTTTAAATTTTTGCATTGAACACACAATCAGAAACTACAAATTTTGTAATTTGATATTTCAGACTGAACATGCTCATGTTTATTTAATCATATTCCTTCAGATAGAGAGGCAAAAAAGAGTTTTCTCCAGAGACTGCATCTTCCTGATGGGGAGTTTGAGGGGTGCTTAGAAATCCTTGACTTATATGACAGATGAGCTGGAATGAGCTTAAACCTAGAGAGGCTAAGGAAATGATACTCAAACCACTTCCCAATATCCTAAGCAAATAATACGAGACAAGAATATATCATCTCTACAACCTAAGACATAAAGTAAACAAGAAGAAGTATCTCTTCTAATTCTCTGAGATGTTTCAGTTATGTCTGCTTAGCTTTCTACTGCTAGTCATAAATAAGGTGTCCCTGCAGCTTGACACAAAACTCTCTGAGCCATTTGAATTTGAATCAGTAATATTTCTTACACTTTCTACTTATTTCCCTCCAACTAGCTAAGCTCCTCATAGGTTCTCCCAGCACTCATGTCATGTCACTACCATATAATAATGTCTTCACAACTACCAACAAGAACAAGTTGTCTGCAATTACTTGCTATTATCACCTTTTTGCAAATGAATTAATGACGTACAATGATGTTCAGAACATACACTAATTTTGGGCTGTCTGAATGTTCAAATGGCTGTGGTTGTATTACAGAAAAATCTGGGTCTCAATGAGTTCCACTATTTTCTTATTCCACACCAGAGGCACACCAGTGTCAACATAAAGAATATAAACTTCAACAAAAGATATGTCTGTGTCTTTCCAAATGTTGATTCCAGACAAAGCATCATGCATTTATCAGAATCAAAAGATCATAACAAATGTAAGACTTTTAGAAATATGACAATTAATGCACTCTAGTTTTTCTTCAGTATACAAAAATTTTACTACTTGAAAAATTTAGCTGATTGATTTATTTGCTCTTCTTAGAATCACTGAATGGCTTGTGTTGGAAGGGATCACAAGAATCATCAAGTTCCAAACCCCTGCCACAGGCAGGGTCACAAGCCTCCTCAAACCTCCGGAAGATTAGGGAT
The DNA here is from genome assembly GCF_023343835.1 of Lagopus muta. Taxonomy (NCBI): domain Eukaryota; kingdom Metazoa; phylum Chordata; class Aves; order Galliformes; family Phasianidae; genus Lagopus; species Lagopus muta. The sequence continues at coordinate 51,015,008 of NC_064472.1, read as the reverse complement.
ATGATGACAGTCCTTGGTGACTGCAATATGACTCAAAGAGCCAATCACTCCAGAAGGAGACTGCTGTCAGCACAGTATCATGAAAATCCCAAGACACATGCATATTTCTGTTATGTTATCTATTTACGAAAAGTATCTACTTTACAGTTCTATTCACACAGCAGCAGCATTATTATAACATGAAAGCTCCTGAAGAACAACAATTAATGTAAGGCAGACTTCAGGAGACCATTAATTTCTCCTTGACAACATATTTGCAGTGACATTAATTGTTCTTTTGGTGTACGGACACTGTAAATTCCTCTTTAAGCTTATCCTAAATAGTTAGATTGCAAATCTGATTTTACGTGGAAATTGGAGCTGAAATTTTTCTGTCTTTCAAAGCTTATGTTTCTGCTCACAACAAGCAGGGCAACAATGGCATTCCATTCATAAACATGACACAAAAACAAAGCAAGACTGAAATAGAACAGTGCAAGCATCAAAACAGGTGGCTTTGATTAACTTCTTAAAAGCATTTCATTGCTTGTATGGAAATGTATTTTTGTACTATGTCTAGATTATATAATAGAAAATATATAGTTCATTTTATTATGTACGTATAGTTTTCATGAAAATTGAGGTAAGCAGTAACTTTAAACAAATGCAAAGACATATTCAGTTTTTCCTTAAATGTCAGGTGTTCAGTGTAACTTATGTTGCTTTATTACTTCTGCTGTAGGAAAACATACCTTTCCAGTCTCACAGTCTGTTCCATCCATAGGTGGATCCAGTTTAGTTTTGCATTCCTTCTCACTTTCCACCTTACACCACAACCCAGTGCATATGACATGCTGAAAACCAAGTATATAGGTATATAGGTATTCTACAAAGTATGAAATCTGTCTTAAGAAAAGTTACTTTCTGCACATAATTTAATAATTTTATAATAAAGTTACCAGCTTCAAGATATTAAAAATAGGCTAAAAGTGGACAAAAATCAGTAAGGGCAAATTGTGCTTCACTTTCTATTAATCACTGACACATGATACAAGCCAAGCTAGTGTGCTGACAGAAAGGGGAAAGAAATCCCTGAGTTTAACCTTAGAGGTCATGGTCTGTGCATACTCCAGCACTGACAAAGCACATAGGAATAACTTTGCACCATGTTATGAACATGTCAGTATGCAGATACACTCCAACTAGGACTGAAAGATGTATGACAATGCTAAGGCCGAAAGGAGGATTCTACTTCTGTTTACTAGCACACAAATCAGGAAAACCACTGGGCACCTGGATAAAACTAAATTTTTTAGCATCATTTTAGAAACAGGTGAGTACAAGGGATGTGCTTCTTAACAACATTTGGAGCTTTCAGAGCTCCATATTAATCCATATTTTCACTCATTTTATTTAGAATCATGGAAACATTAAGGTTGGAAAAGACCTCTAAGATCATCAAGTCTAACCATCAATCCATTATCACCATGCTCACTAACTTCATCCCTCAGTGTCACATCTATACATATCTTAGTGCTCATTCATTTTATATGAAAGGGAGAAAGCACTGTCACTACCAACAAAAAGCAAGATTTGAAAATGAATCTATTTATATACACAAGATCTAATCAATCTTGGTACAGCTACGCAGACTATGATCACTGGAGGTTTGTAAGAACATATTCATAAAAATTTGGAAGTTTCTCTAGGACTTCCTAATGCCCTGTGTTCATACAACTACAATGAATACTTCCAGTGATTCATAATCTTCATTACACTGGAAATACCTCAAAAATAAATAAAATCTGACATCTACAAAGAAGATACAAAATAAGGTGAAAATCAGGCTGCAATATTTTTGCTGGGCAGGAAAAGGCAGATGAGAGGAATTCCAGTCAGTTGTCATTTATGGAGATTTTTGGAGACAGAAAGAAAAATGCTTATTCTGCCTGCTGTGAGCATCAGAACAAGATAACTTTATCTTCTTCAAATGTTAGTACACCTTTGCAGTATTTCTCCAAATTTCCTTGGCAGCTGAAGAGAGGAGAAAAAGGATCCAGGAGATGTTGGAGGGTGGTGGCTCATAGTGCACATAAAATGTAAAGATCAGGAGATTTTTGAACCCTGGGCTGCCAGAAGACATGGTTTTTTTGTGACTGAAATGATTTGGTACATTGGTAAAACTACTGAGGGCCTGTTTCCTTTATATTATGCATGAAAATTGTATGACAAACCTTATGCTGTCGTGAAAAGTTTAGTGCGCAGGAAACATGTGCTCTAATGAACAATGAATGACTGTATCATTTTTTTAAAAAGGCAAAGATTGCAGAGGGCTCAGGATTGAAGCAGCCACATTCACCTGTGGTTCATTCTGCTGCAGTTTTGTGTCAAAGCAGAACTGACATGACAACAGTCAGGCTATGGTAATCCTAAAATTTAGCTACAGAAGACCTACGCTGTGTTCAGAATAGTTTTTAACAAATATTTTTCAATATCAAATTGTAATTATTGTCCTTATTCCAAAGATAATCTGTATTTCTAAAATTATTTTTATAAATACACTTCAAGATAAAACTTGACAGCAACAGGACTTCTTCAAATAGTGAAGAAAAGACAGCGTATCCCATGTTCAGGACTAAGTGCTTCCACTTCTACTGTGAAATGACTGACTGCAGTGCTGCCACAACTCAGCCTCACTGAAACAAAAATATATGCTAATCTATTGGTCCTAATTAATGTCTTCATTCATCAGAGACTGCATCTGAAGAAAACTTACCCAGATTCTCAAAAACTAAAGTCAAATTTTCACATACTGATGTATGTTTTCCACTTTTTTGATTTCCAAATATTTTCAACATTTTTCTTAACTTCTCTTGAAAAAAAAAAAAAGAAACAATACTTCTACTAAGAATATGTGAATTTGAGAATGATGCATACTACAAGACCTTCTCTAGAAATCTGCAGTGCTTCATGTTGAGACTGGTTTGAAAACCAGCAGAAATCTGAAGACCACTATCAGTAGTACAGTCACAAGAAATTCAGAGCACAAACTTCTGAAATGCAAATTTACTGCTCTAAGTAGAAAGCTTTATCCATTCATAATATGTATAGTTACGTTCACAGGGGTTTAGTGGCTATCATAACCACAATAAAATAACAGTTACAATTAGACTAAGGTGGAAAATTAGAGTAACTGGAAGTGATAAAAGTATACTAATGATATTAAACTATTCCTAATCTGTAAAATACTTTTTTGTGTGTACAATACAAAACAAAATATTGCCAAGCATACATGAATGATTTTTTTCTTAAAGATTAGGCTAGTAGTTAATCTGAGTTTTTAACATCTGAAATTTAATAAAATATAACATAAAAATCACAACAGTACAGAATTCCTTTATTTTTAGGGGCTTTTAAAATGAGCAAGGGAGATCTGTGTGCATGATAGGGATACTTTTCCAATCATCTGGAAAGAGGATCCAGCTGAAAGGAAGGAATGGATACAAAATGAGCATTTCAGAACTGTATATGTGCAAAGTCAAGATTGTTTACAGTGTGGTGGTGGATATGAGGATGGATATTTCTCCAGGGCTATAATGTTTCCATGACTTTCTCTCTTTTCATTGTGATCTTTCCCTGAAATGTCTTAAAAATCACCATGAAATATAACCAGTCTCCTACTTCTTTAAAAAGATCGCAGCTGTGTTATGACAGGAATTGTTTTAGTGGAGCTGACTAGATAGCACTCACATCCTGGACTTTAATCTTGAAAGCCAGCATTCAATAGTTCAATGATTATATTCAATTGTCAAGTTCTACATTTAATCATCGAGAACTACTTCTGGGCCATGATCTCGCTATCTGTTATGCAAAACAATGTTAGGTCTAATTGATTCTTGTGTGAGACATCATGGGCATAAAAGCGAACTTGGCTCCTTTACAAGATAAGCACAGTGACATGACATAAATTTTGTACCCAGAGATCCACTCACACTTTTCTTAGGCTCTATAAATTTTGCTTAGGATATGAAAAAGAAGTTTTTTAAATAAAGCTGAAAAGAAAAAAAATGCTGTCTAGATACTACTCATGCAAGAGTGAGGCTCACTTAGGAAAATACAGGAGTAGAAATTCAGTGGTGCTTTCAGTGCCTTACTTTAGACATTAAATCACAAAAAGGAATTCCAGATAGCAAGTGAAAATCATTGGTACATGCAGTATTTCTCAGAGGCTGCAATGTAAGACGACTGCAAATAATTATGGAGTGCTGTTCAATAATAGAATTTGTAGGAAATTCTGAATGTACCACTGATATTATCATTCTGATATCATTAAGAAAACTGATTTTCATTATTATTCAGTTGTTTTCTTAGTTGAATAGCTGTCAAAAAAAGAAATGAACTTGTTTCAAAAAAAGACTGCATGAAGTCTGTGGTCAAACCAACTCCCAGTGACAAAAAAATGTAAGACTGACTTAGTTCATGATTTATCTTCTACATAGTTATGGTGAAGTGCATGAATCCTTCAGCAAATAGAACAGATTCAAGAAATCCTTGGCTATAAACTGTTGGATTTACTGAAGTTTAACTGAACCTTTAAGGAGAATGTTTCTCACTCATTTCTTGGCTTCTGGACAATAACTGTAACCACAGTAAACTGCCAGTTACTGGCAAAAATGTATGCAGTAATAAATGAACATAGTTTGGCCTTCATGGAAAATTCAGTGGTTGCCAACGCACAATAAAATAATTATTGTAATAAATTGATATTGCAACTTCAGAAGTACTGTTTTAGTTGTAAAAGTCTTCCATGCAGTGATTTCTCTAACGGAAGACAGAATAATCTGCATAGTTAAAATAGTGAACTTTGCATTAACTTCATAATATGGAAAATGAAAGAATTTGGTAAATTCAACATATTCGTTATTTCATCATCAGATAACATCTGATAACATCATCAGATTTCAAGAGAAAGATGATAAAAAATTGACTACAAACATCATCATAATAAATAATAATAATAAATAAATAATAATAAATAATATTAGTGTTACACAGTCCACGTACACGGAGAATTTTTGGAAACTTTGTATAGCTTAATTCTAGCTCAACTTAAATGGCAATATCTTTTTTTTTTTTTTTTTTTTTTTTTTTTGTATGTGTTCTGTCTATTGCTCTGAGATTCCTTTTTGCTACAGAAATCTTATTTAACTGCACTGGAAATCCTACTGCCATGGCACTACATGGCTCAGCCTGAGCTCACAGGGTACAACGCTGCAAATCAGGGTCTATTCAGAGAACCCAGATAACACCACTGTAACACCACTGTTTTCACTCTGAGATTCAATACTCAAAGCATAATGAAACGGAAACCACACACAAAATCTGGTCCCAGTAGAATAAACAGTAAATATTCCATTTGTTGCAATGAGGTGGCTTCACACTTCACACTTTGCAATTCTCTATTTCTAAAGCACGAGGAACACATCACTGATGAAGAAGAACTTGACTCAGTATGTTTGGAGATGCAAAGCAAGCCTTACAAGATAAACAAATGAGAATGCTTATTTTAACCTGAGATAAGCACAATGCAAATGAGCTTCAAAGGTGCTATGTCCTCATAAACAGAAATAACTGAATTATAAGTTGGTAGATATATTCTCTGAAGTATATCCCCATTCTTACCTGCATTTCTTGGCAAAATGAAGCAGTTGGCCCAAAAATAATCTGACATTGCTCATCTGCAGTGTATGTCATCCCTGGGAGCTTGGAGGGAATAATCACAGAATTGAGGCTTTGAGGATTCGTCTGTAGCAGACAGTTACTGGCCTTTGACCTGGCAATGTATGGAGATTCATATGCTGAGCAATCTGAAAGAACTCGATCGTCATGCTGATTTATACATGCATTAGATGTTGTACATTAGAGGAATACAGACTCACGATTTCTTTTTTTTTTTTTCATAAGAATTGAACTGTCATTCAGAGAAATGACTCCACATAAATTAATGTCTGCTTTCTTGAAAGAAGTTAATGGTGTTTTGATTTGTACATTTGCAGAAAAATTATCAGAAGTACTAGGAATTTCAGGAATATTCTGGATAGCATTTTAGTATTAATGTTACTTAACTGATTATGGCTTGGATAGAAATTGAAACAGCTATTAACAAGTGGAATATTGATAATGCACAGACAGTTATGCAGCTTGTTTTTCACGTCCACTAATATTTTAAATGAATAATTTCAGTTTATATTTATAAATATATATATATATTTAAAAATACATACATTTCTGAGCCAGTAGACAGAACTTCAACATTTCTCAATAACTGAAGAAAAAAAGATTTGAAAATGCCTAAACCTATTTAATGCATCAGTTCATGGACATACGAATTCTGCTGAGATTCAGTACAAATTCAAACTTCAAATATAATTTCAATTAACTATTTCAGAATCATAAAGCAGACTTCAGGACTGCTTAACTCTTTTAAGTAAATTCCCAATAGATATATCTGTGAATTTAAGATTCTATTTTGAGACATAAGAATGAAAACGAGTGTTTTAATTTGGTTTCTAGGCATACTACTCTCTATCAAATATCTCCCAGTAACTTAAAGGAATTAATGTAATTAAATTGCATAGCACTGAATGGCACAACACAAATAATAAAATCTATACAATGTTTAGAAGTTGTTTTCTGTCCAGCCTTATTCAATGTATACTATATTAAAATACTTTAATGTATTTTAAAATGAAATTTTATGCATATACATAATATATATGCATATATACAAACACATTCAAAAATTGAGCATATAAGAGTATAAATAATTGCCAAAAATAGATAAATTTTAATCTGCCAAATAATATCTAGCACATGTTTTAAGTTATTTTGATGGGCTATGCAAGTGGAAGATCCTTTTCAATCTCCCAGTGAAAGGCTGAAATTTTTTTCAGGTTACTCACTGCAACTATTTGTAAAATATACATGGTATGAGTTATGTTTATTGAAAGATACACCTGAGAAATCTTTCCAGATCTTCCCTGCTGCAGCGGGACCATGAAACGTCACCAAGATTCTGTCCTTTAATCCATTCTCCAGACATGATATGGAGACCATCTGCACAGGATGGGTGGTCATTGTCGTGGTTTATTCCCATGCTGAATTTTCAAGTTTTTAAAAGGAAAACAAAACACAACAGAATAACAATTTGTTTTCAGAAAAATTTGCTAGTTAAAATCCTTACAAGAGATTAAGAGAAACTCATTTTCTCCATTACATTTTTCACATAAGTACACAGAATCATATTTGAAGGATTAGACTATTGAAGGATTAGACCATTGAAAAGTCAAAACAAAGCTTCATTATTTGTTTAGAAATACTATGTTCTAATCAGCCTAAATCTAATCACTAAATATATACTTTGGACAGCTTTTTAAAATTCAGAACTGAACTAGTATGTTCCAGTTGTACTTTTCTTGATAATAACCAAAGCACTGGAAACTACTTTTTAACATCAGTGAATTCTACTTATATTTACACTATGACTTGATCTTAATTCTGTGGTTATTCCAGAGGGAAGTGGTTTGTTGAAATTTTAGAGAACAATAAAATACTTATCAGTTTATTACTATTGTGTCTAAAGAGAAATCATCTAATTGTGTTTACAGTGACTGCTGTTAGAAATAATATTGATGGATTTATTCATTCATTTATAACATTATGAATTTATTTAACATGATTTATGATGTTTTGGTTTTTAATAATATTTTAAAGACTTGGCAGCCACATACCACCTTTGTAAGTTCTCAGATAAAGCACTGCAAAGCAATGAAAAATTCAACCAAAAAAATCTACTAAAAAAATCTACTAAAAATCTACTTCAAAATGCTCCTGTTTCTAAAGACTCATTATCACTCTTACTGAAAACAGGTAACCACCAAGGAAAAAGACACTTAAAAAAAAAAAAAAAGTTTCATAAAATTTTAAGAAGGAACTAAGAGCAAACATCCTTCTCTAACATTAGGAGAAATAAATGAAGTACTTCTAGTTGGTTTTAAAAATAAGCATGAGACAACTCTGCAGACCACTGAATTCAGATTCAAGCTGGTGCTGGAATTTTGCATCCCTGGTCTGCCCTGCAAGAAAACAAAACTTTCTAGTGCACAAAGCTTTACACCTTGTATTCATTCCCTCAGCTGAAGAGCAGACAGATGGCTTAGAAAACACAAGGCTGAGAGGTTTCCCACTTCAGCAGAAAGCTAGAATGCATTGCGCTTAATCATATTTCACCATAAGGCAATGGCCAAAGGGCAAAAAAAAAAAAAAAAAATCCTGTCACCACTTCACTTTCCACCTTTACTCTGTTCCCAAATTCTCTGTTGACTAGACGAAATTTTACATGAATTCTGGAAGCTGCATTACCACGTTTTCCTTAATAAAATGAATTTAGCATCACAGAATCATAGAATCATAGAATCATGAAAGTTGGACAAGACCTCTAAGATCATCTAGCCCAACCATACACCTAATACAATATTGCCCACTAACCATGTCCCTGAATCCACATCTCTACATTTCTTGAACACTTCAAGGGATACTGATGCCATCACTTCCCTGGGCAGCCTATTCCACTGTCCAACCACTCTCCCAGAGAAGAAATCCCTTGTAGAGGATATAAAACCCATGTAGGTCTTTTTTATGCTTATTAGAGTCTCTATAATTAGTTATATAAGAGTTGTATAACTATAATTAGTACTTATCAAAGTACACTATAATTTGGAGCACTGGATTAGCTGTTTCTGCATTGATGGAATAATTTTGTGAGTTGTAAACAGTGTAACTGAGGTAAACAACACTGTTTTACTATCAAGAGACACTCTAGAGGAAATGCTCTGGTAGTTTCCTTACATTCTTCTTAAATATGAGTATTACTTTTTATATATGAGAGCTGCATTGAAAGTACAGTCCCCTATTTTATTATGTAGACCCATGACATCAGAGGCAGATGGTGATGGTATGGCAGTAGAGGGTGAATCTTTCCACCAATATTCTGTTATGTTTTGTCGCTATTTGACAGATGGCAGCAGGGGGGCAGTCTGACAAAATGGCGTCTGACATGGAAGTGTGGACAAATCACAGGTGAGTCTCTGAATTCCTTCATGTGGAAAAAATGGCACCAAATGACACTAATCATTTGTTGAACATTTAAGGAGACAAAACAGCAGATGTGAGCACAGTGAGGCTATGGGTAGGGCTCTTCAGCAGTGCTGACAGTGACAATGAGTCACATCTGTTGCTACAGAATTTATAACTGCAGTATGTAGGCTCTTCCTCGTGGTCAGCAAAAATGCATACCAAACAGTGATGATGGTGTTGACAAAACAGTATTTTGTTGCTGAGAATCTGCTCTACCAAATAGTGTTATTGTGTTTGTTGTAGTTTCCATGGAAAAGTAGCATTATTTTCAGGGCAACACATCTATCATGTCTTATATATGGAGTTTGTGATGCCTGTAAGTGACCTGTTCATCTAATCTCTCTCCCTGGAAAAATTATTGAGAAGATCGCCCTGGTGAATTTTGAAAATCAGATAAAGAACAAAGCTATTACCAGGTGTATCAATACTGGATAATTAAGGGGAAAGTCATGCCTTGGTAATTTGATCTCCACCTAGGATAAGATCACCTACCTGGTGGATGAAAGAAAGGCAAAATATGTTATTTTCCCAGACTTCAGTAATGCCTTTGACACTGACTGTCAAATCATCCTTCTGGACACAATGTCCAACTGTAAGATTAACAGGTTATGCTACACTAGGTAGTGAAATGGTGGAAGGCTGAGCTTAAAGTAATTGGGTGTATATACAGTTGGTCAGTGGTCAAAAGCAGTGTTCCTCAAGATGCAGTTCCAGGGCCAGTTCAACATTCTTCTCAAAGAGAAGAGAAGACTGTAATGTACCTCCAGTAGGTATGCAGATCACAAAAAACAGGGAGATGCTGTTGGCTCTCTGGATAGATAAGGCCTTCTAAGAAGTATCAGAAACAGTGACACACTAGGCAATCAGCAATGGCATGAAGTTGAAGAAAAATTCTAGTGCTGCACCTGGATGCAATACTGCTGCACACAGATACAGATAGAATCCATCACTGGGAGATGGATGACTGTGGAAGAGCTCAGCAGAAAGAGACCTGGGGGTACTGGTGGAAGCAGGCACAGCATGAGCCAGAATTGTGCTCAGCAGCCAACAGGGCAAACTGCATGAAGGCATTAATTGAAGGCATTAATCACTGCATAACCAAGCTGACTAAAAGGGGAGGATTCTCCTACTACATTTGGCATTCATGCAGTATCAAAATCTGTATGCAGTTCTGAGCTCCATAATATAAAAAGGACGTTCAGGTGCGTGAATGTGTTCTGGAGGGGGGCAGGAAAGCTGGTAACAGGGCTGGAAGCCATGTCCTGTGAGGAGAGGCCAAGGACACTTTGTCTAGTCTGGAGAAGAGAAGGCCAAGAGGCGACCTCCTTTCTCTCTACAACTTCCTGAAGAGAGGAAGCAGGGAGGGAGGTGCTGGTCTCCTCTCCCTGAGAATCAATGAGTGGATGTGCAGCAAGAGAACCCAGCTGCACAGCTTGAGGTTCAGACTGATTATCAGGAAAAGCATCTTTACTGTTAGGCTGGTTAACAACTGGAACAGGCTTCCTAGCAAGGTGGTTGATACACCATTGTAGTAGGCGACGCCCAACGCTGTAGCGTTGTAGCTAGTCTGTGCTCCCGAGGCATTTGGGCGACCCTCTTAATAGCACTTTAACTTTCGGTTCTCTCTGAAATGCTCAAGGAACTGGACTTTACAATCATTGAAGATTGCTTCCAGCTCCATTCCCCACCCCAAGCCACAAGGTGCTCAGGCAATTGAATTCAGTGACTTTGTATAGGTTCCTTCCAACAGAATCACCCTACTCTACTTTATCCAGCTCTGCCCTCTCCTCTGCCCTGCTCTCCTGCCTTACCTTACCCTGTTTTACCGCAAGTATTATATCTGTAGGAACTGTAACAGAACATACAGAAACTGGAAATTTGCTTTGCTGAGAGCACTGGAGACAGATGTTGCTTACATTTCTTAAAGTTACATGTCCTTATTTGTAAAGAAGTCATTCATCATTATATATATACTGTGATCTGGTACAATGCAGTCACAACACACAAATGCTCAAAATCTTTTTGATGTGATTAATCTTGGAGCTAATGATCTGTGGGACAAAGAAAGTCGTTATGAACAAAAGACCCTGCAGATGAGCAAACAAGCTCAACATCTACTTGCGCCAGACATCAACACACACAAGGCGCCTGGCTCCTGCATGTGATCAAGCGGGTGTTGCATAGGTACAAAAGACTGTAATCATGTACAATAAAGATCTTTATTCTGCATCTCCAAGAGATTCCATGCCTCTCTTGCTGCACCAGCAATGGAGCCCGTAGCACTCTTGCTGCGATTGGTGCCTGAACAGGGTCACAAAAGGCAGACCAGTCTGTAGAGTGCTGAAAGAAGACCTATCGAGAGAGTGCTGAAAGAAGATCTATCAAGAGAAAGATGAAGGAAGCCTTACTGAGAGAGCATTGAGAGAAGTGCGAGGCTCAACACAGAAGTCTGTACGTGGAAGTGTTGAATGTAGTGATGTTTCATCACACAGCCAGAATCACTTTTCCAGGACCAAGGTGAGCAACAGGGAACAACGGAAACAAGTATAACAAAGGAGGAGGAGATAGTTTGTAAAATAATGAAAACAATTTTGCAGAAGCATCACACTAAAGTGGAAAGCTTCAATTTAAGCTCTCCTAAGGTAGAAGTAGTAGATGGAGCTACAATTTCTGACACAGAAACGTGGGAAAAAGCAGTGAGATGCTCTCTGAACCTGTGGCTAAAGACTTCTTGGGTTCCTGGAAATTGGTTTTTGAATCGCTAAAAGAATATGCGAAATTCATGGTCCCAACAGAGCCGACCGCTCTTCCTGTGGTGGAAGGCGCTGTAAACGACAGCGATGACAATGGCCCTTCATCCCCCAGAATAGTGAGTCTGAGGGAGGAACCAGACTTGCAACCCCCCGATCCGCATGAAGTTTGGCGAGCGATTGGCAAAGAACGGAGGCAGGAGGGGGACTGACATCGTTCAGAGATTGCATTCAGCTCTCACCTGCCCTGCAATTTCGGTTTTTGGATTAAGGCTCAGCTCTCCCTGTGCCAGTAATCTGTTGAGCTCTGTTATGAAAAGTTACACTCTTCGTCCTCGTGATTGCAAGACCTTGGCACAATTGACAGGTTCTCAATACATGATGTGGGTGGGCTTTTGGAGAGAATCTGCACAACAAAAGGCGCTGGAGCAGAAGATATTGGAGCTCAGCAACTCGCTGCAGAGTGTGCAGCCCCAGAGCCAATGGATAAGCCTATGGCTCATCCACCACCACAAGCACTTGGGGCTCATTGTCAGCGTGTGGGGGCAGGAGCTGCAGAAATCTACTGCTGAGACGTATGCTCGTGTTTGGACCCTCATTCGTTCCAGCTGTTGGAATTGATAAAGTGTATTTTTCTGAACTTTTTAGCTGTTGTAGCAGTTGCTCAATGCTCCAGAAAATTCTAAGATAAAAGATCATGGTATGCAGATTGAGAAGACATAACAATATTGAAAGTATGTTTGAAAGTTGTGCGTGTCTGAGTTCGTCTGATATCAGTCAAATGCTAATGCTGAAAGTGGTGAAAATACACTGCTTTGCAGATGTGAAGTAAACTTCAATAAACAGGTTCCTGATTTTAAAGCTGTTATTCTCTATAGTAGGTAGTGTAGTTTTTCATGCAAGAGAGGGAATCTTTCTCTTATAAACAGATTCCTTTTTTCTTTCTGTTAAAAGAAAACATTATGGGATATTTGTGGGAATCCAAAGATTCTCTTCTTTACAAAAAGGATCAGAGATTGACTAGAAGCAGATATTCAAGGTGAATGCATGTAGCTAAATTAGAAAACAGTATCTGCTCTAAAATTGTTCTAAAATGTTTATGTGCCCTAGACTGGCAACGTAGGAAGCTTTCTCACATTTGGTAGTATAATCCAACTTGACTGGCGGAATATCTTCTGGCATTTGAGAATGTGTATATTAACAGCTGTAAAATATGTATATTAACAGGGTAAAATATCTGAGTTCTAATCAATGGAAGGGCCCTATTTGTTGACTATGTGAGGCTGAGGCTATGTTTGTGTTTCAACAGAACAGGTCCAAGATGGGTACCTGCACGATGGGTCCGGCCAGCTGTCTCATCATCTGCTGTAATGTGATCACTACGTTTTCATCAGCGGTTTGGACTGTCGCCAACAAGACGGGACAAGACACACTGTGTTTGTCAACTGTGTCACCAGGGAACCATGAGAATTGGAATTGTTGGGATCTGTTAGAATGGACTATTAATTTTACTCTAAGTATAGTGGAAAGAACCAATCATTAGTTCAGTGTTAATTTCAGTTTAGCTGCTTATAGGAATGTTTCTAAATTGCACCTTTTTTAAAAAAAAATTATTAATAATAATGAAGAGGGGGGGAGATGTGGGACAAAGAAAGTCGTTATGAAGAAAAGACCTTGCAGATGAGTAAGCAAGCTCAGCAGCTACTCACACCAGACATAAACGCACATGAGGCTCCTGGCTCCTACATGTGACCAAAGGGTTGTTGCGCGGGTATAAGTGGTTGTAAGCATGTACAATAAAGGCCTTTGTTCTGCACCAACAAGGGAGTCCGTGCCTCTCTTGCAGCACCAGCAATGGAGCCCATAGCTCTCTTGCCACAGTGATTCATTTTTTGGATTGGAAATTAACATGTTAATGCATTATTTAAAAATAATATTTTCTGGCTTTTTGTCCGCTCTGAAGAGCAATTCTTGGATTGAAACTTTAGTAGACTGTAAAACCACTCAGAAAATTAAGGTTTTGAATCAAGATCATTGCTGTTTCAGAAGAACAATTCTAGCAGCTACCATTATCTAAACTTACCAGTACAACTTTCAAATCTATTGTCATAGAAGAATTCGGTGTATTCCATCAATATATGATTTCATTAGACAACACTGTATTTGAAAGTGAGAAATAGCAAAAAAATGGTATATTTATAACAATTGGGTATATCTGCAACATAAATGTTAAGCATTAAAAAAAAAAAAAAAGACCAACTCTAATTCTCTTCCAGTACTTTAGCTCTTATACTCTTTTAGAAGTTATATTCAGCTTTGAATTTCAAGTATACCCCACAAATATCTGCATGAACCCATCAGGATTAATTTGTCAATACACTTCCTCTTACAAATGAAATACACTTAAAAGAATTCTCAGTAAGTTCTGCAAAGCCTCAAAATCAATGAAATGAACACCCAGTTAAGAAGGCAAGTGCAGGACACAATGTTAGTATCAACTAATTAGATCCCTAGAGAGTACACGAAGGGTGTGTTAAAAAAGCAATGGATCCTGCTCTGAAACAATTTCAAAAATCTTTTTCTGCATACATACTGTTGATTTCTTCTGCAGTATGGTAATAACTGCATATCTTTATCTGACCAAGTATCAACTACACTACTTCATAACAGTAGATACCCATGTCTTGTCTTCCAGTTTCTTTTTCCACATATTTATGCATGTATTTATGTACAAAATAGGCATAATTAAGCATAACATTATGTACAATAATGTCTGAACAGACACTGTCATCCCTTTATCCTTTAGCATTCTTTAGCAATAAAGTAAAGTATGTGTATCTATTTCTTCATTAAGGACATAAAAAAATTCTAATGCATACACTTATAATCATGGTGTTTTGCTTTATGTACTATCAATATGAAAGTCATAACTATATCTTTCCAGTAAAAGACACCACGGAAATTATGCCAATGTAAGGTGCTGTTCTGTTCATTTCCAGTAGAATTCATTAAGCTAGCTGGGCACATTTATCTTTCTGTCTATGAGCTCCTCTCTCCCACAGCTGTAAACACTCAGCCTTGTGCCTGGGTGAAAGAGAAAGATGTGTATGGGGGAGAAAGAGGATTTGGGGGAAGAGGAAACTTTGTAACTTTATAATTGTCTGAAAAACTATGATTTACACATAAGACAGTGCTGTATTTTAACAAATAGTGCGTCACATATACGGCGAACCAAATCAAATTCTGTTTTAAGAAGCTGAAACATTATTTTTTAACTGATAAATAAGTACACTCTGTCCATTCTGCATAGGGAATGTACAGAATGAAAGTCAAAAGCATTCTACAGAGGCATTTTCTTACTGAAATATTAGCAATATTTCAATTCACACTGTGCAAAGTAACTACATTAAAAAAAAACCCAATCAGTTTAGAAGTACTTTGATAAAGAGATTTGGTCAAACAAAATTCAGTAACATGATATGAGGTTGTCAAGTGAACTAAAAAGATATCTTTTTCTTATAAAACCTCCCACATTTGTTTTTAAAAGTTCTGCCAGGCTTTTACATAAATTTATTTATAAGAAGAATATATATATATGTACATATATATATGTATTTTAATTGTGCATCATGCAGAAAGCTGGAAAAATCTGTGCAAAATTTGGAAAATGATCTCTGTTGATGTTCAATGTACACAATGAACAGTCAAAAAAAACCCCCCAAAAAACAAAAAAATCACCTTAATTTCTCTGTGTTTATGTTAAAATTAAAATGAAGGCCAAAGTAAAAGACAAATATTGGTTCTATTTCTTTCTGTGGAAAATAAATTATTGTATAATTCGCTACCTGTACAATTATATGTGTATGGACAGAAGTAAGATAGACATATCTCTTTTACCATAAGGTAAGTTTATATTCTTGCAGGCACAAAATGCATTACAGTTCACATACTGTAAAAGTACCAACTACTACACTTTGATTTGAATTCATTATATCTGAGAATTAAGAAATAAAAGCTCTGTAATGTCAGAAGAAATAGTCTTCAATCATTATCCTGTATGTAATTGGCTATTGCATACATCTTCTGGAAATAATTTTGCCTGCATTATGAAGTGCCATTTTATATTTCTTAATATAACACTCAAAAAATTCTCCTACACATTTTCCAGCATTCAAGGAATCAAATTTGCTCCAACAAATACTTCCATGTGCTTTTCTATTTTTTAATTCATTATTTTTGTTGTGTTTTACAAGTGGCAAAAGATGACCGTTATCACAACCAAATTACATTTAAGAGCATCATATTGCACCTGAACAGGAATGCTGATATTGAACTAGAAACACATGATTCAGGCACAAAGACTAAGTGGTATTAAAAAGTAATTCAGGAGCAAATATATGGAAAAACTCAGATAGCTGAGGAAGATTAATTTAGATCTATCAATAAATTTCATTTAAAAGATTATAGAGAACACTAGCTATGGCTCAGTTTTATGGAGTCACTAACCAGAAAACAGAGAAGGGATGCAATAGATTACAAAACACAAAAGAACCCAAAGGAAATTTCAACTACCAAAGGAACCAGGAGTAGTCTGCTGAATACTCAGCGTATTAAATAAGGTACTAAATCATAAAATACAACAGTTCAGCACAAGAGATAAGCAGCAGAGACATGCTGAAAATAAAAAAAATCAGTGAAAAAGTAGTTTATAGCAATGTAGTAGTCAAATGACTGCTGAAAAAAATAACCCTTTCAGAATGAGATGATAAGTCTCTGAATGCTGATACCGGTCTGTACTTGCAATGTATGGTGGAATCAGGGTTACATTTGATTTCTTTTGAAATTAATGTCTTAATAAATGCTACATGTATTTACAAAGGACAACGGAGAATTTTTCAATTTACTGGAAAAAAAAATCAAAAATATTTAACCTGTAGATTTTTTGCAAATAAATCAAAGTCATATTATGGTTACTATTACTTTAAATTAAAAAATGATATTAATTACAAAGAATTATCCTATGTATTATTTCCAGTGTTCTCTTTTTTGTTGTATACCTGATTATACTGGAATCATCTAAGCTTATTTAACTATGGACGTGAAAATTTATATATATATAAACTTACATGACATTGAATATGTTCACAAGAATGGATTTGATAAATGAAGACAACACCACATAAGCTAGACAGAGGGTACATGGAACCTGCTCTATTTTGTTAGTACTTTTTTTTTTTTTTTTTTTTTTTGCACCTTTACAATGAAAATTTAAAATGTTATGACATTATTAAATTCATAGTGAAAATGATGATATAAACAGACCAGGAGCAGGTTACTAAATGCTATTTTCTATATAGCTATATTATGTACAGTTGATTTCTACAGTTAATGTAAAAACACCACTATATATTTTTTTGTTTGCTTTGCTTTTAAATTCGAGTCAATCATTAAAATATTTTTTAAGTGCATTTTAAAATATGTGGGCTTCACAAATGGTTGCATAAATAACATAAGGTATATTATTGACAATGAATTGAACTGAATGGCAAGCAAGCCAGTCACAGAGAATGGGAAAAGATAGAAAACAGTTTTGAAAAAACCTTTGTCTTTAATGAAAAAGTTCTGGACAAAGAAATCATAGTTAACAAGCTGATATTTAAAAAAAAAAAAAAAAAAAAAAAAGAGAAAAAAAAGAAATACGCTTACCAAATGATTATTTCTCTTCTGCAAAACATTGCTGTGAAAATGTCTGTAATGCATTTTTGGTCTTAAAAGCATGGGGCAAAAAATACACATTGTATATCAGTGTACAAATGTTAACATACACTACGTGCTCAAGTCCACCTAACATTGTAAGTTTTGCTAAAGAGCTGACTTCCTCACCATCACTCCAATGCTTCTGTCTTCAAAAAACTGGACCTAAACATGACATGGTGTCCTGCTGCTTTGACGCAACAATAAAAATAATTTAAAGCTTTTATATGACAGTTGTATTTTCCATAATATGAATACACATATAGTTCCTCAATGTTTTTTTTTGTTTTTTTTTTAAAAGTTTTTTTTACCAAAAGTAAATAATACAAAAGAATCATTCACCTCTGGAAGAAAGACTCATGCCAAACCAAGAAGACAGGAGGGGAAGGAAAGGGAAGGAGGGGAAACCAAATGGAGGGAGGGAGGGAAGGAGAGTGGAATGGAGCTGGAAGTAATCTTCAACGATTGTAAAATCCAGTTCCTTGAGCATTTCAGAGAGAACTGAAAGTTAAAGTGCTATTAAGAGGGTCGCCCAAATGCCTCAGGAGCACAGACTAGCTACAACGCTACAGCGTTGGGCGTCGCCTACTACAATGGTGTATCAACCACCTTGCTAGGAAGCCTGTTCCAGTTGTTAACCAGCCTAACAGTAAAGATGCTTTTCCTGATAATCAGTCTGAACCTCAAGCTGTGCAGCTGGGTTCTCTTGCTGCACATCCACTCATTGATTCTCAGGGAGAGGAGACCAGCACCTCCCTCCCTGCTTCCTCTCTTCAGGAAGTTGTAGAGAGAAAGGAGGTCGCCTTTTGGCCTTCTCTTCTCCAGACTAGACAAACTAAGTGTCCTTGGCCTCTCCTCACAGGACATGGCTTCCAGCCCTGTTACCAGCTTTCCTGCCCCCCTCCAGAACACATTCACGCACCTGAACGTCCTTTTTATATTATGGAGCTCAGAACTGCATACAGATTTTGATACTGCATGAATGCCAAATGTAGTAGGAGAATCCTCCCCTTTTAGTCAGCTTGGTTATGCAGTGATTAATGCCTTCAATTAATGCTTTCATGCAGTTTGCCCTGTTGGCTGCTGAGCACAATTCTGGCTCATGCTGTGCCTGCTTCCACCAGTACCCCCAGGTCTCTTTCTGCTGAGCTCTTCCACAGTCACCCATCTCCCAGTCTGTACCTGTGTCAGGCATTTTTCTGTCCTTCTAGGGAGTCAGCAGCACTTTCCAGTTCAATATCAGCCCTAGAATATAGGGCTGATATATAGAATAATATAATACAATATATAATATAATAAAATATAGTACAGAATATAGAATATAGAATAAATCAGTCCCTTGGAGATGTAGCCACAAGTTCTGTTTACCTTTTGATTCTGCTGTTCTGCCAGTCATCATTCTGAACTGCACAGACTTATTTAATCTCAAAATTGGACAGTATATTCCAAAAGTGTCAAAGAGGAGTGTCAGAGAATCAGTGTCAAAGGACTCCAGAAAGATTATAACCACCACCTTCCTTTCAGCCCCCAAGTAAGTGATCTTGCTGCAGAAAGAGATGAAATTACTGAGGACTTACTCTTGATTATCCTACATTGACTATGCTTGACAATAGTTTTATTTGTCAAATGTTTTTCAGTATCCACCAGAAAAATCTTCTCCGTTATTTTTCCAGGGACTGCATAAGACAAACAGGTCTGCAGTTTCCTAGACAATTTCTGTACATTTTGTAGCTGGCTATAATGTCAGCTATCTTCCAGTTTCCAGGGACCTCCCTCGACTCCCACAGGCTGTACTAAATTGTTGAGAGGAGTACAGCTAAAATGCCTGCTAATTCCTTCAGCATCCTGGGGTATATCTCATTAAGCCCAATGCATATACAAATGTTGAGCTGTTGCAGCTGTTCCTTTACAGTTTTGGTGACCTCAAACTGAAATTCATTGCTCCCCAAGTCATGCTCCTGCACTTCAGAGGACCGGACACCTAAAGATCTATCATTAATATTAAAAACTGAGGTTAAAAAAACATTAAATACCTCAATATTTTTCTCTCCCTTACTGTTAGGTGAGTATCTGCATCAAGTATCAGTGCAATGTTTTTCTTTGACCTTCTCTTTCTGTTGACATACATGAAAAAGCCTTTTTTATTGTCTGACACAACAGTGGCCATTGTCGCCTCAAGCTAGGGTTTGGCTTTCTTGTCTCCTCCCTTCAGATGGGAATGGTGGCTCTGTACTCTCCCTTTGAATCCTGACCTTGCCTCCAGATGTCATAAATTTTCTTTCTCTGCTTTAGTTCCAAGAAGAGCTTCCTGTTCATCCACTCTGATCTTCTGTCCTGCTTGCCTGACTTGCAACACAACGGGATTGTCTGCTTCTGGCTGTAAAAAGGTAGTTTTGAAGAAGTGAGCAGCTCTCATGGACCCCTAAACCTTCTAGAGCAGATTCCAAAGGGATGTTGCAAACTGACTCCCTTAGAAACTCCCACTACCCTTGCTACCCTCAGATGGTGTTATACAATCCTTTGGCGTAACCCTTGTTCATAAGAGATTTCCCCTTTCCCATAGATTCTATCCTCTCAAACAGTCTTACTAGGTTACAGGCCCAGAAATATTTCCCCCATCAAGATAGATAAGTCCCATCAGGCCACCCTTCATTTTAAAGGCTCTACCATGGCTGTAAAACCCAAAATTCTGGTGAAGTCACCAGTCACCAGAGCTAGACATAGCGTAGGACAACTGAGGAAAATACTACCTGTGCTACTGAGTCCTTCAGCTGTCTCCACAGAACTGCTAAATCTCTGTTAAGTGACCTCAGGCTTCCTGTTGCTACATTATTGGAAACACTTGAAAGAGGAGCAGGCAGTTCTCCACAGATTACATTGCATGCAAAAGTTTATTAGAAACATATCTGATTTGAGCCACATGGAGGAAGCAACCTTCTCTGTGAAGAGGGTGTGGTCTACAGATAGGAACCTCCATTCCCTTCAAGAGGGACAAGAGTCAATTTTCTTCAGGGTAGCTGGTATGGTGATGTGTTTTGTACTTAGGATGGAAATGAGGTTGATTACACACCAGTGTTTTAGTTGATGCTGAGCAGCGCTTACACTGATTCTTTTATGCTTGTCATGTTGTTCTGCCAGTGTGAAGGCTGAGGAGGCTCAGGAAGTTTAGAAGGGACACAGGCAGAACAAATGACCAAACCTGCCCAAATAAATATTGCATACCATATGATGTTATGCTCAGCAATAGGAATGGGGCAATTAGCTGCAGATGTTGCTCAGGTTGAGCATTGGTGACCTAGGGGTGAGCAACTCCGTTGTGCTTCACTTGTATGTTGATTCTTCTTTTTTTTTCTTTCTTTCTTTTTTTTTTTTTTTTGCTTTTTTAATTTCTTTAATTATTATTAATTATTATTATTAATCTGTTCTTTAGTCAGCTTTCAAGTTCTTGCACTTTTTTTTAAATCCTCCCCCCATCACACTTGAGTGAGTGAAGGGCTGTGTGTTGCTTAGCTGCCTGCCAAGTTCAACCACAACATCCATGCTAATCATGAATTATCAGGACCTACAAATTCTGCCTGTCTGTCTTGTTAGCAAAAGTGGAAATGCACGGAGGACAGTCAGGACTGCTTCTACCCGTAAGGACAGGAGGGTGATTGTCATAGGCGACTCCCTTCTGCAAGGAACAGAAGGCCCTATATGCCGGCCCGACCCTACCCGCAGAGAGGTGTGCTGCCTTCCTGGAGCACGGGTCAGGGACATTTCAAAGAAAATTCCTAGGTTGATTCGGCTTTCAGATTATTACCCACTCTTAATAATTCAGGCTGGCGGCGAGGAAGTTGATAAGGAAAGCCTGAGGTCTATCAAGAAAGACTTCAGGGGAATGGGGCGAATACTTGAAGGAGCTGGGGTGCAGGTGGTCTTTTCCTCTATGCCCGTGGTGTCAGGGAAAGGTACAGGGAGGATCCAAAATACCCAACTCTTCAATAGATGGCTTAAGAGCTGGTGCAGGCGCAAGAATTTCGGCTTTTTTGACCATGGGGCAATTTACACTGCACCTGGCATGATGGCTGCTGATGCATGCAGCCTGTCCCTGAGGGGTAAGAGGATCTTAGCTGAAGAATTAGCGGGACTCATTGACAGGTCTTTAAACTAGGAATGAAGGGGGAAGGGGACACAATAAGGGCTACTGGAATCGAACGGGTCATTCGAGGGCTTATACCAAACTCCATGGGCAATGACGGCAGAGTGCATAGGGAAGGACTAGGGCAGGGGGATGCTGGGGATGCTGCTGTTCTAGGGGATCCTAGATCCCTTATAAAGGGAAAAGTGGCGAGACGGATAGCCCGGCTGAAGTGCCTTTATACCAACGCACGCAGCCTGAGTAACAAGCAGGAGGAACTGGAAACTGTGATGCACTCGGGAAGTTATGACCTTGTTGCTATCACAGAAACATGGTGGGATGACTCCCACAATTGGGATACTGCCATCGACGGCTATAGACTCTTTAGGAGAGATAGGCGAGGTAGGAGGGGTGGGGGAGTTGCTCTCTATGTCAGAGATTGGATAAACTGTGAGGAGCTCCCTACGAGAAGCAGTCAGGAACAGGTTGAGAGCCTGTGGGTTAGGATTAGAGATGGGACAAATATAGGTCAGCTGGTGTTAGGGGTATACTACAGACCACCTGATCAAGGGGAGGCTGTCGACGAGGCTTTCTTGCTCCAGATGCGTGAGATGTCTGGCTCACGGGCTCTTGTCCTGGTGGGGGACTTCAACCATCCGGACATCTGCTGGGAAAACCACACGGCGAGCTGCAAGAGCTCCAGAAGGCTCTTGGAATCCATTGATGATAGCTTTCTGGTTCAGGTATTGGACAGACCGACCAGAGGTGAAGCGTTGCTGGACCTGCTGCTCACCAACGCTGAGGAGATCATCAAAGGCGTCAAGGTTGGAGGCTGCCTGGGCTCCAGCGACCACGCCCTGGTTGAGTTTGTGATCTCAAGCGATGTGGGCCTGGCAAAGAGCAGGACCAGGACACTGAACTTCAGAAGAGCAGACTTCAAGCTACTCAATGGATTGCTGGCCAAGATCCCCTGGCGCGCTGCCCTCAAAGACATGGATGTTGAGGAGAGCTGGTGGCTCTTCAAAGATGCCCTCCTGGAAGCACAAGAGGTCTCCATTCCGCTGAATAAGAAAGTGGGCAGGCGAGGTAGGAAACCGGCATGGCTCAGCAAGGACCTGCTGAGAGAACTGAGGGCGAAGAAAGGGGTGTACAAGCTCTGGAAACAAGGCTGTGTCACCTGGGAAGAGTACAGGAATGCCGTCCGGACTTGCAGACGTGGGATCAGGGAAGCCAAGGCGCAGGCAGAACTGAACTTGGCAAGGGACGTGAAAAACAATAAGAAAACCTTCTACAGGTACATTGCCCAGAAGAGACAGGCCAAAACGGGCGTACCTACTTTGGTAAATTTAAAAGGAGAACTGGCTTCAACAGATGAAGAGAAAGCCGAGGTGCTGAATGAGTTCTTCACCTCGGTCTTCACTGGTGGCCAGGATTCTAGTCTTTTTCACGTCCCTGAACCCTGCATCCCCAAACCTCTATGTGGGGACCGAGGAGATAAATCCCTCCCCACTGTAAGGGCAGAGCAAGTCCGAGAGTGCCTCCTTAGACTGAATGAATACAAGTCTATGGGGCCGGATGGCGTGCATCCCAGGGTCCTGAAGGAGCTGGCCGAGGTGGTTGCCGAGCCGCTCTCCATCATATTTGAGAAGTCGTGGCTGTCAGGTGAGGTCCCGGACGACTGGAGGAAGGGTCACGTCACTCCCATATACAAGAAGGGGAGCAGGGAGGACCCGGGGAACTACAGGCCGGTGAGTCTCACCTCCGTGCCTGGGAAGATCATGGAACAGATCCTCCTGGACAACATGCTCGGTCACATAAAGAATGAGCATGTGATCCGAGACAGCCAGCACGGCTTCACCAAAGGAAGGTCATGCCTAACTAATCTTGTGGCCTTCTATGATGGAGTGACGGCATTGGTGGACGAAGGGAAGGCGACCGATGTCATTTACCTGGACCTGAGCAAGGCCTTTGACATGGTCCCCCACCACATCCTCATCTCCAAATTGGAGGGAAGTGGATTTGATGGGTGGACGACCCGATGGATAAGCAATTGGTTGAAAGGCCGCAGACAGAGGGTGGTGGTCAATGGCTCTATGTCCAGGTGGAGGCCGGTAACAAGTGGTGTCCCCCAAGGGTCTGTCTTGGGACCGGTGCTCTTTAACATCTTTATTAATGACATCGATGAGGGAATTGAGTGCACCCTCAGCAAGTTTGCTGATGACACCAAGCTGAGTGGTGCGGTTGATACGGTGGAAGGAAGGGATGCCATTCAGAGGGACCTCGACAGGCTGGAGGGCTGGGCTCGGGTGAACCTGATGAGGTTCAACACGGCAAAGTGCAAGGTTTTGCATTTGGGCCGGAAGAACCCCAGGCACCTGTACAGGCTGGGAGGAGTGGTCCTTGAGAGCAGCTCGGCAGAGAAGGACCTGGGGGTCCTGATGGACGAGAGACTGAATATGAGCCAGCAGTGCGCTCTGGCAGCTCGAAAGGCAAATGGGATCCTGGGCTCCATCAGGAGAGGGGTGGCCAGCAGGGACAGGGAGGTGATTGTCCCTCTCTACTCGGCTCTTGTGAGGCCCCATCTGGAGTACTGTGTGCAGGTGTGGAGCCCTCAGTACAAGAAAGACATAGAGATTTTGGAAAGGGTCCAGAGGAGGGCAACTAAGATGATCAGGGGGCTGGAGCACCTCCCCTATGAGGACAGGCTGAGGGAGTTGGGCTTGTTCAGCCTGGAGAAGAGAAGGCTGCGGGGTGACCTCATTGCAGCCTATCAATACCTGAAGGGAACCTACACCCAGGAGGGGAGTAAACTCTTCAAAAGGGCTGACGACAGCAGGACTAGGGGAAATGGTTTTAAGTTGAAGGAGGGAAGATTTAGGTTAGATGTTAGGGGGAAGTTCTTTACTAGGAGAGTGGTTAGGCCCTGGAACGGGCTGCCCAGGGAGGTTGTGGATGCCCCGTCCTTGGACGTGTTTAAGGCCAGGTTGGACGGGGTCCTGGGCAACCTGATCTGAATGTGTATGTTTGGTGGCCCTGCTAGGCAGGGGGGTTGGAACTACATGATCCTTGGGGTCCCTTCCAACCCGGGTGATTCTGTGTGTGACATAAAAGTTACTGTGTCTAACCAAATACACCTAGATTTTTATACTTCTGTGTTTTTGCAGAAGAATCTGCCAAATCCTTCTGTAGTAAAGCTATTCTTTGAGAGTTACTGGACAAACAAGTAGGAGACTAAAAAACTGTAGGCAAACACCAAATATTTCAAAGAATTAAAAAAAAAAAACCTACCCTAACAAACTATTCCATACTTATTTCTCAAGATAAAAGAAGTACTTAAAATGAAAGCATGGCATGGGCTACATGCATTATTGACCTAGTCACCAATTTGGGCTTCATCCTTTCTGTGTAGGTGTGAAAGATTCCCTACTCCACATTAGTATGTCTTTCGCTAAGATCAGTGGACAACTTGAACTGTAAAATTAGTTTTTATTATTCTACTGTATTTTAATGAGTTTTATTATCATATTTGGGATTGTGTTGACAAACACAGGATAACTCCATCAGCCTCATATAACTTCATGTTTAAAACACATTTTGTTTTCATTGGATTTCATATGATTATTTAAGATTATCACACAAGAATGTATGTATTTGAATGATGAAATATTAAGTAGATGACTGAAAAACTACTCAGCTTTTTTGTTTGTTTGTTTGTTTGTTTGGATCTACACAATTCTCAGTTTCATTAGAAGAAAATCTGCTTTCATATATACATGGCTAGAACAAAGACATTTTAATAAGGTATAATTTTCCAGTGGATTTCATTGAGAATATTTATTTTCTAATTTTTTGTCAAAGTCAACTTTAGCTGCAGCTCAACAATTAATCTATGTATTCACTTTCTAAGTATTCTTACCATTCCTTTTGACTTGTTGCTGATCACTTGCATATGTCAATTGTTCTTTTTATAAAAACCAAACATCTGCTTTCAATTTTATTTTTGTATCTAAAGTTTTATGTAAGCATTAACCAATTCATTGGAAATTGAGTTCACATATAAATGTGGACTAACAAAGCTGCTACAGACTTACATTTTCATTAATCTTTCTGTTATGGGCTTACTGGGAAAGCTCAGAAAACCACGACACAACTAGTAAAAAAATATTTTTTCATCAGAAGTATTCAATGTAATTAATTGTAAATCCACACCTCTGTTCCTGTGCAAGCAATCTAGATTTTGGCATTCAGACATATACCACATACACCCCATACACCTCACAATCCCCAAACCCATAACTCTGCAAATTATGTCAGTGACAGTGTAGCTCTGAAAATTGTTCTGTCTGCAAATGATCGTGAGATTTTACCAGAGACAAGTGAATATGAAACATGTAGATATCAGAATGGAGACAGGCGCACTAAAATAAGCAACTTTGAATGCAAATTGCCAGCTTCTTTAAAGGTACTTTACTGCTCATCAGTGGTAAACATTTGTGAATGTATTTGTTTTCCTATGTTCTAAGATCAGTAAAAATCTACAGCAGTTATGTTAAATATACTTCATATCTACTGAAATGATAATCTATGGGCAAGTATATTTAATTGCTGTTTAGAGAATAAAACAGGTAGGACTTGCTTTGTACCTTGAGAAATAGTTTTTGTTTCTGCACTATTGCTGTTCTTTTTCACAAGAGCAAGTAGAACAGCGATACTAGATAAAAAAAAGAAGGAAATGATTAAGTGGTTTCAGAAGAGTTCATAAAATTTTTTTTAAAGACTTAACATGTGGAAAGAATGGAAGATTTATGACTGGTCTAGACGCTGACTATTTAATTCCCACTTCTGAGAAAGTTAAGAATGAGTAAGGCATATGCCTCTGAGAACACACTAGCTACATTCAAATCTTTTGAGGACCTTTTAAGTGAGACATTTATTTAAATGTTTGTCTTCGAATATTTGTACAGTTCTGCTCTCCCTATCCAAGAAGTCAACTATCTTTAGTGTGCTTCGTTGCAATCAGCAGGGCTAGGCTCTCAAATAAAGTCAAGAAGAGAAAATGAATCTTTATTAAATATTATTTAATTTCTTTGGTAAATGATCATTCTACTCTAGATTAGACATATTAAGGAATCTGGCTTCATGATGAAACAGGAATCAACCCATATGCCCCTGAACATTTTGTAATTGAGGCAGCTCAGTGGATCCCAAGAACAGCTGGCTATCTTTTCTTGAAATTGTGTGGTAAGGTTCCTAATTTCAGTGTAGGTTGTTTGAATCCTATGTAACGTTGAATTTCTTGAATAAATGGTGTGGTTCAAATAACAGTCTGCCCTTTGTTATTGAATCTGATTTGGTTTAGTCTTCATTTCTATTGATTTAAATATTTACTACAGTACATACAGAGAAATGTGATGTTTTCTCTATGGACATCCAAATGCCATTATTACTCTGAGTACAAGATGATTGAAGTCTCATCGTGATTTGTTTTTCCAAATTTATTTGAATGAATGAGTGTCTTCAATCTTCTGAAATTTCAAAATGTAGCCTTTAGCATTTTTCACCAGATTCACATACCAGCAATTTAGTTTTTATGTCCATGTAGGATGATCATTCTACATCCTTTCTCTTCTTCAGCTCCACAGAAATTCAAAGCCAGAAATATATTTTTCACAATGAGAACCAAATGCCGCAAGAGTCAAAATCTGGCTTATACAGCTAATTTTGGAAAAAAAATTCTAGCCCTACTCGTAAGAGCAAGAGTGAGCCTCCATCTCTTCTGTTTGAGAAGTCTGAGTTGTCTGCTGCAAGGCAACCCTGGTTTGTAAGACAGTAACAAACATTCTCAAATTTGATAGTGCAGAAAAAACATTTCTCCTGAATCTTCACAGAAGTGTTACACATTCTTCCTGTTTGTCATATCTAGGAGCTGTGTTCCTGTGTGTGGTTAGAAGGTGTTATGTTTTTTTGTTGATGATATATCTTTTCCCTAGTCTGGGTCCTATCTGGACAGTGCTAAATTCAGTAAGGGATCTTATTATCTCATTAAAATTCATTGACGGAATATGTAGAGCTAGATCTGATATATTAAAGATAAGAACATCTTGGGGCATCTGCTTTCCTCTTTCCTTCCAATTAGCCTAATTATTGTGACACTATAAAGACTCCTGCATAACAGAAAATTGTAAACATTTTCTTAATTTATAAACAGTTCTTATTTAATTCCAAGTTATGCATATCAATACACGTCACTATTACTATAACTATTCTTTTCCAAAGTTTTTGTCAAAACTAAAAGCTTTCCTAATAGAAAAAAAAGAAGGAAAAACTTAAGCACACCATCAGTTTAAAAGTAAATTACAGTGACACCGTAAACAAATATTAGGTTTGCTGTCCACATACTTACTTGTGACCCATCTCATGGGCAATGGTAAAAGCAAGATTCAGACCATTGTCCTCTGCAATAATACATTTTCGTTTTTCACTGCACATTCCACTCAGATATGCTATACCTAGGAAACATAATCACCATATTCAATTATTTTAATTATTAATAAACATCTATATTAAGGCATTACAACCTGAAGCAGGTCTGAAATCTCACTGTGGTCAGAGCAATCAAATTATATATACAGGTAATTGAAAAACAAACAGATAGCTTTTGAGTTACAACAGCTGATGATAGCACAAAAATAAATAAAATGTATTTAAAAAATCACAAACAACAGCAGGATTAGCCGACAGTAATACAACCTGATTGTATAGACTGCAGTGTGTAGAAAATGTTTTGTTTACAAGCATTACTTTAATAAAACATGACAGAAAACAAGTATGGATATTGATGTGTAAAATAGTTAGAGAAAAACAGGAACTGGTATTTTCTCTAACAGATTATGAAGTAAGGATGCAAAACACAGAACATCGCACCTAAATTATCACTGTTAAGTATCAACATAATGTAGAATGTTCACTTAGAACTGCAAAATAATCAGATGCCGAAGAACTAGTAAAATTCATACACACTTAAAGTTTATGTATTTATTTATTGTACTAACATTTAAGTTTTCAAGAAGTGGAAGTCTAAAACAGAATTTTGAATATATGTTCTATTTCTAAAAACTACAGTCTATAATTTTAAAAGCTTGATCAACATGAAGCTTAATTTGTGTAATACGTAATGGTCATTTTTCTCAGGCCATAAATACATTTAGTGGGAACTCACTGTCATTTTCATTGCTTGAAGTTTCAGGGAAAAGAATCAAAATCCTGTTTCAAGTGTTTGGCCTGCTTCTTGGGAACATCCTTGTGATGGAATGGTGTCTTCACGATTAACGTGTTGCTGGGTGTTTGTACATAAACGTCAAGCTTGAAATGTTTGACAGTGTTTGAAATTTAGTCATAATTAGTATTCTAAGTTAATAAAATGAAAGTCATTCTTCTTATAATCCAAGTAATTAAATTAATCAGTATTTAAACACTGCCCTTCATCCACAATGTGAAATTTGAGTAGTGCCTCCAACACAAATCTTGCAGTGGTGTTCTCAGTTGAGCTGACTAGAGGTTTTTGGACAAAGTGCTCCTATGACAAAAGTGCTGTTGAGGTTTGGCCAAAACAATCACAAATTAGCTTTGAATGCAGCAGAATAGTTCAGCTTTTACTATATCTTTCCAAAGAAAGTAGAAAAAAATGAAATAGGGGTAAAAGAAATTTCGTCTGCAAAAAATAGCAAAACATGATCAAAGGGGAAAAAAAAAAAGTTCTTCAAGCAATGTCTCATGCTAAGTATAGATATAATTTCTATTATATCTACTGAAAGTAATGGAAGTAGTAACACTAATTTGTAATGCAGTATTTTGAGTGCTGTGCTCCAGCAGCTGAAACAAAAACAAGAGATAATTCCAAGACCATCTTGTGCCTCATAGCCACACAATTATGTTTTCTTTCAAGTTTTAATTAGCAAACAGAAAAAGAACTGTTTTTAATGTTACAGCAAACAGAAAAAGAACTGTTTTTAATGTTACAACTCTAAGTAGTAGAGATGATAACATCTGAAGAAGCATATAGCAGGGCTCTAACTTCAGCCAACACCAATTAAAACAAAATTGTAAAATTATTATCCTTAAACAAAATCCAGTGCTTGATATTAAATAGTTGTGACCATTCTTGTTACTACAGTGCATCCTGTTGAGAAACACATTTCTCACTGACAATAGTTATACTCAGCTGGATAAAACTTATTTGTTGGAACATGAGAGCTATTCCAAAAGTAATGCCTCCTATTTGATAATGTTGGCCCACAACATCAGAGTTGGATGATGGTGGTATGGCAGTAGAGGCTGAACTTTCTCACCAATATCCCATTACATTTTGATGCTATGTGACAGATGACAGCAGAGGGACACTGACAACTTTGCATCTGACATGAAAGTCTGGATAAAGCAAAGGTGTGTCACTGAATTCCTCCATGTGGAAAAAATGGCACCCACTGACATTCATCGACATTTGATGAACATTTATGGAGAACAAACAGTGAATGTGAAAGCAGTGATGTGCTGGGTGGTGCATTTCAGCAGTGATGACAGCTACAGTGGTTCACTTCCTTCTGTGCAGAATTTACTAGCACGGAATGCAGGCTTTTGTTATCACTGGTGAAAACTCAGATCTAATAGTAGTGACTACTTTGAGTATTTTTTTTGTGGCTAAGAATTTGCTCTATTAATCAGTGTTATTGTGCTCTTTGTATCTGTTGTAATTTCCATTACAATAAATACAAGGCATTGCTTTCAGAGCACCTTATATATATGTGAAGAGAATTCCCAAATAAAAATCTGTTTGATGCTTACCAGTTTCTTACAGGGAAAAGAAGTCCCCTACTGTTTTTTTGGGCTCCTAAGAGGGACGGTCCAAGAACATTACCTGTATCTTCCCATACAACAACGTGTACTCTCACTTGCTATCCACTGCCTTGCCTGTCCTAAAAGCAGAATTTATTCTCAAAGAACAATATACACTGCAATATTTTTTCTGCAGAAGCAGTAGTATGTTCTAATAAGCATTTTCAACAATACCAAAAATATATGACCAAGACAGTTTGCATATATGACAATCTTTGAAAGAAAGTGATTACACTCGATCCTTTTAGATGCAACGTATGAAATAGAAGACCTGCATTTCATTTAGATTGAATTAGATTTTAGATCCTAGAAATTTCCAAAAACATCAAGTGCAAGGCATGTTTTACGACTTTGCCCTTCTAAGAGACATCAGCTTTATACACGAAAGCCACATCAAACAGCAGCTACTAGATGTAAATCAGTGAAATAGTAACTGTGAACTGGTTTCATGTCTTGTTGCTGGTTAACAATTGCAAGTGCAGAAAGAAAGAAACTGACTTCAGCAAGTAGCTGATCTTGTTTATTTGTCTCTAGGTAAAAGAAAGAATTTCTTCTTTAAATATATGAATGTTCACTGTAGCTTCCTGTGGCTTATTAACACAGCTGGAAATGCTCCAAGGTTAAATACACAAGGAAAAAAAAGAAAAAGAAGAAGAAGAAATAAAGAACAATTGCTCCTTTGTCAAGATTAAACTACTCCCAGTGAACTCCAAGGCTCAAAGGACAGCACAGTTTCAAGTTAAAACATTCAATATTCAAAAAGCATTGGCTAAAAAGCCAACATCATCTCACTCACAATTTAAGGAAAGAAACTGTTGTCTACCCATTAAGAAAGCTGTGCTCTGCAGTAGAAAAAAAGTACTGCCTGGAGACACACCACATATAAAATATCAAAGTTACCTCAGTGTAAGTAATTCTGTATTTATTTTTCATGCTAATTCAGAATATATAGAATATCTATTAAGAAAATAAGCTTTGCAGTTGTGCCCTAGAAGAATTATACAAGTGACTGTGTTTTCTTTTCAAATGTGTAAAGATGTGAATAAAACAAATGTTGCTTCAAAGAACTGCCATACAAATCACATTACTAAGTATCTAAACAAATTCATCGATTCATGTACTCATTCATGGATTGCTGTAGCAGAAATTCATTACCTATAAAAAAGCCTACTGTTAGTGTTACCCAAAGGAATGAAAGTACCGTAGTAAAAAAAAAAACATAATCATTTTAAGAAATAAGCAGACAAATACAAACATTGCTCTTTCTTACAGCAGTCATACAACATGCAAACATGACTGATTTATGTCCACATTTGTAGTGATGCATTTTTAAAGGGAAGAGAATTATTACTATTTCCAGCTGTAAAGTGATTCAGTGAATTTAGTATACTAAAAGTCTAAATGTTTCATATTTCTTATTTATATATCCTTCACTCTAAACTTCCTTGGTTTCACAACACATTCAAGTTGCTTGTTTCTTGACATTGGATACATGCTCCTTTCAAGTCTCTTTTCTCGTAATTGCTCAAAATAAAACTGATCTTAAATTCTGTTGAAAGAGAAAGATATCCTTCCATGTACTACCAGTTAACTCCATTGATATCACCTGTACATACTCTCGTGCTACTTTACAGCTCTTCTGTTTTGGAAACTGTAATTTTCTGCCCATCATTTTTTTTTTTTTCCTCCAAATTTTAAGTCATTAACAATTCATTAAAAATATAGAACAAAGCTCACATAAAAAATTCTCTGTATTAAGGGAAGAACGATAGGGAATCATCCCTTCATCCTTTCTTTTACTGACTGAGTTCAAATTCTACCTGAATTTCCAGTCTATATAGATTCAAAATTTTATAAAATACAAATACATACATTGTTTCCAACCCTTGAAAATACAAGCTGAAAGGACTGAAAAAGGCATATATTTGAATAGAACAATATATTTTTAAAAAGTTTTATTTCAATTTGAAAGCCTTTTATACAGAATGAGTATGTAGTATTCTGAGGAATTTAGATATAGTATGTTCCTTGCCATGATAGCTATCAACCAATGAAAGCTGTCATATTTGACCAAGATGAAATGCAGCTAAATCAAATAGACTCCTTGTATCATCTTCATTTTCACCTTGGTAAAATACCATAGATAACAATTACGATTGAATACACACTAAACATATTTACAAGCAATTGAATCATAGCCACTCAGGTTGGAAAAGACCTTAAAAATCATCAAGTCCAATCACAACCCAACCATACTACCCTACCTAACAACAGTCCCCTAAATCATGTCCCTGAGTACCACATCCAAACAGTTTTTAAACACATCCAGGGATGGTGACTCAACCATCTCCCTGGAGAGCCTATTCCAGTGCTTAATAACCCTCTCTGTAAGAAGGTTTTCCTGATATCCAACCTAAACTTACCCTGGCAAAACTTGAGGCCATTTCCCCTTGTCGTGTCACCTGTCACCAGTGAGAAGAGACCAGCCCTGCTCTCGCTGCAATCACCTTTCAGGTATTGGAAGAGAACAAGAAGGTCTGCTCTCAGACTCCGTTTCCCCAGACTGAACAGCCGCAATTCCTTCAGTGTCTTCTCATAGGGCATATTCTCCAAACCCTTCACAAGCCTTGTAGCCCTTCTTTAGACCTGCTCCAGCAGCTCAATGTCCTTTCTCTATTGAGGTGCCCAAAACTGAACACAGTACTCAAGGTGAGGTCTCACCAGTGCCGAGTACAGGGGCAGGATGACTTCCCTAGTCCTGCTCACCACACCATTTCTGATACACGCCAGGATGCCATTGGCCTTCTTGGCCACGTAGGCACACTGCTGGCTCATATTCAGCTGACTGTCCATCAGTACACCAAGGTCCCTTTCTGTCAGGCAGCTTTCTAGCCACTCCTCCCCAAGCCTGTAGGGTTGCCTGGGATTGCTGTGACCAAAATGCAGGACCCGACACTTAGCCCTATTGAAACTCATACAGTTAACATTGGCCCATTGATCCAGTACATCCAGGTCCCTCTGTAGTGCCTTTCTCCCCTCAGACAGATCAACACTCCCTCCCAACTTGGCGTTGTCTACAAACTTATTGAGGGTGCATTCAATCCCCTCACCAAGATCATTAATAAGGATGTTAAATAGAAGTGGCCCAAGTACCAAGCCTTGGGGGACACCACTCATGATTGGTCGCCCACTGGATTTAAATCCACTGACCATAACTCCTTGGGCCCAGCCATCCAGCCAGTTTTTCACCCAGCAGAGCATACACCCATCCAAACTGTGGGCAGCCAGCTTCTCCACAAGAATGTTGTGGAGGACAGTGTCAAAGGCTTTACTGAAGTCCATTTGGACTACATCGACAGTCTTACCTTCATCCACTAAGCAGGTCACTTTGTCATAGAACAAGATCAGGTTTGTCAAACAAACCATTTTTACCATTTGTAAACCCATGCTGACTGGGCCTGATCCCCTTGTTGATCTTTAATTGATCAATGATGGCTCCCAAGATTATCCATTCCATAACCTTCCTGGGCACTGAGGTGTGACTGATACTACTGCAGCTACAAGGATCATCTTTCCAGCCCTTTCTGAAGATGGGCATCACATTTGCCAGTCTCCAGTCTTCTGGGACATCCCCAGTTAGCCAGGACTGCTGATGAACGATGGAGAGTGGCTTGGCAACCACACCCAGCAACTCCCTCAGCACTCTAGGGTGCAATCCATCTGGCCCCATGGGCCTGTGAGCATCCAGCTTTCAGAGCAGGTCCAAAACTATCTCATCATGGATCATGCATGGCCTATTCTGTTTCCCATCCCTATCTACCAGTGCAGGGGGCTTTGTGCCCAGGGAGTAATAATTCTTACTATTAAAAACTGAGGCAAAGAAAGCATTAAGTACCTCAGCCTTATGCTGATCCTTAGTTCACCAAGTTGCCCTTGGCATTCAAAAAGGGATGGAGATTCTTCCTAGCCTTCCTCCTGCTGCTGATATATTTATAGAAATATTTATTGTTGTTCTTGAATTTAGTGGCCAAATTCAGTTCTAGCTGGGCTTTAGCTTTTCTGATTTTCTCCCTGCACAGCTTCACTACGTACCGTACTACGTCAGTAGTGAACAGAAAATATGAATAACTCTTAGCCCTTCTGAAAGTGCCATGGAGCAATACACTGCACAGGGCAAGACTTTAGTTTGAATTATCAACAATGCACAAATCTAGTAAACCTCTGCAATACATAGATAATGTCATGCTTTAATTACATTTGGCTTTTGATTCAAACACAAACATTTCTCATTTGAACTGGAAAATCAATTGGACTGTAAATATAAATAACAGCATTTATCTGGACTTGATACTAAAAAATGTTTTTGTTTTTGTTTTTTGCAGGTCAGATGCTTTTCTTAAGAAAAAAATTTCCACGGAGTTGACACTTAAAAATATTAATTAGCTCTGAACAGAGACACAAATATTGAAACTTGCAGGAAAAAAAGAGTGCTGTCATTCATCTGTGAATCAGCAGCCCTTAAACATGGCAGCAATCACACCAACTTATTCAACAGGCAGGAATCTCAAATGCAAACAGAGAAGTCTATAAATCCATTCTTTTTACAGTGAGAGACAGTGATGATAACTATATCTATACACTTGTGTGTGTGTGCATGTGCGTGTATATTTATACTCACGCAAGATATTAGAAGAAACAACAGCATCAAAATAAATCAACTTCTGCTGCATTTTGTGCAAATATAACTTAAGTTTTAATCACCTGTTTTGTTTGTTTATAACTTAGGCAAACCATAGAAAAAGCAATATATCCAGAAAAATACTGTCAATACCTATCAGATATGTGATTTTATGCTTCACAGTAGTCCACAAAGCCTACTTAAACAAACTTCTGCACAGCCCGTGGAAAGCATATGCCTAACAGGTATAAGTAAATTCTAATGCATACAGTTTTAAGACCTTAGATATTGAATCTTCTTAACAGTCCATACATGTTTAACATGTCATTATACAGATGGCAGAACTGCTGGAACTTACTTGTTATCTTCTAAAATGCAAACACAAAGAAAACATAAGATAACTACTAATTCTTAAGATGAGTAGCTAACCCACCGCCATTTCTCAAAGGTCTTATTGAAATAAAATTGTGCTCAACATCGGTCAATAGCAAATACTTATGGAGGTAATACAAAAACAAGACAAGTAAGTTAGCTTTCCAAATTCCCAGCTCTCCCAGGCCACTCCCAGCCTTTGAAGATACATCCTATAGGGACTCCTTAAGCTAATGGCTGCACGCAATGTTCTCTTTAACAGCCTGCAAAGCAGCCAGCAAAGCACTTACTCTCTGAACTTGGTTGTTCCCTCTTAATCTGTGTTAGAGTTTTGGTCCAAAACATGCCATGGCAAGTAGCTCCAATACATAATTACATATTATATTTTTCTCTTTATAAATACTTCATCGGACATATTCTATCTCAAATGCAGCGGACTATTATTTTTTTTTCTAAGACATCTGTGCCTTCATAGATCTCTGCCAGGTTTCTCAACGACAAACTGAGAAGTTTTAGGATATTCAGCCTTTCTGCAAGTGGATGCAAACAACATCTTTTTTATCTTTTTTTTTTTTTTTGTCCCATAGTCCTCTGCAAAGCTTACCTATTCCTGTTTTACTACATTCTTTGTGATAGAAGTGGAACACAGATTTAAAAAGGAACAACATTATGTTTTCCTAAGGTTCTCTATTCTTTCTTACTCAGTTCTATCAGTGATCCTACACAACTGCATAGTGAGCTGACATTTCCTAAGAGATAATTCTCTGATCCCTTTCCTGAGTTGTACTAAAGTTCTCATGTACAGTCCAGACAGCTTATTTAGAGAAATCCATGGACCACCAGGAACTCACACTCATTACCCCACTAACAGGATGCTATGACAGGTGCAAAAAATCAGGCAAGGCAGGCAGATAATCAGCATGATTGTGCAAGCATCTCCTCATGGAACTGAAAAGCAAGAAAGAAGTTCACAAGCAGTGGAAGAAGGAACACATGCCTTGGAAACAATACACGAATTCTGCCTGGGGTTGCAGGAATGGGATTAGGAAAGCCATTGCATGGCCAGAACTGAAACTTCCACAGGTATGCTGGATGAAAAAAGAGAATCAAAGAAAATGAAATCCTGAGCAAGATAAGTCAGGTGATCTATTAATGATTGACATGAAAAAAAAAACTGAGGTATTCAGCAACTCTTCCGCTTCAGTTTTCACTGAAGTCTTCACAAATCTCTGCTATCCCTAAAGACCAAGACAGGGCTGAACTGAATGAAATACAATCCACTGTAGGAGACTCATAGAATCACAGAATGGCTTAGATTGGAAGGAACCACAAATTTCATTCAGTTCTAACACCTGTGCATGGGAAGGGTAGCTACACACTGGATCAGGTTACCCGTATCCCCATCTAGCCTAGCTTTGAATACCTACAGTGATGGGGAATCCACAGATTCTCCAGGGTCCTTACGCCAGTGCCTCACAACCCTCTGAGTAAAGCGCTTCTTTCTAACATCTAATCTAAATTTCCCCTTTTTTATTTTAAGCCGTTCCCCTCCTGCTATCACTGTACGCCATGTCAAAAGCCCTCCCTTCTACTTATAAGCTTTTCTCAAGTACTGAAGGGTCACAATGAGGTCTCCCTAAAGCCTTCTCTTCTCCAAGCTAAACAAGCTCAACTCCTTCAGTGTGTCAGAAGAGACATTCCAAAGAGAGCACACCCCCTGTGATAAATGAGAAAGGAGAACTGGCTATAGCAGACACAGAGAAAAATGAGCTACTCAACCAGTTCTTTGCCTCAAACTTCATTAGCAGCCAGCATTCTCATTTTTCTCACATCCCTGAAACTCAGAGCCCTGAACCTCCATGTAGAAACAGGAAAGCAAAATCCCCCTCACTATAAGAACAGATCAAGTCCAAGACTGCATCATGAGACTAAATGGGTAAAAGTATATAGGACTGGATGATATGCATCTCAGGGTCCTGAAAGAACTGGCTCATGCAGTTGCCAAGCCATTCTCCACCATATCTGAAAAGTCATGGCTGTCAAGCAAAGTCCCCAGTGACTAGAAAATGGGAAACATCACTCCCATTTTCAAGAAGAAGGGTCAGAGAACTAAAGGCTATTGAGACCCACATCTGTGCCTGGGAAGATCATGGAATAGATTCTCATAGAAAACATTCTGGGGCACGTGAGGGATGAGTGGGTGATCTGAGACAGTCTGATACAATCATCACAGCTTCACAAAGGGCGGATCAAGTCTGATCAATCTGATGGCCTTCTATGATGGAGTGATAATATCAGTGGACAAAAGGAGGACAACTGGTGTGATTTACCTGACTTTTCCAAGGTTTTCAACATGGCCTTGCACTACAATCTCTAAATTGGATAAATATGGGTTCAAAGGGTCGACTATTCAGTAGATAAGGAATTTGTTGGGAAGTCTGCAGCCAGAAGGTTATAGTAAACAGCTTTATGTCAAGGTGGAGGCCATTGAGGGGTGGTGCTCCGAGCAGTCTGTCCTGAGATCAGTACTTTTTAATGAGATCAGTACTTTTTAATGTCAGTAACACAGATGATGGGATTACGTACACTCTTAGCAAGTTTGCCGATGACTCTGAGTTTCGCAGTTGATGCAATGGAAGGAAGGGATCCCATTCAGAGGGGCCTTGACAAACCTAATGAGGTTCAAAAAGTCTGAGTGAAGAGGTTTTCTCTTGACCACCATGTCTATTACTGATCTAATTTTAAACCTCAAGCTCTCCAACTGGTCATGGCTGTTTCTCAGAAGGAACTCTTCACAACCTACCCACTTCTTAACATACAAGAAAACTACTTCACCCCTTTTGCCCTGCCTTCTAAAAAGCTTGTCACCCTCAATCATAGTATTTCCATCATGTGATTCATCCCACCATGTTCCCATGATAGCAATTCTGTTTCTAACTGCATCATCTCCTTCTGCTTATTTCCCATGCTGTATGCATTGGTGTAGAGACACTTCACCTGGACTATCAACCACAGTTTTTTCATAGAGGAGCCCTCCCAGATTCTTCTGGGATGAATCTGATGTTTTTTCCTGCTGCTTCCTAAAGTGACAATGTGCTCTTCTGTGTCACCGAGCAGTACATCCAGTTCCCTCATGAAATCTAGTTTAATGCTTTGGCTATCAGCCCAGACAGCATGCTGCCCAGGACACTCTTGCTGTTCAAGATCATAGTACCCAAAACCCTGAGCATGACATTACCTACACATGCGTTCATTTAAGTAATTTGTTCTCCTGCCTAGGTACCAGCCTCCAACCTGGAGGCTGGAGGAAAAAACTGCCTGCACTCCTGATTCATTCAACATCTTCTTTAGCGACTTGAAGTCTTTTTTAATATTTTGTAATTTCTTTGTTGCAGCCTCCTGTGACCAAGCTTGAAAGATCAGAAGTGGAAAGTAGATTTTTAGCTTTATCACATCTGGTAGCCTCTTCTTGATGTCCTTAGTTTGGGCTTCAGCAGGCAGCAAACCACTCTAGACAGATTATCTAGTTGGCAAATAGGTGCCACAGTG
Source organism: Lagopus muta (assembly GCF_023343835.1). Lineage (NCBI taxonomy): Eukaryota > Metazoa > Chordata > Aves > Galliformes > Phasianidae > Lagopus > Lagopus muta. The sequence continues at coordinate 50,975,719 of NC_064472.1, read as the reverse complement.
CCCTCAGCAGAAAGTCCTCAATTACAACGACCCTTTGTCTTTTTTTGGCAACCCTGATCTGACACAGGTCCTTCACTGGATCATCTGAACATGGTTGTCTCTTCCTGGTTTTGTACCCTTATCCGCATCCTCTTCTCTTTCTATCTGAAGAGCTTTGTATCTCTTTGATGGTTAGAGGGACCTCAGGAGCAAGGAGGAAGCTCCTCCTTCTGCTCTTAGCAGAGATGAGGGCCCATTCACCCACACCCTGAATGTTTTTGCTGTCTTCTCAAGGTTGGAAGCTTACTTAACTTTTTCCTCTTGAAATCTGAGGAATCTGAATATATAGGAGTCCACAGGAATTGATGACGTGCATCCCAGGGTATTGATGGAGGTTGAAACTACAAAACCACTTTCCACTACATTTGAGAAGTCATGGCAGTAATGTCAAGTCTCTAATGACTGGGAAAAAAAAGAGAAAAAAAAAAAAAAAAAAGAGGGTATCACAGGTATTTTTTACCCTTTTAAGAAGAGTAAAAATTAAGACCCTGGAGACTATAGCTCTACTTCAGCCCCCAGCAAGATCGTGAAGCAAATCCTGCTAGAAGCCATGTTCAAACATATGGAGGCCAACTGAGTGATTAGAGACACACAACACATCTTTGCCAAGGGCAAATCATGCCAAATCCATCTGATGGCCTGCAATGATAGGGATTACATTAGGGAATAAGAGAAGGAAACAATAATTCTCTGCAAACCTTTTTACACAATGTCCCTTAATATTCTTGTGTCTGAACTGAAAAGATATGGATTCAGCAGATGTTGTACAAAGTTGGATAAGAAATCTGTTGGATAGCTACATCCAAAGGTTTATAGAGAATGGCCCAATGTTCAAAAGGAAACCAACCATAAGAGGCATCTATTAAGGCTCTGCATGAGAGCCAGTATTATTCAGGACCTTCATTAATTATATAAATGATGGACCGGAATTCAAGTTTTAGACAGCAAGCTGAGTGTCTAATGTTTTTGATTCACCCAGAGAGACCTGGACAGGCTGAAAATACAGGCCCAAGTGAACCTCATGAAGTACAACAAGCACAAGTGAAAGGTACTCCACATCAGTCAGAGTATCCCCAATATCAATACAAACCAGACATCAGTTTGATTTAGAGCAGCACTGCAGAGAAGGATTTGAGGACACTGGTAAAATAAATAAGCCAACAGTATGCTCTTGCAGCCCAGAAAGCAAATTGTATCCTGTGCTGCATAAAAAGATTTACCAGCAGGTTAAAGGCAGTGACTGTCTCCCTCTCTTACATCTTCATGAGATCCTACTAGGAGATCTTACCACAGCTTTTCAGTATTTAAAAGGATCTTACATGATCCTTACATCTTACAGGATATACAATGAAAAACTGTTTACCAAAGGCTGTAATGAGAGGACTAGGGATAATGGTTTCAAATTGAAAGACACTAGATTTAGATTAGGTCTACATATTTTTTACAGCAGTGGTGGCTAGGCACCAGTGCAGGTCGCCCAAAAAGGCTGTGGATGCCCCATCCTTAGAAGCGTTCAAGTAAAATGGACGAGGATTTGGGCAGCCTGATCTAGGCTAGGGAGCAAGCTGGCTGGATTGATTACCAGAGCTTTGAACTAGATTTGATGGAGTAAGGGAGAGGAGTTCGTTGTGACAGGGAAGGGCATGGTAATGCTGCCTTTTTACTAAACTGTGGGGAAAAGCCTCTCAGTTGTCCAACTGAATCCTCTGAGGATTCCTCAGAGAAGATAATACTGCCAGTAACCCAGCTTAAACCTTCTTTCATTCCTCTAGAGATACCTGCACCCTCTGCTTCTCTAAAGTGGCTGTATACCAATGCACACAGCATGGGAAATAAACAGGAAGAATTAGAGATTTATGTGCAGTCAGAGGGCCATGATCTCACTGTGATAACTGAGACATGGTGGAACAACTCATATGGCTGGAATGCTGTCACAGATGGCTATATCCTCTTTAGGAAAGACGGATTGGTAAGGCAAGGCGGTGGAACTGCTCTTTATGTGAGAGAGCAACTAGAATGTTCCACTTGGAGGGGAATGATGAACAAGTGGAGAGCTTTTGGCTAAGAATTAAGAGGTGAAATAACATAGGTGAAACTTTTGTGGGTGTGTACTACAGGCCAGCTGATCAGGAAAAGGAAGTGGTTGTTTTTACTAACAAGGAAGCACAGGTCAGGGATGTGATGGCTGGGGGAAGCTTGGGATGTAGATCATAAGATGGTAGAATTCAAGATCTTGAGTGGAAGAAGTAAAGCAGTAACTAGAATTACTGCCCTGGACTTCAGGAAAGTCAACTTTTTCGAAGACCTCTTTGGACATGTTCCATGAGCTAGAGTGTTAGAAAGTAAGGTGGCCCATGAGAGCAGGTTGGTGCTTAAACATCACTTATTCTAATCTCAAGATAGGTACATCCATAAGAGTCAAAAATTGGGAAATGGTGGCAAGAGGCCTGCATGGATGAGTAAGGAACTCATGGATAAACTAAAAGGAAAGAAAAATGTCCATGAAATGTGGAGAAAGAGCCTGTCCACCCAGGGAGAATATAGGAACGTTGTCAGAACATACGGGGATGCAATAAGGAAGGCTAAGGCCCACCTGGAGTTAAACCTTGCAAAGGAGGTAAAGGATAACAAGATAAGTTTTTTTAAAGTATGTCAACAGCAAAAGGAAGACTAAGGAAACTGTGTGTCCCCTACTAAATAACGTGGGAGCCTTGGTAACATGGGACTCCGAGAAGGCAAAGATTCTATATAATTTTTCTTCAGCACTTAATGCTAAGACTAGCCCTCAGAAATCCCAGACCCTGAAATTAACAGAGTCTGAGTAAAGGAAGACTGGATGACTTTCCATTGGTCAAGGAGGAGCTGGTTAGAGAGCACATAGCCAAAATCAACACACACAAATCTACAGGCCCTGATGGTATGCATCCATATGTGCTGAGAGAACTGGCAGAGGTGATTACTGAACCATACTCTGTTATCTTTGAAGGGTCCTGGCAAATGGGAGAGATGCCTGAAAACAGGAGGATAACCAATGCCACTCCAGTCTTCAAAAAGGCAAGAGGGAAGATCTATGAAACTACAAACCAGCCTCATCTCCATCCCTGGAAAGGTGATGGAACAACTTCTGGTTGTCACCTCCAAATAACTGGAATAGAAAAAAGGTAAAAGGAATAGTTAACATGGATTCACCAAGGGGAAATTATGCCTGACCAACCTGATAGCCTTCTGTGATGTCATCACAGGCTGGGTAGATGTAGGGAAAGCAGTGAATGTTGTGTACCTTGACTTCAGCAAGGCATTTGACACTGTCTCCCACTGCGTTCTTGTTATTAAGCTTAGAAAATGTGGGATAGATGAGCAGACAGTGAAGTGGATTGAGAACTGGCTGACTGGCAGAGCTCAGAGGGTTGTCATCAGAGACACAGAGTCTGGTTGGAGTAGTTATACCTCCAGAACCAGGAGGCAGCACTGGGTCTGGTCTTGTTCAACAACTTCATCCATGATCTGGATGAAGGGATAGAGTCAACCCAGGTTTGCTGATGGTACAAAGCTCTGCTGCCATTCAATAAGACTTGGACAAACTGGAGAGTTGGGCAAGCAGGAAATGATGAGGTTTAAGAAGAGCAAGTGTAGAGTGTTGCACCTGGGGAGTAACAACTGCATGCATCAGTACAGGTTAGGGGATGACCTGCTGGAGGGCAGCTTTGCAGAGAAGGACCTGGAGGTCCTGGTGGACAAGAGGTTGGCCATGAGCCAGAGGTGTGCCCTTGTGGCCAAGAAGGCCAGCTGTATCCTGGGGTTCATTAAAAAGAGCGTAGCTGGCAGATTGAGGGAAGTTATCCTCCCTCTCTACTCTGTCCTAGTGAGACCACATTTAGAGTACTGTGTCCAGGTCTGGGATCCCTAGTTCAAAAGGATAGGTATCTCCTAGAAGGAGTCCAGCAGAGGGCCACAAAGATGATGAAGGGCCTGGAACATATCCCATGTGAGGATAGGCTGAGTAACCTAGGTCTGTTCAGCCTGGAGAAAAGAAGAACTGAGGGGGGATTTGATAAATGTTTATAAATATCTAAAGAGAGGTGGGAGGCAAATGGGTGAGGCCAGGCTCTTTTTGGTGATGTGCAGCAATTGGAAAAGGAGTAATGGCCTAAAACTTGAACAAAAGATGTTCTGTACTAGCATGTGGAAGAACATCTTTATGGTAAGGGTGACAGAGCGCTGGAATAGGTTTCACAGAGTGGTTGTGGAGTCTCCTTCCATGGAGATATTCAAGAACCATCTGCATGCCTACCTGTGCGACCTATAGTGGGGTACCTTGTTTCATAGGGGGTTTGGACTTTATTTCTTGAAGTCCCTTCCGACTCCTGCAATTCTGTGATTCTGTAAGGGGTCCCTCCTCCTGGTACAACCCCCTCCTGGCAGGGGCTTATACTAATTATTATACTAACTAATACTTAGTACTAACTAACTAATTATACTAACTATTCTATGATTCTAAGATTTTCACATGTATATGTAAAGTCCTTAGTTTTTTCTTACTAAGCTTTACTTTTTATGTAGCAATATTTGACTTAGTTTGCTCTTCCTCTGCTATTTCAGTGTCATAACAAACTTCTACAGTTCTTTCAGTCAGCTTTATATTGGAGTATCCAGATAGAACGATTCAAATTATCCAAAAAGATTTTCAATCCATACCATTCAAAAAATCTTATGACACCAGGCAGCCTCAAACTCCAGGATATCTCCTTCTGATATCAAAGCTAAAAAATAATTCCCATTTTACCTTTTAACCAAGATACAAACAAAAAAAATTCTAAAATAGTTAAAGGAAAATTTTAGAACATCAGGACATTTTACCATAGTCACTGAGTGCAGACGGCATACTTTTAAAACCTGAGTTTCTTTTTTTCTCAAAGATAACACTGAAATAGAAGATTTCCACATAGATACAAGTGTAAACAGAGAAGAAAAATAATCAAAACGAAACTGCAATATGAGAAAAGGAATGAAAAGGAAAAGCATAGAATAAAAAAGAGACACTCAGCTTTCCCTCCTTCACATTTGAGTGCATTGTTGTACCTGTACACCAGAAACAGAAAACTTGGTTGCATTTTGTATTACTTAAATCAAAGTTGAACAGGTCCTAAGCCATTCTGTTTAGAGCAAATTGGGAGAAATCTCTTAATATGGATTAATGCCTTTCATATCCTCTAACTATTAGCACAAAAAATAAATGAATGAAATGCTTACTTAATTCAACCTTCTAAGACTCTGAATTAGTTTGATTCATTATCCAAACTTCCTCATAGCATGATTTCAATCAACAATTTTTCCATAGGTTTGTTTCACATAGGTTTGTTTCACATGGCATAGAAAATTACTAATAGTATTGATTACATTTAAAGGCTTAAATTTTGGATAGGAGAAGAAAAGTCTGTTTTTAAGACATACACAAAAAATACTTTAAATGTTTTTAAATTACAAAGGTAAATTATAAGAGTACCTCATGAAAGCTTCATGGAACTCAGTCGTACACAATTAAATAATATTTGACTTTGAAAGGAGACAACTTCTTTGGCAACAAAACTGAATAGAGCTTTCCAAAGTATCCAAATCAGAATCTTGTTAATTATAAAGCCAGGTTGCAAACTGAACACCAGTGGTTTCAGAACAGTTCTCACAGAATATTTTCATAAATAAATGTATCTTCAGGATATGCTGTTCACAAATCATAGAATCATAACATCACAGAATAGCCCTGAGTTGGAAGGGACCCAAAAGCATCACCAAGTCCAACTGCTGGCACTTCACAGGAAAACCCAAAAATCAAAACATATTTCTAAGAGAGTTGCACAAATACTTCAGTAGGCTTGATGCAATGACCACTTCCCTGGGGAGCCTACTCTAGAGCCTGACCAAATTCTCAGTCAAGAACCTTTTCCTAATATCCCACATAGACTTACCTGACTTAGCTTCTTGCCATTCCCTCTTTCAGAACCATTGTGCTCATGTAAACTACAAACAACCCTTGATACAACAGTAAGAGTAACCACAGTTAAGATCAAAGGAGACTTCCCAAATTTTAGAACAGTGAGAGGGAAGACAAATAAGATTATTCTTTATGGAAGACAGTTTACAGATGCAAGTGATCAAATTATTGAGTTGAACCTCAGAACTCAGAACCTTCTCTGATCAATATATACTTGGGAAAGCAATGTACAGTATACCATCCTCTCTGCCCAAACCAGATCTCACGTCATAGCAATTTAAATGAATTACTGTCAGGGATCATATGTAACATGTTATGGTATACAAACAGGATTGTTTTAATGTATGTAGAAGGATATACAGGATACACATGATATACAGGATATACATATTATATTAATTAAATAAGATTAACTGATTGAAAAAATCAATAAATTGAGCTGGAGAAAATGATTATCAGTCCTACGTAACTCCTTCTAAAACATGTTTTAAGAAATAAAATGTCTGGTACATGGGTACACATACCTTATGTGGTTAAAATCTGATGACTAATATGTGGCACTGGTCTATGAATTGAATATGTAATTATTTTTTTTTTTTTATTTTAATTTTAATGTTGCAATATTACTTAAAAAGGAGAAGTAGGAGTCGCAGACTCAAAATCATATTCAAATGGAGAAATCTTAGCCAAAAAGGGAAGCAAAATTTCAGGTTACCAAAAAAACCAGAGTAAGATATAATAAATCAATGCCTGACTACTTCCGAACATTAAGAAACACAAACTGGCCTCATTTTCTAAAGATGATCTTTTCTAATAATTCGTTACAGAGTTGCTAGTACCAACTGTTTAAATTATATTTTTTTAGCATAAGCACAATTTTAAAAATATCTTTATATAAATAACATAAAGAATGGCTTAGTTGATTCAAATATCTGGAACACATAAAAAACCATTTCATTTTAAAGTAAGTATTAAAAAAGCTTCACTGGGGAACCTGGTTCTAGGAAATAGGAAATATATTTCACAAAACAGTTTGCTTAAAAAAGTGATTATATGAATATTTCAGATTTCCTGGGGTGCCATGTACTGTATCAGTATTTTAAAAGGCTCACTGCTTCCCAAGATCAGTTTTGAGATATTCTGTATTTTCTAAATGGAAATTTTCCATAATTTCTTAAACCTTAAAATAAATGCTCACCTTGAAACTTGAGGTTCTGTGTCACTTCAAGATCAAATGTTTTCTGTAATTTGCCAAAGAATGAATAAATATTTATTGCCCTCCTATTTCAGTACCAATATGGTGTATATTTTTTAAATTATGTCTCCTACTGTACTTCTAAGAAAATCAGACGTTTCACCCATAAGAAACGAAAATGAATTGATATTATGCTGTAAAGTAAGATGATCCAATTAATTGTCAACTCTCCTTCTATTGCTATGGAGTGCAACTTCACAGATTTTAAAATACTGTAAGCCAATACCTCTGTACACTTGAGTCAAAATGTATTAGCATCGTAGAGCAAAATATATAATGGAGGTAATTAAAAATTATGTTACTCCATCCAAGTAGTAGAAATATTCATGCAGGTGCTTATCTCTCTTCTTGCCTCCCTGACATGTAGGTTTCAATTCTCACATTCGTAAAATGTGCAGCTGCTCAAGTTGCCCCCATGTTCTGTACCTCTATGAACACTGCAACACCTTTGACTTCATCTCTTGTCTCATTCCATTCCATCAAACTACTGGGATTTTTTTCAGAACGTGCTTCTAGGACTTGTGTAACGTCAATGTCTGCTCCCTATTTGATCTAGTCATAGTACATTACCAGTGCTTTCCCTGCTTTTACATAGATTCCAGACTGACATCCTACCCTATTAATCTGATTTTCTTATAGTTTGATTTCTGGTATTTTCTTCCACTTATCTTGTTACCATTCTCTTTTCAACAAGCAGATGCAAAATCTTTTACGACAGTTTCAATTCTAATACATCTTCAGTCCTGCTTTTATTTCCACTAAAAATGAGTAAAACAAAACTTTCTTGCTTTCTTTTGCAATTTATTATACCCTTTGTAGTAACATATAACTGTTCCTTGATGATTAGTATGTCAGCATAGTAATACATTTCCTATGAGACACAGAAATTCATGCATCATTAGTAATAAGCTACATAGTCTCTCTTATTTTAAAAAACTTTTCAAAAATACAGTGGACTTTTTCAGTTAAAAAGACTAAACAAGGAGGGCTATTCTGTTCAAACATTACTTTGCAAACATTTCTTTACACTAAACATTTATCAAGACTAAGAACAAGACTCATGGAAGAAATGGCTGGCTAGTGACAAAACAGTCTAATTTCACAGGTAGGTATTTTTTCTGTCTTAAATATGTACAGCTTGATACTAAACATTATTTTCTCATTTTGAAAACTTAATTGCATTCACTGTGTATGCAATGAAAGCATTTCAAAATTATTTCAAATTAACACAGAGTATCTATCAGTATTACTGCATACAAAAAAGGTAACTGATTATCAATGCTCTGTTTCTGACAGTTGCCAACTCATGCAAATTTAATATGAATGTATGTCATATTTCATCTAAATATCTTCCAAATAAAAACAAGCACTGAAAGAAAACTACTTTAGTGTTACATTCCTGGAGAAAATGAAATCATGAAAAATATTTTTAAAAGCTCACAGCTCCTTGGGTTGCGTCAGTTTTTCAACATTCTGGATTTATAAAATGACAAATAACACACCTTCCTGTTAAATTCAGAAAGGGTCATTAGATCACTCATCATTTTTTTCTTCAAGTCTAGTTAGCTAAAACTGGACATGTAGATTTTCTGCTGGTAAAAGAATTTCTCAGCCAGCAGAGACTTGAGTTTAAAAATGTCATGCTCGCATTTGTCCCCTGGCTGAGTCTCACAGCCCTTCTATTGCCCTGACATAAGCATGTTTTGCACACCATGGTATACTGCTGTGATGTTTCATTCATATTTCATGACCTTTTAATCTGGAACTTATACAATTTATACAACTGAAGGATCCCTATGCAAAGTGATGCACACTATAAGACAACTTCAAATTACTAATTCAATTACTAATTACAAATTCAAATTAATAACTAGTTTGCTATTTCCTTTTGTTTTAACACAGAACAAACAGGCCCTATATAACAGAATCACAGAATTGTGGGGGTTGGAAGGGATCTCCAGAGATCATCAAGTCCAACCCCCCTGCCAAAGCAGGTTCCCTACAGCAGGTCACACAGGTAGGCATCCAGGCAGGTCTTGAACATCTCCAGAGAAGGAGACTCCACCACCTCCCTGGGCAGCCTGTTCCAGTGCTCCGTCACCTCACTGTAAAGAAGTTCTTGTGCACATTGGTGCAGAACTTCCTATGCTGCAGCTTATGTCCATTTCCCCTTGTCCTGTCTCCACTCACCACTGAAAAGAGGCTGTCCTCACCACTATGGCCCCCACACCTCAGATATTTATAGACCTGGATCAGGTCCCCTCTCAGTCGTCTTTTCTCAAGGCTGAACAGACCCAGTTCACTCAGCCTTTCTTCATAGAAGAGATGCTCCAGGCCCTTCACCATCTTTGTGGCCCTCCGCTGGACTCTTTCCAAGAGATCCCTGTCTTTTTTGTACTGGGGAGCCCAGAACTGGACTGTTTTTCTAAACACACATATTATATAACATTACAGTTCTTTATGTATATGCATTGAGAAGTCCCTTTAAGATAATTTATAATACCTCAGGGAAGTTGAGATTAAGTATAAAAAATAATACTAACTAGGTACAAAAAATAAACTAGAGATGAAGTACTATAATCCGCAGAAAAGGACATTTTCACAGAATGGATATGCTTACGTGAGAAATACCAAAAAACTATCGTGGTATTGTGGCATGTTACAGGACCACTTACTGAGGTCAAGAGGTAAATTCAGCAGCTAAGCACCAACTTGACACTGCTGAGATTTCAACATACGTCAAGAACAAACACAGCAGGTATCTTACACAAGAAAGAGCACAACTGAGTGTATTTCAAGTGTAATGTGCAACGAGAACTAAACATGTCTCTGAATAATTGTAATAATTAATATTAAAATGTTAATAAAACTCTCAGTGCTATTTTATGATAACTGCTTCTGAAAAAGTTGATTTATTTATTAACTGCTCTACGATTACAGCATCAATTTCTAATTTACCCTGTATGCTTTTTTAATTTTTCAATGTTAAAAACAACTGCAAATGCCAATACTATCAAAAGACACACAGAATTATCCTGCATGTCAAATGGTAACATGCTAGACTGCTTCATTTTCAAAAATGGATATTCTTTGAAAATGCTCAGAGGCTAATTTAATTCAATACAGGTTTCATAGATTTTTTCAACTCCATCTAAAAATTTGCTCATAAGTTTCTCTTTAAACTTTCTAGCATACCAAAACAAAAACCTGCTATTTCCTAATACAGATTACTAAAACGTAGTTACTTAGAAAGCCCTGAGTGATTTTTATAGCTTTATCTGAAAAATAAAAAGCTCGTCTTCCAACACCACTGTGGCAGTGAGGTTGAAACTAGATGGTCATTAAAGCCCCTTCTAGCCTAACTAACCCATTCTATGATTCTGTGAAACTTAAGAGTTCTTTCTTCACTTTCAACTCTCTAAATGCATTGACTTACTACTTTAAATTAAAATAAAATGCAAGAAAAAAAGAAGGAATTGCAAGAAGCAGTTAATCCTTATTTAAGAAAGAAAAGCCTTGTTTTTTCAAGAATTCTAAGTGGTTAGTAATTAAAAGTATGCTCTACGATTATGAAATTGCCATCAATAGTCCATTCAGACAGATTTATTCTGTGTTACCCTATTAATGTTCAGATTGATTAAGCTTTAAACACTTAGAACAGAACACTGGAAAATGGAGCAGTCTAATGTGCTGCAACTGAGTTACTCTGTGTATGAGTTTCAACAGAGCTTTTTTGTCTGAAAAGTTAGGTCTCATCTCATAGGAGCGATGCCATTTAGTCAAATGTAGTAAAACAAAGGGTAACGTAAGCAGGATTGCATCTTAGAGTTTTGCTGGATGCAAGAAACAATTTTCAAGACGTCGGTATATATCTAGAGGAGGAGGGAAGTTGAGGCTTATGATAGCAGAAGTCTGGATTTGATGACATACCACATGTATTGTAGTCTACTTTCTTCTGCTTTCCCAATAAAATGCACTGAGCCTGCACTAATTCTTTTGATGTTTTATGACATGCTGGGCAGAAAAATCTGGCAGCACGTAGGGAGGAACTGTTCTTCTTGGTTCAGATTTTTTTTCTCCAAATTCACTTGGAACTCATGTCTACTTAGGTTCTGCTTTGTTGTACCTTTGGACATGCAACTCTCACCAGTAAGAGGTTTATTCTGAAGACTATAGAATTTAAAGTTCTCTGATCATTTAAAAAATACTCCACATCAAAGATATGTGTATACTGAACACAGTGTATTACCAAATGGAATCATATGGTAGGAAGGGAGCTTTTACACTTCCATATTTCAAGCTAGTCCAAACTACTGCAACTAGAATGTCATAGCAGTGTCACAGGAAAATGCATTTTTCAAAAGCCATATATGAGCACTGCAGTTACTTAGTCATTGGCATCTACCAGATATACATCTGAGTGACAGTATTCTTAACAGAAGCAGAAGTTCATGAGATTGGGTGAGATCTCTATAGAAACCAAGAGAGGAAACAAACTTCCGCTTGCTTCTTAACATCATTTAAAGTACATTCTATGAAAACATGGTGGCATCATCTCTTCCCTCCTTTCCCTTTCCCTTCCTCCAGAGAAGTACTATGAGGAGTCTGGTAATGACTCCAGTCACAGGACAGAACCCAACTACACAAGGTGTTAGAGAAACAGAAGGATTATCCTTCCTGAATGGCTCATTTGCAGTGTAGAGATACTTCAACTAGCTTTAAATTTGCAGTATCAAGCAACATCAAGTAGCCACAGTAATTCATCAATAGAGGCATACAGCTGAACATGAGATAATCCATCCTGCTTCTTGGCAAACTTTTATCACTTCTCGAATAATTAGATTAAAGGTAGCTATGCAAGACTACATAGAATGATTTTCTGGATATGACAAGAGAAAAAAAGATAGATAAAAGTGAGGAAGCATAGGAAAGTGGACTTCTAAAACTTATTTTTGCACTGCTGCTGCTCATGTTCTGCAGATCTTTCCTGATGTTTGTAGAGTGGTAGTGGGCCCTAAGCAGCCAACTTCAATCTATTCAGCAGTGATACCCTAGCTAATTCCCTATTTCTTTTGTATGTCTTAATGCATTGGGCTACACTAAATACTTCTACATTATGACAAATGTTGAAGGAAAAGTTTAAGTATTAAAGATATACAGCTTTCAAACACACACACACAAAAGTAAATAAATATATCTGGCATTTTGTTTATTTGGATGAAATGCATATTCTTTCACCTCATCTTATTTTGTAGTCTTTATTATATCCACGTTTGTCTGATAATATAATTTTTAAAAAAAGTATACTCTCTTCTTTTATACTGTAAAATATAGAATAATGCTTCAAAGTAGAAGTATTTAACTAACCTCTCTTTAGAAGACCAAAACTATCAAAACATTGCATTTTTTTCTCCTCTGAGACCGAAGAAATGTGGAAAACCTATTTTTATAAAGCAAATGAAAACTTCTATTTACTATTCCTGAGACCCCTTATTACTTGGGAATTTCAACCAGAGCTAAGACTATGAGCAAATGATATCAATGTTAAAGGAAGTTTGCTTATGCAAAACTATACAGGTGTATCAACGAGATACGTATTTATAAAAAAAAAAAAAAAAGCCTCATTCTGCTGTGTTAATAGTGTTGAAACAATCAACTGAGGTCACTGTGTTTAAGGCAAAAGCTATTTACAAAATGATTCATATTTCTGACGTATTAGGTAAAACAGAACATGAATTTATACATGTTGAGGAAATTGCTGACCCTCCCTTGAAAAGAGCATATTATTCTAAAGTGAATGCCATAAAAGGTTTATGCTAACTAAATCTGGAAATACAACTTTTCTGTTTTCCTTTTTGTTGCTCTCAGTGTTACTAGGACATTCCACTAGCTAACATAAATATTTCAAAAGATCAAGTGTGTTCACAGCATTTTAAGAAGTATGTGTACTGTACACCTGTGGATTTTTGACAAGGGACATGAGAAGATACTATCTGAAGACGCAGATAACAAACTGCACCAGATAATATAAAGATTCAGGTCCTACTGATTAAGGACATTCCAAATTGATGCCAACAGAGGACATGCATCATTTTACAATAACAGCATCTCCCTTCTCTCCCTTCTGTGTAGGAACAGGAGACGAGGACTGCACACATGAGCAGCAGGGAACGTAAAACAACAAAACAGAGAGTACTACAGCCAAATAAGCATGGGAAGCTCCAGAGCACTTTGGTCTAATTGATTTTGTTGACAAAACAATTGCCTTGTGATTCTCCACCCAGAAGGAAACTTATGGGGTCTGTGACAATTAACAGTGCTGAAATGAGAATACGGCAGTTGTCAACGTTGGTCCTGCACTGACAAATAGATACTACATGAGAATCTAGCTTACTGTTCCATAGAAATATGAGGATAGCCAATGAAGGAGGAAATTCAAGGCATTCTGGATTGACAACCTAAAATAAGCAAGGCCCAAAACCCCCCTGGCCAAGCAAAGATTTCCAAACACTATGAAAAATAGCACGATATTAGGTTAGCAAAGCTAAAGCCCAGACAGAAATAATTCAAGCCAAGGGAAACAAGAAGAAGTTCTACAAGTGTAACTGTGGTAAAAAAGAAGGAAGAGGTAGGGAAGAGGTAGGCCCTCTCTGTAAGGAAACTGGAGGCATGGTCATGAGGGGTGCTGAGAAAGCTGAGGCACTCAAAGACTTCCTTGCCTCAGTCTTCACTGGTAGGAGCTCTAGCCTCACCACCCAAGTTGCAGAAAACAGTGGGAAGAACTTGGAGAAGGTACATCTGCCTGCTGTAAGTGAAGATTAGGTTTGAGACCATCTAGAGCACCAGAAGGTACACGAGCCCATGGGACCTGATGAGGTCCATCCACAGGTTCTATGGGAACGGGCAGATAAAGTTGCCAAGCTGCTGTGAGTCATATTTGAAAGGTCATGGCAGTTTGGTGAAGTTCTCACTGACTGAAAAAGGGGAAACATATCCCTGTTTTCAAGAAGGGAGAAGATCCAGGGAACTACAGGCCAGTCAGTCTCACCTCTGTGCCTGGCAAGATCACGGAGCAGATCCTCCTGCAGGCCCTAGTAAGGCACGTGGAAAATAAAGATGAGGTGATAGGTGGTAACCAGCATGGCTTCACGAAAGGCAAGCCATGCCTGACAAGCTTGGTGGCCTTTTATGACAGAGTTACAGCGTCAGTGGATAAAGGAAGAGCAACCGAAGTCATCTATCAGGACTTGTGCAAAGCATTCTGGTTGCCCAGTTGGAGAAAAATGGATTAGATGGATGGACCACTTGCTGGGTGAGGAATTGAACAGGGAAAATGGTTTTAAACTGAAAGAGGGTGGATATAAGGAAGAAATTCTTTTCAGTGAGGGTGGTGAGATACTGAAATAGTTTGCCCAGTAGGGTTTCGAATGCCCCATCCCTGAAGGTATTCAAGGCCAGGTTGGATGGGGCTTTGAGTGTCCTGGTCTATTGATAGTTGTCCCTGTCTATACTGAGGGGTTTAAACTAGATAATCTTAAAGGTCTCTTCCAACCAAACCACTCTATAATTCTATGTTATTAATAAACTGCAACACCTTTTGTAAAATTTAATAAAATTTCAAACTAAATCTTGGTCTTCTACTTTTCAAAGTTATCAAATACAAAGTGTTAATGCGTTTTTTGTTTGATCATCAAGATAGTCACAACTTTTTTCCAGATAAGAATGTGAAATCTCACAGACACTGTAAAACAAACTTTCTACCAATAAGGAAAAACCCCTCAATTTTCTGAAATACCTTTTTTTTTAAAAAAAAAAAAAAAAAACAGGAAGATTAGTTTCTCGTATTTTTTTAAAGAATAATATATGATACAATGAAGGTTTAGACACCTTTTCATTTTTTGTTCTGGCCTATAGAGTTCTTGCTTCATGTTAACTTTAAGACATTATATCTTCATATAAATCACTCTTCTATTCTATTGTCTATTCTATGAGACAATGAAAAAGTACTAACTGAAGAGTGCATAAGCTCTCTACTTTGAGAAGAACAAGACAGGAAACAGAGAAATGTATTTGCTATATAAATATGTAAAAACTTTGCCTACACAATAGAATAGTGGCACTTACTTAAGTGGATACTCACATACAGTTTGAAAACTATGAGTCTTGGTGTTTAATGAAAAAATACAAAAGACAATATTTTTCTCTTTAGTACTCGTCAAAGAGAATGAGTACAATTCAACATTACATCCATCTCCAATATTTACATCTGTCCTGTAATGCTCCTTTCTGATGAATTTCACTTCTTGTTTGTATAAAATGCTACAAAGAACACTTTGTGTGACTCACATACGTTCACAGTTATGCTAATATTTCACACAGAATATCCATATATTTTTTTATTTCATTGTAGGAGTTTGTATTTTGGTATAGCTTTTTGTGTTTCCTTTTTTTTTTCCTCTGTGTTGGTTTGTTTGTTGTTGTTATTGTTGTTTTGGGGGATTTTTTCCAAGCTCTGGACAGCTGGGAATTGTAGAGCTTTAACAAGTATTTTAATCTGTTCACCTTAGCTGAAAACTTTACAACTCCAGGGACAACTTTGGTGATACATGGTGATTCTACTCACTCCAAGGTTCAAATAAAGAAGTATCTGTCATAGAAATGCACTATGCATTTTTAATCAATAGCTGACACAAGAAACACTCAATTCCTTATTTAGGAAGATTTTAACTGATATCCATCTTACAGACATACTTGCATAGACTTGGGATGATTAAAAAAAATGAGGGATCGCAAGCAAGAAAATAGTTAATAGTCCATTACTGTTATCCATAAAATTCTAATCTTATCGAAACAATTTAGGTTCTGAATACTTGTATTTATAAACAAAACAGATAATTTTCTATCAGCCAAATGAAATTCTAGGATAAAAACGTGCCATGGCATGCTTCATCTAGTGTTTTTAACCAGGACTAAGCCTGAATTGCCTTTTCCACCATACATTTATACTGAAAATATGTCTTCCCAAAAGGCGCTGATTACGTTGTGAGAAGACCTCAGTGCATCTAGCACTAATTTTAATTGTAGATACCAGAAGATGCTTTGCAAAATAGTATATTTTTTGTGTTTCTGAACAGTTACATAGTTCATAAACACTCTATTATCCAAGTACATTACTATAGAAGATTAAAATCTACATACTCTCAGCAAAGATAAATCCATTCCATTTAAAAGCATCATATACTTTATACATATACACAATCTCCTTTCGATTGTGACTGTCAATTAAGAATACTACAATTTCTTCTTAAATTGAGTTTTAAAAGAAAAATATACAAGGAGTTTGTTAAAAAATGAGATAGAAATACTGTACTTTAACACTATTTAGTTAGAGGGATATACAACAAATAATTGTGTACCCAACTATTTGCATATATCTAACAAACTATATCTTAGTGTTTTAGACATCTTCATTTTACCTAGTTACAGCCACCCACCAAAAGCGCTGTTGACATAGTATAGCTTCACATACGTATTTATCTAATGCTCACTTTATGACAAGGTCTATACACACAGTCTCTTACATATATTTACTTACCAACTGTATCACATGGTTCGTCTTTATGTACACAGAAATCCTTCCTAGAATTGAGGGTGGAAAAAAGAAAAATGTTAAGTAAGCCAAGTTGTCAGTCCTTTAATGACTGTGTGACCTATTTACAAATACTTCATATGGCTCAATGAATAAACACAGAACGCTGTTATCCCAACAAAGAGCGTGGTGAAGCAAAGGCCAGGATTACCCATAACACTTGTATTCACTATACTCTCAGAAGAGATTTAAGAGTAGTCAGGTGACAAAATATGTACTATATATTTAATTTGCATTGTATGTAATTCCTGCTTTTTTTTTTTTTTTTAACCCATTTCTATTTCTTGAAATACAGCAAGTTTAAAGTTAGTCTTCAGAAATTTGCACATGAAATGAAAATATCTATGATGTGTAATATCAGATCCAAAACCAGCATTTTAATCCAGGATTAAAATGAGAGTAAGAAAGCTTTTGTGGCTTATCTAGTTATCAAGACTAAAAGAGAATTTGGTACAAGTGCATGCTGGCAAAGCATTACTGCTAGAGCAGCCTTTCTAATAGTGGAAGATTAAAAAAAAAAATCATGAGGAAAAGACTTTCATCAATACCATTTTTAGTCCATCTGCAGATTTACAAATAAGACCACATAATTGCATCAAGTAGAATAAATATCTTAGCCCTGCTTTAAACAATATTTGCTTGCAATTCATTTTAAATTCACACATATTTTACCCGTTCTCTGAAAGAAGTAACAAAGTTATATAAAAAAAAAAAGGTATGCAGGAACACAGAGAAAAAAACAATGCACTAATACAACATCTAATAAAAGTACTATCTACTTATCTGAAATTTATTCTGATTCTGACATGTACTCGTATAAAGAATATTCTCCCCTCTTACTCTCAATTTCTGCATAGGCCATTATGGGTTGGAAATACTCCTTTTTTATATTCTGTCTATGAAGCTAGATATATAAATACAAATAGATACAGGTAAAGATATACACATAAGCACACATCAGCACTCAAACATACTTGCACCTACAGCCAGCAGCAGTATTTATAAATGGAAACTAACTGATACCTGAAATGCACTCTGGAAAGATGTACATAGTACAGAAATTTCCGGTTTCAATATTACTTATTAAATATCATTGCATGAATAATCATATTCATTTTTTATATCTAGGAAGTATTTCATGTGCACATACTGATCATCGTTAAGTATCTGTAATAGTAGTGTACATCGTAAAGTATCTGTAATACATTTCTTAATAGCTATTGTTGTTAAAGGCTTAAGAATAAAAATTTAAGTTGGAATCCAGTGAAGCTATCCATCGATATGAATCAGACTGTACCTCACTTTTCAACATCACGTTTTATTTTTTTATTGAACAGGACTAGTAATTAAGGATCTTTCTCTTTCAAAAATGTCTTATACGTATATTTATTTTCCAGTAACTCCCAGGAATTGTTTGGGGCTTGAGACACAAGAGTAGATTGGTGATAATTACCATTTTTACAAATGCAACTACTCGAAGAGATTTTACTTTGTTTTCCACAGATTGCTGTCACACAGTGATTTAGGTTCAAAAGCAACCTCAGGATACTGGTAAATTTTTGACACTTGTTAAAGGCCACACAGTTAGAGATATGGGATTATAGTTTTTTATTCTTTCGTCACCACTGACAAAAAATTACTGGCTAGAAAAGCAAAGCAGCAGTGCTAGAAAGAAATTATGATAGAATCAAATCTTTATACTAAGTGATAATAAAGAAGACATAGGAATCCATTTAGATGAGCATTGGAAACAGAGACTGAAGTGATGTTGAAGAAACTATAATCAGACACAGAGAGTTCTTTTATGTTATCAAACCTGCAACAAATTGCTTTAATGCAGTGGGCTTTAACAGTTTCCTTTGTTCTGTGCTATGTGACACAAGGGGCTTAGTGTGCTGTTAAACATGACAGAATTATTAGAAATATGGCACTTCTGATGAAGCACGAAGACACATGCAGAAACAATCTAAGGCCATAGATAATCTTTCATGCATATTCATTCAACTACTATAAATAGTAACTGATGTAATGAAGTAAAAAGAAAAAAAAAGAAAAAAAATGAAGGGCATACCTGAAATTTAAAAGATCATTTGGCATTTTAAAACTACCAATATCCAAGAGGTTTCTGCTTATGTAATAACTCTGTTCTCGGATACTTAATGAGGTGTTTTTGTTTTGTTTTTCTTTCTTGCCTGAATCCATCTATGATTAAGCTATGCATCCAGAGTTCCATTATGGGACTTTGGGAAAACAGTTCTGCTGCGATTTGTAAGAGGAAGGCAAAATAAACCATTCTTAGTTCCTTATTTACATTGAAAGAATCTAATGCCTACTTTAATTTCCAAGAATATTCATTCAGGAAACCTTAGTAAAAGTTTAAAGCTCTAGCTAGATCTACAACTGACTTGTAAAGAAATTATTCTTTAATTCATACAAGATAACTTACAAATTCCATCAAATTATAACTACATTTCCATGTGTGCATATACATAGCTTACACAGAATCACACATAGAATCATACACCTCTCTATCTGTATGTACATGTAATTGACATATGGAAACTACACAAAAGAGGACACTGACTCTTAGCTATTGTCATGGTTTTACGATTTTGGGTTATCGGTATTCCACATCATAACATCATGTAATGCACTGGGGGTTTGGCTGTTGATGCTCAAGTTCTAGGTGCCTGTCTGGCGGAGAAGGAGAACTACATTCCCCAGGGGGCTTTGCGGTCAGCAAGGAGATACAACTGCTGGCAAGGCCATCTGATGCTCTCTTCTTTGCATGCGCTTCTTTGGCTGCTCTTCTCCATCTGCTTTTCTTCATCGGCTCATCTGGACTGCATTTCTCACCTCAGCACTGTGGTGAGGCCTATCCACCTTTCGGACACACACTCCCTCTCTCATTATATTTTGATTTGTTAGCTTCAATTCCATTATGTCACATTAGCTTGCATTCTGATACTATATTTAGTAAATTAGTTTGTTTCAGCTCAGATTGTTGCTGCTGCTTTCAATTATTTTGGGGTTCCCTGTTTCCCTATTCTGGAGGTGCGGATTCCTTCCGCCCTGCTAGGCACGGAACTGGGTTGAACCAGCCTGCCAACCGTTGACAGCTATAGATGAAGTGGTATGAATAGAGCAATAAAGCATAATACAAAGCCTTCAGGAAAGCCACTGATATCATTTGCCTCTCCTCCTCCTTAGCAAAGTAGGGTTGATAGTAGCATTATCATTAATGCATACATAGAAGTTTGTAGGGCAAAAGTTAGTAACCAGTGTATTTATAGAATATATACTGGTACATATAGACAGCAAAAAATTGGTTAAAATACTCAGAAATTCCCTTCTAAGCAGTATCCAGTGCAAAACTTCCATTACTCTAATGCACACCTGGCATGCACATATAAAGAAAAACAAGTCCTTATTCAAGTGAGGAAAAACATGAGGTTTCATGAGAATTATAACTGATTTCCAAGTTTGATTGAGTTGACCAACACTTGAAAGAATTCTAAGAAAGAATGGGTAAATACTAATATATTGTTTCAAGAAATTACATTTAGTTAGTGAATTCTCAATGAATTACATGTAGATTATAAAGAAGCAAAGACTAACTATCCACTTTGCAAATATAAAGTATCTCATTATATACTGTTTTTAAAAATAAATGTTTATGTGTAGATGGGATGTAATGGAAGGTGTAAAGAACAGCAGAGGAAGAATAAAGAAGAAAACAGACAATTTCCACGAACAGTTTACAACAGTGCATCATTTTCGATAAACTTAACACATATTTTAGGCATGCTAGTAGAAAGACTTACTATGAATCTAAACTTGCTTGCAGTTTCATTTCATATATTAGATGTGAGAAAAGCAGAAACAGAAGAGATCAGACTGTGGATTTTAGCATTCTACCAAATATTCATTCTGGCTTTTGCCCTACTTTCAATCTCCTAACTATTCTGATGCTCTAATGTACTAAATGAGTAATGACAGCACTGCAGTTCTTGTTTTTTCATGTGACGGAACATTCTGAAATTGCATCGATAAATTAGGTCCATACAAAATTAAAAAGTATACTTTTTTAAAAAACAAACAAAAAAAACAATAAATTAAAATTGCTTTAGGAGTTAATGAATCGGTTTAGGAGTTAATGAACCGCAGGCTAAATAATGAATTTACTATTCAGTTGGGAATTTAAACAAACAACAACCTTACTGTTATGGATGTTTTTTCTAGAACTCTTCACTATTGTGATGGTAAACTTCAAATGCACTGGTAAGTATTATTTCTAATTTAGAAAACAAAAAAATACTGCATTTAAATATTTTAAATACCTAATTTTTCTTCATCTCTGTAATGCTGAACTGAGATTAAAAATGGTAATAAGCTACCTTCCAAAGTTCATGTTTCAACCACATTTAAGAAAATGTCAGGAGAGTGGTAAGTGAAATAATAAGTAAATTGAATGTGTAGCTAACATCTCTAAACAGATTCAGAAAAATAAGAAAGCCAAGGAAGGTATTTTCGAGTTGAGTTCAATGGAATTTAAGCTCAACATTAGCATTAAGCAATGATTTGGAATAAAATAAGAGAGCACTGCTAGTTAAGTTTAAAAATGAAATGAGAGCTGTTAGAATACAAATAGGAATGAAGACAAATCATCTTTTTGTATATGACTTATGTGAATAACTCTTATTCAAAATAGCCAAAACTGGACTCCAAAATTTGATCAGGTATGGTGACAACACAGAAGAAAAAAGCAAGTGAAGAAAAGAAATAAGAATTTGAAAACAGGCAGTGGCAGTTTACTCAAAGGAATAAATAGTACCATTGGACAAAAACATAGGAAAATATCAGCAAAACTGTCCGCACACTCCTGTGTCCAATTTGTGGACTTACAATCTGTTAAAAAAGCAAATGGGTCTGGAGAGAGCTAAAAGAATGATTATATGTCTGAGAAACTGTTAATCTAAACGAAAGATGAGTTGTGCCTTGATCACAGTCTACAAGCATTTACACAGGGAAGAGATTTCAAATAACTCCTTAGCTGCAAGTGGTATAGAGATCCCTGGTAGAAAGACAAAATTTTTCATTCTGAAAGTAAATAAAAATGGCAATAATCTATTTCAGAACACAGTTAATTTCCTTCATTTTGTTTATTTGTTTCAAGACTGTCTAGCTTTCCAGTTCACTACTAAAATCTGAAATGTAGTCCTGGAGACTTACACTACATAACCATAGTCTTAACATTCAATTTTGTTTCATGTAGAGGTACATGATAGATCTGTAAGGGTGAAAGACATTGCAGAATGGAGCAAATGTTACCTGAGTACTACAGCTCTAAAGAATATGCTGATGGAACCAGGTAAATCATGCAGATTTTCCTCAAACTTGTGACAAGTTTTATCAACTTCACATACTCCAACATCTTGAACTTAGGAAACAAACAAACAAACAAACAAACCCACAGAATCTGATAATTAAAAATTAGGGAAAAGTACTAGACACATAAATAAATTTAAAGTGAAGTGAGGTTTTGCTTCACTCTTGTATCTTTTTTTTCTACACTTCCAAGATTTGACTATCTAGTTTACTATAGCGGTCATATATGAATTCAGATTTTATAAGAGAGAAACTGTAGATACCATAGATCTTTTCCTGCCTTAATTTCATCTACAATATACAGAACAGAAAACCTCTAAGGATTTCCTCCTCCATACTAACCGATAAAAATCTCTGTGGTCATAAAACTCAGGGCTTAACTGTGCAGCTACACACCTCAATTTCAAAAGCAAGTAGTTCTCTAGTGTTTACTAACACATACCCTGCAAGGAACAAACAGGATGTATTGGAAGATTTGGTTCTTTCCTTATGATATCACTGGTATCAGTGGGACTTGATGGAAGAAGTTCTATGACTGGAGAGCTGGGATGGAGGGCTACCAGTTGTTTAGGAGGAACAGACAGGGTATGTGTGGTAGATGTGCTGTGCTGTACATAAGGTAGAGATTAGACTGTAGACCTTGCCATTTAGGATGATTCGGTAGAGAGTTTCTGGGTGAGGATTATGGGGATGGACTGCAAAGCACAAGTAATTACGAGGGCTTACTATCGACTGCCCACTCAGCACAGTGCCACAGATGATATTCTACGGGCAGTCAAGGAAAATTACAGGATCAGTTGCCCTCTTTCTTATGAGAGACTTCAAATTCTGAGACATAAGCTGGGAATGTCATGCTGCTGCAACAAATAAGTCTGGGAAATTCCTACAGCATATCATCCTGTCACAGACACTAAGTGAGACAATTAGGAAAAGGACCTTCTAGATCTGTCGTTTGAGAATAAAGCCCTGTGGAGAGGTGATGGTAGGCAGCTCTATTGGCCACAGGGAGTTTGAAAAAGCTGACCTCAAAATTTTTTGTTGCAAGGAGAAAAAGAGTCAGCAGGACACTCTGGACAAACTTGGAGCTTCTCAAGGAGGAAATCAGAAGTGTCCCCTGGGAATCTACTCCAGAAGGTTTCGATGTTTGCTTTTATAAAAGTACCTTTTTTAACCCCAGAAGCAGACAATCCTGTTGCACTGCAAGTCAGGCAAGTAAGGCAGAAGACTGGCCTTGGTATAAAAGGAACTGTTCTTGGAAATAAGGCAGAAAAAGAAAGGCAAGGTCAAGATTCGTAGGGAGGGGAAAGAGTGGCAGTTAGCATCTGCAAAAAGAGAGCAAGAAAACTCAAAGCTTGGCTTTTATTGACAGTGGCCACTATAGAGTCAGACAACAAAGAAGGCTTCTTCAGTCTTGTCAGCACATTGTAGTTTAATCCAGCAGGCAGCAAAACACCACACACTTGTTCATCCACTCCTGCATCTCTCAAAGGGGTGGGGGTGAGAACCAATAAAAATAAAAGCAAAGTAGAACTTGTGAGTTGACATAAAAGCTAATTACTAAGAAATGGAAGAGAAAAAATAACAGTAATGATACTTACACGTAGATCACTCTGAAAGTAATGCCTCCTACTTATTTTCATGGAAACTTGTCACAGAGCTATCTAGATCAATCTATGCCTGTGACAGGGGGCAGCAGGCCCCTGGCCTCAAGATGGGAAGGGAAAAGGGGAAGGGTAAAGAGATGGGAGCTGGGCCCAAAAACAGAACAGCGGCAACAATCTAAGGAACAAAACTTAATTTTACTAAATATGATATCGGAATGCAAGATAACACTATATGATACAATATAATTGGAATTGAGGCTAATATATCAAAGAAAATAAGAGAGAGAGTGACCAAAAGAGGGTGAAAGGTCTACTCTGAACTGAAACCGCACAGCTGGGGAGCACCCACACACTGCCAGGCAGTGAGCAAGAGAGCCAGAGAGTGAGATCCCATGACTTCATCCCATGGCTTCTCTTCCTCTCTGAATGTGAGTCCCCTGAGGTATGCAGTTCTTGTCTTCTGAGAACCAGATATCCAGAAAGTTGCCAGTCCACAAAACTGGAGTATTAACTCTTTAATTCCCTGTGCTTTACATGATGTTATGATGTAGAATACCGACAACAAAATTGTAAAACCATGACAAAACTATGACAGATTAAAAGAGAACAATGCCATTATTTGATACAGCAAATTCTAAGCTGTCAAATGCTATCTTTCAACATAGTCACCACCATTAGCTGTGCATTTCCATAAGTGATGAACAAGAGCCTGCATGTTGTGCTTGCAAAAATCTGCACCAGTAGACGTGACCCACTATTTCACAGTTGCTGTGACAGCGTCATTGTTAGGAAAATGTTGTCCACATAGTCCATTTTTCTTGGGCCAAACAGATGGAAATCAGAAGGCATCAAATCTAGACTGTGCAGTGAGTGTGGACAGTCCAGCCAAAATTGGAAGTGTGTTCCAAGGTCTTCAAACTGGTATGAGGCCAGGTACTCGTGTTTTGCAAGAATGGTTATATTCTCTGGCCTGGCTCTAGAAGTTCAAGCCTTCAGCTTAATCAGCATCATGATGTAAGAGTCAGACTTGATGGTTTGCCCAGGTTCCAGGATATCCAGAAAGATTATTCCTTGCCTATCCCAGAAGGCCATGCACATCACTTTATCTGATAATGGCTATGTCTTGATCTTTTTCTTAGATTAGGAATTCACATGTCCATGCACTTGCGTTTTGACTCAGGTTTGTACTGATGATACCACATCTCACCACCAGTAATGATGCAAATCAGGAAGTGTTACCTTCAGCCTTGGATTGGTTCAATAGGTCCTAATAAATTTGAATATGATGTCACGGTGTTATTCCTGTTCCTGTGTATTTGCTAGACCCACCGGAGGCAAACTATGCAATATTCTAACATTACCAGCATTGTCTCAAGCATACTGAAGCCAGTATTCAGCTTTTTACACAGTTCCCTGGCTGTAATCTGCTGATCTGTGCAGATGAGCTGATTGGGAAGCTCTTCATTTCATGGTATGACAGCTGTGCAAGACTATCCAGAAAATGGCTTATCTTTCACAGGGCGGTTGCCACAGCTGAAACACACCACCCACTGCCTCACTGAATTCACATCCACTGTCTGGGCCCCATAAACATTCAGCAAGTGCCTATCAATGTCACTGGTTGCTATTTCTTCCTATGGAGGAATAATAATACCATTAACTCATGCAAACTTCCACGTAAGACACTTTTTTGTCAGACCACTTCCCTGCTGCCTCCTGTCACATGCCAACAAAATGGAACAGCATAAAAATGAGAACATTCAGTCTCTACTGCCATACCATCAACATCCACCTTTGATGTCATGGACACACATAATAAAATAGGAGGCATTACTTTTGGAGTAGTGCTTGTACATACATACATATATAAATTCATCAAGCAGTGATGGCAACTCAATTGCTCACCATCCACTCTTAGATGCCCAGCCAGTCCCTGGACAGTGGCTGAGGCCCTTAGCCAACTCCCCACAGTCATAGTTTCTCACATGATGTTACGCAGTATAGAATATCCCTTGTCTAGTTTAGGTCAGCTGTCCCAGTTCTGTCTCTTCCCAGCTCTTCATGCCTCTCCAGCCTCTTCACTAGCATGACAGTATGATAAGATGAAATGTCCTTGGTTCTGTGTAGAACAACTCAGCAACAGCTAAAATATTGGTGTGTTAGCATTTTTGTTTTTCTCGTAAAGCTGAAACACCATCACAACACACATTGTGAAGAAAAATTAACTGCATCCCAGATGCAACCAGGACACCACAGCAAGAGGTCAAAGAAAAACTCTCCACTGATATTTGATAAGATGATCACTTAACAAGTAAGGAGAGCAAAAATGAGATTGAGGTATTTAATGTTTCCTGTTACCTCAATCTTTAATATCAGTGGTAGATCCTCAGTTGCATTGTTGTCCAATGTGGAGGACCATGACTAATGGAGAAGTGAATTTCCATTTGTGTTCAACAAAATTGTAAAGGAACAACTGTAAGTCTGTAAGTCGTAAGTCGCAGTCGTAAGCTCAAAATTCTTAAGTCCATGGATCCTAAAGGGGTATATTGCAGGGTGCTGGAAGAGTTAGAGAACATTATAGCTGAACTCCTGGAGTTGTGGGAGTCTGTGGAAGTCTTTTCTGACTGGCAGTTAGCCAACTTTATACATGACAACAAAAATGGCATGAAAAAAGGCCCAGGAAACAACAGACCTGTTTGCCTAGGAAAAATTGTGGAAAAGATTGTCCTGGGGGATATTTAAAGGTATTTGAAGAACAAAGTTCAGACATAGTCAACGTGAGTTCATCAAGGGAAAGTTCTGCCTTAGTAATTTGATCTCCTTCTACGATAATGTTCCCTACAGTATGGATGAAGGAAGAGTTCAATTTTAGGGCCAGTTCATTCTAAGTCTTTTCCTAAATGACTTGGATACAGGACTTGAAAGTAGACCAAGTAAGTTTACAGATTACACTAAACTGGGAAAAGCTGTTGATTCCCTTAAGAATGGAAAGG
This sequence comes from Lagopus muta, assembly GCF_023343835.1. Lineage (NCBI taxonomy): Eukaryota > Metazoa > Chordata > Aves > Galliformes > Phasianidae > Lagopus > Lagopus muta. The sequence goes on along the minus strand of NC_064472.1, from coordinate 50,948,802 downwards.
CTTTGCAGAGAGATCTTGGTAAATTAGAAGGCTGGGAAATTACCAATGACACAAAATTTAAAAAGAGCACATGCACCAAGAACAGAGCTAACCTGGCTATATTTACACACTCAGGGATGAGGGCTGGAGAGCAGCCCTGCAGAAAATGATGGGTTCTGGCTGTTAGCAAGTTGAATCTGAGTCAGCAGTGTGCCCTGGCAGCCCTAAGGGCACACTCTGGGGTTCATCAGGCCTAGTGCTGCCACAGAGAAAAGAAAGAGGTTGTCCCACTGCTCCTCTGCACTGGTGCAGCCTTACCTCAAGCACTGTATGTAGGATGGGTGGCACAAGAAAAGAAGGAACTAATAGAGATTTCCAAAGCAGGGCTCCAAAGATGAAGGGTCTACAGGGCGGGACATAAGAGGAGCAGATGAAGTCACTTAATCCATTCAGCGTATAGGAGAATAAGAGGAAACCTCATGGTTGCCTATATCTTCCTAACAAGGCAGAGCAGAAGAAGAGGTGCTAATCTCTTCTCTCTGGTAATCAGTAACAGGATTCAAGGGAATAAAGACGGGAGAACTGGCAATGACAAACACTAGAGAAGGCTGAGGTAGTCAAAAAGTTCTTTCCTCAGTCTTCATAGGCATGTCTCTCAAGTCCCTGAACCAGGGTACAGCTGAAGAAGTGAAATCACACTGTAGAAGAAGAGCAGGCTCAAGACCACTTGATGAAACTGAACATGTGCAGGTCTATGTGATTCAAGGACATGCATTCCAGGGATCTGAGGCAGCTGGCTGATGCAGTTCCTGAGCCACTTTCCACCATATTTGGAAAGTCATGGCTGTCAGGTGAAGTCCTCAGCAACTGAAGAAATCGCTGAAGAAATATCACTTCCAGTTTCAAGAAGGCCTAACAAATTGGCTGGGTGGCCACAGCCAGAGAGTTGGGCAGACAATTGGCTCTATGTCCAGTTGGAGGTGAGTAGTGACAGTCTCCTGCATGGTTCCATATTGAGTGCACCTTCAGCAAGTTTGCAGGCAACATCAATCCAAAGAATGCAGTTGACACAACAGAAGGAAGGGATGCCATCAAAAAGGACATGAACAAGCTTTACAAGTATGCCCAAGTGAACCTAATGAGGTTCAGCAAGGCCAAGTACATGTCCTTGGCACTTGGATTAGGGAATCCCAGACATTAGTACAAACTAAGAGAAGAACTCCTTGAAAGCAGCCCTGCACAGAAAGATTTGGGGCTTCTGATGGAAAAACGTTCAGTGTAAGCCAGCAGTATGCACGCGCTTGCAGCCCTGAAAACCAAGTATATCCTGTATTGCATCAAAAGAACGGTGGACAGCAGAGTGAAGGAGTTTATTGTCCCTCTCTACCCTTGCATGGCCCCATCTGGAGCATTCCATCAGGTTTGAAGACCCTAGGGCAAGTAAGAGCTGTCAGAAAGGGTCCAGAGGAGGGCAAAGAAGATGATCAGCAGAGCACTTCTCCTGCAAGAAGGGCTGAGGGAGGCTCCGGAAAGACTGTGGCCTTGCCTTTTTTTACTTAAAATAAGATTGATTTTTTCTTTATTCTGAGTCTCTGAAACAGTCTTCCTAGCAAGGCAGATCATGCCCTATGCCTGTCAGTGTTCGCAATGCATTTGGAAAATACTTTTTTGGAAATGCATCTGGAAAATGCTTTTAATAGTAGGTTTTACCTTTTGGTTAACCTTTAAGTGAGGTCAGGCTATTGGACACAATTATATTTGTAAGTTCCTTCCAACTGAACTACTCTAATTTCTTTTTTTTTTTTTTTTCCAGAGAAAAATGCTTTATGATATGTATATCTCTAAAGTAATAGTATGAATTTACAGCTATCCAATTGTTTTACCAAGAGAGTCCTTAAAACCATTTCTATCTTAATTCTCATATATTCCTTCTATCAAGCCTCCCTGACCCTATTTAAATACAATATGCAAACTTTATCTTTCTGTCTTCCTTTTATTTTATGACACCATATTCTAAATATGACATTGTTTCACCAGAATAAGTCAATTTAAGGGAAAACTAAACAAAATCTCAGAGGATCAAGAAGAGCTATAGTGAAGGAAAATGATCAAATTACTACTTTACTCATAGGTACCACTCCAGCCTGTGTGGGCAGCAGAGAATGTGAACACTGTGGGCAGAAATGGGCTTTGCTTTCAGTTTTACAGAACAAGTGTTAAAGTCTGGAAGATAACCTTTTTCTTTAAATGGCTATGATGTCTCTTTGTTGAATAAAAATCTTTATTACATACATGTTATGCTCTTTCCATTTTGCATTAAATATTACTTCTGCAAAATAGTGGTAATCAAGACCATATTTCTAACTCTTTTGGCTACCAGAACCAACTGGCATGTGGGAGCATAATGAAGCCTTTTCAAAGCACTCTTGCTTGTTCTATTACCATGCTAGACAAAAAGGAGAAGTAGGTGAGTTTTAGCAAGTCTACCACAGAATATGTTTGGAAATAACAAATGTACATTTTTACTTGAAAAATTACCAAGAAAGCGATGTTTATCTCCCTAAACAAAATTACTTCACTCAGTAAGGTAAGTCTGTTGTCCAAGGGTGTTTTTAAGTTATGACAAAGGAGCTTTTCTGCGACTGTAAAACAGAATAATACTCTCTGAATTAACAAAACATACAATTGTAGCCTCATGTGGGGTTAGCTATACCATAAAACTGATGATGTGCAGAGGGAGCCTGGATTAGCAAAACATTCCCACAGTCAGCAAACCACACTGATATGATTTATTAACAGCTAAAGCAGCTCTGAGATGGTAGGTAGTATAGTCTGGAAATAAAACCACTGAAAAAAATGCCAGAACAGATCTCCAATTCCTGGCTGTGGTACTGACTTACTATCTGATCTCGAACCAATCACTTCCCCATTTTCTGCTTTGATTTCCTTAACACTAATCAGCAAATACTTCAAACAAAACCTTTTTAAAACTAACAGATAAAAACGTAGGAAATACAGATCAGAATACTGTATTACAAAGAACATCAGAAAAGTGTGTCTTAAAAGCATAATTAGACTTTCCAAAAGAAGTTTTTTACCATGTAGTAAGGTTACAAGAAATTTAAAAAGCTCTCTGGTCAAATGCACTGTCTGCTAAAGACATCTTCAAGCTACTGTCTCTTGACTGCCTTAACTAAAACCTCATTTGCCTGAATTCAGAACTCTCCTGATTCTTCTCATGAAGCCTCACAAGGGAAAGAATGGCAAGTGAGAGGAACAAGGTGTTAAATTCTTTAATTTGTAGTATCTTGCAGTAGAAACACGTCTCCCAAGTTAAGAAGTGCAGCCTTGGACAACAAACTGAAACATTGGTCTAATTTTCTGTATTTTCCCATTAAGCTAAGACAGATTTGAAGATCAGATGTGGGACAACAGCCAATTTTGTCAAACAATGGCATAGAAATTCTCACTCTCCTGGCAGTGCCAGTGGTTTAGGCTTTGAAGAATTCAGTGCTTCTTCAAGCTGCTGTAGAAGATACAAGCACTGAAATTGATTCAAGAGTCAAGGGACAGATGAGAGGTCACTCAGCAACACATGCTTCCAGTAGTACACAATTGCTCAATTATTTTTGGACCGTCGAAGAGTACATTGAGGTGGAAGAAACTCTATTTCCCTTTAGTTCTGTTCATCAGCCCAATGCCCAACTTACGATACTTGGCCATTCTTCATGCCTTGGCATAATTCACTCTTTCCTGCTACTCAGACTTTTTCTTTGCCATCTGGACTCTTTCCCCATCAACATGCTCATTGCTAATATTAGTTGGGGTCTGAAAAATCCCCCTCCAGTCTGCCATCCCAGAGATGCTTTCTAATTAATGGAAATGTTATTACGGATAGTATTATCCGGTTTTATTACCGCTTGTATCTTTCAGGGCAGTTCAAAGGAACCTGAATGAAGGACTACCACTTAAACAACAATCCTCAAACAACAATCAGTGGTGCAGACAGAACAATGATAAATAATAGAATGGAGAACGGGTTACAAGTGAAGGATGTGGTTTTTCTTTAGGAAGGTAGGAGATTAAGCTGCAAAAGTACCAAAAAAAAAAAAAAACCCAAAAAATCTATGTTTGTAGGTGATCTGGATTTCAGCATTCCCTGCTTCTTAGCATGTTCTCCAAAGCAAGAAAATTTACAGAAGCTTTTTTCTGCTTTGGACAACTGAAATTTAGATATTGGAGTACTTAGAATGTAACCTAATTTTACAAAATGTATATAACTTCCAGTGACACTGTCCTGAATTAGAAATATATATTGAAGTATATATTGAAATTATATGCAAACAAATAAGGCTTATTTGGAAAGAACATTGAAAGTTCATCCAGTTCAAGCTCCATTGCAAAAATGGGGCTGGGCCCAACCCTAGACCAGCTGAATCATCATTCTCCTTCTCACTGGAAAATGGCTGTGCTCTGTTCAAACAAGATGCATCTTCCTGTGCCACTACGGTGAGCCTAAAGAACACCTGCCTGGGAGAAAAGAGACAAGTCGGAGGCAGGTGTCCTTCTGAATCTGTGAACTGTCTGATAGTGTTATAATTAATCACAGATCTGAAATCACACTTCTGTGTTGGCAAAGTAAGTACTGTACATTGGGCACACAGGAAGACATATTTGTTCTAGATCCATTACAAAGAAGTATAACATAATGATGTGATTAATGTCATGCTGATCCAGTTCTGAATCCCCTAGATATGCTTTTGTCTTTTGAACAAATGTATCTGCAGGACTGTGTATGCTGCCTTCTGAATACATGTAGAAAGAAGCATCTAATCTACAGTCGAAGAAGAAACAGGAGAGTACCTTTGTAGTTTCAGATGTTTACCAGCTGCAACTATTGTATTCCACCTCTTTAGCACCATCTTGTTCTCAACATTTCAGCCACTAAAAAGACTTTCAATTAACTTCCATTTTCTAATTCTGGAAAGATGCCTCAAGTTTTATTCTTTCTTATTCAAAACTAAAATCTGTGTTGATCATCTACCAACTCTTTTGATCAATTCTTGATCCATAATGTTCATACTATGTCATTCCTTATTTTTTAATGCTCATCCTTCTATAATAATACCTTGTGATAAGAATAGCTGCATCAACTGACGACATGTCTTCTCCCCAGCTTGTTGACATTTCTAAGTGTATATCATTCTTTTTGCCAAACTCTTCATGCTGCCATTTACAAAAGCTTTCCAGCATTTTTTCCCCATGATGTCCAATATACATATCTGCCTAGAAATGAAAATATTGATTCTGTTAAAATTGTGATTCTGTACAATATAATTAAGGAATTTTTTTTACTGAATCTGCAAAAGTATACTCCCTTTCATGGCACAGTGTATACATGAAAGTTTCTGTTTCTAAATTTAATGCTACCCTTCTATGTTAAACACGCAGATGAAGACACTGTACTGAAATGAGTACAGACAATCTGTTCTCCCAAACTCCTGTCCCCTTTACTCAATAACTTTTCACTATTGATTAAGAAGATTAGAAGATGAAGAATTTGAACATAAAATGAGATTTCACTTACAAAATACTATATTTTAATATTTTAAAATTTGAAACACAAATAGGGAGATTTCTTTTTCTTATGAACTAATTAAAATATGAAAGGATTCCCATAATATTTCATAGGAATGACAAGAAATCACAGCACCTGCGATGTGACTGGTTGTGACTGTGACCGTTGACTAGTTGTCTGAAAAATAACATTAACTCTCCTACCATCCACTAAGTTTTAAAAAGTTTGTCATTGAGTTATGTGAATATACAAAAAGCAGTACATAAGCAGCTTGATTTCCATAGCAATTTTTTTTTTTTAGTTACTTTCATCTGCAAGCATAGGAATTTCAATATATACAACATACAGATTAGCAAAAACTTGGTCTTTACTGGGGTTGTCAAGCACTGTAAATAATACATAAAGAAAACTGAGAAAAGCTGTTGGCTATTAAAGTAAATGAATATTACAAGCCTTCACAGAGCAACAAGATGAAGCAGCATTGTCCTCTGCAGACTAAGACAAACTTACTGGAGTCTCATGAAGGAGGACAAGCTTAGTAACCCGAAGATTAACTTGTAGTCCAAGGCTTTTGTGCTGGAAAAGGTTAAAAACCTAAGGAGGAAAAAAATAAAATAAAATAAAATAAACAGGCAATTGTTTTGAACACAACACATTGTAGACTAAAAATATTAAAACTCAGAGTAACTAAAAAATTCTAATATTGCAGTGAGTTGCTTTTACTTCCAGTGACTTCAACAAAGCCTAAAGCTAATGTATTTTGTTATTAGGCAATATTGCTTCTGGGAGAACAGAAAGAACCTTTCACACTGACAATGGTCATAACCACGTTATGAAGGTTAGCCAATTTCTCCACGTACTTGCACATGCATATAAAGTTATTCACATGAAAATTGTTACTCATTCAAATGCGAGATCATTGCAATAGCCCTTCCTCTCATGCAAAATTTTTTTATTTATTCCTCAGTTTATGCTCCTTCAGAACATTCGTTCCTTGTACGTGACAGATCCTTGTTCTTGCTGCACTTCATGCAGTGCAGCAACAGCTGGGAGGGGTTGTAGTCAACTCAGTGCCTTAACTTTTTTTTCACTGTGATGATCACGTAATCCTTCTAAATGACAAAGTTGCATATACATAGCAAGCACAGATCATAATAAATCATGCAATACCCCAGCTTTCCAATAATATCATAGTCTTCTAACCAGAAAATCACCTTGGTCAGATCCCATTTTCTAGTTTCATCGCTGAAGTTATAAGACCAGATGGTGCAAACTGATGTGCAGCATCATGGTTTTATGTTGCAAAATATACGTGTTAAATCTTGACAGCCTGCTAATGGTCATGTGCTGACTGTCTCTTTACAGGTAGTCTGTCAGGATAATAAAAAGGAGCAATGAAATCAGTTTATTACGCATGTGCTGGTGGCAAAAGCCAAAATGAATTTTAAATTTCTTACCATATTTAAGATGGTCAGAATAAATCTTCTGGCAGCATCTTTTCCATGATACAGAACCATAGCTGGATCTGCTACCACAACTGTTTCTATATTGTACTCCTGAGGTAATTTGTAAGAGTATCGTTTTCCTCTTCCACTTTCTGATACTTTCTGATTCTTGGATTTTCTTTTATCTGTAACATAAAAACACTGCTTGAAGAATACATCTTTCAAAGTACCCCTTGCATACCTTAAGGATTTGCTACCTGTAATTAGAGCATCACTCTGTTTGTGTGCAATATAATACTCATGAACGCTAATACATTCTTATTTAGCACTGCCAGTGTGATTAGGCTTGGACTGATTGCCTGAATATAAGCTCACATGAGGGAAACAAGATCGTCATTCAGCTGCTCAGATAAAGACAGTCAGATTCTTTGCAACCCACTGCATGACATATTTATAAAATAGTAGGTGCATCCTTGTTTGCTTTATAAGGTAGAGTTAAATTAATATTCTGTTTGACATACAAGTAGTCTCACCGAGGCTGAAGAATCACTGTCTATCTGCATAAAGCATACAGAAAACATACAGTAAATGTATCTCAGCATAATAGATGATGAATACAGATTTGTCACAAACTGAGTACCACAAAAATATGCAGAAAAATTCACTGATCTGTAAAGATGAAAGACTATTTCAGACGAATGATGTCAATAATATGCAGGATAAAATATGACTCTTTTTTGTGTTTTGTTTTGTTGTTGTTTTTTTTTTCAAGCTGCATTAACAGGATTTCAAAGTCATTGCTACTGTCACTATAAGTATGCCATATACTATACATACTCTATATATATATATATATATATATATATAAGTATACTCTATACTTACATTATACACTATATAAGTATATATAGTATACTACTATAAGTAGCTAAAATATTTTTTTTAAGTGTATGATCTCCAGAAATAAATAAAGTTTTGGGTTTTTATTTCCTAAAAAGAAATACTAGATAAATCCATAAACAATCTATTTTTAACCTTCCACCTTTTGATCCTTCAATCAGCATGCTTAGCCTTATATGGATAGCTAGCCCCCTGCTATACTTGTGTTTGCTGGCTGGATCCAGAGCCTAGTGCACAAAACAAAGCATCATACTTGTTTTTTTCATGCTTTTGAGAATAGTTTTTAATGAAGCTGTACTATCAAGTATCCATATTTGTGCCAAGAAAACACACCCTACAAGCTATACAACTATGACTTAATACACAAGCATTTAAGGCTGCTTGAGTAGGCTAAGGCTCTGAGTTTACACAGTGAATTCATTTGAGTTAGAAAAGATTTGTCATGAGCCATTTGGTCAATATCAATATCAATATCAGTATCAATACCAATATCAATACCACTGCTTTTAGGAGCAGTGACTGATTCCAGTATATCTTCCAACAACATCATTTGTTCATCATTCACTTCTTCCTCACTAATAGCATCTATCGGTTGAAAAGTTTTAATTTAGTATCAGCATGGAAGTTCTGAGAAGTTTGCTATTATATTTCTCTAATATTTTACCTAGAGATCTAATTTTTATTTAGAACTGAAGTAAGCAGCACCTATTTAAATCAGTGTTTTGCTAAATGCACTACAGTCCCAAAAACTGCTGTACCCTCTATTTTTGGGGTTGTTGTGGATAAGAAGACTGCTCAGCTTCACAGACAAGCTGGCTGCAAAGGGCAGTCAGTGTCCCTCATTTCCTCAGATATCTGTTGGATTAACAAACCAAAGGAAGATCTGTTCTTGGCCAGTCAGCCTTATACAAATTGCTGGAAAAATTCTCCATCATGTGAGACCTCATTTATCTGAAAATTTTAGCTCTTCCTCCAGACTCTTAAATAAATAGAATTGCTAATTTTAGTAGCAATGGCATCCAAACAATTACTGTGATTACTTCCACCTAACAGACCAAACAGGTTTTAGGGAAAAATACTTGACTATTCACGTATACAAAAACAGAATTGCTCATTAATGCATAACAGATAACAACTCTGTAAAAAAAAGAAAAGTATCTATATTGAGATTGCATGTAGTAAAATGATAAAAGTCAGATTAACCAAAAAAAAAAAAAAAAAAAAAAAAACAAGCAAACAAAACAAAACCAAAGCACTGCTTCTTGGATGTTAAGATGCAGAAATTCAGTTTATAAACTAAATTACAATACAAAAATAAAAAATAAATGTTACCAGAACACTGTGACCAGTAAGACTTTGACTTTTGGTGCATTTATAAAGAACATTAAGATTTCATATCAATTTATTACTTAAACTCACAATCTGGGACTGAAATGAAATCTAGAAATACTCCAGTACCCCAGCCAAGAAGTCTAAAAACATTTGACATTCAATAGTTTCTCAAAATAATAGTAATTAATAATAATAATAACCCTGAAAATTCCACCACTGCAGCAACAGATTGCTCAGAAGTATCTGAGCTGACATTATGAAGAAGTTATGACTACAAGACTCAGACATACTTGCCAGCCCTTAGGTACAAGAGTATTTCCTAAATCCACTCGAATCTGGCACAAATAAGAGAACCCAGCACCATCAACACCCAGGATTTCTTTTCATAGGGAAAGGAAAAGGGATGCATTAACCTTACAGAAATTGCACTATTCTGAAGAATGTAATGGAAAGCAACCACAGAAGCAGCACCAGTATCCTCTAGCACAATGTCAAAAATCTACATCTACAACTAAGATTATTTATGCATTTCATTTCATGATTATTGGATGGAAACTGCATTTACAGCAAGGACTAACACAGCTATTGCAGCTGCCAGTCCATTCTTCATTCCACTAAGTCAAACTTCTGCTTTTGGTCCAGCAAAATTTGCTAATTTTTTCCTACAAAAAATAGCAGTAATTTAAGACCATAGTCTGATTGTAACTCAGAAGAACTGAATATTGAACAGAACAGAGAAGTAAAAGAGCCTTCCAGTCTCAAACAAAGAAAGGAATCAAAATTCACATCTACTGTATCTTGTGCAAGCACTCTCACTCATCAGTTTGTGTGAAACAGAACAACCATTTTAGATTATTTTTTCTTCCTAGAGTACTTTTGCCATGACCCAGCTATAATGCACAAACAACTTCAGGCTTGAACAAGAGCTTCATACTAAGATGAAAGAACAGTGCATAGTTTCTCAAGGCAGATCTAGGCAGATCTTTGCTCTAATAGCAACTGCTTTTCTCACAAATCCTGTGCAACACATCTGTGAACTGGTTTGATCTGAAAGGTATCGTGAATGGACTGTGTGCTACAGAAAGGTGAAGAGTTTGAGATCTGTGTATGTGCAACTGGCTCACATAAGTAAGTAAATCATACACGTGTTCAGTGAAAAGACACACGTACATTCCCACAAATTCAGAAAGTAAACGTTTTCATCAGTCCTATTCTCTCCCTCCACCAAACAGCAAGAAAGAGAACAGCCCATTTGCAAAACCAATTCCTTTGCTTTCCTCAGATGACTTGGCTATGTAGTATCTTTCAGTACAGAGCACAACAGTTACAGACAACAAACAATACCTTCATTGATTGCCTCCCCTAATTCTGCATGAAAAACCATTATTCGTATTATATAGTGATCCTTCAGCACCTCCAACAAAGACATTCATTCCTTCTAACAATCACAATTCATCATTGGCAATATATATTTGCTTGATATGTAGCCAGTCTTTGAAATCAATTTGGCTTAAAACCAGCAGCAAAAATGCCTGTCCCATGGCACCTACTCTAACACACCAGAACTGCAGAAGCAGGAGATCCTGTTGTAAGATATTGCTGAGAAGTAAGCATATGTAAGACAATCGTTACATTGTGTTGGACAGGTACAGCTGTCCAACAGGTACAGCAGCTTATGTAAAATCTGAGTATCTGAGCATCAGATGAATCTGCTGTTTTTCTTCATTAACCTACTTACTTGACAATTTGGTTTAAAATTCTCAAATATTGCTTTAAAAGACTATTTTGTTGTTTTGGGGTTTTTTTGGATTTTTTTTTTTTTTTTTTTTTTTTGTCTGTTTGGTTTTTTTATTCCTTCCTTTCTGCAATCCACTTTTAGGCTGTACCCATAAAATTAATTTTCTGGTGATGCTAGTGATGCTGAGTACTGTCACAACAGCAGCTGCTCCAAGTGTAGACACCACTTTTATCAATATACCTTACTGCAGCTCCACGATGTAACACAACTTGTAACATCAAAGGGAGGGAATAGTCTTGCTAGTGTAACAGAATTAGTCAGAAACTGCAGACATTTAAAACCTCCCGGAAATAAGGTTATGCCAGAAGATGCTAATCAGTTATTCACAGTTTGAGCTATTTTTAAATTCCAGACTGGTAGTAGAGATAATAAACCTACTTCAAACAAATATTTGAATCTCTGTTGACAGACTATTTGCACTGTCAGAGCCTTGGGCATAAGATTACTGGAACAGAATAAGCTGACTTTTCCATTTTAGAGAACACAAGAAAGTGAAAGGCTGACTGCTAATGAAAATGACAGAAAAATAATTTCCTTACAGATGAGTCTGCATATTTATTCATTTTCATGCATGCCACGGATTGTTATATAGCAGATGCTCGTGTTTGTTTCTATGATAATTTCCTATAACATCATTACAAATATCCTCAGCTCATGTCTACTCTGAAGAAAAGAAGCCATCAATTAAGCAGGAACAGCAGAGTATTATTTTCCACAAAAGCTCCTTTCTCCTCTCCACTGAACATTACTAAGTGATCATTATGTGCCAGACTTTTTTTGAAGCCCCTTTTCTTGGAAAAACCGACTGTTTCTACCACCCAGTTAAGAAGATGAATTTCACATTTATTTTAAGTGACAATAAAAGATGAACACTGTTAGAAAGGTCATTTAACATCAGTGTCTGACTTGCATGAACGTTCAAAATGTTAACGACTGAAACTGTGATGATGTATGTGCTTATGTTCTAAAACTGAATGGTAAGTACAAGCACTGCACATAGTATGTAAACCAGCAATACCAAGACAACAGTACTAAGACAATAGACTGGGCCAACAAGTTGGTTGCAGTTGTTAGACTGAAATAAAATGGCCCCAAATTTTCTACTTTCAAATCTAATGGATCATTGTACTTGTCTATTCCACAACAGAAGATTCCACCTTTTAACAGATGAAACTGCAGTCTCAGTATGCCACCTTGAAGTTGACAATAAGTTACTACTATAAATATAATCAAATATGCTTTTGTTGGTTTTTGGCTACTGCCTGCAGATCTTAAATACATGTTCACTACATTAAGTCTGTTCAGTAAGATTTGTGTATTACCTGTAACAACACCACAGTACTGATTCTGAGAAGTTGGTTTTTCAGTAATTTTCTCCTCTACAGACCTTTTTCGTCTGTACACCCTGTGTGCATGACCTGTCACAGCCAAAGTGTGATTGAGTGGCTCAATAAATATGAAGTCCTCATTAATCTGTATAAACCCCATCTGCAAAGGAAAAGAAAAGGAACATAAGATAAGAATTTAAGAAGCTATGTAATTGTGCACACAGTTCACAGAACCAAAAATAAACCAAAAAAAAAAAAGAAAACACACATAGAAAAAAGCCATACTCTATTTAAGAAAAATCTTTGTTTTATTAACCTTATTAGCTAGGTGACTACCTTTATATTTTTACAAGTCTTCTTCTTGAGTGAATTGGAATAAAACAATAAATTCAATATATTTCAACAAAACTTGTGGGTGGGTGGGTGGCTACATGCCAGTAGTAGATGCACAACAAAAAATCTGGAATGTTAAAAGCTTGCTTTGGGAGACCCATGGGGTCATTTAAATATGTACAGTATGTACACAAAAGTCTATACACTACTTCAATAACTCAGTGTATTGTCACATTTTTATAACTGTATTAAATGAAATAACAGAAATAATTTGGGGAGTATGAAAATACATTTTGAACAACTATGAAACTATTTGGGGAGTATGAATACATTCTGAACAACAGTGAAACTCTACAAGTCTTATTACAGCACTCTTTTTGCACATTTTGAACTTAAACAAGTAAATAAAGTAAATAATTAAATACTTAGATACAGAGACAGCAAGCAAAGCTGAATGCTAGCAGCTGAAACAAACAAACAAAAAAAACATTCTACTAAAACCATTTAGCTTTTTTTTCCTTTCCCAACACAGTTATGCACACAAACATACAGAAAAATCTAGTGTTCCAGATACATATCTACTGTTACAAGAGTTTGACTAAAGCTAAAGTAAATAAGCAAATAAATGTAATTCATTTATATAATTAATGTAGAACCCTAACTCAGGTCAAATTGTTAAAATGCCAAATATAAATTCCTTTTAGAGTCACTAACACTGGGAGGATCAAAGTGCTTTCCTGTGTTGTTTTTTTTCCGTCTGAAAATATCATCAGCAGGACTGATGATGAACTTTCTCATTCTCTAAACTAAAAAAATGTATTAAAGAGTTTTACTACAATAAGAAAATGTGGTACATCTGGCTAAAAGAAGCAAAGACCTCTTCTGTATGTTTCCATGCAAAACAAAAGACAGAAACAGTGAAGACTTTTGTCACTTCTGGAATTATGTAGTTGGCATCATCATGTTGAATATTCTGCCATCAAAAATAGATTCAGATTCAAACAAGAAAACAAAAATAGTTTTTATGGGAGTTATAAAGTATTCTTCTTTCAAACCTTCTTGGGCACTATTTTTAAAACAAACAAGCAAACAAAGAAATAAAACACAATAACCTTTCCTTTCTCCACTAACATCAAATAAAAGGGAATACATGTAGCCACACTAGCTGCAGAAACCTGAATGGATATTGAAAATTCATCACTAACACTGTACAGAAACTTTAAAGTATTTCAGTTTGTTGACCTGCTTTTTAGGTCAGCTCACCTTCACCATGATGTGTGAATATTACACAAAAGATTAACTATATATATCTCATAAGGCATTTTCTGTATACATACCAGCTAGCATTTCTAAATATACTGAATAAAGTTACAATGATATGACTGTGCTAATATTTAACTATAAAAAATAGTGTTGTTTAAACTATTATTTAAAAATACAATTTCTAAATATATGTAAAATGAAAATTTTTTTTTTTCATTTTTATGTCTACTGCTGAATTTCACATGGGCAGAATTTTGTACATATTTTTTTAAATCACAGCGTATTAAATTTTACAAAGGGTGTTGCAGTTTATTAATAACATAGAATTATAGAGTGGTTTGGTTGGAGGAGACCTTTAAGATTAACTAGTTTAAACCCTTCAGTATAGACAGGGACAACTATCAATAGACCAGGACACTCAAAGCCCCATCCAACCTGGCCTTGAATACCTTCAGGGATGGGGCATTCAAAACCCTGCTGGGCAAACTATTTCAGTATCTCACCACCCTCACTGAAAAGAATTTCTTCCTTATATCCACCCTCTTTCAGTTTAAAACCATTTTCCCTGTTCAATTCCTCACCCAGCAAGTGGTCCATCCATCTAATCCATTTTTCTCCAACTGGGCAACCAGAATGCTTTGCACAAGTCCTGATAGATGACTTCGGTTGATCTTCCTTTATCCACTGACGCTGTAACTCTGTCATAAAAGGCCACCAAGCTTGTCAGGCATGGCTTGCCTTTCGTGAAGCCATGCTGGTTACCACCTATCACCTCATCTTTATTTTCCACATGCCTTACTAGGGCCTGCAGGAGGATCTGCTCCGTGATCTTGCCAGGCACAGAGGTGAGACTGACTGGCCTGTAGTTCCCTGGATCTTCTTCTTCTCCCTTCTTGAAAACAGGGATATGTTTCCCCTTTTTCAGTCAGTGAGAACTTCACCAAACTGCCATGACCTTTCAAATATGACGCACAGCAGCTTGGCAACTTTATCTGCCCGTTCCTATAGAACCTGTGGATGGACCTCATCAGGTCCCATGGGCTCGTGTACCTTCTGGTGCTCTAGATGGTCTCAAACCTAATCTTCACTTACAGCAGGCAGATGTACCTTCTCCAAGTTCTTCCCACTGTTTTCTGCAACTTGGGTGGTGAGGCTAGAGCTCCTACCAGTGAAGACTGAGGCAAGGAAGTCTTTGAGTGTTTTTGACTATAGTCAAAATAATCAATAGTCTTTGACTATTTTTCCACCTCTTGAACAATTTCACAGGCAGAAAAACAATATTGAATCCCTATCCTTACAACCACAATGCTAACTCTTTTTCAATCATTACAAGTGGAAGTAAGAACATCTTCTGTAAATCTGAACACAACAAAAGAGAAATTGAAAGCCGGGCATCTAAGCATCACAATTTTGAAGTTCATTTGGATATCAGATGGGTGTACATACAGACTGTGGTCAGATTGAATGGCAAAACCTCTACATCATGAAAGCACGTAATCAAACAAAGATTAAAAACTATAAGAAATAACATGTAACTGGAGTACAACTGAGTAGCTTTGTGAAGTGAGTTCTGAGGAACTGATCCATCTCACCAACTCCAGTGGAATAAGCTACCAATGCTGCAAGTGAAATGCCTGCCAAGATGGTGCATTTATCTTATGCAGAAACAATGTAACTTGTCTTTTTTCCTCTCTGTTTACATATTCCTGCATTTTATAGTTTCTTACCTTGAGTCATACAGAAGTCAAATGTAACATATATTTCAGGTTAAGCTCAGGGCAATCTTATATGGTAAGAATTACTTACAGTTCATCAGAAAGAACAAAATGAGTACTTGGTCTGCAACTTAATCTATGCTGCATAATGAGAGTTTAAAAGTACAGGTCTCACTTCATTAAATGGGCATATAGAAAGATGCCTTGTACAAAGAATGGATAGTTTGAAATGGACACTGATCCATCACTTGTAGTTTAGATTGGACACTTGTCTTCATAAATAAAAGCTTTCTACAACATATGTTCACATATCAAGATTTTTCATTTTCCTAAAAGAAAACAAAGCAAAACAGATATGTAGGAACACTGAAAGAAGACTAAAACTTTGCTTTATGTAAAATAAAAATACCTGAGATCTAAAATACACCCATAATCACAGAAACAGAAGGCAGATTTCTTCTGAAGTAAGAAAGTTGTTATTTTCTTTCATCCAAGAAGTAATGTCACAGATCAGAGATGAAGAATGAAACTATCTGCATATTCTCAGCAATCTCAACTAATTCAAAGCACTATAACAGAAACTATTTTGTCACTTTATTTCAAATATCATGTCATGAAACTTGGAGTAATTCTACTGTTTCTGCTAAAATTATACTACCATGACAAGGTAACATGAGGTTGAAATTAATCTGTGAAGACTACCTTTACACACAGTCACCAGATCCCAGGTATAAGCCAGGAAATTTCTTCATCAGTAAATAACTTTTTAAATTCCTATACATACTTCCTTGCACACTAATTCAGGGTAACAGCTTGTTATCATCCAAAGTTGATAATTTGAACATTATATTGTTGCCTGTAGAATTTACAGAACTAAAGCAGTGAAGGAAATTAATTAAAATGAATACGCTTTCCTAAGAATAGGAATTTCTTCAGAATAGAAGAAGACTTAAGGTACAGTTAGCACTATCAAAGAGGAGATACTAGAAGATAATTATGAAATAGCAACTTGCCAATACATTGTGATGTTTCCAACACAGAGTTTCAAGAATATAATCAAGGCAGACATCCTACCACAGACTTCAAAGTACAAATGTCAGAAGGCTGTTTTACCCTTTTAAAGAAACAGTATATAAACAGTATATAACAGTTCTGAAGGATAAGTTCTCCGTGGTCCCCTAACAAGTTAGTAGTTTCTAAACCTGATGCTTGGCATATCAGAGCAAAACTTTTCATTCATTCTATGAAATTCACCTCTATGGTGGATTGATCTTGGCTGTTTGTCAGACATCCATCTAGTTGCTCTCTTTCCTTCCTCCTCCCCAGAAGAATGGAGAGATGAAAGGATGAAAAAAGTTCATGAGTCAAGATAAGGACAGGGAGAACACTTAACAATTACCATCACAAGTAAGTAGGTCCTGGAGAAAATTGATTTATTGCCAATCAAAGTAGATTTGGATAGTGAGTAACAAAGACAAACTAAAACAACATCTTCCCACCACTTTCTGACTGGTACAGAGGAGGATGAGAGGTACAGTCTGCTACATCCTCCTCCTCACATTTCACCCCTGGTTTAGTGTGGGTCAGGCCCATGAACTGCAGTCCTTCAGGACACACTTGTTCCTGGTTAGTTTCCTTCAGAGCACATCCAGGTCATGGGCAGACTGTCACATGCTGGATACCACCCCACCATGGACTGTAGGGGGATCTCTGCTCCAGCATCTAAAGCACCTCTTTATCATCTGGCCTTGCTCTTCACCAGTCTGGTTCTTCCAATTTTTCCTTCCCTCCTCACACTGCCAAGAAGAGTCTTACCCCTTTCTAAAGATGTTGTCACAGAGGCACTCGCCTGTGGCTGCTGGGCCCAGCTGTGACACTGTGGTGGTGCCGTTGGATCCAGCTGGAGGCAGCTGCATCCTCCAGCCTTGCCTCATAGAGGAGACCAGCAGGCCCTGTCCAGGTGCCTGCACCTAATACCTAGGTGACTGCACCCAATACAGACATCTAAAAGAATAATGACTTTAAAAATCTACTGAACAAGAGCAGGACTTGAAATAAACCACAGTGCTCTTGCTGACAACACTTGAAGTAATACAGAATTAAATTCCCATCTCCTTCCTGTGGGTTATTACTGTCAGCCGCAAGTACACAGACGTTCCATCTACACAGACGTATCTAATGAGGATGTGTTCCCCAAAACACACAGATTAAAAATTTCCTCATTCTCATATGAAATAAGACTCCTATGGTGTTACACCTTTCCTACTTTCTGTCTGGCTTTTTCTGTGTGCTTTTATGGATTCCACAAATTAGATTTCAGTAGTAAATGGGCATAATATTGCCTTGTCATGATCTCAATAAAAGTCTTCCCCACAGTTCTCTCTGCTATTCTGTGAAGTGGATGCAAGCAATCAGTGTGCAAGGCCCAGCTGTACAAAGCTCTGCTTTTTCACACTCTCACCATGTTGCCTAAGGCAAACAGCAATGTTATCACAAGGAAAATTAACTTGTATCAGATGCAAAATATTGCATCTATCAGCGCCAAAATATTAATGTGAGAGATGAACTAGATCCTCAGATCTCACAGGAATATTAATGTCATCTGTGGTATGAACATGAACAATATACAGTTACAAAGACGATTTTTATTTTACTAGATCAGTGCTTGCCAGTTTTAAAACACATTGTGATAATCTACAGATTTGTACTTTCATAAAATGCCTCAGAAATTAAAGATTTCAATTATTAAGTAACCTTTAACATGCATATTGGTGTCCTGCTTGAAACAGGTTTTAAAACTACAGATCAAAGTCAGTATCATGATTCTAACAATGCTATCAAGTCTTAATTTTAGCTGAAAAAAAACACAAATTAAACTCTTCGGTTCTTAATTAAGCTTAAGCAACTTTTCAAACTGCTTTCAAGTTCAGAATTTTAGTTATTCAGTTCTGAGTGTTGAAAGACTTGGATTTTTCCAAGATACTTTGCCAAAAAGCAGCTAAGAGAAGACAACTGATTTTCAGCTGGGAAGCTGGTGACAGCATATATTTTATGCAAAAATCACACATCTACACAAAAATCTACTCCACCAAATGGTCCCAACTAGTGCTTATTTGTAGAATGAGAAGTTCTTATTCTTCTTCCACAAAGACACTGGAAACTCTGAAGTCATAAAATGAGCTTCTAAGATTAGAATGTAAATCTCTATACTGCAAACTGAATTTTTAAGATAAAACAGACACACAAAAATTCTGGATAGGTTTCTTTACCCACTGGCCATTCATGGAGTAAAAATATCTGAAGTTATATGGCCAGTTTTTACATTTGTGATTTGTGGCATCTGTGGAAATGTCTCAATTGTAACCAAAAGGACTTAGATTTTATAAGAAGTTAGATAAAAATGCTCCAGAGTACCTTATATTGTCAGGCTATAATCAGCATTTCAACCATGAGAAAAAAACATATTGGGATTTTTGTATGTCATGTTGAGAAATTTCCATCTCATATCTAAGAAAATGAACATTCAAGATATAACCAGCCTGCACAGATGCAATACACTGTCCTCAAAGATAGAGGATACATCTTGTACACCTATGATAAGGTGTATTTTTCTTCAGCTACTACAAAAACATCATAAATAGATACTGTAAAATTAACATTAAGAAAGACCTTAAAGATCATCGAGCCCAACCATGACCTAACCATACTACCCCAACTATAACAGCCCTCCACTAAATCATGTCCCTGAGCACCACATCCAAACAGTTTTTAAACACATCCAGGGATGGTGACTCAACCACCTCTCTGGAGAGCCTATTCCAGTGCTTAACAATCCTTTCTGTAAAGAAATGTTTCCTGATAACCAACATAAACTTAACCAGGCGCAACTTGAGGCCATTTCCCCTCGTCGTGTCACCTGTCATCAGTGAGAAGAGACCAACCCTGCTCTCACTGTAAGCCTTTCAGATATTAAAAGAGAGCGATAACGTTTTCCCTCAGCCTCCTTTACCCCAGACTGAACAGCCCCATTCCTTCAGTCTCTCCTGAAGACATATTCTCCAAACCCTTCACAAGCCTTGTAGCCCTTCTTTGGACCTGCTCCAGCAGCTCAATGTCCTTTCTCTATTGAGGTGCCCAAAACTGAACACAGTACTCAAGGTGAGGCCTCACCAATGCCCAGTACAGGGGCAGGATGACTTCCCTAGTCCTGCTCACCACACCACTCCTGATACACACCAGGATGCCATTGGCCTTCTTGG
This sequence comes from Lagopus muta, assembly GCF_023343835.1. Taxonomy (NCBI): domain Eukaryota; kingdom Metazoa; phylum Chordata; class Aves; order Galliformes; family Phasianidae; genus Lagopus; species Lagopus muta. The sequence goes on along the minus strand of NC_064472.1, from coordinate 50,928,872 downwards.
CCACGTAGGCACGCTGCTGGCTCATATTCAGCTGACTGACAATCAGTACACCAAGGCACCAAGATGTCAGGCAGCTTTCCAGCCAGTCCTCCCCAAGCCTGTAGAGTTGCCTGGGGTTGTTGTGACCAAAATGCACGACCCAACACTTGGCCCTATTGAAACTCATACAGTTAACACTGGACCATCAATCCAGTCTGTCCAGGTCCCTCTGTAGTGTCTTTTGTATCCCCTGGCAGATCAGCACTCCCTACCAACTTGGTGTCATCTACAAACTTACTGAGGGTGCATTCAGTGCCCTCACCAAGATCATTAATAAGGATGTTAAATAGAAGCAGCTCCAGTACCAAGCGTTGGGGCACCACTCATGATCGGACGCCAGCTGGATTTAACTCCATTGATCACGAGTCTTTGGGCCCAGCCATCCAGCTGGTGTTTCACCCAGCAGAGTGTATGCCCGTCCAAACTGTGGGCAACCAGCTTCTTCATGAGGATGTTTTAGGGGACAGTAGATCACATCGAAAGCCTTACCTTCATCCACTAAGCAAGTTACCTTGTCATAGGATGAAATCAGGTTTGTCAGACAGGATCTGCCATTTTTAAACCCATGCTTACTGGGCCTTTAATTGGTCCATGATGGCTCCCAAGATTACCCATTCTGTAACCTTCCTGGGCACTCAGGTGAGACTAATACATCTGTAGCTACCAGGATCATCTTTCCAGCCCTTTTTGAAGTTGACTGTCACATTTGCCAGTCTCCAGTCCTCCAGGACACCCACAGTTAGCCAGGACTACTGACGAACGATGGAGAGTGTCTTGGCAACCACGCCCACCAACTCCCTCAGCACTCTAGGGTGCAATCCATCTAGCCCCATAGATTTGTGAGCATCCAGCTTTCAGAGCAGGTCAAAAACTATGTCATCATGGATCATGCAGGGCTTATTCTGTTCCCCATCCCTATCTACTAGCACAAATCTTGTTTTACTAAAGACTAACTACTATATTACTCTCTAGTAAACAGCTATTTACTGCACCTGAAATTGCTGATAAAAAAAAATACATAAATTCTGATCTCACTGAATGCATTTTTGCACAAATGCACATGTTCCTCCTAAACTCCTTGTATTGTTTTAAAATCAAATGTCACTGGAATCAGCTGTGAAACTCAGAAATCTGACAGAAGTCCCTTCAATAGCCATAGGCTTAAGTAACTATCTCTTCACAGACAGATTGGACAAATTAAATCAAACCTCTCTGCTCTTTCACCTTATTGAAAATATAAACTGTCTGTAGGCACATACTGTTACATCACTCACACAGTCCACCTATTTTGCTCTTGTCAATTTCCAGAAAAGTCAGTGTATGCGTCCCATTTGATTTCCAGAAGAATTCAGTAAAACAAATAAACTAATTATCGAACACTGAAATTATGTGTGCAAATCCCTTTCCCCTCCCCTAGAAACTCTTGCTGGGATTCTGATTGGGTACCATCTATATTAATGGAAAATTTGCGCTTATGCACTAAAAAGCATTCTGGAAAAGTGGAGAAACCCCAGCAGAAAAAGACCACTGGCTACCTACTTTATCATCTGAATTTCTCCAGCACTGATAAGATCACTCAGTGTTAGAACAGGCTGTGCATACTTTCCTGAGAAAATTGTAATGTGTTGAAGGAAGCCGCAGCAGAGAGAACAGTTGGCTGATGCCTCTAGTGACTTACTTAATAGAGTAAATTAGAGATCTTCTCTTACCATCAAGAAGTTATAAAAAGCCATTTCATATTTTTATTCTAGACATGGAAGCAAAGAGAATTATCTATCATTCATGAAGTAACAGGTTTTCTTACAAATTTATCTTCAGTATTAAAGTCAGATTCAACTAAAACTCAACTTGATAAATAAAATCTGATTTTCTGTCAAACTCAGCACACATTTTGCAGTTCTCATTAGACCATCTTAATTATCACTGCCTAAGTTCTCTATTGTTGAAAAAAGTCAATGAAATATGAGAATGTCTAGTAGAACTAATGTAATTTCCCTTTGTATTATAGATTATAGGTCTACAGATCAAGTAGAGCCCCATATATGTTTAAGATTTCATAAAATACAAACTTTATCATCAAATCATAGAATCCTCAGAATTGGAAGGGACCTCTGAGAACCATCTAGTCCAACTTTCCTGCCGTGAATAGGGACACCCCAGCTAGATCAGGTAGCCCAGGGACTTATCCAGCCTCATCTTGGAAGTACCCAGGGACTGGGCATCAACCCCCAGCACTAGGTAACCTGTTCCATTGCCTCACCATCTTTATTTTAAAAGATTTTTTCCTTGTATGTAATCCAAATCTACTCTTCCTGGGCTTGAAGGCATTTCCCCTTGTTCTATCACCACATACTGCTAAAGAGTCTGCCCTTTCTTACAGTTACCTTGGTAGTACAAATCCACCATCTTAAACTTCTTTGTAATATATTCATCTGTTCCTGTCATTAATTAATGCAATTTCAATATAACTGCTGATTGGCTTACGTGGTTACCATTTAAAAACTGTTTCAGATTCTCTTCTCAGAATTGGAAATCATTTCTGAATTTATTTATTCATGGTCATTATTTTAGACATATCTGATTCTGGCATTCTTTTACATCTTGGCCAGCTTTCCAAGCTCCTTGACACTCACTCTTTTGTTTTTATAAAAGGCAATCATATTGTTTCTGCTGTATGAAGATAAACACACTTGCCTTCAATTGCTGCTTGCTTAAACAGGTTTACTGCTACAATTATCCTTGTAGCCACCACTGAATTCTTTACTCTGAGCATCAGTAAACAGAACTGGAAGTCACTTTGCAGCTCTCATTTCAATATAGCTGTGTGAAATGAGAATAAATTTTCTCTGTCACCACTTAATATAGATGATCAACTACAGGTTCCTTTCATACCCATCATACCTGATAGCTCATAATGGTTCCTGTGATCAGCAAACATACACAATCATTTCCTCCTCCCATTCACTGCCAGCTGTCGTCAGTCTTAAGATCTGCAAATGTAGTAAGTCACACCTGAAGCTGTCTACACCAACCAGCCTTTAGTCTATATAATTCTCCTGTGCCTCCCAGCTCTGAACTTACCACTAAAACAGTTCAGGTCCACACATGCTGCCTACAGTCTTTTCTCCTGTTCAAAACCATGTTCCTCCTGACTAGGACTGGCCAAAAGCTTCCAGCATCCTTTTTTTTTTGCCCTTGGAAAATACTGCATCAAGGAAAAAAAAAAAAAAAAAGTTGTTTGTGATTAAATACTTTTTTTATGATCAAAGTGAAAAACAGGCAAAATTTACTGGAATCCTCTCTCTCACACTGCTGGTTACACTTGTGAGAGTGCAACTTCAGAACAATCATACCATGAAAATGAAGTCTCCAATTAAAGTAGGAAAGCACTGAACAGTGAGCGAACATGTAACAGAAATATTAGAAAAAACATAATTCCTATCATTTGTTACTTTCAATTTGTTATTTTAAAGTCACTGTTACATCTGACATACAGGTTTTTTTTAAAAGTACTCTTTTTTTACCCTCTGAATTTCCTTGGTCTTGTCAGGTAGTCTTTGACAGTACTTTCTTTTTCCATGCTATAAGGCATTCAACACATTACTATCTAGATATGGTGGTGAAAAGTAAGTTTGCCCTAGGTAATGTGCAATCAGATTCTATACAACATCATAAGCTTTCATAGATTCTTTGAGGAAAAAAAAAAAAAAGAAAAAAAAAAAGAAAAAAAAAGAGGAAAAAAAAACCACACACACAAACTTTATAAAGAGTTTTACTGAAATTAAACAGATGTTATTCTTTTCACAGATTTACTGCTTCAATAGCACATTGAAAATGGACTCTACTGTACATTCTATTTTGGCAGCAATTTCCAATAAGTCTAGTTGGACTGCACTTTGCTTTAGTCAAATTAGTTGTGTCAAAACACTGGAATAGGCTCAGTGCTTTAAAACTCAGAACACATCCCAATCTCTTTTAAGCCTTGCATTAAGGCATAGCATATTTTCTACATAGAAAACAAAACTGCAAAAGCACTACTGCACTTGAATTTCAAAATAATAAACGGCAAAAGGTAAATAGGACTCTCTTGTTGAGTGAAACCTTATAGCTCTCAATACGACTCCTTCTGGAATAACTACAGAAACCTTTATAAACAATTGCTACCCTACACAGACAGTCCCTTGTACAAGTTGAATGTAGGTTGTTCTTTTTCTCCATAAAGACAAGTCTAAATCTACTAAACTCACTAAACTGAAGTATCTTTAATAATAACTCACTCAAAACTACTACCATGAGGCAATTCAAAGTGCAATTTTCAAATTTTTCAAACAACATCAAATGAGTAATAATAATATGAATTATAAGCTTCTACGGCTAGATGTGCCACTCTTGCTACATAGTCTATTTTTCTAAAAACTAGACAGCAACCAAACCTGTGTCTAAATATAGGTCACATAATTCTGTTGTGCCCCATGATGATTTGTGCTACTAAGGAAGAGAGTCTATAGGAGCCCAGGCATCTTTACTGAAGCTGGAGGAGGGTCTGTCTTGGCTGGGACAGAGTTAGTTTTCTTCATAGTAGCTGGCATGGTGTTATGCTCTGGATTTTTTTGAAAATAATGGTGAAAGAAGCCTGACATTTTAGTAGTAAAACAGCAGTATTTACACAGCAACAAGGATTTTTCTATTTCTCCAGCTGCCCCTCCAGCTGCCCAGTGTGGAGGCTGGGGTTATACAAAAAGTTGGAATGGACACAGTTGGAACTGCTGACCCAAAATGATGAGAGGCATATCCATACAAACTCTTTCTCAGCAATAAAAGCAAAGTGGAATGAGGGAGCGAAGAATATTATTCTGAGTATCTCACTTGTCTTCCCAAGCAACTGTTAGGTATGATGGACTCTGCTTTTATGGATGTGGTTGAACATCTATCTGCTGATGAGAAGAAGTGGATGAATTTCTCCTTTTGCTTTGCTTGTGTTGACAGCACTCATTTCACCTAGTAAATCTTTAAAGGAGAAGTTGGCAGGGATTCACAATGGGGAAATCATGCTTGAACGATCTGGTAGCCTTCTAAGATGTCATGACTGGCTGGGTAGATAAGGGGAGAGCAGTGGATTTTGCCTTTTAGCAAGGCTTTTGACACTGTCTCCCTTAGCATACTTGTAGCTAAGTTTAGGCAATGTGGAATAGATTAATGGACAGAGAAGTGGACTGAAAACTGACTGGCAGAACTAAGACGGTTATAACCTACAGTGCAGCCTAGTTGGAGACTGTAAATAACAGTGTTCCCCAGAGATTGGTGCTAGATCTGACCTTGTTTAACATCTTCATCAGTGACCTGGATGAAGGGATAGAGAGTACCCTCAGCAAGTTTGCTGATAATACAAAGCTGTGAGGAGCTGGTCCTTGTTGAATGATGTGAGAATCCTCTCCACACAACTCTCCAGTCAATCTCACACCTGGGGAGGAATAACTGCTCACATTGCTGCAAGTCAGGGGCTGATCTGCTGGAAAGGAATTTTTCAGAGAAGGATCTGATTGTCCTGGTGGACAACAGGGTGGCCATAAACCAGCAGTGTGCTCTTGCCTAGAAGGCCAGTGATACTCCGGGGTGCATTAAAATAAGTGTGGCCAACAGGGTGAGGGAGGTGATCCTGTCCCTCTATTCTGCCCTGAGAACGCCACGTAAGTACTGTTCTGGGCTCTGCAGTTCAAGAAGGACAGAGAACATCTAGAGAGAGTCCAGCAGAGCACTACAAAGATAATGAGGGGTCTGCAGCACCTCTCTTCTGAGGAAAGGCTGATAGACCTGAGACCTGGAAAGGAGAAGGCTGAGGGGGAATCTTATAAACATTTATAAATATCTGCAGGGTGTGTGTCAAGTGGATGGGGTCTGGCTCTTTTTGGTTATTTCCAGAGACAGGACAAGGGGCAGTAGGCATGAAATGAAACATAGGAAGTTCAATCTTACCACAAGAAAGAACTTAAAACTTTGTGTGTGACAGAGAACAAGCTTCCCAGTGAGGTTGTGGAGCTTTCTTCGGAGATATTCAAAACCTACCTGGATACATTCCTCTGCAACCTACTCTACGTAACTTGATTTACCACGGTATTTGGACTAGATGTTCTCCAGAGGTCCCTTCCAAACCCTACAATTATCTGATTCCGTGATTCCATAATTGTGTGATTCTGTAAGTTTCCTCACTTCTTCCTTTTCAATTCTCTGTCCCATCTCATTGGGCCAAGAGAGCAAGTGACTGTGTGGTGCTTAGCTGCCTGCTGGGATTAAACTACAAGAAGGTCTCATGGAGATCATTCACATTGATTCATTTTAGTTCTACCCAACATACACATATGAAATACATGTATGTCAGCAGGAACCTCATGAAATTCAGCAAGAGAGCTTGCCAATTTCAGCTCTTGGGATAGATTCGCCCTTGTTCTGGTAATAAGAGCTGGTCTACACTACTGCCTATCATCACTACCTCATCATTTGTCATGGAAGGAGCATGTAATTGGCTGTGGCGTTGTGCTAAGTTGATACTATCCTGACCTCTAAATTCTAGTCCAATTCTATTTATTTTATGTATTTTATATATTTTATTATTACATCCTCTGCCTTTCTCTGAGGTTTTCAATTCTAATCTTGTTCTGTGACTGACTTGAAACATAAATTTGGCCAAGAAACTTGTGCTTATGTATTCTTAATTCAGTTTACAGAATGCACATGTACATACTGAATAACAGTAACCACAGACTTTCAAAACCAGTGGCTATATTTTAAAATTTTGACATAAGTCATACTTTAAAATCTTGCTTTCCATTCCAACATCTACAAAACAATCAACTGTAGTTACATGTAAGTATATATACTCGGAGAATGTTTGCCAGAAGGATAAATATTGTCTTTTCTTCCTGTTATCATGTTACACATTAGGTTGTAACACGTTTTACATGTTAGGTTGGATATTAGGAAGCACTTCTTGTAGAAAGGGTTGTTAAGCAGTGGAATAGGCTCCCCAGCGAGGTGGTTGAGTCACCATCCTTGAATGCGTTTAAAAGCTGTTTGGATGTGATGCTCAGGGACATGATTTAGAGGAGGGTTGTTAGTTACCGTAGTATGGTTAGGTCACAGTTGGACTTGATGATCCTTAGGGTCTTTTCCAACCTGAGTGATTCTATGATTCTACAGTTCTATGATACAGCTAACTAATTACTGTATAAGTTTTATTTTTTTTCCTTCTTCTTTCTATTTTACTAGACCGCAGGTATCCAGTTTTGGGATACAACAGATGTATTTCCCCAGAACTATGTATTTATTTGTCTGCCAAATGTTTACATTATATCTCACTCATACAGAGAGAAAAGTGGAAAATAAAGAAGAGGAAAGAGAGTGATGAACTATACAATATAAGGAAAACGCGTATTTTGAGTTCACAGTACATGAAACTCCATTTACTTTCAAATACACTGTTACATTTTCACTGATAAAAAGTATTCCATAGGTACCATTAAAACTATAAATCTAAAATTATTAACACCTCAGGATTTATACACAGAAATAAAAAAATCCTAAGAAATGCGAACTTACCATGGGCATATGCTCTTGCTTATTTTTCTTATCCACAATTCAAAGTTCATGAGGCATAGAAAGTTTACTGCATTTTTTAAGAGTGATTTAATTTTATAATCCAGATAGCATTTCTAATCCATTTGCTACAAGCCATTGTTAAAACATGAAGTTTTTACATTACATTTGTGGTAAGATTATCATATTTAAAACCTGTTTTCAAAAGGCAATGTGTTCACAGAACCATAGAATGCTTTGGGTCAACCTGAAAAAGCACCTATTTTCAACCCCCTGCCATGGGCAGAGACACTTTCCACCAGAGCAGATTGCTCAAGGCCCCCCCCCACCGCCCCTTAACCTGGCCTTAAACACTTCCAAGGACAGGAAATCCACAGTTTATCTGGCCAACCCTTTCCAGTGCTTCACCGTCTTCCCAGTAAAGAAACTCCTCCTAAAATGTAATGTATCTACTTATCCTAGAAGAAAATCTCTTATCATCTTTCTTGTTGGTCAATTTTTGGTACTGGAAGGCCATATAAACTCTCCCTGGAGCCTTCTCTGAGCTGAACAAGCCCTGATTCCTAGACTTGTTTTCATAGGAGAGCTACTCCAGCCCTCTCATCACTTTTGCCATCTTCCTCTGGAACTGCTCTAACAGGTTCCTGCCCTTCTTATCATGTGGACCCCAGAGCTGAATGCAGTACTTCTGGTGGGGCCTCATTAGGGTAGAACACAAGGACACAATCATCATCCACACCCTTCTGGTCGCTCCTCTTTTGATGCAGACCGGTTGGCCTTCTGGACTGCAAGTGCACACTGGTGGCTCATGGAGAGCTTGTCATCCACTGAAATCCACCAGAACCCCCAGGTCCTTCTGCAGATCTGTTTTCAATCCACTCTGTAGTCATGTCTGGGATTGCTCCAATCCAGGTGCACTGGACCTTGTTGGACTTCACAATGCTTGCACTTCTGAAGCGTCAGCTGCACCATTCAGCTTGGTGTTGACTGCGAAATCACTGAGGGCACACGCAAGAACCCACTGTCTATGTCATCAATTAAGATATCAAACAGAACCTGTTCCAGTAAGAACCCATGAAGAACATCACTTGTCATTGATCTCCACCTAGATATTAAGCTACTGACCACAACCCTTCAGATATGGCCATCTAATCAATTCATTATCAGCTAAGTCATTCACCCTTCAAATTCATGTGTCTCCAGTTTAGAGACAAGGATGTTATGTGGGACCATATCATAAGTCAAGGCAGATTACATCCATCCACCAATACTATCGTTATGACATAGAAGAGACACTGAAAAAATTTACTTAAACTAGCTTAAATTCTAAAGCTATTGTATTTGTTCAGGATAAGTATGTAAGTGTTGACTAATATAACCAGGAATAAATTAAGAGGCCTATTGTCAAGCCAGACTTCATCACTGGTGCAGATATCAAAATATGCACAACATCCAGAACTGGATCCAGAACTTTAAAGCACTTAAAATAATAATAGTAATAGAATAATTTGAGCTGGAGTTAGTAAAAAGAAGGCAACCTAGAGGGCAATGTCTGTGCACAACTCATGAAATGGCACTTACTTTACTCCTGAAAATACTTTGCTTCCATGAAAAACTTACTTTTAAGTAGAAATCCATTTATTTAAAGTGGAATTTGTAATTCTATTAAAAGAACATAAAAATTGTATATATTGGCAGCTCTAACCAAAAAAGCTTCTGATTTAAAAAAAAAAAAAGTTTTTCACAGTTTTCTGACTTTCAATTTTCAGGTTTCACATTCTTAAGTTTTTATCATTCCTTAAATGGGCTATCTAATTATTTTTATCATTTTTATCATTATCCCAATTCCATGTAGTATTCAAGGTATGGTAATAATATGGCAACTCAAAGGGGACTTCAGTTTAACAGTAACACAACAATCAGATTTTATTGTGGTTCAGGAACAGTTTCCAAAATAACTAAAGGAAGCAGCCACCACTGCAGAAGGAAGCGTCGGCCAGCTTTCAAGGAAGCTAACCCAAAGGAAAAATATGAAAGATATCAACACTGCTGACAAAGATTCTCATTTTGTCTCCTGAATAATAATACATTAAACAGATGTTTTCTCTGTTTGCATGACTCCCAACTCTGCAAACAGCAAACCACAAAAAGTCCCCTCACAGAAATCTTAAATAGATTCAGTAAGTTGAGGGTTAAGTAAGTAATTCCTTGTTTTCTTGCCTTTTCAATTTTTTCCACATACAGAAAACTCACCCAATTTATACATCATAGCATTAAGTACAATACCACTAAACTACAATATGCAGCTCTGAACTCCAGCCAGCACATCAGGACACATTTCAAAAATCTAACAGATTAATGAATGAGGTAGATGCCTATTGACTACAGTCTGAAATGCTCTGAAAAACCTTATTTTATTTTTCTTTAAAAACTGTACTGCAACACATTCAACCAACCACATATGACTGATTCAGGCCAATAAAATAAACTACAAGCAAACTGAAAACCAAGATATACCTCAACAAGCAGGATGCAGCCTTTATGTGTACAGTTAAAGCAGGACTGAATAAATAGCAAATTATGTCCACCATGTTATCATAAACAAATGATAAAAGATTTTAACAATTACTTCACCTTGCTCATCAAGTAAACACTATATTAAATAGAACACTGCCACTGATTTACTTTCTTGGTTGTTTTTTTGTTGTTGTTGTTTTTTTAAGATCACTTATAAACTGAAGTTCCAGCACACCCATGAAAGAAAGAACATTTTCCAATGATTCTGCAAGAATTATTATTTTAATCAAACAGAAAACGCATTTTGGAAAAAGGTTTTTTTCTCTTTTATAAACCTAGAGAACTTGCATAAAAATACAAATAGTCAACAGAGTTTTGCACCCTCATTCCCCTCATAGATCACTTCAGAAACATTTGAGGTGAGATCCATCTGTCACAGAGGGACAAAAGAAATCCTCGACCAATTTCATTACCCCAAACTGACCACAAGCTTGGAAGATTTAAAAAACTTTTTCAGTAATGTTAGAAGAGTTTTTTGCAGAGCTTACAACAGAAGTGTAAGATCCAGACAGATCTGTGCATTAAGAGTAAATTACAGAGTAAATTCAGCAAGACCACAATTAAACATCGTCCTAACATTTGCTGGTTTTATGTTCCCTGCAAACACTAAGAGCGAGAACTCACCTTTCATCCACTGTTGTAACTCAGAATAACAGCTTTTTCATTCAGCTTTTTCTTTATCCCTCACACACTCCCTTTTTTCCCATTCCAGTCTTCAGAAGAAAAGCAAATCACTTCATATAAGAAGCAGAGCTACACCTGAGTTTCCAAGTTTATAACTTAATTATCATATTAATCCATGCTCACACTTGACAAAAAGAGCACCAAAGAGGTTAAACAGAGCTGAAGCACAGCTTAACATTTTATATAGAAGAGGGCGCTTGCCATAGCCATTACTTGAACACTGTTTCCAGCCAGCACCCCATAAGTCCAGAGAACATAAGAGGATATTTACATGGTACTAAATCATAGAAGTCTGAATTCAGACCCAGCTGAATTAACAACATCAAATGCAGAAAATATTTTTATTTTCCTTAATACTCTATCTAAATAAGCTTGACCTGACTTGACCCAGTTAAACTTCTGACATCTAATGAGAATTTAAGGTAGCACAGCTGAGATCATAAAACAAGCATATCCAGTTGTTGGAGAATAACTCGCAGAGACTAAATCACTTTACAAGCCAGTTTCAGGCACATTTCTACATTTTTGGATGCAAAACTTATTTGGAAAATAATTCTGACCAAAGTACTTGCAGACCAATGAAAACCATTCATATCACAGGCTTCCAACAAATTCTACTTCTACTTACTTCTTTGCAAACACATGTATTATTGGAATCTAGTGTTACAATATTGATTTATCACAGTAAAAATAGTATTTCTTTGCTTTTCTATGCCATTTACTAGAAGTGATAGAAATAATCAAGAAGAGCAGACTGTCCAATCCACAAGAAGTTAATAGCAAAAGAGTAACTGAACTGCTAAAGCAGCACCTGATTTTCAATCTAAGATAAATATTATGTGCTATTAACTTATAAAAGTTTGACCAACTACAGTCTGGATATGCAATGTAACACACAAATGCACACACTCAGCATACTTCACACTGTTTCCACTAATTTGCTGATTCTGCTAAACAAGAAGCAATCAACCAATCCTCAGAACTATGTCACTGAAGTCATCAGTGAGATGGTGATGATCACATGAGTGATGTGTTATCCCACAACAAAGAGAAATGTGCATCATTCCCTCACTATGTCCTACTCCTATCTCTATGTTTTCAGAAAATGGTACTCACACATCCTCAGATATCAGCAACCCCACAGTGATTCTCTCAGAGCAGATACTTTCTGTTGCAATTTTCTGTATTTCCCAACTCTCCTACTTTTTATGGTGCTACCCCTTGGAAACAGTGGATATTCCAGTTTTTTTCCATCACAAACTACAAAAACAAACATCCATTCCTGTAGGTTCAAGGATTTTTCTTTTTTAAAGAAAGAACACCAATTCAAAAACATAAAATCACAACTATTTCAACATAGAGAACACATGTTCATTTTAAAAATCCTAAATATTTGCAATAGAATGTACAACTGGTACGGGTAATGAGATACGGATAAAAGACAATGAAACACTAGGAGAAAATGCCAATTTCTCTAACCTTAAAAGCTGAAGTTGAAAGAGGCTCACTACAGTGTCATTCTCCTTTTTCCCTTTAAAGCAGTTATATCCACATTATAGGGTCAAAACTTTACTCATTTAATTAATGGACCTACTGAGTTTTTCTGATGTAACATCTCACTACTATGCCTTGCCAAATCATCTCAATAATTTCATACTTCTTAATTAAGAGTAGAGATATCAGAAGACTCATAATTTTACATAATTTTAACATAAAGCTGCACTGGAGATAGCATGTTTTTCTTTTCTGTCTTGGAAATATACTACAAAGGATGTATTTAGTACTGAAACTAAGGACCTGTAGAGAAAAACTGGCTATTACAAGCAAGTTTAGAATCACAAATCCAATATGTCTCTGAATGGAATGATTACACATCTATAGGGGAGCTTTTAGAAGGATAAAGAAATCACTACCACATGGTATCTTGGTCCAACATCTCATATAGCACGCTACCATACTTAATACTAAAGAAAACAGAGATCATTGTAACTCAAATGCAGTCATGGCCTAAATCAAAACTGATTTGCTAAACCTTGTTGCTGTGTACTAACACTGCCCTTCCAATGTTTAAAAGATTTATCTTTATTATCATGTAAGAAGTGTCTCAGACATAGAAAATAAAAAAACAGCAAAATGCTATTTCATCCAGAAAGGTAAAGATGAAGAGCAGCAGGCTGCAGCATCAGAGCTCAATCATGAAAATAAAAAGATTTCAGTCCTTCCTCTTTACACAGATCTTTGTTGTTATTTCTTCATGACAGTAAGTAAACATTTTCTTCATGAAAAAAATAAAATTGAACTTTTGTTTTCCATTAACTTACCTCTCAGATAAGATAAAGCAACGTTTATAAACAGTGCTTTGATTGAACTTATATTCCAGTCACTCCTGATGACTGCAGTCATAGCCTTGATTTTAATTATTTATGGCTTCTCTACTATGTTTTCAGTTATGTTTTATTAGGCATTCAAGGTGAGATTAGAATGAAGAGATTTTATTGTAACAGAGAGGGGAACAAACACAAACAGATAAAGCTGTTCTGTAGGAAGATGGATGTGTCCTGTTCGCACTGCCATGTTGAAGACCAGAATTTCAAGAGGTCTGGCTGCTCTTTTCTTCCTTTTCCAATGGTCAAACTGCTATTTACCTCCAGGAGGAACAAATCTGACTTAGATTCAACCTGTACATTGAAAGTTAGGGCATTCTTCTAGAAGCACCATCACACTTCATCAGTTCTTCTATCAAATGCAAAAATTGCAAAGCCAAAATTTTGATTTTCCTATGTTTTTTTGGTCAAGAAAGCTACTTTTGAAGTAGATCAAAGTTGCTTTCCATTCAGGACTGACATTTCCACTCATGCCCTACTTAGTCCATCTATTAATACTAATGATAAATTTGATATTGCGTGTTTAAAAACACTTAAAACACAGTAAGACATCAATGGAAGTCAACCAAGCAAAGCTCTGGGAACCTGTGATTTCTCCATTAAGGATAATCACTGAGTACCTTCATTCATAAATTTATTTCTGATCTCTCAATAAAGTTTATTTTCCTTAACACACTCACAATGCAGCACCAGACAGATAGTAACCTAAGTAATAATATTTTAGCATTTTAAGTGGGTATCTGTAAAAAAAAAAAAATCAGAAAAAAATCAGTAATTTCTAGCATTCTTTTGTCTTGAGTTAGTCCTGGTTTTGGGTTTTTGTTTTTTTTTGTTTTTTTTGTTTTTTTGTTTTTTTAAAGAGGGGCTATAAACACACAATTTATTGCATGAATGTCATTTCTTTCATTAATGATCCCAAAACACTGGTTGTCTATGAGCCAGAGTGGACTTTATTTTACCCTGGAAGACTCTAGGATAATTTCATTTAATTTTATAATCCTTGTTTTGCAATGTTTAAATATAGCCCTTGTATATCAAATGGACTGTGAATATTGCTAATATTTTCCCTCTTCTAAAAAACAGTTTGAAATACCTGTAGCTAAAGATATGTGCAGAATTTTAGGACAACAGACATTTCTGTTGTTCTAGTACAATTTCATTCTGCTTGTACTGAGACAATCTCCAAAGTCAGGGTGTTCTCAGTAGAAAAGTATAAAAAAATAAAACCTCCAGCTTTGTACAAACTCAATTAAGTGCCTTGAATTTAAAGGTCTTGTCAGAGTATCTTGAATATCCACAGTGTTTCACACCCATCATTGTCATTCCACTTGTATAAATTAATACCACAAATTTTGAATCATAGAATCATAGAATCGTTGAGTTGGAAGGGACCTCCAAAGACCATCTAGTCCAACTGCCCTGCAATGAACAGGACCACTCAAAGCTAGATCAGGTTGCTAAGAGACCCGTTCAGAATAACCTCAAACGCCTTGATGGGCCATTCAACACCTCTCTGGGTAAGCCGTTTCAATGTTTCACTACTTTTATCTACTTTTCACTACTTTTATAAAACATTTCTTCCTTATGTCCAGTAAAAATCTCTTCTCTTTAGAAACCATTTCCATGCTAAATAGTCTGTCCTCTTCTTTCTTATAGGCCCTCTTTAGATACTGAAAGGTTTCTATAAGATCTCCCCAGAGCCTTCTTTCCTGTAGACTGAACAGACCCAGCTCTCAGCCCATCCTCATACAGGAGGTTTTCCATCATTTTTCTGGCCCCTTCCTACAGGTCCATGTCTCTCCTGTATTGAGAATTCCACATCTGGATGCAGCACTCCAGGCAAGGTCTCACCAACAAAGAGCAAAGGGGCAGGATTACCTCCACTTACCCTCATCCAGACACTGAAACATTTATCATCACCCTATGGGTGTCATCTTACAATCCATTCCTTATACATCAAATGGTCCACCGAGGAAACCTGAATCTTTCCAATTTACAGAAAAGGATGTTTTGTGGGATCATTTCAAAGGCCGTACTTATGTCCAGACAGATGGCATCAATAGCTCTTCCTTTGTCTGCTGATGAACTCATGACATCATAGATGAGCACTAGCTAGGTCAAGCAGGACCTGCCCTTGGCGAAGTCATGTGGGTCATCTCCCATCACCTCCCTGCCTTCCATGTGCCTGAGCATAGCTTCCAGGAGGATCTGTTCCACACTCTTCCCTAGCTGAAGAGGTAAGGCTGTCTCATCAGTAGTTCCCTGAGTTACCCTTTCTATCCTTCTTAAAAATGGATATGACATTGCCTTTTCTTTAGTCATTAAGGACTTTACTTGACTACCATGACTTTTCAAACACCACTGCAATTTCCTTGGCTATTACATCAACCAATATCCTCAGCACTCTTGGACACTAAATTTTAGGAAAACCAACTTTCAGCTCTTCATGGAGCTAGTCAACAAACCCCTGGGGGACAATGCACTCAAGAACAAAGAAATAGAATAGACCTGGCAGATCTTTAAAGAAACTTTCCTTAGGGTACATGAGCTCTTCATGCCCAGGTGCAGGAAGACAGGAAACGAAGGCAAGAGAACAGCATGTCTGACCAGGACCTGCTGTTCAAACTTGAGAGGAAAAAGAACAGCCTTTGGAAGCAGGGACAGGTACCTTGAGAGGAGTACAGACATGCTGCTGGGCAGGGTAGGGATGGGGTCAGGAAGGCAAAGGCCTAACTGGAACTGGTCTTGGAAAGGGATGCAAAGAACATGAAAGGCTTCTACAGGTACATAAACCAGGAAAGGAAAGTACAAGAAGGCGTACCCTACTCCCCTCCTCCCCCTCAACTCACCACTCCATGAGTAATACAGGCAATTAACAATGGACAAGCACAAGGCTGAAGTATTCAATAAATTTCTTGCCTCAGTCTTTATTGACAACTGCTATACATACAGTCCTCTAGAGGATGGTTTAGAAGGTAGAGCCGGGAAAACAATGTCCTTGCCACTGTAAGTGAAGATTAGTTTCACAGACACTTGAGGAACATGAACATCCATAAACCTATGGGTCCCAATGAAGATGCAATGAATGCACCTTCAAAACACAGTGTTTGTCAGAACTGAGAATTTATTTCCTGTAATGGTGCTTAATGATTTTTTCTGAACCTTAGTGAAATAATACATATGAATTTCATAAGTAAAAGAAGGAACATAAGTCTGTTGTTTACACATCCTAATTTATTTCAATTTTATTGTAAAGTGAGGCATTACTGATCAAATTACTTGTTAAAATGTGATTATCCTATACTTGGCACATCCCATCACGATAAATAACTACTGGTATCCATTCTTTTCAGATACTGGCAGAATCGATACTGACAGTATAGCTGTAGTACATCAGCAATTATTTGTCTATAAACAACTGATAAGACTTTGAAATACCTGCTTTTGAAAGACAATGAGGACTAAAAAACCTGAAAAGTATATATATACTTTCCTAGACAAGACCCTTCACTGAACTAGATTGGAGATGCTGTATGACTTAATCCCACTCAAATCTCTGGGAAAATGCACATTGAATTCCACTGTAAGTAGTATCTGATACTAATTCTTCAAAAGACATTTACAGAACCAGTAGATATACCATGATCCACTTTGCATTCTTATCAGCTATTGAAATTATTGAAACACACAGACTAATTTCGAAGCTTCTGCCCTGCAAATTAACCCTGTCAGCAATACTGTCTGTTTAGACAGATCTCCATACAAGTTTTATAACCAGCAAAGCACAGCAATGAACAGCATATTTGCAAAGAGCTGCATTTTCTTGTCCCTCCTCTGTGTAACGTTTTCTGCTGTTTGCATTTCCTAACAGTCCACATATATCTCACTGATTCAGGAATGAAAAAAACACATTTAAATCCTCGCTCTTAGCTGTTGTCTATTTATTACAGACTGCTTCAGTTAAAGGAACAGGAAAAAGGAGAAGAATCGAAAGGAAAAAGAAGGGGTAAGGGAAAAATGATATCTTGGGGAAATCCCTACTCATCAACTCCTAGCCCTGAGTACTAATCTAAGCACATCATTACTAGGAAAAGAGAAAAACTGACATCTCTCTGAAATGAAGTAGGGGATAAAGAATTCATCTGCAATGTTAACTGCTTTCTTCTGGGAAATGCAGTGAGACTACTTCAACTTCCATGCTAGCAGCAGAGTAGAACCAGTAGCCAAACTTCTTAATTCTAAGTTTACAGTAAGTTTCTGCTACAATATGCTCTGAAAGAATCACCAGTTTCAATTCAATTTATATTACTACTTACAACTGTTCAGAAGCTTTTTTTTTTTTTTATTTCAGATATTATAGCAAAACACAAACACGCCATAGTAACAACTCTCTAGATAATTAATGGTCTGGCTCTGCAATTCATCACTCCCAAAACAGCAGTCTTACTGGCATTCAGCAGAACTGCTCGCATCCTGGTATTTGGCTAATGACAAACAACAACCAGGCAGTCGGCATACAGCTGGAGAATTTTTGGAAACCTCTCTATATTAATCTTCCCACAGTACCAGCACAGAATCCCCAGATGAACTCAGCAAACCTCATTCAGCTACAAAGGGATGCAAGAAGCTCTGAGCATTTTACCAACGATTTGTAGAAGGCTGCACCACGGATCATGTGATCTCTGAGAGTACAGTGAGGTCACAGGGACAGAATTTATATACAGTCCATACATATCCCCAGTCTTCAGTTTGATCAGAAAATATCAGTTGAGTTACGTTTCCTTCATTTCTTAAGACAGGCTGCCAAATGAAGCCACTGCTGACAGTGAGAATCTGTTTAGCAATTACCTGAAAAATACTTCTCATTTTTCTCTTATATACTCACATTATTAATATAATATGTTATCATTCCTATTATTATCACTGGCTCTTGAAAAACAGTTCAAGAAAAAAGAATGCCACTGAAGTTCCCAAGAACGGTGAAGCAGGAAATAAGGGGAGCTTCAGCACTGTGCAGTCCTTCATCCAACTAAAGTGAACTATTCAGAATGCATCCACATTCAATTTCAAGGGAGAAAACGCCTAAAATATCCATAAGAACATTCCTCTATCTTTCTGCCAGTTTGATGTTAGACTTTTTTTTTTAATTTCCTGCATGTCCCTGGCATGCCAGGTCTCCCCATGTGAAGTCTCTCCAATCTGTGAAGTTGGAACCCTCACCAGCATCCTGATTTGGATGGTGTGAAATTTTACGTAATGACATATTAATTTCAGTGAAGATTCTGCACACTCTTTCAAAACCATCCCTACAGCCAAATTTCCCAGTGACGGGTCCACACAGAATCATAGAATAGATTGAGTTGGCAAGGACCGTCAAGATCATCTAGCTCCAGCCCTGCTACAGGCAGGGACACCTCCCTCTAGATCAGGTTGCTCAAAGCCTCATCCAGGCTGGCCTTGAATGCTTCCAGGGATGTGACATAGAATCACTGAATCACAAGGTTGGAAACGACCTACAAGATCATCTACTCCAAGCATTTCCTCATCACCATTGCCACAAGCACTAAACCATAGCATGCAGCACATCGTCCAGACGCCTTTTGAACACTGCCAGGGACGGCGACTCCACCACCTCCCTGGGCAGCCATTCCAGTGTCTGACCACTCTCTGAGAGAAACAGTTCTCCCTTATATCTAATCTAAACCTTCTCTGATACATCCTGCAGCCATTACCCCGCAATGGGTACATATAGTCCCATTGTACCAAACCTATTTTACTGGCTTCTACTGTTCTTCAGCTATCCTTCTGTGTGACACAATAACTGCTGTCTATCAGCCAAATAAATACATTAACTAAAATGCTACCTGAAAAGCACAGAAAGTAAGGTTGAAGTTTTGTTCGTCTACAGAGACTCTATTTTACACCAAAAAGAAAAACTGAAGAGTGGAAGCTAAGAGATATACTAAGTGCCTCACTGTTTTAATTTTGCAAGGCACATGCCACCTGGCAAACCTAACTCGAAGTTCACAAGGCTATGAAATAAGAGTGCATTCAGGACACCCGTGCTATGTTTTTTCTAAAACTTCATTATATATAAAATGGAAATTAAACTGTAATGGAAATAACCACAATAAAATTTTGTAGAGTTAAGTTTCAATGGATCATTACATCTTAAAACAGAAAACATAATCTGAAATACCGCCTGGCTCTTCTTGCAGGGAAAGGCCTAAAGGAAGCAGATGTACAATGTACATATGATGTTTTTTTAAGACTTTTGGAAACAGAGCAATTTATAGAGTCCAAGCAATGGCCAAATAAAGAATGACAAATAACTGAAGACTTGTTATGACAACTTTAAAATAGCATCCCTGTGCAATTTTTCAACTATGTACCTGACACAATAACACCCTCTAGAACAACAGCTGCTCACTCATTTCACTGCAAACAAGACTACATGGCTGAGGATGATGACATGACCATCAATATCAACAACATCTTCTAAGCTTGTTGAGATGCATAGAACATTATCGGTGTTCCAGTTGTAGCCTTCTGAAAGGGAAACATGATCTCAGCAAATGCATGCTGAGACTGCCAATAAGCTGAAAGCAAAATTATGCTCCCACGAAAAGTCTGCTTTCTTCAATAATTAGTAAGAGGGCTCCTAAGGCACTGGAGCCTATTTAAACAATAAATGTCAGTTTTTAAACTGGACAGATTCAGCTACACAATGACATAAATCACTTCTGAGCA
Source organism: Lagopus muta (assembly GCF_023343835.1). Taxonomy (NCBI): domain Eukaryota; kingdom Metazoa; phylum Chordata; class Aves; order Galliformes; family Phasianidae; genus Lagopus; species Lagopus muta. The sequence continues at coordinate 50,908,848 of NC_064472.1, read as the reverse complement.
GATATTTGCAATAGTTATCTCTTATTACCAATTTCTTTGCAAATATTTTCTCCAACGTAAACCACATGCAATGTAGAAAAAATAATTATAACAAGAACAAGGAGCATAAAACATTTTTGCAGAACATAACAAAAAACCTTTATGTGATTGTTCTCAAACAACTGACTTTCAATATTTATCTCCACAAATAATTTTGCTACCCTGCTTTGGAAAATCTGACAAAATGTCAACAATTAGATGCCAACCACTTAAGAGCTGTGTGAAACTTAGCAGTTTCACCTTGCAGAAGTGCAGGCAATATTTTATTTGGTGTCAATCTATATATCCTCCCTCTCCACTACATTCAGTTTGGGGTTTGAGTTTCTAATAAGGCCAAAGAGGCAAATGAATAGGCAGTAACAGTTTCCACATTTTACTCAGTCTCATTCCAGGACCATGCAAATAAAACATAGACAGGCATATCTTCATGAATTAACAATGGAATAAGTTAGATGTTCAAGTTCAGAAAGAAATATCAGAAAGCATCTACCATGTGACTGTAAAGATTTACATTCACCCACCATAAAAACAGACAAATAAACCAGGGTCACCATGATGTTAACTCCCTAGCACTATTACTGTTTGTATTCTACATTCTGTGAAGTGCTTCAGGCATATGTATTCATGATGCTATATAACATCCCACAATGAGAAAAATAATAATTATTAGTTTCGTTCAAAATCTTGCCATCATTTTACATCATCCCATCTGCTTCCTAATCTTTTCATCTACCTCAAAGTATCTTGGGATTGAAGCTGCCTGGATCACTACTACTGCTGTCAATGCGCCCACTTCTGGCCTTTACATGGTAAAAATCAGGAGTGATCTAACAGAAATTATAGCAGGTGAAATTTTTTATGAAATAGGTAATGTAAAGTCAAATGGTCCTGAAGAAAAAACTATTCAAGAAAAGATCTGACTCAATATTTCTGTTGAGAACTTACCCCTGGTGTACTTCTATGAAGGAAATGAAAGTAAAGAAAGGTATGGAGTAACAAATTGAAGTGACTACAGGTATCATGCTTAGGGAAAAGCTGTGGGTTAGAGCAAAAAGGACTAAGGAATGAGAAGAATAAAAGAAAAAAGGAAGAATGAAGTTAAGAAGGGAGACAAGATACTGGTAGATGTACAAAAGACAGAAAAGCCTGAAATCTGAGATGCAGAAGATAAGTAGTAGGCCAAAAATTAGAATAACGTGAACATGAAAATGATGAATAAAAGGTTCATACATGGTTTGGAGATGAGATGGGAATACTGAGAAAAAGGAATGTGACTAAGCATGGCAGGAAACTACAAGAACATACAGAGGAACAACATAAGATTAATGATAAATGAGAAAAGATGAAGTAAGCATTGCACAGGAACGTACAGAGATTCAAGAGAAAAAAAAAAGTAAGGAACTGAGAGAATAAGTGAATCTGGAGGTAAGATTTGATAAAAATAATGAGTGGGTCTAAAAATTGGTGATGAATAGCAAAGTGGTTAAAAACTGGGATAACAGGCAGGACTCAGGAGGACCTCAGGTAAGAAAAGAAGTGAAAAGTGGCAGATGAAGATGGTCCTGGGATGGAGATCTTGGTGCTGCCCCTACATGCAAGGTCATCTTACCAATCCACCACAGGTGCTGAAGGAGGCGAAGGAGCCTGGATAGCGAAGCACAGCACCACTGTAGTAACAAGCTCTCTCAGGCTGCCCTTGCGTAGTACCCTGTTGGCTTTTGCTGTCGCCCCCATGTCGTTCCTCCACCGCAAAGCCAGGAGCCAGGAAGCGGCTGTCCCTCTTGAGCAGCAGATAGAGCTCCCGAGCAAAGGCCGGGATCCTCAGCAACACTTCGTCTCCATCCTCAGCCAAAGGCGGTGGGGGGGGGGCCAGTGTTGCTGGCAGCTGCGGGGTGGCACCAGAGCCCTGAGGCAGGGGGGGCCAGTGGTAAAACTCCTGAGACTCGTATTCATCTTCGGTGTCCTCCTCCTCGGCCGCCTCCCCTGCGGCCTGCGCCGGACCCTCCACCGAGGAGGAGACGGAGCGCACTTCCCGAGAGCTGCCCGTCGCCGGGCCGGGCGCCGCGGGTGCGCTGGGCGCGCTGCTCCGGTTACCGCAGCCGGGCTCGGCGCTGCCGCCACCCCCCCCGCCGCTGCCGCCCGCCGGCTCCTGCTGGCCCCGGCTCCAGAGCGCGGGGAAGACGATCTCCCACTCCTCAGAGTCCACTGAAGCATGGAGCCCTGCGGGAAGGAAGCAGAGGCTGCGCGTGAGCGAGTACCCCGCGGTGCCCGACAGAAGCCCGCGGCGCACTCCCTCGGTCCCCCAGCCCCCGGACACGGCGGGCGCCACTGGGCCCCTCCGTCTGTCCTCAGGTGGGGCGGGCTGGCACCGCCAGAGGTCTCCGTGCCGCTCGGCTCAGGGTGGACTGCGCTCCCGGTCTGCCCGCAGCGCCGGGGGCGTTCCTCTTTCCGACTGTCGCCTCCATGTAGGGAGTTGTACAAAACTTTCATTTAGACAAAAAATTGGCAATTTTTTCCTGCAGCTTAAGCATATATGCATTTTAATAGAAAAACCCTAAATATATGAAAACAAAACAAACAAAACAAAACAAAGCAAACAAACAAAAACACTAACTTTGAAAATTACAGCCTTGTCCTTAGCACAGTTCGCAAAACCCAGTGACTCCAAAAGTGCAGCCAAATGCATGAGCCCTCCCAGCGGCACTCTGCTGAGCGCACGCACCGCTGGCAGCCGCGCACACTGCATCTCCATCAATACCACCACATCGCGTTATCATCACTGGCGACTCCAACGCACTGCACATACACCGTATCACAATGTGAATCACGTAAGATTCACAGCACAACGCCACTCCGTGTTTATATATACGCGCATACACACAGCTCCACAACCAGATACACGGGGTAGCTGTATACACGCACCCACCCCACATACACTCGGAAAACAGCACCGAGTTGGCAGCACTGCGCTTGAGGACCGCCGTCTCCCGCACGCAACGGGCAGTGGCTACCGGGGGTGGCACTTACCTGCGGCCAGCCCGCTGGACAGAACGCACAGCTGGTAGAAGACGCAGCACACGCGGCTCAGGCGCATCCTCCCACTATTCCCCATCGGCCCTGCGGGGGATCCGCGGGCAGCGCAGGACAGAGCGTGGAACCCTGTGGAGCACAGCCACCCCCGGCGAGGCGGGCAGCTCGGCAGCGCGGGCCGAGTCCCCGCGTGTGCCTGCGGGTCCGTGCGCCCTGCGCCGGCGGCAGGAGGGCTGCAGGCAGCGCAGACCGTGTGCGCACACAGCGCCCGGCGGCGGGCGGGCAGCTGCGCCCCGGCGGCGGCGACCGCGCTGCCCCCGCCCGCCGCTCACCCCCACGGGGCGGGACGCGCCGGGCCCCGGCCCGGTCGGCCCTGGCCCGGCCCCGCCCCGCCCCGCCCGGGCGGGCACCCGGCACTACTCCCGCGCCGCGCCGCCGCGACGCCGGCCGGGCTGCCCCGGGTGCAGCCGAGCCTCGCTGGGCCCCTAGAGCACGGGCCCTTCCCCAGCCCACGGAGCGCAGCTCGCCCTGGCCCTATGTCTCGCGGAGGGAAGCCGCTGCCTGCTCCCGGCGCGCCCGACCTGGTACTTGGTTCAGAGTGCAGCGTGGTGGGCCCTTTGTGCGCGGTTTATTGCCGTAATCTGGTACTGAGCTCCTTGCGACCCCACTCTTCAGGGAAACCCAATGCTTGCCACTACAACCGTTGTCAGCAGAACAAGGATTAGATGGGGAGGCGAGCAAAATCTTTAAATACTCATCTAGCATCAGTGTAAGTGTAAGCGATCAGTGTAAGCAGAGTGATACATAAAGGCCTCCCTATGAGTCTGATTTCTTAACACAGTTTCTGCCTCTTTACATAATATCAGCAATATCAGAGGACCGATGTCCCTTATGGGAAAGCGGAGTGCTGTGCAGCAGGAGAACAGCGCTGTGCTGGTCAGGGTGTCCTGTGGGACTGCTGCATGATTCCTTCTTAAGCATTAGATGCTTGGTGAGAAGGAAAACACAAATCACATGTTAGAGCTGAAATAAAATAAAATGAAATGAAATAAAATAAAATAAAAACAAGAAACAAACAAACAAAAAAGTTTTGACTCCACAGAAGCCAAAAGCATCTCCCATTTGCACTCTAATCTCTCTAGTAACAGCCTGAAAGCTGTGTTGCATGACTGTGTGTTTCCAGCCGTCTCCCAGCAGTCCCACTGATCCATTGCTGGATCTCATGGGAAACAAGTCACTGCAGAATGGTCCTTTTTAGGCAATAGGGACAATTGACTGAGCAAAATTAGAGAGATTTTGTGAAAAGTTTCATTGTCTGCAGATTTGTGTTTGCCCGATAATTGGGTCAACTTAAAAACACATTGCAAGTGAAGTTTTATTTCCCATGAACATAACAACATAGTTGTTGATTTACGTGAGAATTAGCGAACAGAACTAAGGCCGCAACTTCTTCAAAATGCAGCCTTGAGATGTTGTGCATATACCACTCCCGTATGTCCTTGTTTAAAACAAATCAGAAGCATAGACAACATCGAATAAACCCACTGAGAAAACCTTTGTTCAAAGCGGATACAGTTGTATCATGGCTTTAGAGAACTGGCAAGAATAAAGGGTAGAGACAGGGCCTGTGTGTATGCTAGTTTCAATCACCTGAATTGCAGGAGCTGTTTTCAGCCTGCTGATGTTGGTCCCTTTGGACCACTCCTCTCACTCCCATGTGTAACTCTACTAAGGAGCCACGGGAATGGCTTCTGTCATGAGGAGGGCAGAATCCAGCCCTTTCAGCACTTGCAAAGGGGGCAAAGAGACTGTGAAAATGACTTCAGTATATTAGACTTTATCTGCAACAGAAGGAAGAGGAACTTTTCAAACGTGCCTCCAAATAGGATCAGAAGGAGGGCTGAAATCAGCATTCAGTGCTGCAGCAAATTTCCTTTTATCTTTTCAATAGTTAAAGTAAAAATAAAGGGGGAAGTTTTCAGTGCTTGACTTTGAGGAAAGCTCACTGTAAAACAGGGCCCCTACTGGTGTTTGTCAGTTGTAACAAAGGGCCTGGTCATAGGTTAGCGCTAGTGGGAGGTGGCATCCCATAACCCACTGCTCACTGCTGTCACACAAAACCACTGCAGGGTAGTTTGTCTCTGGAGGAATAAGAATTAAAAGGATAAAACAATAGTTTCATACTGCATTTGGTTTTCAGAGAAGATAAGATTGTATTCACCTGTACTGTACAAAAGATTTTCTATTTTGTTCATCATGAAGCTACCTCTTTGCAAAATAGTTTTTACTTTATAGAACATTAGATGCATGCTAGCATTTGTGAAAATAAATTAAATTAGATTAAATACTACCTCTAAACTCAGAACAGAGCACGATGAAAAGATACATTCAGTTTGCCTCTCTAGATCTGTGAAGCCATGCTCAATATTGGAAGGGTCTGAGCATCTTGGCTCTCTGAGGGACATTTGGAGAATAACAAGTGCATTCAATGCAGAATGTGCTGATTTGTAAAATATAGAAATTATACAAACCTTCTCACTAAAAGAAAAAAATGCAGAAAATGAGGCAAAGGATGTGTATTCTTCAGTCCTTCCTCATTGAGGTAAATCAGCCTGAATTTGCTGAAATCAGTGGAGATACGGCAATTTCCCTTCTTTGAGTCGTGTCTGGTGTTGAATTTGCAGCATTGCACCATTGGGCTTTTTGGGCCTGGCCGGACTGTAGCCCCAGGTCTCCCAGAAGCTGAAGGATCCCCTCATCAAGGTGCCAAAGTCACAGAATCACAGAATCACAGAATTGTAGGGGTTGGAAGGGACCTCCAGAGATCATCGAGTCCAACCCCCTGCCAAAGCAGGTTCCCTACACCAGGTCGCACAGGTAGGCATCCAGGCAGGTCTTGAACATCTCCAGAGAAGGAGACTCCACCACCTCCCTGGGCAGCCTGTTCCAGTGCTCCGTCACCTCACTGTAAAGAAGTTCTTGCGCACATTTGTGCGGAACTTCCTATGCTGCAGTTTCCAGCCATTTCCCCTTGTCCTGTCTCCACTCACCACTGAAAAGAGTCCGGCCTCGCCATTCTGCCCCCCACACCTCAGATATTTATAGACCTGGATCAGGTCTCCTCTCAGTCATCTTTTCTCAAGGCTGAACAGACCCAGTTCACTCAGCCTTTCTTCATAAGTCCTTCATGACACCACACTATGCTAGTGATGGCACACGGACACCTCAAATTGTCTTCGAAATATGTTTGTCTTCTTTCTTTCTCTTTGTATTCAAATCTGACAGCAACTGTCTTACCTCTGCCTGAGTTGTAATGTTAACTCGGCCAGAATTCCTCCCCCTCCAGCACACAGTGATTTAATTCTAGGGATTAAGAAAAGTATGAACAAATCACAGCATTCAAATGCCAGATTATAGAAGCATGGACAGTGCTGTCAATCAGAGCCTTTCCTTGATTTATTTTTTTTACTTAACAATCTAACTGTAAAACTATCAAGCTTATACATACAAAAGCAATTTAAAATTACCTCTGCTTTGCAATAAACACAAGATTGCCCCTAGTGATTGTTAACAGAAAAAAAAACAAACCCCAACCTTTAGTCTTTTTCACAGGGAAATGGCTAATTATTTGTGGTTCATTATTTGTGCATATGTTTTATGTGACTGACAATATCATTGATACTTTTTTTTTAAATCTTGGAGTACACCTATTTCAAATTTTTGCAACTCAACAGAATATATGAGATCAGTGAGGAAAAAAAATCTGTCCAGTTTTGAAGGGTGCTTACTACTTTATAGCTACATATCAGATGACCATTGAGATTAGAAACAGAAACATATCTTTCTGTTTCTAGGGTACTTTGCAAATGTTATCTCAGGATAAATAAACTTCTGGAAAATGCAGGTTGAACTAATTTTTTTTTTTTTTTTTTTTCTCACATTGAGACATTTTGAACCAATGTAATTTTTCCCCAATTATATATAAATCAAATGAGTCTTGGGCTTTCTTTTTCATCTTAGGAAATATTTTACTCTGCATTCCTTGAACAGAATAGTGTATTTCCACTGCCTCTTAATTAGCTCATGAACTCTGAATATTTAGTCTGCAATTCTATATTATTATTTACAAGCTCAAAATGAAAGATTTGTTTAAAATATGTGCATTTAAAAGCACTTCAAACAACCTCTTTCTAGCAGATCTTCCTTAGGAGCAAATCTGTTGGTTATATATCAGCTCAGTGCTATGATAAGATGACCTGTGCAGTAAGTTATGTGTTGAACTGTTGTGAGCTTAATTCCTCTGTTAGTTTAGAGTGCAAAAACTTCAGAAATGCAAAGCTAAACTTACAGCAGTCTATTGCTTTCGTGTTGCTCCATGTGTTATGGAAGTGTTATCATCCTACTGAGCTTATGTAATTGGTGAAACTTTCTCAAAGTCACAGTCATTATCTTGTAAGCTATCTCACGAAGTCATGTTGTGAAATTAATCAAGATCTTTGTGGGTGGTGCATATATGTAAACATACGCTTAAAACTCACTGCTAGTAGGGAATGCTTGGCAGTCATCATTTAACTAGAACAGATTTTCACAATTCCATGTATTCCTTTCTTTTCCTTTGTTGACTTTTTATTCTCAGAAAAATGGATTCTTTTGTGAGCAACCTGCAGAAAGCTCAGTCTGCAGAGAGAAGTGTGCCACAGTACTAGAATTAAAGATGCTTAAAAACAAACTAACAACAAATGCAACAAAAACACTTAAAGATAGCATGGCATTCCTTATGTCCCGATGAACCTGAGTCCCACACAGCTTCCTCAGCAATGATGTGGAAAAGTGTATGCAAATTCCTAGAATGGGGATCGTTTGTCATGCAAATATACCACTTGCTCTGTTATGTCTAGAATGATCAACAAACATTTCCTAGTTTATGGAAAAACTTAAAAGAACTGCATTTCAAATTCTAAGCATGCAGGTCACTAGTAGAACACAACTACTACTAATTTGGGAAGAAGCTTTGCTGCATGAGGTAGAAATCCTCCTGAAGATTAAAAAACAAACAAACGAAAACAAACAAACAAAAAAACAAACTAAATAAAACATAAATAAAACAAGAATAGCAAAATATGTATTAAAATAAACCATGGTAACAGATCATCGCACTAAACTTTAAAAATCTGCTTGTAGGCACCAACAAGTTTATTACATTTTCTTGTTACATTATATATTTGAAAGCTCTGCTTGGTTTCCTCTGCAGTTTCAAACAACTTAAGAAGAAAATGTTTATTGTTGATTTTTCAAGATCATGAAAAGAATGTCCTTACTAGTTTCTTCCTGATTTAGATTGCAAGGAATGATTTAATTTGCATTTCAGTGGATAGCTGAACTTTGTGAGCAAATAAACATTCAAACTTCTATCTTTTATCAGAGGAAAGGTAAAAACAGCCATTCTGAACCCTGTGTAGCATTGTGAGTCTTGTAAAAAATACTTCCATTGCCAGTAGAAACACAGTCTCAGTCTGAAATGGATTTATTATATTAAAGAATTATACAGAAGAATGATAGAAAATGCAACATGAACATAATAAAAATATTTGGAAACAGTAGCAATTTTACTCATCTACCTTTAGACTGCTGTCCTTTGTAATTCCCAAAATCAAAATCATTGAAAAGATATTACTGTTTCTAAGAACTCCTCAAACTGCATTTTGAGTCAGATCCACTCAAGAGCGTAGGTACCAGTGATTTGCATGGGTTCCCGAATTTACACCAAAAAAATCTTGTTAAGGCCAATGTCTGTAAGCCAAAGTTGTTGTATTATTGGTGCTATTACATTCTCATTCCAGTCTTTATAAAACACTGTTGATATTCAACACCACGTGCAATCAAAAGCAGTATACTGCTATTCTCATAGGTCATAGGAGTGACGCTAGTCTGCATGGTTCTTTATGATAGTTAGAAAATAATAAAATAAGGGTATCTTAAATTAAGTCTTACATACAGTTTAAAATTCTAGTGTTAATTGTAAATGCATACAGTGCACGGAAACATGTACTGGTAGGAAAGAGGAGATGATTTATTCCATTACCATTTATATATAAAGAGATACTGTTCTCAGCATCGTTTTGCTTCTTTCTGTACTGCTAGAGCAGCAATAATGGAGGATATCCTCATAAGAGCTTGACAGTCATTCATTCTCGTGGTAGAGGGAAATAAAGATACTGAAACTAGCTGCCTAACAGTAAGAGCAAGTAAGAAGATTTAAGAAATTTTGACTGATTAAAAATGGTGGAAATCTATTTCTTGTGGGAAAACTATCCCATTTGTGACCATAATGTTCATACTTAAAGAATTTATAACTCCTTTTAATTTATTTGTTAAATAAAGTGAAAAACCTGATTAGGCTACTTCCTCCTCTCCCCACACATGTGACTCCACATACAAAGAAGGTGGAGACAGATGAATGTAAACTGTACAACAAAGTAAAGTATTCGTTGAGAGCTGTGAACATCCGCAATTGGGTTTGAACCTCTGTGGGATTCATGGTGAAACCAGAACAATGCAAGTAGATGTCTGCTGTGTTTGAAGAAACAATTTTGAAAGATTGTATCATCCATTGTTATCCCAGACCCACAAGGCAACCAGTCTATTTCTGAATTCAATCCTTCCTTAGGCAGATAAATATAGTCATGTATATTTTAGGCCATAATGTAAAGAACAGACAGTTAAAATTTTCTTTGTGTTACTTATATACACAACTTAAAAGGTTGAGTTGTACAGTTGTAATGTATTTACAATGCTGTAAACTTCTGAGGAAGAAAAACAACTGGATTTTTTTGTTTGTTTGCTTTGTTTATTTATTTTTGTCAAGAAATCAGTGTTACTCAAAAGCATACAAGCCTGGGGGGGAAAAAACAAACAAAAAAAAACCTCAATGAGAAAGTTAATACATAAGACAGGAATAGGGAAAGCAGTATAGGCAAATCTTGTACAAATACAAAATACGGTTCCAAGTAAAGCTTAAAAATCAGAATGGGTTCTGGATAATTTTTGCTCTCTGGTCTACAATGTATCAGTATAAATGCTTATATCAGTATAAGTACTTCCAATGTAACAAAACATACTTCATGCTGTTAAATCACACAGAGAAAGAAAACAAACCAGTGGGATGGATCCAGACGATGCAAAAACAGTATTGGATATGACAGAAAGTTGACCAAGATAGCAAAGTCAAAGAAAACAGAGAGAGGAGAGAGAGTGAAATACCACTTCAGAAGCTGCAAGTAAAAAAAAAGATGTCTTCCATGCAACAAGTTTCATTTCCCCATTGTTTTGAAAGGTGATATGTACAAATAACCTTGCTTTCTGAAATTCTTTTTTCTCTCTGTATAGGTTTAAATCAAGCATGCAATATGATAGCTGATTTCCAGATGTCCTCTTCCAGCAAGTCACCTAGCTGCAAACACTGGATCATGGAACTTAAAGAAATAAAGTCAACTAGTCTCCAGGTCATTATTCATTTAAGTAACATTGCGGATATCCTATTTGCACTTTCCCCTGCCACAGGAGAGAAAGACTTCATTATATCTACCAAATAAAAAGCAAACTGTATAAATGATTTATTTTTTCCTATCTAAAAGATTTATTCATAAGAACTATGATGTGTAGCAGGGGCAGCTGGCTGAACAGACTGCCTTGCTCTTTTAGCCTCTGTAACTGGGAAACTCATTAGGACCACATGAGTTGTCAAAGCATACGGTATGTTTTGTACTGTATGAATACTGTCCACAGGCACTGGCTTTGAAGGCAGGCCAATGGCAAACAGTGGCACCAGGAGACCAGGGAAAATATAGTGTAATCAAGGTGACAGGGTATAAAACACAGGTTGTGCAAGACTCCTGTTAAACAGGCAAAAAGCCAAGGGTACATAGCTAAAGAGTTTTGAAATTTCTCTCTACTAGTCATTTGCTTGAATTCAAATAGAAAGAAACTGTTGGCACAATACATGATGTTCTTAGTTTTCTCCTCAGCTCCTATCTGCTCCTCCCATTATGCTAGAGCAGATAAGAATAAAAGAACAGAAGCTGGTATGGTTCAGTGAGGTCCAGCAATAGAAAAAAACAAGTTGTCAAGCTGCACATCAACTATCATGAGTCACAGAAAGGAAGTGTCAGTCAATAGAGAGCTAAAAGATCTCCACTGTAGAAGGGTCATTAGTTCTTGTTTGCAGAGCACACTGAAGATTAAAAGTGCATTGTGTCAATATTACCTAGAAAGCTGTTTTGCCCAGTAACGTGCAAACTCTACTGCATTGTCAAAAATCTTGAAATTATTGGAAAATATATTTTTCTAAACCAGCTGATGTAAATCTGTTGTTGTCCATGATTAGTCTTGCTTTTTCTGCCAGTGTGAGAGCTTGTACACAAGGATTTTACCTCCATATTTATATAGCAGTAGAAAACTATTTCATGGACAACAGGAAGAAAACAGCCTACTTAAAAGAAATATGTTGGACAGGCGTGGTGTAAATATATCTCTAGATAACTAGAGGGATAAGTGTTCTGACAAGCAAGTACTAACAGTTGTTCTGGTGAAAATAAGTACACGGAAGAATTTTCTCTGACTATAATTCTCATTGATCATCAAAGAACACATTTATACATATAATTTCAATTTATGAACAATGATGTTATGTGGTACATACCCATAAATTTTACAAGTCCTACTACCCTAAATTTACTTACAAACCTAAACATCCTAAGTAACCCTTTCAAGTTTTCAGTATGTTTAATCTACTTGTTCCTGAATGGTAGGAAAACATATTTTTATCTTCATTTTGGTTAAACAAAGAATATAGACACTGTCAAATGATTTCTTGACAGCTACATGAGGAGGAAGTAAAAGCTGCTCAAGCATCCCAAATTGCCATTTAGTTGTTCTTATATTTTTGTTAATTTATGAAGATAATATCAGCCCAAGTTATTGTATGCAGAATTACTTTCTGAACATGTGAGATTATATGCAATTTTCCCCTCCCACCTTTTTCAGCAAATTTGACATAAATTTGCATACCAATAAGCATTTTAAGGGGATGGCTGATCTAACAAGGCTGGCATCTGCTGTTGTTTCGGAGATAAAATCTTAGCCACATAATGTATTTCCCTATATTTCTGGTATTCATTTCACTGTTGTTCATTTTTGATCTCTGTTGGTTTCATTTTAGATTTGGATTTTCATTTGTATATCACTGACAATTTTTTCAAATAATCCAGCTGCACGTTTCTTCAATGAGATAGTGTCATTCCTATGTACAGATAAATAGAGTCCTTCTTTTTCTTCATGAGGAATGTTTCTCCATGAAGATGTACAGATTTTCCTCAGTGGAAGAATTTGTGCAAACAATGAATCTATGAAGTGGAAATGAGCTCATTCCTATAGCAATAGTAATTCTGAAGATTTAATTTTTATATGTTTTCTTGCTTTGTTTCCTTTCCATAAGCCTTCCTACCCAAGAATCAGTCACAACACCAGTATTTCAACTGACAGTTGTTTACCTAATCAATTAGGAGACATAAAAGCCCTGTGACAGAAAATCCCTGTTCTCTCAGCAATATTAATTCCAACATCTAACTATCATAACTGTGACTGGGCTAATTTTCCTTTTTTTTGAACCTATTACTTTATTAGCTATAGACAGAAAGAAAATTTGTTTCCCTTTCTCTTTTCAGCAGCAACCTGCCATAAATTTATCTTCAAACTAACACTTTGTTGGTTTTTGGTTTTTTTTTTTTGCTGCCAGTCATGTTTACAGACTCATATTTCTGCACCTTTGGTTGCCCCTGTTGCTCTTCCTTGCACTCCCTCAAACTGCCTCACATCCTTCTGGAAATACAGTTACCCAAAAGAGTTTCTAACTGGAAACCCACTACTTCTGAATAACTGAGAAGAAGTATTACTCACTGGATTTTGAAAGCCTTTGTCTAGTCTTCAGTGCCTTTAGGGATGTTTTGGACTCCCCTTCAGGTCTGAAGTCAGAACATGAGTTTTCTATTTGTAGAGTAGAATGGTGGATAAACTGGGGGACTTTTTAAGCATGCCAATTAGGCTTTTCTGCAAAGCAGTGAAGAAACAGGGTGAGAGTGGAGTCTTCATGATATGACCTATGAGTCAACTAGTTCAACTTGTTACAGAGTGGGGTGCTTTGCTGAGGATGCTAGTTTGGATAGCTTCCTTCTTTGTAGTCAAATGTTCTTACGCAAATGGCTCCTTACAACGTCAGCTACAGCTGTGGAAGTTGTGAAGGCAACAATTTACCAAATGGTAAGATTTTTGTAGTTTAATCAAAATCTTAAATTAATTTTTAAGCCAACAGCTTCTCATATAAAAACAACAACAGTTAAACAGATGCAAATCACCAATACCGAAAAGAATAACAACTGAGTTCAGGCTTAGTTTAGAGCTATCAAAATTGAAGAAAAATATGGTAGTTCATAGCGCATATGCAACCTAGTAGCTGTCATTGATATTTCATAGCCTATGGAAAGGCTTTATTGATACCTGCTTTCCACCTGATATTTGGTAGATGGTAGATCAATTTTTATTCCTTTTTTTACTTCAGTCTATGAAGTTTTAAGCTCAGTGCCCAAGAAAAATGCATGTCCTTATATGCTAGGATAAGATAATCACATAGTTTATATACTCCTTTAGTATGACTTCTGTGTATGCGAAAAAAGCAGATGAAGGCATAGCAAAAGCAAACAGGGACATGGTTTGATTGCAGGAAATTATGTGGAAACTGGCCAAATAAGCAAGCTCTTCCTCTAACTGTCCCTCCTGACCTATGAAATGGCCATCTCAGTAGTGGAAATGCGCCAAACGAGCAAGTTGTTCTTCCTGTTCTCTGTTTTGGCCTACGAAAAATCTAGTGAGAAGGACCACTGCCTCAGTCAAGAAAAACGTACTTAGAGGGCAAAGCCTTTCTCCTCATTTCTGCCCTGCAGATGATATTTGAGCAAACTATTAAATCCCAAGTGCATAGGAGATTGGCTCCATTTTTTGAACCAACACAAATGTGCAGTTCAGATCTGGCAGTAGACTGTCATTTTGCTCATATTAACACATCATAATTTTTCTCTTCTTACTTTTGTTCCTCTCCTGAATTCTTTCCAGTACACAAAATCAAGTGTCTCTTCTGTGAAGAACTATGATTCATAAATACAAGCAAAGGTGATGAATGAATGAAGAGAGAAATTAAAATGGTATGAAGAAAAAGATGTATTAGAAAGAGAGAACACCATTTTTCCTTTAATGGTTATGAAGAATGCAAGGTTTCTACAGTGAGTCTCTGCCATACCTGATCCCAGGTTGAAGCCTACCAAACTTTTAACCCTGCTTTAGGAATCAATGGAGCTTTGCCAAAGGTATGCTATTTTAAGCCATTTAAGGCATTATGTTGAAATTCTGATAATTTTAGATGTTTCAGTTTAAAGGAGAAATAACCATTAAATGATCAGTCCAAGTCATATGAACCCCTCTTCCATCTTTTAATGATTAATTTAAAATCCGTAACATCTATCAGTAGCTGGCAGAGGTTGATTTCCTAACACCTATTAGTAGTTTGTATTGTTGAAGAAAGACAAACGCTGTCATCGTTTTTAGAGAAAATGAATAAGCCAGTCATAATAGGCCAGCAATAGATAAATGTAAAGCATGAGGGACCTAGCGGCTTTATCTTAAAGAAAATAATAACAATCAGTTTAATGGAGAATTCAAAAACACGAGCTGCTAGCTTTTCAGTAGAGGCAGTTATTTTTTAATTGCTGTTCTCTTTCTGATCCTCAGAAACTTAAGGTGACAGTGATAAAAATTAATCATGATACATTTATTACCCTTTAACTTTTTGTTTGCTTTTTCTACTCATTCATTTTTCATACTCATTCAAAAGATTTTTTTTTTTATCAAAAAGAATCGGTGTATTAATGAATAAGCAAGAAAGTGATGATTGTCAGAAAAAAAAGAAACTCCATGTTATTTTATTCAGTGTAAATCATGGAGAAGAAAAATGTAATGAAGATAAGTAAAAAAATAAAATATTACAGATGCAAACTGTTGTCACTTGAAAAAAGGTTGCTACAGTCAAGTCTCATGGTAAGATTGATGTACTTTCATCTTAGTGAAAAATGTAAGTTTTATTTGATCTTTTATTTTATACAAATCAACTTTCAGAGAAAAACTTGAACTCACTTTTCTTTGGTGAATGTACATTCCCAATTTACCAATTACAAGTTTCTGAAGAATGACTTCTGACTTTATACACAGTGGAAAAGAATCATGTATTGTTGAGGTTTTTGTGTGTGTTATGTGATTTAATGTACTTCTGATATTTTTCCAGATTTGATTTGTTCAGAAGAGGATACAGATGTCTGTAAAGCTCCTTTTAGAAACCTTCTTACATCTTTTCAAGATAAAAGTATATTTTTCTTCTTTCTCAGGTCTTTGAGGAAAATAATACTGCATAGATGGCTTTCAGAAGAAGTTTGATTCTCAGAATATATAGACTTAAGAGCTGAAAAAGCATCTGTATGAAGCACTGTATCTTAATAAAAAAAAAGCCATTGCACAATTCAGAGGACACAGTGGATAAAGTAACTAGGGATTGATAAATTCTGCTAGAGGGAGCTCGACAGCTATATATTTACTCAAGTGAACATCACAAGAATTTCACAATCTACTTATAAAAATTAAATTATATTAACACAGACTAGAAGTCACATATGTAAGCCTTCACAAACACAACATCTAGATTGCTGATCATCTGTAAAACATTACCTTTTTGCTTTGAGCATTACTTTTGCAATCAAACTAGAGCCTACCTTTAAATATAATATCTTAAAATGGTAGTCCTGTTATGGATGCAAGAGCATAAATAATATTATACAATAAATTAACTTTCTGTCCTATTCTGAAACACAGATGTAGGCAAAGAGCATGCTCTTGTACCAGAATGGCAGTGAAAAGCCTTGAGCCAACATTATAGGCACAGGACACAATTGTACAAAGCATACAAGCTGTGAAAGATTTGCAATTTCTGCTCATGTGTTTCAAGCTGATCAGCAGTTCAATTCCTCTTCCAGTTAGTCCTATAAGCTACAGTCAAATTACCCCTGTTCACTTGATCTGCTTATTTCTCAGTACCTACTATTTTCCTTCTCACTGTTGGATTTACTGCCTTCATATGCTGCCACTAATGCAGCTCATGTCAGCCACACGAGAGTCAGCTTTACATGGGCTTGTTCTGGCATTCCTAATAGTCAAGAAAGCACAAAATTCCTTTTGTGAAATGGTACATGTGCAAAACCTGTGTGAAGCAAGAAAATATTATGGCATTTCACCTGTGTTAACTTTTATAGCTGCAACAGCAATGTTGCTAGCACAACTGAAATCAAATAGCTGTGGAATGTCTCAAAGGACAGCATGCTATGCCACAGTGCTGTGTACAGAGATGGCCTTTAAGTGAAGGAAAGATGAAGAATGGTATGTTGAAAGAAAAGTTGTTTTTTTAAATGCTGGTTTACTTTAATAACAATATTTTATTTACTGATCATTGCAGAGACAGAGTTTGTCTCCTGACAGACTTTTGGTAGCATCTCCCTCTCAAGCACATCTTACTGAGCATTGTGTTTATTGTCAGAAAATGGGGTAAAAAGAGGGCTACTGTGAGATATTAATGACATACTTCAATTTACCATGCCGTGCTTACAGAAAAGCTTTAACGTTAAGGCTTTGTAAAACACAGTGTGAACACAGTGAACAGTTCTGGCGGGAGCTGATTGCCATGGGTAAAAAGTGAAGCGGTTTAGAGTAAATAAAGGTAGATATGATTAAAAATTTTCCCCCTTAAAATGGGGAAACAGACATTCAATTTAGAGTTCATTTAAATAGCGTAATTTTGTGAGGAATTAGTTGCTTAAAAATTACTGAAAAAGATCAAAATAACCAACTAAAACAATGGCCTCTTGAGTCTAAACATCTTAACAGATGGTTTCTATTAAACTTCTATTGTTTCTTCAAGAACTGCTTTAATGTCTACAACAGTTTTATTATTATTATTATTATTTTGAGGACATACCTACAGTATTTTACATGTATCATATAAGGACAAAACTATGCCAAAAATTTGACAGAAGCATTTCTAATGGGCTTAACTTCTTTTTTTTTCAGCTGCTGATTCAGGTCATGTTTTCATTTACTTTCTGTTGCTGTTGGAATTGATGAATGATTCTGTTCAACAGGAGGCTCTTTCACCACAGTTCAGTTTCTACTCAGTATTTCCTCATGCCTTTCTTCACCAGCAGCACATTTGAAGAAAAAGTACTTAAAAATATTTTGTTTCCTTGGCTTTAAAAAAGTACAACTATTTAGGACACATATGAAGACATCCAGCAATCCCTATGGAAATTTGTTGGACAGATTTTGGTTCTAATCCCACAGAAAACTCTCATGACTTTGAAACAGTTGTAAGCATAAGAGCTACATGATATAGTTCTGTTATTTCATAGTGAACGCATTCCACAATGACTAAGTGATATAGGTCAGCACTGGTACACTGTATTCCAGGAAAATACTCCATGTAAGAGTAAACATTATGCGGACAAAGAGACCCAGAGATGTATGATAGATTATGATTTTTCCTCTTTTTCTCTAAGTGTGAAATTAAAAACCATAAAAAAGGGTTCCTAGTATCTTGTGAATGAGGCGTATTCTATGTATTGGAATAAACTGTATAGATCACCTGCTTCCGTAATCTCATTTAATCTAATCTAATTGAAAGTAAATATAATAATATCACAACCATCTGCCTCCAAAAATGCTGTCATTAACCCTATGCTATGTTACCCTCCTTGGAAATACTACATGATATTCATGTAATCTGAACCCCAATTAAATCTCCTTGAAAACCACTATTCTGTTATAGTCAACCTCAGGATTATGCAATCCAGAACAGAGAAATTTAATACAACACAAGCTTCTTTTCATGATACACCCTCTGAATAGAATTGAGACTTTTGCTGTAGAAGTCAGATTTTCAAGCTCCATAATGGTAGTTATAAATCTTCTCCTCATAATCTTTTTGCTTTCCACTGTATTTATGGTTTCCTCCATGTCTTTCTAAACTTCTGCTTCTATTCCCCTGCTGCTGTGATGGGCGCCTCAGCCACTGCTTGCTAACACAGCTGAGCTGTTTCATCATTTCTCCCTAACACTCCCTAGAATGTATTCAGAACCACCTTCTGTACTCCATTGCAGATTGCACCATATTGATGAAAGTAAGCATTTAAAACAGAATTTGACAGTGGAAAGTGCTTGCTGCTGTTTACAATGGGTGGAGAGATACACTCTCTGGCTCCAGCACAGATGGATAAAATGTGAGCTGTATTCAATAGGAAACAGCAATTGTACTAATGTCTGTAGAAAAGCCTAGTGACAAATACAAGTTTACAACTGTATGCAAAACTGAAACGTTGGCATCTGGAGAGAGTTTACTGTTTCACTGGAGAGACATGTCTGAATTATTTAGAAACTGTAAGGCACATTTTTTTTTACAGTAGTGGGTGGTTAGGGTGGGATCACAGCAATGAACATGGTAGATCATAGAATCATACAATATCCCAAGTTGGAAAGGAACCACAAGAATCATAAGTCCAACTCCTGTCTCCACACAGGACCACCCAAAAATCAGACTCTGTGTCTGAGAGTGTTGTCCAGATGGTTCTTGAAGTCTGTTAGGCATGGTGCTCTGAGTACTGCCATGGAAGGTCTGTTCTAGATCACACCATATCTCTGACTCCAGAAAAAAAGAATATCAAAAGATAATAATTATAATTAATTGTGTGCTATGAATAGGGTACTTTAAAAAACAGGGCTAAAAGCACTGCAGTATAGGTTTAAATTTAGTAGTTAGAGCCACTCAGTTCAGCTGTGTGCTGCTTGAAATTATCAGTATTTTCCATAATCCATATTAAAAATACATATGCTTGAGCATAAAAACAAAACAAAAAGTTAAAGGGTATTTCCTCTATCCATCTATCTAGCTAGCTAGCTAGCTAGCTAGCTAGCTATCCATCCATCTACAGATAAAACTACAACAGCAAAACAAATGTAAGTATTAGGAAGACAAAGATCTACAATAGAAAAATGAGAATTAGACATAAAATAGCATGTGGAATGAATGCCTTGAAAAACTATTATATGCCCTCTAGAAATAAAGATTGTTTTACTTCTGTATGACCATAGAGGATTGTTCATTAACTTCAATGGCTATTGGATCAAGCACTGATTTTCCAAAGGTCAAGGCAATTTGTGACAAAAAATAAACAGAACAAAACAAGACAAAATGGTTTTACTGAAGAAAATTATGAAAAATATGCTTGAGATAAAGATTATGAGCAAGACTATTTGTATGCCTACATCATGATTCCATAGTTCTAAATACCTAGACGTCTAATAGGAGTATGAGCTTATCTGATGGCCCCTGAGCAATTCCTTTATTTATGTATTTATTTTACAGTAGAGCAATTACAGTCAAATAGACTGTATCTCAGTGTCCAATTAACTATATTTCAGTTCTGGAAGATCTATCTCCACCCTTCCCATGAGAGTATCATACTTTTCCATTATCCAGCTATCTATCATGATGTTATAATCCTTTTTGTTCAAATAGCATCATTGGCTGGAGTTTTCCCATAATTTTCATTTATATTTAGGTAGCTAACAAACATTAAACATCAATGCAGTGGCATGCTATATAGTATAAAACATCAGAGTAACAAGGATTTCAAATTTTTTTGCTCTGACTGCATGTGCTTTCAAAGAAGGAAGGTGTGATACCAAGTTAATACAGAATTTGTCAGTGCAGAAAGAAGTGTAACCTAAGCAAGTTTTCACCATATTTAAGGATGACTAAAGTGGTGTCTTGCTCTCTCTTGGTAATTTTCATTGATCAAAAGTAACTTGTGTGTTTGATATATATATCAGTTGGAAACACCCCTACTGCTTCTAGAGTCTCACCAAAAGATAATATTATCCTAAACTAAAGCCAAGAAAACATTTGTCCTTTCTGAGCCAGACTTTTTCTTTGCAAGCCAAAAGTCAAGTCTGAGTTTTAATGAGTTTATCCAAGTATAACAAAAATTCTTCATCATGAAACACTCAACCAAACCCTAGAGTAGACAATTACTTGGAACTAGTTACTGACTGAGATGTTACAGATGTCATGGAAAACAAAGCTCATGTATTTTTTCTTGAACAATCATGGCATAAGAAAGTCTTTACCATCATCTTTGTCACTAACACTCCAGCTATCTCCTGTGATATTTACTTAAGTACATTGCTATGCTATGCTAAGTCTTGAAAAAGATTAGTAGGTGGCATTGCATCTATAGCTGAGAGCACATCAGTTTAACAATGACTTGATAGGCAGCAAAAAGTCCTCCCTCAAGGTCATTTATAGCCTATCTGTATCAGAAAGTGGTCCAAACTATAACAATCATAATAGTCTTTAATCATAATGCATTAGGGTGACTTCTAATTAGATCTCATACAGAATATAGATTCTGTATCCTTTTTTCTTGCAGTTCTGAATTTAGTGCAAGATCCAGGGAATGACAAACTGAATGACACAAAATCATGGAAATGTTTGAGTTGGAAGTGATTCTTAAAGTTTATATAGTCTGACTTCCTTACAGTGAACAGAGAAATCTACAGCTCAATCAGGTTGCTCAGAGCCCTGTCCAGTCTGACTTTGAATATCTTCAGGGGTGGGACATCCGCCATATCTCTGGGCAACCTGTTCCAGTGCCTCACTAAAAACTTTTTCCTTATACCCATCCTAAATACACCCTCTTTTAGTCTGGAAGCATTTCCCTTTGTCCTGTCACAAGAGACCCTGATAAAGTCTGCCCTCTTCTTTCTTACACCTCCCCTTTATATACTTCAAGGCCTCTATCAGATAGTTTCCTCCAGAGCCTTCTCTTCTTCAGGCTGAACAAGCCCAGCTCTCTCAGCCTGTTCTCACAAAGGAGAGGGAGGTGTTCCACCCCTTAGATCATTTTTGTATCCCTCCTCTGGATGAACTCCAACAGTCTCTGTTTGTACTGAGAACTTCACTTCTGGACACAGTACTCCAGGTGAAGTCTCACCAGCACAGAGTAGAGGGGCAGGTCCCCTCATTTGTCCTGCTGCCCATGCTTCTTTTGATGCAACCCAGGATACAGTTGGCTTACTGGGCTGGGAGGTCATATTGCTGGCTCACGTCCAGCTTTCCATCCACCAGTAACCACAAGTTCTTTCAGCAGGTTATGCTCAATTCTTTAATTCCCCAGCTTGTATTGATAGTAGGGGTTGCCACTACCCAGGTGCAAGATCTTGCACTGCAATTTGTTGAACCTCATGAGATTCATTGGGGCCCACTGCTTGAACCTCACTGGGCCTGTCTGGATGGCATCCTGTCCCTCAGGCTTGTCAACAGCACCACACAGCTTGATGTCATCTCCAAACTTCAAGATATCAGTGCCATTGATTAAGATAATGAAGTGCATAGGTGAATACAGACCCCTGAGGGACATCACTTGTTGCTTACCAGTTTACACACCACCAGTTTACAAGTGATGTCTATGCTGGTCTTTAATGTGAATGTAAAAACCAAAAATATTACAAATCTTTGTGCGGTTAGCATAATAAAAAGAGAGAGTGATTCAGTTGATATTAACATGTTCACACTTTTATTTCACTTTTGTAAGAGGGTAACCAAGGTATATTACTTCTACTACGTGCAAAAAAAAGTCACAGTGCAATATCCACAAACCAAACTACTGTTGAATCATGTTGTCAAGCTTATACAAATTCACTAAAAAATGTATGACTCAAGAAACAAACTTGTCATTCCACAGAGATGAGTATTTCTAACCATACCATAAAAATGTTTTAGGTTTATATACACACAACACACCAATGGATTATGACAGAACTTCAGAGTTTAGTAGAAACTATCGATGGGGTCTACCTGCAGGATCAGAGGCTTAGAAAATGGCATGTGAATGTTAAGGCTTCTGCAGTTGCTTTTTCTTCATTTGGTAAAGAAAGAAAACCATTTGAAACCCTTGTATCTTTAAACTTTCACTGCTATGCGTTAAGGGGAAAACATTTTTAATAAATATCTCAAGTATGAAAGAAATTATGTTCAGACTCTGGAAACATGCACGTACCTTTTAGTATTCTTTTATCTACTGATTCTGAAGTTAGGTTAGCTTCAACCCCAACTGAGTTCACCATCGCTTCAAAGCCGATATCTTTCCCATTTGTCACTTCAGTGTGTTTGTGGATAATTCCACAAAGTCCATTTGTTGGGAGTACATCCTTTTTTTCCCTTTTTTTTTCCTTTTTTTTTTTTTTTTTTTTGCCTTTAAATCACTCCAGGACATCTGTGAATTATAAATGTCTTCCCACACCACTGGAAGAATTCCAGTGATGCTAAATATCAGATGCTATAATACCACGGACCGAGTGAGATCCTGGAGGAAATTCTCACCCAAGCTTACTGGTTTTGCACTTCTAGATTCCATATCATTACACAAAGACCTCCAAACTAGAAATTCTTTCTCATTTTAAAGTACCTCATGGTATGAAGAAAGAAGCTCACTAGAGTATTTACAAGGAGGAAATACGAATTCACAGAATCATAGAATGGCCTGGGTTGAAAAGGACCATAATGATTATCTAGTTTCAATGCCCCTGATATGCTCAGGGTTGCCAATCATCAGAGCCACATCCAGCCTGGCCTTGAATGCCTCCAAGGATGGGGCATCCACAGCCTCCTTAATATCCTGTTTCAGTGTGTCGCCACCCTCCTAATATCTATCCTAAGGTTAACCAGAGGTTTCTCCCGTCTCAGTTTAAAACCATTCCCCCTTGCCCTATCACTATCCACCCTCATAAACAGCTGTACCCCCTCCTGTTTATACGCTCCCTTCAAATATTGGAAGGCCACAATGAGGTCTCCCTGGAGACTTCTATTCTCCAGAATAGGTTTCTATACCCTGAAAAGCATAGTACCAAGAAGATACTAATGAATCTTGCCATCTGCTAACATTGTCAAATAATTTCATTCACAAGTTGCTATCAGTAGTCTTATTTTCCCATCACTATTGCTGTTGGAAAGCTTTCCATAGGGCATTCTATACCTTCTCTGATGAGAAGTATTTTGCTGAAGGATAGTGAAGATTTATATCTATTTTCTCTTGTGCTGATAGTGTTACAGACATTAATAACTTACGTATTTATAAGGCCTACTCATTAGAAGAATTATGATGGAACAATCAAGTCAATTCTCCTGTAAACTATTTTACATTCAGTTTGTCCAAAAAATTCCTTCTCATCAGTTATTTCATTCTAAATCCATCTTTCTTATCACTGTACATTAAAATAGCAGTAATATTTCTTGATCCCTGCTGGAAACAGCTTTCCTCAATAAAGCTTGGGATAACATCTGCTGCACTCCCAACAGTCTTAGCACATTTTTATGATCAATAATCCAATAAGTTTTATTCATTTTTTTTTTCTGCTTTTATCAGGTAAGCCCTCCATTTTAGAAAGGCAAACTTTGTAATTCACCAATTTGTAGCAATATTAAAAAAAATCACACGAGAAAAAATAATTCAAGTTATATTTTCACTTTCTATCATAAGTCCTTCCTATGAGATCTGCTATACCTTCGTGAGGGTTTTCCATGATTCTGTAATGAAAGTTACGAAGTTCTTCTGACTCAGGGGCAGTGAAGTAGTGAAATTGTCTCCACCTTTGACATTGTAATTTCTAGATCCATATTCTTATGCTGCCTATTCATGCAGTCTTGGCCTTTGAGTTCAATTTTAGCATTGATCGGGAAAGGTCAAATATTGATTCAAATTTGAGTTATCCTTCTATTGTCCTCCCTTTTCAATTCCTGTCCTCACTGCATACTGATACTGTCTTTACATTGTGCTCTTTTTACTTATGCAACTAAATAAATTTTATTGTTGGAGTGAAATTTTTGTATAAGACATTCCAATGCTGTTTTTGATTCCAAATAAAGACAATGGGACTGCAGTACACGTGAAGTCATTGTATTTGTTCAGACAAATCTGTTCACATAGGTGGAAGGGTTGCTCAGTCTACAAACTATATACTATATACTATAACTATATTCTTGATTTGAGCGTTCATGTAAAATGTTCTGCCCCATGATGATCCAGAGCTGTTAGTGAGCTGATCACTAAATCTGAAAACAGTCATGTTTCTGTCTTGAAGGGAACAGGGAAAAGTAAAACAGAACTACTGAAGGAAATGTATGGTAGGCAAAACTTCCTCATCTTCTTTTTTCCTACCATTAACAATGATCTTGTTCCTTTAGCAATTACCACTGCAGTTTTCTCAATAACAAACAATGGCAGAACATCCAAAAAGAAAGCTGCTGAGATATTCTCATGATAAGGATGAGGCCACAAACATAAAATATTACCACATGCTTGTGTGAGCAGAAAGGCTGTGCACCAGAATCAAGGATCGGTCCAGTAAAGGGCATCTCATGGTTGGGGACTGCCACAGGCCACCTGATCAGGGGAAGCCTGTTGACAAAGCCTTCTTGCCTCAGCTGCAGGAGGTGTTGTACTTGCATGCTCTTGTCCCGAAGGGGATTTCAGCCACCTGGATATCTGCTGGAATAGTGGCATGGTGGGTGGCTGACAATCCAGGAGATTCCTGGAGTCTGAGAACAACTTCCTGGTCCAGATATTTGATGGACCAACCTGGGGTGAAACCTTACTAGATCTGGTGCTCAGCAATGCAGGGGAGAGTATGAGAGAGGTTAAGATTGGAGGTAGCCTGGGCTGCAGTGACCATGCCTTGGTGGAGTTTCTGATCTTGAAAAATGCAAGCCAGGCAAAAAGCAGAGCAAGGACCCTGTGCTTTAGGAGAGCAAACTTCTGGCTGCTCAAGGAACTGCTGAGTGGGATCCCCTGGTAAACTGTCCTTCAGGACATGGGCACAGAACAGAGCTGGCAGCTCTTTAAAGACACCCTTCTGAGAGTGCAACGGCTCTCCATCCCGCAGCAGAAGAAGTCAAGTAGGGGAGACAGGCAATTGTGGCTGTGCAAGGGCCTGCAGCTTAAACTGAGGGAAAAAAAGGAAATGTACGGGAAGTGGAAGCAGGGTTGCATAGCATGGGAGGAATACTGGGATGTTGTCTATGTGTGTAGAGATATGATTAGGAAAGCCAAGGTGCAAATGGAGCTGAACTTGGCAAGGGATGTGAAAGATACCAAGAAGGGGTTCTACAGGTACATGGGCAGGAGGAGACAGGCCAAGAAGAGTGTTCCCCCTCTGATGAAAGGTAATGGGGAGCTGCCTTCCTCAGACATAGAAAAAGCTGATGTACTGAATGAGTACTTTGCCTCAGTCTTCATGGGTGGTCAGGCTTCCCATGTCTGCCAGGACCAAAAGCCTCTAGGTGAGGGTGTGGGCAATGGTTTCTGTCCCACTGTAACAGTGGAACAAGTCTGAGTCCTCCTCACAAAATTGGTCGTGTATAAGACACTGGGGCCAGATGGTATCCATCCCAGGGTTCTGAAAGAGATGGCGGATGTGGTTGCTGAGCCGCTTTCCATCATATTTGAAAAATCATGGCTGCCTGGTGAAGTCCCCAGTGACTGGAAAAAGGTAAATATTACTCTCATTTTTAAGAAAGGGAGAAAGGAAGAACTGGGTACAGTCCGGTGAGCCTCACCTCTGTGCCTGGGAAGATCTTAGAATCATAGAATCATAGAATGACAAGATTGGAAATGACCTGCAAGTTCATCTAATCCAACCATCCTCCCATTACCATTGCTACCACAAGCATTAAACCATATCTCATAGCTCCTCATCCAGATGCCTCTTGAACACTGCCAGGGACAGTGACTCCACCACCTCCCTGGGCAGCCATTCCAGTGCCTGACCACTCTCAAGAGAGAAAAAGTTCTTCCTTATGTCTAATCTAAATCTCCCCTGGTACAACTTGTGGCCATTTCCTCAAGTCCTGTTTGTTGCCTGGGAGAGGAGGCCAAACCCCTCCTCATCACAACCTCCCTTCAGGAAGTTGTAGGGAGCAAAAGATCTCCTCCAGTCTGAACAAACCCAGCTCCCTCAGCCACTCCTCATAAGACTTGTGCTCTAGACCCTCACCAGTTTCATTGCTCTTCTCTGGATATGTTCCAGGGCCTCAATGACATTTTCGTAGTGAGAAGCCCAAAAGTGAAAACAATACTCAAGGTGTGTCCTCACCAGTGCAGAGTACAAGGGGATGATCACATCCCTGCTCCTGCTGGCCAGGTTATTTCTAATGCAAGCCAGGATGCCATTGACCCTCTTGGCCACCTGTGCACTGTGTCAGTTCATGCTCAGCCAAGCATCAACCAACACCCCCAGGTCCCTTTCCTCTTCACACTCATCCAGCCACTCTGCCCCAAGCCTGTATTGTTGCATGGGGTTACTGTGGACAAAGTGAAGGACCCAGAAGTTGGCGTTATTGAACCTGCAGAGAAGGACTTGGGGGTCTTGGTTGGACGAGAAGTTGGACGTGAGCCAGCAGAGTGCGTTTGCAGCTCAGAAGGCCAACTGTGTCCTGGACTGCATTAAAAAAGGGTGGCCAGCAGGGAGAGAGAAGTGATTGTCCCCCTCTACTCAGCTCTTGTGAGGCCCCATCTGGAGTACTGCATCTAGGCCTGGGGCCCCCAGCACAGGAAAGATGTGAAGCTCTTGAAGTGAGTCTAGAGGAGGGCCATTAAGATGATCAGATGGCTGGAGAAACTCTTCCCCGAGGAAAGGTTGAAGGAACTGGGCTTGTTTAGCTTGGAGAAGAGAAGGCTCTGAGGAGACCTTATTGTGGCCTTTCGGTACTTGAAGGGACCATATAAACAGGAGGAGGTACAGATAATTGCAAGGGTGGATAGTGATAGGACAAGGGAGAATAACTTCCACTGATGCATAAAATAACTTACAGTCTGTTAGAGTTTGCATCTCATGGATATTTCAGTACTAATCTGTTAGATCAAAAAACCATAATTTTACATAGCTATAACTGTGAGCAACTCAGGTGTTATAATCAGTATTCAACACACATTATAAAAGTTGTATTTTTTTCATTTTTAAATCCAAGTGTGATTTATTTGACTTAATAGTATATTCAACTTTTATATATGTATACAGAATTTATGCAAAGGTTTGCATTTACAAGTCTGAAAATTCTAATTAATTCACCAGCCTTTTGAAGTTCACATGCATAAATATGGGATGAAAATAAATCCATATAAGCTTAGCTCTGATTTATTCTACGTGGTATTCTTCATCACAACACCAACAATTCTAGTGGTATGAAATAAGAAAATTAAAATCTCCAATTAAAAAATGGAATCTCCAATTAATAAATAGCTTTTCCCACTTTTTTCCAACATGTGCTGTTACTTCTGGCTCCTTACACTTATCCCTAGAGATCAGTCAGCAGAGAATACTACTGGAAAGACATGACTGCCTTCTAGGAAAAGAAGCACACTAGACTTCCCAGTGTTTTCTTGAACAATTCCTCTTTATTTCAATAGCAATTTGTATCAAGCAGGAATCATGATGTTTGGCCCAAAGGGTCTTTGTAGCTCTCTTTTTCTTTGTTTTTCTTTTCTTTTTTTTAATGGAAACCGAGAAAGTGAGATTTGCTGTGAGAGTGAAGATTTCCATCTTCTGTATACACTGCATTTCTCTATGGGGATAGGATTGTCACAGATATTGATGGTTGCCTTGTTCTTAGACAATCTTGAGGGAAAGGTAAGTATTCAAATAGTAGAGCAAAACTGGCAACAGGGATGAACTAGTAGAGACATTAGGAAAGATGAGGCAGTTGTTTTCATAACCAACACTGTCTCAATTTGGATATAAGTGCTAATGTATATCTTCCAAATTAACTACAAGCATCTAAAGCTGTGTGGGCTAGAGGACAGCTCATCAGGTTTGTCAAAGCCAAGGTCAGCAGAGGTTCAGAAAAATACCAAACGAAATTTTGTTTTCAGGTCCCAGTAAGTATGCAAGGTTAAGAAGATTTTTTGTTTTGCTTTTTTTTTTTTTTTTTCTTAGAACCTAATGAGCTCTTCAAAAACAAAAATCTGTTTATTCCCATTGGCAGCTAATATCCCCAGTGAAATAGATATGTGTTTTCCATTGGGGTTTATATCATTTGCTCTAGCATTTATATTATTGGCTTGTGCAAAGGAAAGAAATAGTAGCTTGAGCACATAATATATTGGGCAAAATATCAAGAAGATTAAGCCACATGGTAGAGCAAAGTCTGATGGAAAACATACATTTACTGCAAGGAAATAGTTATGCCAGAAATTTTCCCGCAGAACAGTGTCTGCCTTGTATCGTGCTCTCTTACTCCCTTCTCCTTCTATGATTCTCAGCAGCAAACTGGGCCTTAACATAAAACTGGGCCTGAATAGTAGATTGCTTCAGAAAGATTTAGAGTGGCAGAGTAGGAACAGAGTAGGGAAAACTGGGAGAGGAGGAAATCTAGACAAATTTTTATCAGCAAACTATTTATTCTTTTCCATTCCAAAAAATTATGGCTGTTACAAACACTAAGTATGTTAGAGGAGACCATCAAATATATTTTACAGTGTTTGTGTTATTTATTATTAAGACCTCATTTGAGATGGAGTCTAATAGCAATTACTCTCTGCAGCCACCATCCACACTGACAGCCTCCCTTGCTTCCATAGGGAATAAAGAAAATGCTCCCACTCCAAAAAAAAAAAAAAAGCAAGATACATGATAGACAGACTGTTCCCTTGCACATCGCAAAGCTGCCAACTTCCTCTGCCCTGCTTGGTGGTCACCACTCCATACTGAGCAGTTTTGCCTACCCAGCCCCATCAGCAGCACCCTATTTCACTGTCACTGTCCCAGGGAGCACAGTGGACTGTCTGAGCACACAGTGCATGTAGTGGTGCAGGATGTATGTATTTGAAAGATTTTTACAGGTGCAGATATTTGTATGAAGGAGTTCAAGGGTTGTGTCTTTCATATTTGCCAAAACAACAGAGCTTCATCATTCCTAGCAGCTAAGCAAATCACAGAAGTGTAAAAAGATTCTCAAAAAGAGAAGCCCTCCTGCAAAAATCTTCTTCATTATTCTTCATTTGGAAATGAAAAAGTAAAAACTGCTGTTTGAAAACCAAAGTAATGCATGCATGTTTGATTTTAAACATCTGTAAACTTTTTCCAAGATGTGTGTATAATGTGGAAGTGATTAATCACAGTCGTTGTATTGCTTTATTGTTAAGTAATGTTTACCAGACTAGATAATCAAATTTTTCTGACGTGGACAAAATAAGCACTAGCACAGCACAACACATCTATCTGAACATCTACTATATGCAAAATACTTTATTTCTGCTTTATTCAGAATGAAATAGAATGATTGCCATGATGCCATGCCATGATGCCATACCACAAAACTGTTTGTTTTCTTAATGAATCTGCACTTTCATATCCTTCTCTTTGAAAATTCATGGGATAGATAACGTTGTATCTGCTGACTTATTTGTGCTGAAAGATACATGATTAGGAATTGAAGTATGTTTGAAGAAATCGTAAACTTCAATTATTTACAGCTACAGAATTTCACAGAGCAGATTGGGGAATGCAAAAAGTGCACATCCCTGCAATAAGCCTCAAGACTTTCAAGACTATGTAAGCAAGCAGAGATGTGTCAGCCTGACATTCAAAAAGGACCAGGTTGCAATAGCGGCAAATGGATTTATTTTGGAGACCATTCCCAAGCTCAATGAAGGTAATGTGAATCACTTAGCTAATTTTTGTTCTGTCTTCATGATGGTTTTGTCTTTTTTTACATTTTTAACCGTACAACTGGTTGATTAAGCTTCACACTATCTGCATGATACATTCCTTCACAGCCATCTCTCTTTCAGTAGTATCAGTTTCAAACCGTTTACATTTACATGGCATTTGTGTTCTTAGGTCCCAAAGCATCCTCAGCAGTCCTAAGTCAAGTGAATCCAACTCAAGTTCAGTCTACCAACAATCCTTGTGAAAGCTGACTTCCTAAGTTCACTGTGCAGCAGTGAACTACTACTACAAAGCAAAATGGAGGCTGCTGAGCCCCATCCCTGTGTGGGGTGGGTGACAAACTTGGTTCAACCTCACTCATGTGTCATTCTGTATCTCCATAAGTCTCCCACTATCTTCTGTTTCCTCTCTGTGCATCAGCCTGCTTTGCTGTGCTTTACCATGCTCTCATTACATGCTCGTTTGAAAACTTCTTATATGTTTTTACAAATCCTCACTCATATTTTATCCAATCTCATATTTTAAGAAGAGCTTTTATTCTCTGCATGCTTTATCTGCAAATCTAAGCCTAAAACTTCCTCCAAGATGCATAGATATAAGTGCTAGCCATGCTCACTGTTTTGTATTTCAGCTCAGTCTGTAGAATTGCCTGGTGCTTACAAGCATGAGAATGCATGAGGAGACTATTAAAAACAGCCCTCTACAGACTCACAGAACACAGATTTTAAACAGACTGCAGCATGAGCCTGCTGGAGGAGACAGCATGCATAACTCTTTAGTATCAATAGCTGTGGGTTGGACAGACAGTTACAGATCAGTAAATTCAACACATTTGGTAAATTTTAAATGGTATGGGACACTCATTCAGGAAAGGGAAAGACTTCCCACAGTCCCTGTCAGAAAAGCTATTAAATAAACCAGACAAAGAAGAGACCATATTGTTCTTGATCTGGACAATATATTCATATGTTCTCCTTTTGTGCAAGTGTAGCTAGAGAAATTATCTTTAAATTGTATTAAATGTGACAGTAGCTGGATTTTATTTTTAGGAAAAGCCTGCATGATCCTGAACAAAACCATTTTGTTTCCTGTTTTTAAAACTCATGAATTTTGCCTTCCTAGGAAATTCAAACCCATTGATGCATGTCAGGTGGTTTTTCCAAACTGTAGGACTGATGGTTACACAGCTGTAAAGCAACAACGTCAAGTGATACTAGAAAAGGAAGAACAATCAAAGTTCTCATCAGACATCTCATGTTCTCAAATATTCAGTTACTCCTGAGGAAACTAAATTTATCTGTTTCACAAATTTAAATGTAATCTAAATGGTGACATTGTGATCTGTATAATCCAAAAATCTTTGTAAGTGTAGATACAATAAACAGCATACATAAAAACTATTCATTTGCAACATGATGATCTGAAAAAAAAAAGTTTGCTTGGTCCTCAGTAATGATCTAATCATCTTATAAGGATTTTATCAAGAGGTTGGTTTTTTTCAGTAAGATTTCCACAGGACTGTCAAGAAGAACATACAACACAGATGTTTATCACTAGAGCAACAAATGAAAACATCATTACAATAGCATTTATAAGCTAGTTCCATCTCATAAAACAGCCATGTTGAGTGGAGACAATTGAGAACTGGTAACTGGGAAGCAAGGGAAGTTTTTCTTAAACCGTTTTCACAGTGGGAATAGCCCCATCTCATGGGGAAGAAACACGAGGACATGTGGTTCCTCAGCTATCAGGCCAGAGAACTGAAGAAGTAAAACAAACCAATTCAGTTCACAAACTCCAAGACAGAGCAGTACAAAATACAAATAGTAGCACAACTGAATTTTGTTAGTCAGATATATAATAAGGCCAAACACTGCCGATAGCTGCCTGAAAGCTTCTCTGAGATGCAATGTTTACCTGCATCTTATGAAGGCTATTATGGACACAGCTTTGACGGTGGTACTGCATTAACACCATAGACTTTCAGACTGTAATAAACACAGATAATACAGTATGTTAGGTATAGCTAAGGCAAGGTATTTGAATTTGGAGCACTGCATAAAGCATATTAGATAATACTTCTGATGTATCTGTGATGTTTTTCAGTGACTTGGAATCATGGAATCCTCCCCAGGCAAACACACTGCTTCTGCTGCAGACTTTCAAAGGATATCTGCACTCTGGTAGGAGTCTGACACCCACTTATCTCCAGTCTATGCACCAGATTTTGGTACAGTTATCTTCGGAAATAAGATTTAGGGCCTTTTGTCTGGGGCCTGTAACTGATTTCAGTGTGAAAAATCAGATACTTCATAATTTCACTTGCTTTGCATTAGCCTGTAATGTGAACATCTGCTCACATCTTCTGTGTATCACTGCAGAAGTACTATACATAATCACTCCTTTAGAAAAAGACTGCTTAAAAGACAAAGCCACTTCCTCAAAATTCTTATTTGTATTGGTACCCATTTATTTATAAGTACAGTATGAGATTCTCCTCGGCAAACTGATCTTGCAATATCCAGCATCTCAGCTCCAAAGGCCTTACACTGCTGTGTGTGGCATGTTCCACAGAGGATGATACTAGCCTCTAAGCTGATTATTTTAAAAAATTTTAAAATTTTAAAATTAAAAATTAAAAAACATTGCAATGCCACTGAGCATGGAGTTATTGTCTAAGAATGTGCATATTTGCAAATCAGTCTTAATTCAGAACATATAATTTTAGCAAAGTAGAATTTATAGTTCTTTTGAGGGAGCCTCAGTTATTTCAAAAGTGGGAAAAATATTAGAACCTCTTTGCAGTCTCAATTCCCCCAGATTTCCAACATCACGTAATTAGATTTAGAAAACAGTTGAATTTTAAATTGCTGTTAAGCAATTTGGATTTAAGTTAATTCTAATTTGAAGATACTGATCCTTCTGTACTGACACAAGGAATTGTTGTCTTGTTCTTAGATGATGATCTGGTGATATGTTTAGAAAGTATATATTCATAACTCAGCTGCCTGAGCAATCTCAGCTCTATGTTGTAGTTATGATTGTGTTTACATGGGGTTTAGCTACCAAATAATCTTGTTCTTCTGCACTCTCATGTTGTATATACCATGCCACATTAGTATGGCATCATTCCTAAAATAATATACACTGCTTCACAGCAGGGCTAATTAGTCCTGGTTCTGTGATACACTAATAGCTGTTAAATGGCTCTTAGTTGGCTCAGGCTCTGGGAAGAGCT
Organism: Lagopus muta; assembly: GCF_023343835.1. Taxonomy (NCBI): domain Eukaryota; kingdom Metazoa; phylum Chordata; class Aves; order Galliformes; family Phasianidae; genus Lagopus; species Lagopus muta. The sequence continues at coordinate 50,875,622 of NC_064472.1, read as the reverse complement.
TACTCATGTCGGTTGTAGCATACCATTTAGTAATACCTCATATGGTAAACATATTAATTAATGTTACTGACAGCATGGGTGGTCTATTTATTTTTTCTTTTGACATGTGAAAGCAGAACAACAGGTAGCAGAGTGTTCTGCCTGTTTTTTAACCTGCACTGTGAGTAACTGGGATAGTTAAAAAAGGAAAATTGCAGATCCTGTCTTTTGTTCACATAGAAACCATTAGTTAGGTTTTTCATTTGTGTTTCAGCAAAATAATTATTTTTTTCCAAAATCTCTCAAAAAAACTATGGTTATATCCACAATTGCAGCTGTTATCCCTGAAACTCCACCCAGGCAGTGCAAGGGAGTCAATGTCTTTCACTCTGTGCTGAAAGATCACTCGTAAAATCAGTTACTTGTTTGTAGGCTTCCACCTACACATACAGCTCAGGAACTGCTTAAGAGTTAGCCTCTTAATGCAATGGTTCTTGAGATTTCACTTGTGCTGCCACCATGTTCACAAGTTTCTTTCATTCAAATTTTCAGGTAAATTGAAAATCTTTTATCTTCTCTCATTTAATTTTTCAATTTATCATTTTCTCCATCTTACTTACTAGAAAAATTCTGTTACCATGTTTAGGTATGTTCCTTCAGACTGCATAGCTTTACGTAGAAATCATGGTAGTTTTTTTACCAAGAGGAAAAAAAAGTCACCAAATCACTGGCATGTTTCCACATTGGTTGTGTTGAACCTACTAAGTCACAATTACAGATAAAATTTCCTTCCACTCACAGAATCTTTTTTTTTTTTTTTTTTTAAATCTGTAGATATACCTAGATTATGGAAAGGATGATCACCCAAGCCTATGCATTGACATTTGATTTAAATGCATATGGTGCTACCTCTAGAAAAATCACACAGTTCTAATTTCTAGTACTTTTTTTTTTTCCTTTTCTTACAATTCATTGTGTTCAGCTTTCTTCCTTTTAATCAGAAGAGGCAGCCAACTACTCTCATAGTGCTATGTAATGATTTGAATATGAAAAGTTATGATGACCTTGCCGTTATAAAAAAAGAACACACAATGATTTTTAAGCTGTCAGCCTATCTGTAGTTGAAGAGTGTCCACCAGATACTCAGGACTCATATTCTAAAGATAAATAAACTTCCAGAAATCTATTCCTTCATACTTCTATTGCACTCATCTGTCATCTGCTAAGTCTCTGAAATATTCCAGACTTCACCTTGCCCCTGTTTTCTGTTTCTGCTTCTCTCTATTACTTTTATACTGGCAGCTTTCATACATCACATGACATTTTGTACCTCATTGAAAAGTCAGGGTGTTTCATAAGTATACTTTCCTGGAATGTAGCATCCTTATTACTTTAAATTAGACATTACAGAGCAGCTCTTCAAGTTAAATCACACAGTAATTCATAAACTCAGTTATTTAAAAAAATTCAGTGATACAGCTACTTGCTACTTCAATTTGCATGTAAATACTTTACAAAATGAAAAACAAAACAAAGCAGAGCAAAAAAACAGAACTCACATTATAAATTATCCTTATTGTGAAAATTATCCTTATTATGTCACAGATGTGAGTTCATCAAACAGAATATCCATACTTGAGATTTTATAGTTTTTTATATGGCATTCAAGATGTGGATAGTAGATAAAATTGAAAGAAAACTTTCAAAGGATAAATCAAAGCAGGAATATCCCTTTGGGTTTGTCAGAAAGTGAGATTCCCCAAGTTTGCTTTAAAGTGAACACTGAGATTAATTTAAGGCTTGGCATTCGTAGGAGGTGGTTTTGACAGTCTCAACCCTGTTCTTTCACACTGTTCTAAAATGCCACATTCTCATTACTTTAGAACGTTCTGTTGCTTTTATGAACAGAAAAATGGTCAATTTCTCAGTTTGGAGAGGTATTAGTCACAGAAATTTCTGCATTAGAAAAATCCTGTAATGATTTTAATAGTGGGATTCAGAACTTTTTCTTTTTCTTTTTCTTTTTCTTTTTCTTTTTCTTTTTCTTTTTTTTTTCTTTTTCTTTTTCTTTTTCTTTTTCTTTTTCTTTTTCTTTTTCTTTTTCTTTTTCTTCTTCTTCTTCTTCTTCTTTTTCTTCTTCTTTTTCTTCTTCTTCTTTTTCTTCTTCCTTTTCTTTTTCTTTTTCTTTTTCTTCTTTTCTTTTCTTTTCTCTTTTCTTTCTCTCTTCTCTTCTCTTCTCTTCTCTTCTCTTCTCTTCTCTTCTCTTCTCTTCTCTTCTCTTCTCTTCTCTTCTCTTCTCTTCTCTTCTCTTCTCTTCTCTTCTCTTCTCTTTTCTTTCTTTTCCCCCTCTCCTCCCCTCCCCTCCCCTCCCCTCCCCTCCCCTCCCCTCCCCTCCCCTCCCCTCTCCTCTCCTCCCCTCTCCTCTCCTCTCCTCTCCTCTCCTCTCCTCTTTTTTCCATCTTCTGTGGAACATTTCTCGTTATTTGTTCTGTGCTTCCTACCAAAGAATTTTCATTTTTAAAAAATCGTATCTCAGCCAGAAGATTCCTTCCACAATTACAAAACTTATATACAAATACTTGTTTGGATCTTCTACTCTTGTGCTTAATACTAATAAAGTAAGTACAGTAAAACCATTTAAAATGCATTGGCATATACATTCACAAATCTTCAAATTCCTCATGTAGATACAACTTTATACTTCCATATATAAAATTATAACGTACCCTCTCTGTTCATTTTGCAGAATTAAAAACAACTAACATTATGGTCCACTTCGGAGACACACAAAAAATAGCTACACTAAATCACTAAATCAGGTGTCAGTTTAAGCCATCCATTAGGAAATAAAAGAACCAATTGAATTGTAGAGGATTATCTTCTCATTTTATACTGTAGTCTCACGCTGACAAATTCTGAAATTCAAATTTGTATAATGCAATATCACAAATGGATTTGAGCAAAATCAAGCAACCTATGCTGAAAAAATATGAGAGTACTTTCAGAAAGGTAGCCAAGATAGAGAAACTGCTTTGGCTTATATGATACCATAATAGCTTAAATTATAGAAAAGAGAAAATACAAAGATTGAAGAGAAATGTTAGGTGTAGTTGCACTGAAATTTAACATAATGACATTGATAAAACATCTTGAGAAACAACACTTTGAGCTTGATTAGTAGGTCAGTCAAACAGAAAGCTGAGGGAATTGCCTGGAAGATTAAGCTGATTCAGTGATATTTTCTGAATAGAGACAACTGTCTGGCTACAATACCTCAGTCTCCCTGAAATTGAAATAGAGCAGATTTATGAAGACTATAAAGAAGGAATAGCAACAGTCCAGATAAGAAGTGATTAACATATGACTGAGGATTTCAGAAACAGAAAGGTCAGTATAATGTCAAATGCAGACCACTATAGGTGGTAAATTTACAGAAAAAAAAAAAAAAAAAGAGGAAAAAAAAACCCATAAAAATATATCTTTCAGGACCAGGATTATTCACAGGGACTTCTTTCATCTTAACATAAAAACTAAGAGGACTGAAGACAGTCAAATGTTGTTTAAAGAAGGGCAGCTTTAAGCAAAATCCTTATGAAATGCACAAGTTTTCCTAAATTATAAAGCTACTTTTTCCTGCTTCTACACTTCTGTATCATATGAAATGCTTATTATGTTTTCTTGAAGAACATCACCGTTCATGTTGTTCAAGAAGACTAAAAAGTGAGAAAAAAATTCCTTCTACACAACCATTATTCTCTTACTGAGTTTTTCTTTAGATAACAGAATACACCACATTCACTGTCAAATAGCAATAGGCAAGTTTTATAGGTTTGCAGAAACTGAATCTTCAAGTTTCCTATAGTGAAAAATAAGATATGGCTGCTGTCTCAGCTGAGTAACATTAAGTTTTACATTTTCTTTAGAAATTGTAACTTTTTTTTCTGCCAAGCTGAGATATACCCTTGTAATGAAGAAGGAAATAACATTATTTGAGTGAAATTCCATTACAGAATGATACTGCACTTTTCTAAAATTGTACAAAAATGACAGGAATTATTTTAAAAGGCTGAAGTGCTATACAATTTCGATTTTGATGAATACACACATTATAACGAGCTCAGTGAGTTCATACACCACAACAAAAGAACAGGCAACAGAGCAAAGAAAAACAGAAAGAAACAAGCAAGAACACTAAGATAATGAATATATATGAAAATAGTGGAAGACTCACTGTTACAATAACAATGAAGATGAATGGCCAATCATTGCTGACATGCGATATTCATCCCTATATTTCTAATACAGAAATAGAACTATCTCTAGAGGAAAAAGTATGGAAGGAGGTATAACAGTGGAAAAATATGGAAATAATATAATAAAATCTAAATTCAGGAAGTTAATAAACCAGTTAAAATTATTAATTTATAAAAGAAAAAACACAGTGTCTAACTGCCTGAAATAAATAGCATCAATAGTACTTGGAAATCCTTGTTTTATTAGCAGACATACAAACCTACAAACAAATGTACACCATCATGTGCTTGGCAGTCAGATCATAATGGATTTTTGAAATACATAGTCGTACTAGCTCATACTCAGAATTGCATATCTCGATGTAATAAAATTACTTTTGATATAGGTGGAAATTTTCTTTTGTAAAATGCAATTTTAAACACTTTAGTCAACAGGAATGTAGAAAACATACACTAGCAAATGTGTACTTGTGCGCTGTAATTTTCATAAATAACAGTATGTGGCATCAAGTCCTTGGACTACCTGCAATTCAGTACAGAGGACATTCTTCCATGTCCATGTTGACAGCTTCTAACTGATAACACTATTAACAACAAATGAAAAGGAGAGGATATAATACAGCTTCCCTATTCCATTTGCAGTATTTTACTCTGCAGTCTTATCATATGATGATGCTTTATAATCATGATCATGATCACTATCAGAAACTACTGAGATTTCTGGGCTGCTGCACCTTTATAAAAAATGGTCAGTCAGATTTGCCACTCCTGCTGAGAGAAGCCCACATGAAGCAAGCTGCTTTGGCCATGAGTGAGCTTTCACCATGTGAAAACTGGTCAGAGCTGTATGAGGATGTTTCATTGAGCACTCAGAGGTATAGCAGAAGTGTACTGTCGTAGTGTGACACATCCTCAGTCATCCATTTTACTTTAAACTCTACTCCATTTTTTTTTTTCATAAAACATTGATTTTATAAAAGAAACAAAATCTAAAACCTAAGTTGCTGGTAATGTAAACTCCTGCATCTAGCCATTCTTTGCATCATTTTTGAAATAGCGGTATTAACACACATATCTGTTCTTATATAAACCACAGTGAGAATTCTGAGAATACATAGTTTGTTTTACCTTGACTGTTCCAACTGGCAGCATTACTCAACCACTGTATATAATGCCACATATTTCATATTTTAAAACAAGAGGAAAGGTCCTACAGGTATCATGTTACATTAAACATTTTGTGTTAATGACTGTCCCATTATCATCTTGCCCTTCCTTCAGCTGAACTGAGTGACACTGCTCAAGGATAGATGTATCAGAAAATTCCGCTCTGAAACAACAGCATCTTTTCATACTGTCATGAAAAATAGAGTGGCTGTAGATTGGAGTAGCCTTTATGTAATTGCTGCACCAGTGGTATTGGATGCAAACATCCCTATGGCTATATGCAAGCCAGGCAGACCTAACAACAAATTTTCCCCCTCTTCATGCCTCAGTAGCTGGTCTGAGAAAAACTCACTCTATCACAAGCACAAGCTGTAGCAAGAGCTGTTCTCAGTATCCTAGGCCATCACCAGACAGTTTTGGAGCCAGTCTCTCTGGTTCTCACTCTGTATTGAAGAAGGTCATGCATGCTGCATGACTGATACCATCTCAACTTAATCTTCTTGTAAGTTCAGTGAAGTTAGGGAGCACATATCTCTTGCAGAACAGGGCTTTGCATCTGTTTGAAACAGTGTGGTTTCAGTCAAAACACATGATGACAGCTGTCTGAAGAATTTTTACATCAATCTGCTCACTGACTACTTAAAGCAGAAGCTGTCAGTACAAAATGTACTACACTTTTGTTCATGAATAAATAACAGGGGGACTGCCAATTAAGAAGAAAAAAAAAACTAAAAACCAGTCCTGGTGAAGCTCTTTTTCTCCTTGTTTCTCGTTCCCATCAGTATCTCAGTATCACTGTAATCACTCTGCTATTTGCCCTGCTATTTTTTTTCTGCCATATGATAACCTTGATAACAAGTTTCAGCTCAATTCTGTCCTTCTTGGCTCATGATCATAGAAAACCTGCTTGGAGCAGGAAAAAAAATGGCTTCCAAAGATTAGCATTGCCACTTTACAGACATTCTGAGCAATACCACAAGCCAGAGCCCACAGGCCACTGAAAGGAATCTCAAAGCAAAGATCTGTGTTCTTGTCTTCTGCCTAATTTTAACAGAAACAGGCATTTCCTCTGACATGGCAGCTGAGCTGCAGCTTTGTTTACATAGGATTCTTTGAAGTTGTCCCTGCTACTCTATTTTTTTAATCTTAGTTCAGTTTCAGCTTTGTTCATTAAAAAACCATCAGTGTACTATTGTGTTTGAATTCTGACTTAAACAGGCCGCTTGGGGGTACTGTGCTGTAAAGCCAACAGAGCAAGCAACATTAAAAAGGCAGACATAATCTCATTCTCAGCCTACATTTGCAGAAGGACACCTGGAATATAAATGTGTCTGGACAGTACCAGGATTGTTGTGATTAATTGCCAGCTGTTGTCTGTAGGAGATAGATCTGTACTATGAAACCAGGAGAAAGTGTTCCTTGGGGCCTGCAGTGCTGCTCGTGATCGGACAGACTGGGGCAGGAGTGCAAAGAAACTCATAAACAGAAATATATCTTTTCATAGGAGAGGTGAGCCAAATATTGATACACTGTTTATTTGCTCCCTTGTCATGGCTACTCACAATTAAGAGATTATGCAACCTGGTTTAATTGCCAGTGTTTTTCCATTGCTTCCACATAGAAAGCATTGCTAAACATAAATTCAATTAAAACTCAGAAGTTGTGCTAATTAAACATAGAAATGCCTCAATTTATGAAGTCTTTTCTGCAAAAGCAATGATTCAGTTTTCTCAAATATAAGAAGATAGAACAGGAAAGATACTCTTGCAATATTATCTGATTATTTTTCTCTGCAAAGATCCTTCTTAGCTTGTCCCTTTTTATGACTCCAGGTAATCTGCAAAATCGTGTTTTTTGAATATTTTTCTTATGTATTGCATTCCCAATCAATCTTGCCTGATGACAAGTTTGCACTCATTTGGTTTTCCTACGTGTATTCCTGTCATCTGTCTTGATGATTGGTAGATGTCCATTACTGTGGTTTTTTTACATACATAGGATATGTGAAAGGTTTTTCAGAGACAGCATTAGAAAGATGTTAAACTTCAAAAAGCTGTTTAACAGCCAGATAGTGTGAGCTTCCCTGTAGTTCTGACAATTGTATACAAATGAAGTTTTTATTTGAATTCCTTCATCTGTATATTCAAGCTTCCATCTGGATACTCTACAATCTTACTTTTCATAGTTTTATGCTATACTAATTAAAATTTTAATTTGTTTCAATCAGTGACAGGATGATGATTTAAAGATTTAGAATATATTTCAGGATCAAGTTTGCTTTTCCAGTTTAGTTTCCTACAAGTTCTCATCCTTTCACTGACTTGAAATTTTTTATTTCAAGCTTTATGCATTTTTACACAGTAGCTTCCAATAAGTCAAAACAGTGGTATTTCCCACTGGAAGCTTTGGGGGTGCATTTCCTGAAACTTGCCCTATCTCTACTGTATGTACAGATGAAGCTAAAGGTAAGGGGCACACAGGGTCCAAATCAGCCTGCCTTATCACCCAGCTCATATATCCACAGCTGTGGTCATGGTACTTCGCTCCGGCTGGAACTGCGTTTCTGCCAGAAGAGAACTTCAGCAAGCATTCTTTAAAAAAAAAAAAAGCAAAAAAAAAAAATCTCAACTTTGCAACTCACTTCCCTTTTGTGAGACAAATACGATATAATGCAGAGTTTGTTAATTATCTTAAACTCATCCTTTAAGAAGAGTCAGTGAAAGCAATTGAGTAGACTGTGCTTCATGATTTTGACATTCAACAGGTTGTGTTTTGTAGCTTTCTGTGTAAGACAAAACATTTCCAAACAATTTCTAGTATTCTGTATAGAATGTAATGTTAATTTCAGTGCCCTGGCTATCTGCTTGTCAAAATTAATGGGAGTTCTGAGTAGTAAAGGTACTTTCTCAGTATCTTTCTTGTAATAAGTATACATACTTGTACATTCATGTCCCCTTGCACAAAGACAATTCCCTGGAAACAGCATCTCTAAATTTTTCATGGTACTTTTCCTGCTGTGTTGCATAGTGACCAGAAATACAAATCATACTGAAAAAGGCTGAACAGCAGCAGCTACTTCTGCTTCCTTGCTACATACTATAGATAGTTCTCTGTAACCAGCACCACATGTCCTGGATTGAACCTCAGTACAATTCCAGCATTCTTAGCTCTAATGGAGAGAATGTGTTAATTCATCTTTTGTTTCATGGTTTGGGATGCTCTTTTCCCTTTTAGATTTTCAGTCAATTTTCAGGCACTTTGAAGATTTCAGTTTCTATTCTTTTACTGCAGTTAAACTCCATATATAGTGCTTGACTCAAAGAAAAAAAAAAAAACAAAACTTTCAGCTTTCAGACCAAAGAACCACCAAAAATAGATTAACCAGAGTATTTGCAGACATACTCAGGCTTCTGAAATATTGAAGTCAGTCATAGATTAGCTTGCCATTGCCATTTAAGATAATTTCATTCATTTAGATTCTATGTAAACTTTCATAAAATATTTATTCATATATTATTTAAGCACAATTGTCCACATGAAGTTGCCCCTTCTGACCCAGCAAGATCAGATGATCTCTGATATCAGATATGTGCACGGCTAGTGTAAACTGGATCTGGAAAAAACTTATTTTGAATGAATTAGAGCACATAACTCACTATTGATACATGATTTGACAGGAGATTGTCACTTTCTGTCCTGAGAGCCAGCATGTGTTCTCTGGTGGTAGTGTTCTGATGTTGACACACATATATTTATGATGCTAAATCTATCAATACCAGTTTAGTTGCAGTTGTGAGCTGACAACTGGACTTAGGCTTTAGAAGCTCTGCTATATTTTTTGCTTTAATGCCAGACACTGTTGTCAGGAAAAGCTCAAATAATATGACATAACTCTAAGGTTTGGCAGATGTATGGCAGATTATACCTTAAATCTCAGAGGTTGGGGAAGACGTCAGAATGAAAAAGCTGATTTTCATACAGATCCATAGTGAGGAATTCAGATTTCTGGAAGGCTTAAAAATGCCAACATGGAATCTGATAGCTGAATAAATATATTATCCTGTTTCTTTTTATTTAATTCATCATTTCAGTACGACTCAGGAGGCAATATGTGCCATTCAGAAGGCATTTTCTTCATGCTAATTGCAGATTCTGGAATGACAGAATCTTTATTGACACATTTCCTTATCCATGTCACAATAACCAATACGATGCACACAAAATATTTTTGTTCTTTTCTTTTGCCGCTCCTTTTCCTGTAAATACAAGAAAAATCATTTATCCATTGCATTTTAGACTTAGTCACTGTATGAATGCTTTACCATTCATTGTGTGAATGTTTTAGCGCTGTCTCTGAACATTGCACAGTCACTAGGTACTGCACCAAGGTAGAGTGCTTTTCCTTTGTGACCCTCACCACTACTGTAGCCATGTTTGCTGAAGGATGAAATTTTTGTGGTTGTGCATTATACCTTAAACACTGATTTATTGACTTTATTTTCAATACTATCCTGCAATGAATTGCAGAGGAATGACCCAGGTCTTTGTATACCAGAGCACAGAAAGAGAAACATGATTTGGAAATGTGAGAAAAAGGGTACATTTTCACTGTACATTTTCATCCTGCTTTGCATGTTGAAGAAAGAAGGCATGGATTTGCACATCAAAAGCTTCTAAAACATTGTGAAAACTAATTTCTGACCAAAAAAATTGTCTTTCCATTTAAATAGTGAAATTTGAGCCCAAGTAATATAATGAACTAGGCTTTAGAGTAGAGGAAAACGTGTAATTTAAGTGATTAATCTCAAAGTTACCTACAGTCGAGCCTCAAGTGTAGTGAAAACTTTCATTAAAGTTTAATCTGTAGTGAAATATTAGGGAAATATTAGGTTTAATGAAGAGTGTGTATTTTAAGGAAAGAAATTGCATGAACTCTTCTCTAGAGATAACCTGCCTGGCTCTTTTTAAAATGCCACATTACAAAAAGAATAACTTGTGGACGTGATCTTGAAGCTGATTGTGTAATACTAACGGCAACCACTAGTTTCCCCCTTTTTTTAATCTGTTCTGTTTATGATTAAGGTAGTTGAAGTACAATGTATAGCATCTGTTTTCTTTTCTTTACAGTTGGAATTACATAATTGAGTCTCCATGAACTTGATGTTTACATAGCCTTATACAATTTTAAAATCTATGGTACGAATGCCATGTAAAATACGTGGTATTTGGTTTTAGGCACAGTGTTATAGCAAAGATTATACAAAGACTATGGTGCATGGGAACGAAGATCCTAGGAAAGTGGTAAAGCTATTAGAGATAATTCTAAATGTCAAACAGTAGGATTTAACTAGGTGACAAATCAGATATTAAACAGGCCCCAGTCTTTGCAGAGATTTGACATTACTTTGTAATGGAAGGAGGACTGCAGACATGAATTGAGTTCAAAGGTTTCTAATGGAGGCAGGGTGGGGGGATTCCATAGTCAGTAAAAGTCTGTGTGGTTTCTGATTTAACCCTTCAAAGGCAAAAGATCTGCATGAACTAAAAATAGAAGAAATGTAGACTATAAAAAAAAAAAAAAGAGCATACATATATGAAATAAACCATTTGCTTCCCCTTTTTATGATAGCTTATTCAATTCCTTTTACTACAATGTTTTTGTCATATTTGCATCTTTCCATGGTGTATTACACTTGATAAGCTAAAATAAAAGACATATATTTCCAACTTTAAAGAACAACAATTAGAAGAATTTACATATCATTTGAGTGAGAACAAAGAAAAAAATGATGTCTGAAGCAAAAAGAAACCAACTACCTTCAGCAATTGAGTGTGAAATTCTATTTTATTTAAGCTCACTTCCATAATCAACTTGTAAACTTCAGTATTTTAATTGCTATGAAGCCACATCCAGTTGGCCCCAGATTAGATTGTTGTTGAAAAGACTATAAAATTCACTGTTTTTCATCCAGAAAAGCCAGAAAATATAAAATCTGATATCTATTACCAATAGTGTTGGGCATTTAGTATAGAGAGTTCAAGGATGAAAAAGAATTGCCATTTTCCATCCTCTGTTTCTAGATTGATAAGAATATAGGAACAATTCTCAGCAGCTCAGGGTCAAATATCTCATACAGTGGCTCACAGTCAGCTAGTTCTGCTACTGAATTCTGCATAAGGAGGCACAGTGGTCTCTTTCCTAACTTACTGGGAAGCCCTGCAGATTATATTTAGCAAAACTAGCCTCTTATTGAGATATGAAGTAAATTACACACAAATACAGAAAGAAAAAACAGAAAGCATTTTAACTTTTCTAAGGAAACAATAATCCTCAAGTTGTTTTCATCTGAAGTTAGAATTTAAAAATCAGAAAAAAACTGAATCTTAAATGAGGCTTTTTAAATCTTCATTTACAAGCATCCCAAATGAGTTTCATTAGCAGCTGTAATGTGGATGAGAAAAGAAATGTATATATGTAAACTAGTTATCCACTGGATTTTAAAGATTATCGTACAGAAGTTATTACAAAGATTCATCAAGTAGTTGAGGCTGGAAGGCCCTACTGGAGAACAACCAGATCAACCTCCTGCTGAAAGCAGGGCCAGTCAGACCAGAGTTCTTACAGCCATGTCCACTCAGGCTTTGAATATCTTAAATGATAGAGATGTTACGAAATATTTAGTAAGATACAACAGTCCCTTGAGGCACACAAGCACTAAGTACGTTTTCTTTCTTGTTACTGAATGGCTGGTTTCCGCCTGAACAGAAAACTCACTCTTTCCTATCCATAACAGCTACATTGATCTTCAACGAACAAATCTCAAGTGTCTGTGGATATAAGAGAAAACATTTCTAATTTTGTCTGAAAGCCACTTCTGAACTCCAGACAGCATCCTGAATGCATCACCTAGGGATGGCAAGAATTGTGCATACTTCTCAGAGAAGGAAAGCATTTGCCAGTGACAAAAACAAGGTTCCAAAATAAAGTTATTCCAAAGAAATTCTCCTACAAGTACAATGGGAGTTTATGAGGTCTTGTTTTGCCATGGAGTGCAGTAAACAAAGCATTATAAACTTTCCATAGGTATTAGCCAAAGCTACACTCAGCCACTTCAAGGATGAATTACTTGAATGAATCAGTAAGGCAAGGGAGCTCCCAGAGTCTCTTGAGAGGCCTTTGCAGATGCACCTCAGGCGATCCATAACATCAGTAGCATATTCACCAAACCCTGACTAATATTTCAGAGAACAATTCTCTCATTTGGAATAATACAGATTGCAGCTTGTAGGTGTGAAATGTTTTCTAATAGCATCCACAGTGAGTACACAACCAGAATCCCAAGAGCTTAGATTGTTCTCTTATCCTGACCACCTCCTCTAAGTCTGATTTGTGACACATTATTGTCTTGTCTCCTGGGCAGCAAGGGCAAAATGGAAATGTCACATCCTTTGAAATGAAACACGTCATCCACACAAGAAATTGCTCTTCTGACTCACATGGAGCAGAAAACTAAATTATGACCTTTACTCTCATCTGTTTCTCCTGCATCATGCTCTTCTGTGTAGGCTGGTACATTGTTGTCAGTAATTTTCCATTCAAGAACTGCAAAGATGATGATTTCTTCTGTCTTCTCCCATGATAACTTTCAGGCTGAAACCTGAAATCATACTATTACAATATGGGCAGAATACAAAAAGAAATATAGACATACACAAAAGAAAATGATTTCTCCAACAAAAACAAGAAGTGATAGGATGTGTTCAATTTGCAATTTCATCCTTTTTTCTGAAATTTAGACCCGAATACCTGGTAGTAGTAATTTTTTTTTTCTCGGTACTTTAAGAGTAGTTATTCCTTGATCATTATTAGCTATTTCTTTTCTTTACATGCTTTTTCTTTTGTAACTGACTCTTGTTTATATGATATGGACACTTCTAGTACAAGACAAAAGGAAAAGTGGGAAAAAAATAGATGATTTCAAATTAATCAAGATATACTAAATTTTAGACTCTTACTATCATACAATTATTACAGAGCTAGTGGAATTTTCTTTTAAGATGTAGATTTTAAAAATGTGTATTCATTTTTGTGCAAGTATAAAAAGTATATATTTGCAGCACCTCAGCTGCTAATTGTTCCCAAATATAAATGGGTATGTAACATTTTTAAATTGTCTGCTAATCTATGGGGGATGTAGGTGAGTCCACTGCAATTCTTGATCTTCATTATCTGGGTGGTAAAAGTCACACCAGAAATTCATAGAAGACAATTATATAGCAATTGTTTTGTACTGAGGGCCATCTGATCTCCCTGAAAATACCTGCATGTTACATATGTTGCATATTAAGTTCAGAATAAATTGAGGCTAGTAATCTTTCCTATCTCTCATTCAGAAAGACAGTCAACAGTGCATTTGTTTTGGAAATAAGTCATATATTTGCCATTACAGAATTCTTATCCTCTTTTTTTCCACAAGTATGAATGTCTTAAGAAGCCATCTACTCATCCAGATGGGATCTAGCTCTTAGCTGGGAAAAAATGTTATTTCCACTATGAGCTAAAGAGACCAAAACAGGAACAAAGTATCTGCACTCTACAGAAAGATCTGTATCACAAATCTTCAAATCTTGTTATTTTACATGAGATTTCACAGACCCGTTTTCTTTCAAATGAAGAAATTATTATGAGACTAGTGAAAGGAAGACATGCTGCATGGGTGACAGGTGGCATCCAGGCCTGTATCAAAAACTGTTGCTAGGTGGAACAGGGAGGTGATCATCACCCTGTACTCAGCTCTGGCAAGTCATCACTCAAGTACTGCGTACAGTTTGGGCCTCTCACTACAAAAATACATCAAGGCCCTGGAGTGTCAGGAGAAGGGCAACAAAGCTGATGAGTGTCCTGGAGCACAAGTCTTACGGGGAGCAGCCAAGGGAACTGGGATCATTTAGTGTGCAGAAAAGGAGGCTCAGAGGAGACCTTTTCGTTCCCTACAGCTGCTTGGAAAAGGTCGTGGTGAAGCGAGGGTCAGCCTCTTCTCCACTGTAAATAGCAAAAGGACTAGAAGGAATTGCTTCAAGTTGTACCAGGAGAGGTCCAGTTTGGGTACTAGGAAAAACTTATTCTGGAACAGAAACAGGCTGCCTAGGGAGGTGGTGAGGTCTCTAGAGGTGCTCAAGAAATGTTTAGATAATATACTAAGGGATGTGATTTGGTGGGGAAATATTGGCGGTAGGTGGACAGTTCAACTACATAATCTTGAAAGTGTTCTCCAGCCTGATGACAGAGGTAAAGTCATCACAGTTACACAGTCATTCTGAGTTCTTCTAATTTACAAAAATCCAAGTTCAGATTTAAAATCTTAATATTTAAAAGCCTTTAATATTGGCTTAATGAAAACTGTGCATGTTCTAGTACTGATTTTAGTGTAAGAAGTTTATAAAACTTCTTAATAGGATAGGAACTTTGAAAGGAAAGTCAAGATACACCAGATGGCGTTTGGATTAGCTGTCCTAAACAATTTTTTATTGTTATTTGGTTGATATCATGAATTTCAACAGTTATAACTAGTGGATAATTCTTCATTTTTGTACAACAATACTGCTTCTGGAGTTTTGGGCTGCCTGAAGGCTATGACAAGCAGACTCTGTAAGAATAAAACAGCATATCTTAGAAAGAAAAAGTACCTATGTATCAAATTTTTGAGACAGAAGAATTTGAGACATCTTAGCAAAAACTTCTGTAAAGTAGACTTTTTTTGTATCAAACATAGTTCTTCTATCACACAAGGGTGGAAAAGAATCAAAAATACAATGCAGAGAGAAAAATCTCGATTAATTAGTCCAGAACATTAAAAATAGTCAAAGGACAGACAGTGATATAATGAAGATGTTTCACAGGAGAAGGCATAGATGATGATTCCCTTCTACAATTAATCTTTTTCAACATTCCTCCCAACTTCAACTTACTGTGTCTTTGGCAGTCCATACTTACTCTAGGGTAGATGTCCATGCACCAGCCGTGGCTTAGATAAAAACATCCAAAATGTCTGTCCCTAAAACTGGGCAGAAGTAACTCTGCCACCTCCATCTCAATAGTGTTGATAAGAAGTACAAATTTGTGAAATCTGAAGTTTTGGTGATTTCGACCACATGCCAATCTGAAATAAATGCAGCCTGGGGTCAAACTGTCCAACTATGGTAAATCCTAGGGAAAAAGGCTTTGCTCTGATCAGGAAGGTTTCATTAAAACCTGTTGACTAATGGTGTTTACACTTTTACTTATACCTAAGATTTTCCTTATAACTTTTATGAAACATTCAAGAAATCAAGCATGAATATAAGTTCAGTTATGAGAAATACACAAGAAGCTAAAAACCTGCCGATTTTGACTAAAGGATCAGGCCCAGTGGTTTTACAAATGTAGCTAACAAATCCCGAAGCAAACATCTGTGGTATAAAGTAGAAAGAACTGGGATGGGAGAAAGAGGAAAGAATTAATAAAAATACAAAAGCAAGATAATTAGATACATTCATACAGACAGATGTGTTCCCTCTTCTGTTCACAAATGCTAAATATAGTTCGAATATTCATTTGAAAATCAAATTTATCTTGTCTATAAAAAAAGTCCCAAACTACTTTTGATTGGGAAAACATCTATTAATTAATTAAAATTTGTTAATTAAAATTTGTGCCATTGGTCTGGTGTTTTGAGTACTGGTATTAATTAAAAAATCCATTTTCCATACCTAGAAGCTCTGAAAACAATGTTTTACCATGGAAATATTAACACAATGCAAAAAACAATAGGAGCAGTTCTGCTTTTAGACATAAATGATTCATGCTGCAGTGAGTCACAGTTCTGCATAAGGGAATTGCTTTCCTGGCTCCATCACTGCTCAGTTTATACCCTAAAACATTATACTTGACTGTTCACTGTTACATTACCTTGCATAACTAAGGTTATTTTTGAAGACTACCAAATAACCTACAGAGCCATTTTGTTTGTTGTTTTGTGCTGCAAATATAGGTAGCAATGTCATACTTCATCAGTAGTGTCTCGTTGTAGTTAAGAAGATTAGGTCAGTGTGCCATGTGGTTAACCTCAAATTCCCTCAAGGAAAACACTTCTTTATAGTAAATATATCTATAAGGCTGCAATTACTTGGCCTTAAATTTTTAAAGCCTTAAATACTTCAGAGTATTTCAGCTGTACTTCCTTATGCTTATTTGTTATTTCTTGCAGTTTATTGAGAGTTAATTGCCTGATGCTGTGCAGATATAAAGATATTGACCAAAGAATTAACTTTTTTTGTGAAGTTCCCTCTTTTGTGCAACAGAATATTGATTGTGATTTTGAGTTTTCATATAATCTGTAACTTAAACTGAACTGGGAATCTGTATACAATTTTCCATAACGACCACATACAAGCAGCTATAGGAAAGGCATTTATTTCAAGCTGATAAATAACTTGTACTGTCATGAGCTGAAAAACAAGGAATTCAAATGCCATAATCCCATGCTGTCCCACAGCTACAAAGAAAGATAGCTTGTATCAGACTCACTTCCAAGCAAAAATTTAGATTAAAGTTTCAAGGCTACAGCTGATTTCTAGTCATTATTGTCCCTGATCTCAAGGCAAAAGTCAATAGAGTTAGATGAAGGAAAGAGCTTGCCAAACCATTTGCAATTTAAGTCACTTTCAGTATCGCAAAGGCACGCTGGAATAACTTGCTGCTAACCAGGTCCTTCTCTGAATGGTCAGAATGAACAGTTACTTGTTTGCTGATGTACCATCTTTGCTTCAGAGTTTTCTATGTGCAACACCAGGAGTTCAATATTGTTTCAACCTAGTGACTGGGCATTTTGCCAGAAAAGGAAAACCACAGTGATTTGTATGATATGTAGTAGTTTACGGAAATACAGTCATACCTTTATAAACAATATGCAATATGACAGTCATAGTTGTTCACTGGTTCCTGTTCATCATTAGAATTAGTAGGAAAAACTGCTGAGGAGAAAAGTTGCCACGTGGTGGATTATCTGTTCCTTGAAATCCTGAAATAAATGAATTTACTTTTCTTAGCATTTAGACCTTTCTTTAAGGAAAAAAAAAAAAAAAAAAAAAGAAAAGTTTCAGGCAGCCAAATGCGTCAGGCAGATGTGGCTGGAGAAAGTACCTGTGGTGCCAGCTGGATTTGTACTAGCATTCTTGGAGAGACAGAGGACACAAATGGCTGCTTTGAATTTAATATATCTTATTTCCTGCCTGCTGGTGTTACTTATGAGACATTGCTGTCCACTCTGCTATGCCCTCCAAATGCCTTTTTTTCTCCTTTCAGTTTTTTTTTTCTTCTTCTTTAATATGGACTTTTCATGAAATTAAATAATAAATTGTTGCCTTAAACACTTGGCTCCAGTTATTTTGGTTCTTAACCAAAGACAGAAAGCAGTTCATGGTAAAGAGTAAAGGCAAGTGGCTAACACGTTTTAAAATATATTTTTGGCAATGAAGAAATTGTGAAATAGGTTTTTACTTTTTTTTTTTTTTTTTGTAAAAAAGCTTTTCATTACAGCTATTATAATGTTTCTGTCACCACTACTCTTATGCAGCTTGTTTGCAGCTCACAGCATAATTATATAATGTAAGACCTCTGGTGACAAATTTCACAGATTATCCAAAAAATTATTTACACAAACCAGCAAGCTTCAAGGTAAAACTGGTGGACTTTAGTCTTATTTAGTTGTCAAAAACTCTGCCCAACCATCCCAGGGTGATTTAACACTGCTGCCAAAATGCACTGGAGATAACCAGAGCATAGTATTCCAAGGGCTCTCCATATAACCACATACATTACAGTATAAGGGTTCCCAGTTTATTGTGTTCGTATGCAAGTATTTGTACATGTTTAGGCTCACATACATCATCATATGTGTTTTGGATATGTGTGCCTTTTTTGGTATATTTTAGATACTCTTACTTCCTAACAGATAAATTTTGCATATAGTTTAAATTCATAGTTTTATAGTTTGAAAACTGTTATTTGAGTGCTAGAAAGTGACTGATGAACCCAATATTTAATTTCATCATTTAAGTTGTTTTACAGCAAGGAAAAATATAGCTGGTGAAGTTTATATACACATATATGCTTCATAAAATAATTGAACCCCAGTGCCCTGCCCTACACAGCCACATCCTCATTACTGCATGATCCTCACCACAACCAACTCAAGGCTCCCATCTATGTTTTCCTGGTCTGACAGCCAAGGTAGAAATAGCATGCACTGTGACTTGGAGAAAATTGCAGCTATGCCAACTGACCAGCAGCAATCTGTGAGTTGACTGCCTGGCTGATTGTTGTTCCTTGGCTGCTGGATGAGCCTAAGCAGAGCAACTCAACTTTGATGGATGAAACAAGTCTTCACCCTGAATTATGTCCCTGGGCAACATTTTGTGCAAGCCAATTGAAAGAGCTTAACATCTTTGAAACCTCAACGTCTTCATCAAATTTTGCTGAAACTGTCTACATTTGGGCACTTAATGGCATGCAATATTGCTCAAGGATGCAATGGACAAGCTGGTGCAGCAAAGAAAAAGTCTTTCTTCAAAGAGAGACAGTTCTAAACACAAAGGCAATAAGGAAGGACATGCAGAAATATAGTCACATGGCTTGAATAATTTGGAGGAGCAACAAGAACCTATAGAATATTCCCCAGGCCTCAGTCAACATCCTCCCTGGTGTGCAGACTCCATGGATTGATTGCAACAGTAAGTCAGAATTGAATGGGTAGATTCAGCCTTCAAGTTAAAAAATGATCACCTAAATTTGCAGTTAATAGCTGCACATTTGGTTATTATTTCTTGACTTTGCTTTTGCAAAGCTGACAGGAGTTCACTCAAATTTACAGTGAAAAGTAGTAAAACCCTTTGGAAAGTGTATCCCATCCCAAATATTTCATAGTGAAGTTTATGGATTTTTTGCCCTCTTTTCTTACGTAACACCACTGGCATTTGACAAGGGGATTTACTTCATGAACTTTTTTATTTTACTTTGAAATGCATTTACTTTGGTATACATTCTCTGATACGTACCCTCACACATATGCAGATGAATGCACAAAAGGTGAAAATACTTCAATTATTTAGATATCTAGTTTATTTGATAACCTGCTGTAACTTTGTAGGTACAAATTAGATAGATTCAAGATTTGTGTATTTTTTATCTGTCAGATTATACAGGTCTCCAAAGTCTAATTTTTGTGTGATTTTTAACATACACATTGCCCTTAGGTTACTGGGAGAACAGAACCATAAAGCAATATCTCAGCAGTCCTTTCATGTTCAGTCTACATGCCAAATAAACACATTTTTTTCTTTTGTTTTTCTAGTGTACCAATTTTCACTCAGCTGAAATCCCAATCATCTGAAAATTTTATGTACAGAAATATGCTATTAAAAGGAATTCAGAAAGCACTTGCAAAAAATGTTTCCCTATCATGAGCAACCGATTCATACTTGTAACAGCAGACTTTGAAAACCAGGAGTGAAATCAAAGAATAATAAACAATAAATTATCTTCAGAGAGCAGCATATCCAAACCTGCTACTGTGATAAAAGTGCTGAAAGTTTGTACTAGTTTTGACATCAGAAATAGACAGCAGTCAATTTTTGTATTAATAACTTCTTATTAGGATGCTTAAACTGTATGCTAATATTTTATATAGAAATTTCAAATGACAAGCTTTTTTGTGGTTGCTTTTTTGTTGTTTGTTTTGTAATTACACTTCAAAAAAACCAGAAACTGAAAAGAAATATGTAAACTGCCTAACATACCGATTAATCCTTCAGAGAATATCCTGTGATTACTGCTCCTTAGGAAGAGTAGTCTGCTGATCTTTGTAGGTGTCTCTGAAAGTAAATAGTCTGAAAGATTTCCATGGAAGCTACAAGAGATAAAAAGAGCACAGAAACAATTTGACAGAGCAAATTCCTAGATACAAAGCACTATTTTTCAGCATAATCACCACCATTAGCTATGCATTTTCACCAGTGATGAACAAGAACCTGCGTGCCATGCTTGTAATTGTATAGATGTATAGAAAACTTGTCTTTCGCAGCGCTGCCACCGAAGTTGAAAGGCACCACCCACTGCCTCACTGTGCTCACATCCACTGATTGGCCTCTACAAACATTCAGCAAATGTCAACGAGTGTTAGTGGGTGCCATTTTTTCCTCATGGAAGTATTCAGTAACACAATTTTTCTTCATATGCACTTCTATGTCAGATGCTGTTGTGTCAGACTGCCCCTCTGCTGCCATCTGTCACATGGCAACAAAATGTAATGCGATACTGGGGGGAAAGATTCAATCTCTACTGTCATATCACCAACATCTGGATTAAAACATCATGGGCCAAGATAATAAAACGACAGGCACAGCTTTCAGAGCAGCCCTTATACAGTCAGATCAGTTCAGTTCCTAAGTGATAGTATTTAGATCTCTTTAATATGCAAAAGAAGGATAAAAGCAAATAAACAGTTTTACAGCACTGGTTTCTGACCTTTTCATAGCCTGAGGAATAAAAATGGTAGTTGTGTAACCATCTGCTATAAAAGAAAGGCATCACTCTACACTAAAGCTTTGTCAGGTAAAACACTGTTATCATGTTTTGGGTCTTGCTTTAATTACAGTGAAGACATAGTTATTAGAAACACCTTTTTATTTCCATCTGATTTTTCTGACCTACTCAGTAATTTAAAAGTAATTTTTCCTTGATAACATTTCTGAAGACAGTGAATTACACAGAATTTGTATTTGTATTAGCAATAGTAAATTAGTAAAGTTTCTTTCAAAATAGTAGGATCAAGGTAACAACCAAGTACATCTACACTTAAAACTCTTAATTTATATTATTTAATGCCACATACAAATTGCTTAAAGCTATAACATCAAAAACGTTAAATGTAAAGCCACTTCTTAAGTACATTTGCTAAAATGTGCTGAATAATTACTGAATTCTGTTCACTATATTTAAATGATTCCGTCAATCATTCCAGTTACAATTAACCTGATAAAATTATCTACAAACTTACGCATAAATCGGCAGTGATTGTACAATATACTTCACCAAATAAGAGATCTAAGCATCTGTGTTCCTGTGAAACACCCTATGATTCTCTTTGAAACAACCAGTAGTGACATTCATGGCTTTTATGGGTTCAGAAAGTGTCTTTCATAAAAACCCTCGATGTTGTACGCATCTTCCTACTGGATGTGGAAGACCATATACAACCGTTGAGTATTTTTTGTAGATCTCCTGAATGGTTTATGGGGAAATTACTTTTTGATGTGTAGTTTGATATTGGATATATGTATCAGGAAAGAAAGAGTGAAAAGAACTCATCACCTTCTCCATCTCTTCAGTCTATCTGAGCTAATCATTAAGTAAGCAGAATACAGTAGAATCCCTTTTTCAGCATTTTACTGCTTATAGCTTTAACTGAAATTTTGAAAACAAGATCATAAAGTATAAATATGCACATAAAAACAAAGTTACATTCCTAACGCTGTTATGGATGCACAACCAAGCTCTTACAGGACTTGGATGTTGCAGAGCATATAGACATCTGACAGACTATAAATCCAGAATATTATATGTTATGTTAACACATATACATAATGTGAAATAACTGATTTCATAACACAGTGGTGTTTCATAAACAGCAGAATAAAAGTTGTTAAACACATTTTCCCTCAAAAAAAAAAAACCTGCAACATTTTTGCAATTCATCAGAGTTTCAAGAAGTAAGCCTGAGTAGAAATTTCTAAAAATAAATAAATAAATAAATAAATAAAATGGAGACAAAACGAGATTTCTTCTGTTTCATTGCTAGCCTTTTACTCATAAATACAAACAGCTTCAATGAAAAGTTTATCAGAATAAAGACTTCAAGACAGGAACATAAAAGATATTGAGTAGTAAGGAATGCTATTAGCACAAGATTGATAAACATGACTGATCTTGTGTAGTTACACAAAGTCTCTTCTGTAAACTGGATTAATCATTGTCATGAATGTTAGTATGTACATATTTTTAAAATAGTAAATGATTTTTCTTTGGCCAGAAAAATGCAGTATTTGTAAAGGCTTCGAAGAACCCCTTAAATATACTCCAAGTATTTTTAGAGCCATCTGTTAAAGCAGGGTAAAGCAATGTTCAAAAACGTCTAGCATTTCCAGATGAAATGGTGTTCTGCAAAGAAACTGATTGTTCTCTTCACAGATTTACTGAAGAAACACTGAATAACACAAGCAAAAATTTTAAAAATTTGGAGAATGGAAATATATTATACGTGTATCATTACAAAGGATCTTTAATTGTTAATCCAAGTAATGTATTTCTATGTGCTTTACATCACTGTAATCACGTACTTGGAATAAAAGTAATTCTGGAACAAAAGTTATGTTTGTCCTCATAAAAACTTTGTGTCTCAAGTAGAAAAATAGATGATTTTTTTTTTTTAAAGAATAACAGTCACAGCAAGAGATAAGCATGCTTTCTCACATTCTTAATACTGGAATAGAAATTGAGTTTAAATTATTTAACAATGCTTTTAAAAGGTATGCATTAGAGCTAACAAATCAAGTTTTTATTCTATACTCCTGGAGGCTAAAGGACATTAATATTTTAGGTCTATTTTCCTTCTGATACATAAAATAACATGCCTGTTCTTTAGTTCCCTGGAGATCCAGTAACTATTACACAAATATTAAATGTAGCTTGGAAAGCTAGCTGCTTTTGATATTTTAATCTTTATTTATATAGATTATATATTTTATTATTATATATATAAGAAGTCTCAAATATTGACTTTAAGACAATTATGCTGTTCCATAGCATAGAATCTCAGTGTTTACTGAAGAATGAAGTCACTACTACGTTAATTCGCTCATTAACAGTCAAACAAGTGAGCCAAATCACTTCAAAAATTCATGGGCGGCACAAATAAAAATTGTATGTGCTGATGAGAGTGTTTCAAATAATACAGACTGAAATGTATGTGTGTAATTCTTTAGGAGGATATTCCTTATAGCACTTTTTATACCAAGGTTATCTTTAAAACTATTTCCAGCTCTTGCAATTGAACTCAAGAAAAACAGAACAAAATAGACAAGATGGAAAGTGTCGTAAGTTATTGTAACATGTAAGAGTTTGGTTCTTGGTAGACAGAAAGAGCAGAGGTCAAGAAGACAGAGAGAACGCTAAGTAGTAGATGATCAAACATTACAAGTGAGAGAAGTTTCTTCTTCCTCCCTTCCAGTTGCTTTTTTTCTGAGGAAATACTAACCAGTCTATACAAGAATGCTTCTCAAAATAATTCATCTGGTCTGACACATAATCCGTGTGAGTTTTCAAAGACATGTAACCCTTATTTTCATCCAATCAACTGACCCTACCAGCTCCAGAATTCCTATAATGGAAAAACAATCCTTACTTAATATCTAAGTGAGAAATTCACTCTTTTCTCAATTGAAATAATAGGTTGCACACATTTTCTTCTGTGTGGAAAAATCAAAATTGTGAAACATCTCACTCCACTTCTTCTGGCCTCAAAGGAAAATAAGAAAAAGATGATAACACAGCTTGGCATTCCTAAAAGTGAGGAGGAAAAATATGTAATTAGAGTACTGCTTCATAAAAAAAACAACCTTAAAGTCTCTCTCATTGAAGGTAACTTCTGATAATACTTTGCATATACACACACAAGCACATTAGCTAATTCTTATCAGACACATCGGGAGAATAAAACCATGACCTCAAAAATATCAGATTTGCAAGGATTGGATTTGGCCTCAAGAGAACGAGTTCAACCTCCCTGCTAAAGCAGGTACCCTACAATACATTGCACAGGTAGGTGTTCAGATGGGTCTTGATTATTTCCACAGCAGGAGATTCCATAACACCTCCGGGCAACCAGTTTCAATATTTTGTCATCCTCATTGTAAAGATGTTCTTCTACATGCTAGTACAGAACATCTTTTGTTCAAGTTTTAGGCCATTACTCCTTTTCCTATTGCTGCACATCACCAAAAAGAGCCTGGCCTCACCCATTTGCCTCCCACTTTCCCTTAGATATTTATAAATATTTATCAAATCCCCCCTCAGTTCTTCTTTTCTCCAGGCTGAACAGACCTAGGTTACTCAGCCTATCCTCACATGGGATATGTTCCAGGCCCTTTATCATCTTTGTGGCCTTCCAGTGGACTCCTTCTAGGAGATACCTGTCAGGAGACCTGGACACAGTAGTCTAAACATGGCCTCGCTAGGACAGAGGAGAGAGGGAGGATAATTTCCCTCTATCTGCCAGCTACACTCTTTTTAATGGCCCCCAGGATACAGCTGGCCTTCTTGGCCACAAGGGCACACCTTTGGCTCATGGCCAACCTCTTGTCCACCAGGACCTCCAGGTCCTTCTCTGCAAAGCTGCTCTCCAGCAGGTCATCCCTTAACCTGTACTGATGCATGCAGTTGTTACTCCCCAGGCACAACACTCTACACTTGCTCTTCTTAAACCTCATCATTTCCTGCTTGCCCAACTCTCCAGTTTGTCCAAGTCTTATTGAATGGCAGCACAGCTTTGTACCATCAGCAAACCTGGGTTGACTCTATCCCTTCATCCAGATTGCTGACAAAGTTATTGAACAAGATCAGAGCTAGTGCTGCCTCCTGGGAAGCACAGCTAATTACTCCAACCAGACTCTTTGCTGCTAGAGACAACTCTCCAAGCGCTGCCTGTGACAACAAGCTCCAAGCTGGTCAGTCAGCCAGTTCCAAATTCACCTCAACATCTGTTTATCTATCCCATGTTTTCTAATGCTTGTGCATTGTCTTCTTGCTCTGAAGTTTGACGAGCAGATCCCAGTTCAGCCATGCTGGTCTCTTGACTTTTTTCCTGACTTGTTACACTTGGGGATAAAGACCTGAGCAAAACCTCTTTAAAGATCTGCCAGTTCTGCTGTGCGCCATTGACCACAAGGGCAGTTTCCCAGGACACTTTATTCACTAACTCCCTGAAGAGCTGGAAGATAACTTTCCTAAAATTTAGGATCCTAATTTTACTCTTCGCCTGTCTCATATCCCTCTTGTGTAATCGACAAGCATACAGATGTATATTTGACAAGTATACAGAGAAGTCAGGCTGGTTTTTAGAGAGCATATAGATGAAAATACTAGCACACTGAAAAGGAATAATCAGAAATGAATGCAAAAGCTTACCCGTATCCTAAGCTTGCAGGAAAAACTCCAAGAGAACCAATTGCCAGAGAAAGATCCTTCTCCAGTGGCAGTCAGCCCTTATATGGGGAAGCCCCCTTATAAGGGGACCACCCCTTCTGGCCACACAGCTGAATTGCCTTCACCTGTGCTCCTGTGGCTGACTCATTGCTTGCCCCAGGTGATCAGGGGTTCAGGCTGTGATTCAATAGTTCCCATACACATCTGGAGCATGAACTCAACCATAGCATGGTCACTACAGCTCAGGCAGCCTCCAATCCTGATATCACTAGTCAATTTATTTTCATTGGTGAGCAACAAATCCAGTATTGCTTCCCCTCTGGTGGGGCCATCTATTACCTGAATCAGGAAGTTATTATCTATGCATTGCAGGAACCTCCTGGATTGCTTAAAGCTCACTCTGCTACTTTTCCAGCAGATTTCTGGGTGGTTGAAGTCTCCCAGCAGGAAGAGTGCTTGCAATCACAATGCCTCCTTGTAGCTGGAGGTAGAAGGCTTCATCAACAGGCTTTGCTTAATCAGATGGCCTGTAGTAGACACCAATCACAAGGTCCTCTCTCCTGCCTCAGTCTCTAATTGTAACCCATAGGCTTTCAACTTATTCATGACTATTCTTTACAGATAGCTCTTCACATTCTATTCCTTCTCTCCCACTGAGAAAGGCAAAACCCCATCCTGTGCCCACAGACTCAATGCCATGTGGTTGTCAGAAAATAAACAAAGTTCTGGCAACAGCACAAACCACAGAGATAGGTATTTAAATATAAAATCCTTTGATTTCTTTCTATGTTCTTACCGAACAGGAAACAGAGAGGAAAAGATTATTTGTGCGTTTAGATCCTTCAGCCATCATCTCCAGGCCCTATCAAAATAGTCTGACATTAGCAAATTGAACTTTGTCCTGAAAGACTTCTTCTTAGAGGGAGAAATAGAACCTTTGAAATCACAAGAAAGACTTTTGTTGGCCTCTGCAAAGTCCATGGAGAGTAAGCCTCCAGCTGCCATGTAAATGAAGAAAACCAAATCACAATGATAAACTGACATTAACAGCTGCGCAATGTTTGCAAGTGTTATTTGCTCTTTTAAGCCAAATTTTTGTGATTTTTATATAAAATTGTAACATGTGTGAATAAACAACTCTTTAATGATAAATCCTTTTATTGTTATAAATGACAGAACGCATATTTCATGCTGATATATGACCTGGTGAAACAAGAGTTCTATCATCATTTGTTTCGGCCACATGTTCTCATTCACAATATTGCTTACAGAACTAAAAAATATTTATCTTATGGGTTATAATGTTGTTTTATAGCAGATTCCACAGCATTACATGATGCTAACGGGGCAAAATCATAACAAAAATATCGTACCCTCTTTGCTAAATCTTCTCACAACTCTGGAACTAAAATCTTTCTGAAGTTCTGCTTACTTGAGTTTCTCAATCACATCATTTGTTTCTCTACAGAGAAGGACAGAGACAGAGAGAAAGGAGGACATGCAAAGACAGAAAGGAAGACAGGAGGAAAAAGAAAAGGTGCTGGGCCATTTACTTCCATTCCAGGTGTTTTTCTTTTTGTATTTGTTGGGGACTTCAGATCCCCGTCATAAGAGGCATTTCTTAGATGTTCCAGAGTGTATAAGGTCTACACTTAAAACTTTTAAGAAGTAGTAGTTCAATCCTTTTCTAGATAGTAAGTTCTCTATTTGCATGTACCTTCAAGTTGCCACCAGCTCACTGACTCTTCAGGCACCAGCTAAGAACTGATGGTAATAGTGGACCTCTTCAAATCAAAACATAAGAGATTCTCTCTGAACATCAGGAGCATTTTTGTGCTGTGTGAGTGACTGAGCACTGCTGGACGTCACCCTGAGCAGTTGTGCCATCTCCTACTCGGAGATTTTCACAAGCAGTCTGGATGTGTTCCTCACCTATCCTTCTCCTTCCAACCTCAGCTATTCTGTGATTCTGTGATCAAGGAAAGAATGAAAGAAAGACAGCTCCCCTGGATAGCTGTGCAGCTTTGCACATAGAAGTCTGTAACTGTAGAAGTTCTTCTCTAAGCTTAATGGGGTCCTACTAACATAGTGCATGCAGTTATTGCACACTACAGCCCCCTTCTCCCCACCCTCGAACTTCCAATGGCCCCAACATCTGCTAGAAACTGTAATGAAGTGTGGCTTACCTCTGCTCTGACTGCAGAGATGACTGACAAGTTATGTATCCAGCAGGTGCTAGGAAGCTTACAAATGACTAAGATGAAATAAAGCAAGTAGAACTGAATGAATACACAGCTGCTCTTGTAGTGACAGTCACCTGGTCCTGTAGTTCCTTACTTTTCACCGAGAGAAGGTTGAAGTCCCCAGGTACCCCAGGAGTGTTCAGGGCTAATCTCCATTTCTCCTTTTCCCTCTCACCACACCCAGGAACCATGAGGAAAATGGAGGTTAGCTAACCATTTTTGGAGAGACAAAGGGGAGGAAGGAGGATACTTCAGACCCTGAAGATGTCACCTCTTGATCTGTACATTAACACCCAGTTATTGGAAGGCTGGCATGCATCTATGACAGTCTCTGATGCAAAAGGTATTTTTCAGCACAAAAACAGAAACACACAGTGTCTTTGATTACCAATGCTTATCTAGTACTTGTATAACCAAGATGTTATAATCACAATACAATTGTGTATAATCAATAGATATCAAGATGTTATAATTGCAATATAATCAAAAGAGTAAGGCAAAGCAAACAAGGATCACAAAAGAGAATAA
This sequence comes from Lagopus muta, assembly GCF_023343835.1. Taxonomy (NCBI): domain Eukaryota; kingdom Metazoa; phylum Chordata; class Aves; order Galliformes; family Phasianidae; genus Lagopus; species Lagopus muta. The sequence continues at coordinate 50,847,156 of NC_064472.1, read as the reverse complement.
GTAAAAGAGCTTACCCTTGGGTTGAACTCACTAGAAGATACCAAAAGAGGAGGATCTCCAGAAGAGATCCTTCCCCTCTGGTAGCCAGCTCTTAAATAGGTCCAGGAGGGCTGCAGCCTGGCTCCACCCCTTCTGGCAGCACAGGTGAATTGCCTTCACCTGTGCTCCTCTGGCTGACTCATGGCTCACCTCAGGTGATTAATCAGAGGTTCAGGCCGTGACTCAGCAGTTCCCATACAAGTACTTCATTAAACAATGATATTAATATTTATAACAGTGATTCATGGCTTTGCAAATCAACATTTTGAGGTAAATCACTGAAGATGGGCTATTTTTTTCCTTAGCTCCTTTGCAAGAAGATATTGTCTGAGCAAAGGAGTGCAGTGTTAACTTCTGAAATATTTTTGTTCTTGGACATAAGGAAACAACAGGATATAATGAAGCTAATTCTGTCCCCAGGCATAAATGAATTAAAAAAAAAGAGGAAGGAAAAAACTACCAAAAAATAACCAGCGGACCATAAGACTGAGAATCTCACTCCCACAGTATACCCAAGACTAACTGCACGATATGGCAATTAAGTCAAGTAATACGGTAATTTAACACTCAATAATCTCAATCAATCAATCATTCTGCCCTTGGCAAAGATCTTTGTTGCATGCTTGGTTGTTGTTTTTGCAGTTGTTGTTCGTTTGGTTTTTTTGTTTTGCTTTTTTTTTTTCACCAAAAAAGTGAAGCAAAACTTAGACTATATTTTGCCTTTTTTTTTTTCCTTTTTCACTCTTAAGACTTGTTCTGTAGATCCCAGGTGCACAATTTGTAAACCTTAAAGAGACATTCTGTTCTGATAAAGAACCACAAAGGAACATAAATTAAAACTGACACTGAATAAAAGGTGAACAAAGACAAATCATAGCAAATAGAAATATATTCCTTTGAAATTTCCACAAACTCGAATAAAACTATTTATAAAAAATCACTTTTATTTCATATTTATGACAACTTGAAAAGAATTGATTAAATCTGATAAATTAAACTGACTAAACTGAATTTTTTAAGGTATTCAGGTACCTTAGGACACAAAAAAAAATATCTTCAGGATGGATTCTTGTTCAATTACACTTCTGCAAATTTTAAAAATCTGAACTGACAGTACAGACATACACAATCTCATTTACATCCTTAACTGATTTGTATCCTTGATTCTTTCAATGTCATCAACAGGATTAACCACGTCTGTGTAAGACAAATATTTTTCTTCGATGCTATAACACATTTAAAATCATTCTTTAAGACGGATCTAAAGATGTTATCTTCAATATATTTAATGTTACTCTTAACTATTACATAAAATAGATTTTAAAAATCCATTATTTTTATACTTTGTACAGTTTCATATCTAGGAATGAATTTCAGGAGTTTCAGGTGTAGACTGGGAGAGATGGTGACATGATAATGGTTATATAATTACACTCTTAGTCTGGATTTTCATTCAATCACAAGTGTTCGGTAGTTAGAGTTTTGGGAAAAACAAACAGATACCTCAACACTGACAAATAGAAACAAATGAACTGATAGCACTATTATATACTCAAGGTTTGTCTTTTAATCTGTTACAGAGCTGTCCCTGAATCTTCTGAGTTCCCAAAACCTTGAAGGTGCCTTTGCTGTGTCAGGGTCCTTCCTCACAGTGCTGTTCAGCCATATGCCAACTGAATGTGCAACAGTACTGCAGACAGAAAAAAAATACTTAAACAAATAAATACATATAATAAATAATAAAACAAAACCAATTATTTTTGTAGTGGATTTTTAAAATCATCACTTCTTCAAAGAAAAACATACTATACCAGTTCAGTGATTGAATACTATTCCTAATGACTATTTTCAATGGCAGGAAATAGAAAAATAGGTAAGAATAAGATTATTGTTAATTATTCCTGAATGGTTAGATACTAGCTGTATAACTGAATGCCAATCAGCACTGAGCCTAGTGCCACTAGTGCACATAGGAAATATCAACATAATGAAGAATATACATGTGCAAATTATTAAAAAATAATTGCATATATGCTTTACACTTACACTTTACTTTCTTCTATACTAAACCTAAGGAACAAACAGATTCTGAGCAATTATTTCATAGTTCTCTCCAAATGTGTCTATTATAAAGTTAAAGACAGAGAAGAAGAGAGAGAGGGAAAAAGGAATTTTGATCAAATTTCCTAACTGCTAAGTATTACCTATTACTAGGCCATGACATGTTTTATTCAATGAAAAGAACCAGCTCCACATCTGTAAACCTGTCTGCATGAATGCTAACAGCTGGGTGGTAAAATAGAAAGGAGGAGAAGAGGTGAGCAGCTCAGACTTCTTTCAGTTGTTTATGCACACAAATGCAGCAGCCGAAGGGCCTGATCCAGTATTTAAGTATGTCTGCAGTATTTCGGATTGCTCTCCATACAGCATGCTAGGAAGAGCAGTTCTGGGGCACCATAACAAGCTCAGTACCTGTCCTGAGCACTAGAAAAAGTACGTGAAAGGATGGTAGAAAAGAAATTGTATAACCATCTCTGATTCATTTGCTTGGAGGAAACAGCTGTTTTTTAACAAAACAGCTCATGTGTTTTCTTGTGGCCAGTTCAGTGTTTTTCTTCTTCTCTCTGAGCTGAGTTTCAAGGATAGAAGGAAGATACAACCACAGCACTGTACTAAGTTAATTAGTAAATAAAAGTCTGGTTGTCAAACGACAGACAATCTAACCAGCTCTAAAGTTTATAGTAAGAGAAGACAAAAAGCTATTGCCTCATTATTTATGTATTTAATTGTTAAACATTATTTCAGATTGTTGTTGGAGGTTGATAACGTCTCTGCTATCCCCATAGTCATGGCCTTGGAATCCAGGGACACTGCAGAAATAGCAATGTCTAAATTGCTTGTTCTTCCAGCAAGTGTAAATTTGCAAATGTAATAAAACAGATGTTACAGATATGTAGTCAATTTCCTTCATATTTCACATGCAATGTTCTGGTAGCCCTTTATGACAGAAGTAAAAACCTCACAGAACTTCTTCAGATCTTTCCAGAAAAAAATACAATTAGAATAATGTGAATGAAACAATTTTTGAGGGATCTTAACAAGGAGAGCACTAAGCAGAATGAAGCTACTTTTCACCTATAAAAAATTGTTGCAAGCAATAAATACATTCAAATAAATTAATGGCAGATTTTTTTTCTTTCGTAGGTGTGGAGCTTCACCAATTCACTTATTAACAGAACTTCTTTATAGCCTTATACCTCTCCTGCCTGTCCTTTGTCAGAGTGTACAACTCACCGCCTGAGGAAGCACTCAGTGATTCTTCACTCAATAGCCACAGTTTCTGCGTGTCTTCACAGATGTAAAGGTGTACCCAAACAATGCAGACAAAAAACAGGCTGCACTAAAGCAGTCACAACATAGCAGATGTGCCTGTTTTGAGGCCACTGTGATGAACACTGCAAAAGAAATCTGAGGACGGTGTGACAGCTTCCTGTCGCATGGTAAATGTGAAATAAAGTACCACTTTCAGCAACAAGAAATACCAGAATTTTGAAAGACTCCACAACTCTACAACTATTCCTGGTGGACACAGGAAAATCATATCTAGACATGTCAAGTAAATACTCAACATCTGCAGAAGACTCTCTTTGAAAGCACAGGATTTTACGACACCTAATTGTGTCTCTATAGGCTTACAACACTCACAGACACTGAATGTCTGTTTTGAAATCTAGCCATCTCAGTGCTGGAGACTACAGTCCCCTAATGTACACTCCCTCAGAGTGGCAGAGATGCTCTTCCAGTATGCCTTCTCCTTACCTTAGCTAAAATAAATTGATTCAAAACTCATTTGTATTTAGTCAGTTTACACTAGCGGTTCAGATTTGAACTGAAGCAAGGTAAGTAGCCATTATAAGAGCAAATGAGTTTGAATCTCAATGCAAATACTACTGAACTTAGTAGTGAACATGCTTTCCTTTTTCACAAAAAATGGCAAGACAAGTGACAGTAGATGTGAATATAATCCTGTCATTCCTTCAAGAAGAACAGCAGTTTAAGATTCTTTACAGTAAATACCTATCAATGGAAGCAAAAATAATCAAAAAGAAAAAGTCAAGAAACTATCTTCCTCTTGAGATGTCTCCAGAATGTAAGTGGGCAAAAGAATTAAAAACAGGCTCTGTGTGTCTACAGTGACATCAGAAGTTAAAGCTGGCAAGAGAAAAATCTTAATCTAATCACAAGCAGCTACAGAAACTCTATGTCCCAGCTGCAACCTCAGGAGAGCCATATTAACATAAGGGTGTTGCTAAATGTATGTGTCCCAAATAGTTGAGACCCCTAGGGACCAACTTTTGATAATGAGCAAAAGAAGGCTAGCAACTGCTGAATACAAGCAAAAGTAACACAGCCATTCATGTATCTATCCCCATACCACCTATAAAACTTGAAGTGCATTGAACATAACATTCAACTTTGGCTGAACTTGATAAATAATTTGAACAGGGTAAGAAATGCTTAAGTAGCTTCTCCTCCTTTTTGTGCTAACCCACTAATAATTCAAACATATTTAGGCAGCCTTAACCACAAGACATCCTCAGCTCATCCTTAACCATTCCAGTGCTCAGTACTACCACTCAGCTCCACAACAGAATATATGCAGTGTTCCCAGTGGAATCAGTGCTGTAAATCTCTGAGCGTCTAGTGGATATTGTGTTGAACTTGGACCCAAATTTGAGATTAAAAAGACTTTTATGGAAAGGGGGAACTATGTACAAAACAGTGGTACAATCGCAAGTTAACAATATAGCTTGTATTTTACTTTATAGCAATATTTTGCCTAATTAATATATATATGTATTGTTTAAAAATATTAAAAGGCTGATTCATCTTGGGCTTAAACTTCTTACTCATCCATATACAATTTTGTCTAGTACTCCATCTTTGCAATAAATTGAAAGTCTCTGGTCAGTCAGGACAGCATGGTTGGCAACAAATTCTTGTGGAGAACCATTTCTGACAGTTAACAGGATCCAAGCACTGCTGATATTGCAAGAGATACATCTATGAGTATTAGTTCAACAGTTGATATTATTTCATAATTTGAGTGATGACGTACTGAAACTCATTTTAAAAAAGCAGGTTTTGTTTTATGGGTTGAAATAAAAGACAAAAAATTGTGAAATAGTCATTCTAAAACAATTTTCAAATATGTTTCAAATAATTTTGATGGAACACTTCTGTTTCTTTTCAGCTGAACAGATGACGTTAAGCAGTTTTAAGGCACATTGCTTGACTTTCTATTGATAAGAAGTGGCAGAGGAGATGAGTACAAACAGGAAGTCATTCTACTTGCTTTCCAGTTGTCCCCTGCACTAGCTGCAAGCAGGAAACCTTCAGTTGCCCAAGGGCTATGTATGTGCTACAAATCATTAAAGTGAGTGACTCGACTCTTGCACCAAAGTACACAAACAGGGACTGCTAATGCAGTCTTGCTTCTTATCACTCAGTGTCATGGCACTTTTCTTCCTCTTAGACCTGAGAGATTTAAGTTTTCATAAAGTAAGTGACTATCACTTGTAGACACTTCAGGACAAAATCTAGCAGATCTAACTTAGACAAAGATGTGTTTCAGTAAACTGAAAATTGCCAAATAATTTTTATTACACTACCTCGGTTACATCATTCCTTGAGAATTCAATGAAGATTGGCCTCACAAAGTAAGAGTTGCTTCTTTCCGAATTACTTGCAAGAGTTCCTGGAACAAGAGCCTGTGTAAATTCACAGAACTGGTGGCTTAATTCTTTCTGTTACCAGTAACATTTCCAGTATGGTATCCCTGTGAGGAGAAGAACACTGTTTGGAAGAAAATAACGAATCCATTCTATCCCAATGACCTGAATCTTCATTCTTTTCTCACATGTCAGACATAACTCTCCTGCAGTTTTGGAAATGTTTGTTTAAGTGTTTTCCTGCCCATTATTTTTCATTGTTACATACTTCTGCACTTGTGTAAGGGGAAGTTAGTGACAAATGAAGCAGAAATAACTGTGAAGTTACAATAAATAAATTATATCTCAAGTGTTTTCCAGGGAGTAGAAAAGTGCCAGCAAGCGAGCTAAGCTTTAGAGATCAGCAAATTAAATACAGAGACTTTAAGAGATGCAAAACATTTTTAAATAAAATAATTATTTTAAGAAAACAACATTAAACAGCTTTGAAATGTATGACAAATACTTCTGTTCACAGCAGAAGCACTTACCTCCTTATAAGGTTCAGGAGAGAATTCTTCAGCATAAAAGAAATGTAATGGTTTAATTTATATTGATCTAGACAAAGAAAGAAAATAACTCATGAGAAGGGCTAATTAATCTGTAGAAAACTTTTGATATAAAATTGGCTTTTTTTCTCAGATGAACACAATCTTTCAATACTTCTTAATATACAAAACTGCTTATGCGGTTTTAACACATAAAAATGAGTGAAATGGTCTGCTCAGATTTCAAAATTCGAAAGTGAACTCTTCCTAATAACAACAATGGCTTTGCTACTGATTTTGTATTTTCCCCTAGATGTGGAATTCTCTTTTTCTGGGCCCAGTTATTCACAGATGAGCATATGTTGCAGGCATTTTTATTTTGTAGAGAAAGCATGAAAAATACTCACCACTTACCTTTCTTCCTCGGAAGAAATTATGACTAACAAGTTTCTGCTGCATAATTAGCAATGCACTGTGAAAACAAATAGTGTTGAAAAAAGGCCCCTTTTTTGCAGATTCATTTGCAAACTTCAGCTTCTCTTTAGCAAATCATTCAGCTTTAGTATTTTACTATAATTTTACTATTTAACTATTACACTATAATTTTTAAGATGGCTGGGTGGCTTATGAATCAATTTTGCTGGTAACAGTGAAACAGGAGGCATCAGTTGTTCAAGAACGGGGCAATGCTCTGGAAAATGCAAATTCCACTCACTCAAAGTCACCTAAGTATTTTACAAAGTGTTCCCAGTTTTGCAATACAATTGTGCCTTTGGAACTCCTGGGCATGTTTTGGCGATAATGTGACGTGAAATTTATGAGCATCTGGACAAAGAGAAGTTGCTTGTACACAATCTGCATAGACTTGAAAAAATGACATTGTTGACTCAAAATTAGATCAATATGAATAAGCATGTGAGCTGTAGTGATGTTTTATAGTTCTTTTCTTTTTTTACTTCTGACTTCAGAGCAGCTTTCTAGAAGCTTGGGGCTTTGCTCACAGTGTTTCAGACCCAGAATCAGGAGAGACAATTCTTTTTTTTTTTCTTACAAATAGCAACACAGACAGATAAACAGACTTAACTGCCTTATCATCTAACAGTGAAGACTAATTCATAAAGATAGCCAAGAATAGTACTTTCTACTCTGCCCTGGTGAGGCCTCATCTGGAGTACTGTGTCCAGTTCTGGGTTCCCCAGTACAGAAAAGACAGGGATCTCTTGGAAAGAGTCCAACAGAGGGCCACAAAGATGGTGAAGGGCCTGGAGCATCTCTCCTATGGTTCACTCCTAGGCTGAGTGAACTGGGTCTATTCAGCCTTGAGAAAAGACGACTCAGAGGAGATCTGATCCAGGTCTATAAATATCTGAGGTGTGGGGGGCAGAATGGCGAGGCCAGACTCTATTCAGTGGTGAGTGGAGACAGGACAAGGGGAAACGGCCGTAAACTGCAGCATAGGAAGTTCCACACAAATGTGCGCAAGAACTTCTTTACAGTGAGGTGACGGAGCACTGGAACAGGCTGCCCAGGGAGGTGGTGGAGTCTCCTTCTCTGGAGATGTTCAAGACCTGCCTGGATGCCTACCTGTGCGACCTGCTGTAGGGAACCTGCTTTGGCAGGGGGTTGGACTCGATGATCTCTGGAGGTCCCTTCCAACCCCTACAATTCTGTGATTCTGTGATTCTGTGATACTTATGGCAAGACAGGACAAAAAAAAATTGCTAGAGATGGAAATATGATAGCAGTGGAGAATAGCTTCACCACAAGGAGAAGAGGGTCAAGTGTAGTTCTGAAAAATGAGTACAGAAATACCAGTGAATCAAATGGAATAACACACAGAAACAGTTATTTTCTATGCTCTGGCTCAGTGGCTAAACTCAAATTACTTACTCTCCTTTATCCCAACACAAATTTTTCCTGAAATGACAGTAAGAGCTAAATCCTGTCATTTTCCTCCATGCAAATATATTTTTTAAATGATGTAACAAAAAGTTTGCTTTATTGTATAAGGCATGTATATACATATGAACGCTGACTTGCATTATATATAGGCGTAATTACTATGTTTGTATCTTGTTCCAACTTATAGGCTATTTGCTGAAATGAAACACCTAGCAGAAAGATTATAATTCATTTCATTGCTTCATTTCTGTTATATTTTGGAGGGTTGGCAGCCACCTTCATATCTCAGGCCGAAGCCCACAGAACAGACTGTAGAGATACTTAACCTCTTAAATCATGTCTCTTATTTTCTGTTATCTTATAGTCCTAAAATTTCTTGGCAAAAGTATTGAGAGGATGACAAGAGAAGTACTTGTTTGTAAATTGTACTTGTATGCATGGCCAAAATAAGAGCCTTCAAATGCAGGTTTACGAACAGGATTCCTATCTGCAAAAGCATATCAAGTCCGATTTGTCCAGTTCCAAGTTTTTCAACACAGTGAACTCCTGATACACCTCATATTCAAATCTCAGTGTTGTCAGTTAAATGTGTCCTAAGAAATTACAGAGTTCTGAAGGATATTATATTTAACATAAAACCAAACTTTGTATTTGGGTTACATTGTCAAGAGTTTATAAATGTGTACAGGAAATTGTACAAGAAGCAGAAATACTTTCCAGTTCAAAACGCGATCGCACAAAAGACTAATGAAAATGGTCAATCTGCCTTAAAGAACTTCCCTTCTATGCACTTCAGGGAAAGCCTGGATTTTATTTTTTTTTTTTTTTAAGATAGAAGCACACACACAAACACAAAAGGGCGGAAAATGGAATAATACAACCATAGTACAACCAGATTCCTTTTAAGTATACCCTGACCTGTTGCAATTATCCCAAATAAAAGTTCTCCCCTAAAATTCTCCCCTGAAAGTTGAAATTGACAAAATTTGCAGTTACATTTGCTTAGATTTTAATCAGTATTAGAATATAGCATTTAAATGAATGTTAATAACCGTACTACTTACTTGAAATTGTATACATTATACCTGGAAAGCTAGAAATTTTACAAAAAGGCTGTAGATCCAACAGAGAATATACATTTAAGAAAGTTTAATTGATTTCCTTGAACTAGCTCTTAAGATCTCTCTCAAAATTCATGTTAAGTTTTGCTGTATTATCCAAATATCTATTTATTCTTTGACAGTGCACATAATAACTGTGAAGCCAAACAGCTGGAAGCCATACGTGGTGTATATGTTACACTTCATATGTTATTACTACCATTTCTGTTAACAAAGTACATTCTTTAACTAAATCCTTCTTCTCAAAGTGATATTTCTTTAAGTCTTTGACACAGTGTGATCAATGTTCTGCTACCAAAATTTTTAAATGAAAAACAAATGCTGAAGGTTTGGGAAATGGTGGCTAGTGACTAATACTTTTTTCAAATGTTGATTCAAGTTAACCACTTTTTAGTGGATATTATGTTATCATTTTATCTACATACTGAAAAAGCTTCACAGTAATTTGTCACTAATAGAAACACATAATATATCTAATACTGACCCACAGTGAACTCCCCAAAAATAAATTGTATACAACATTTTTCTTTAATTCTCTTATTATATAATTCTAAAGAGGAAAAATATACATATTTTTTCAAGCAGTATTATAGTGAACAACTGCACTTAGGTAGAAGAAATAGAAAGAAACACCAGTAGGAAGGCTCAAGAGTGTTGCAGTGAATCTAAATGCCTACACAGACACCAAAAATTCTGTCTGTTAAACATGTCTAAAAAGCCAGCAATTGCAGCATACCTACAAAGACTACCGGGCCTTCCTGCTTAAGGTTGGATCATGAGTTCTTGGTCAGTTCTCTTGGGAGCTTGAGACAGACCAAGTAACCAGGGCAATGAAAAGCAGTATCCAAGTTGTCCGCACTGCACCATTTTTCATGGAAACTTACTGTCAGTACTAACAAAAAAAAACATTTTAGGACAGAGATTATTTTTACTGAGTTAGATCTTCAGCACCTGTGTCAGTAATTCAAAAGAGAGTCAGAACTTTTCAATGACCTTGGAGAACAGAAAAGGTGAGGATTTTTTTCTGTTTTTTGTTTATACTAATAAAATCATTTATTTGAAGGCAAAACTGAGAAGCAGCATTCTTCATCAACAATCTATAAACAGTTTAGGATTGGGATTTAGATGGGAAATACTTCAGTGAATTACATGGCTATATCTTACAGCTGGAAGGTTCCAGCAGAATTTTAGTGGAATTATGGGAGATTGGGAATGGGATTGTTGCTTTTACATAGGTCTGTTTCACCACATGCTTCTCAATTTTGCAGTCTTGATGGTCTGTGACAACCTTTTTTCACAAAATGAGTAATTCTTCACCTGCTGATCTATATTCTCAGTCATAGTAAGTTTGCTTGAGAACTGCTTGTCTGATATGACCACGGCTCATTAAAGAAGTACCATATTCATGCTCTCTTCCTCACTTAATCAGTAGGAAAGAAACACAACATAGTTCATTTAGTAGATGCAAACAAAAAGATCAACTCCTTGTATGAAAATCTAAGGATTACAGTATTTTATATGGTTGACTTCCAGGTAGACTGCAAGCTAAATTTTGAATACAGAAAACGTAACAATAGCAACTCTTTCATGCTGTCTATTTACAACTATCTGGCAGAAGAGCCAAAATAAAGTCCATGGGTGAAAGGAAATCTGAGTTAGGAAACACGCATACTTGCAAATCCCAGGACCTGACCTCTAAGTAGCAACCTGCTTTGCACAGCTGTTTGTACAGGGCTAGATACATGGTATTTTGGTATGATCTCTAGAAAAAAGTGAAGATTCAATATTTTCAGTACATAAGGTTACTGCTAACATTCTTTACAGATTAAGTAGCAAAGGGTTTTGTTTCACTTTCTTTATTAGTTTTTCTGTCCTTGCAGTCCCGTATCCTAGAGTAGATGATTTTGTCTGTGCCTTAAGACGTGTGCAGAAAACTAAGAGATGAAAATGATTTGTGCGTGAAGTTTATAATTCTATAACAAATTTACATTATTTTGCTGGCTTCCACATTCTCACTTCAGTTGCCCTATGCATTTTCACTTTGCTATATAATGAAGAATATTGCTTGGAAAATCTGTGCAAAGGATTGATATAATTATATTTAAAAAATACTTAATTCAACATTGACAACTTCACCACATGAGGTCAAGATTTGCTGACATAATATCCCCACAGGGCATTTGGAAATAAAAAAGGCGAAGACAAGAGAATGGAAACAGTATGTAATACAGATAGACTGAACAAAAGGAACAAGAGACTGCCTTGTAGAAGTGATTTCCAGAGTTCAAAAAATTACTGCACATCTAACTAAAATCCAATTGTTCTCATCCGTGATCTTTAAAGCATTTCTGTTTCTCACAGAAAGTTACACAGAATATTTTTGTTTTCTGTTTTATAATCCATTAAATCAAAAACATATGAATGAGGTTTATGCAATGACATATGGAAATCATTAATGCTGCATTAGTCCTCATCTAAGCACCCTGTCCTGTACTCCTTAAAAAACAAAAACTCTTACTGAAATCACTGTGAGCTTTTCCTGCATAAAAAGGGAGAAAAAAACAACAGAGCACTAAATGCAATGATCTGTAGGCTACTAAAATTGCCCGTTGACCCCTATGTCAGTCCCTTTTAATAATAGACACTTTTTCACAGGATATAAATTCTCCCTATACAGTGAGTGATTGTTTTCTGTTCAACCAGGGACCAATTTGGCTTCCACAGAGTCAAATGCAAAACTCTGACTGACCTCTATAGGAAGCAGGATTAAGACTATTACATAGTTTTTATATAAGAAATTTTCTGTCTCCACTGGCTGTCACCTTCTCACCTAGTCGTAGATGTGAGTGAGCTGCTATATCAGTGTCAATCCCTTAGTTCTTCACAAAAGGAAAAACATACCTGATTATTGCAAGATAAAAACTACAAAAATCAAAGGCACTCAGATGCTGAGACATTATCTACACAAAGGCCCCTATTATCCTTTTAGGGAAATGGGGAAAAAAGAAACACACACATGTATTAGATATAAATGTAATATATATATTATTATTACATTTTTTAATGAGCTTTAAAGTAGAATCCATCTCAGTCTCAACTCAACCTTATAGAAGTCAACCTGGCACAGCTCAGCAAGGACCTGCTGGGCAAACTGAGGGCAAAGAAAGGTACATACAAGCTTTGGAAACAAGGATGTATTACCTGGGACGTGTTATACAGGGATGCCATCCAGACTTGCAGATGTGGGATCAGGAAAGTCAAGGCACTGGCAGCCAGGATTCTAATATTTCTTATGTCTCTGAATCCTGCATCCCTAAACATCTAATAAATCCTCACACACACCCCCACTGTAAGGGCAGAGCAAGTCTGAGACCGTCTCATGAGACTGAATGCGTACAAGTCTATGGAGCTGGATGCCATGCATCCCAGGGTTCTGAAGGAGCTGGCTGAGGTGGTTGCTGAGCCACTCTCCATCATATTTGAAAAGTTGTGGCTGTCAGGTGAGGTCCTGTGTGACTGGAGGAAGGGTCAGGTCATTCCTGTTTATAAGAAAGTGATCAAGAAAAACTCTGGGAACTATGGGTTGGTGAGTCTCACCTCTGTGCCTGGGAATATCATGGAGCAGATTCTCCTGGACGACATGCTTGATCACAAGAGCAATGAATCCACAAGAGGATTCTGAGACAGCCAGCACAGCTTCACCAGGTCAAGGTCATGTCTGACCAATCTGGTGGCCTTCTATGATAGGTTGGTTAAAAAATTGAAGGTCACTGATATGGCCTTTGACATGGCACATCCTTATTTCCACCACATCTTTATCTCCAAATTGGAGAAATGTGGATTTGACAGGTAGATCAACCAGTGGATAAGTTACTGACTGGAAGGCCACAGACAGAGGATGGTGATCAGTGACTTTATGTCCAAGTGGAGGCCAGTAACAAGCAGCGTTCCACAGGGGTATTGGGACTGGTACTGTTTAACATCTTTATCGATGACATCAATGATGGAATCCAGAGCACCCTCAGCAAGTTTGGTGATTACACCAAACTGAGTTGTTTGGCTCACACCGTGGAAGGAAGGGATGTTGTTCAGAAGGACCTGAACAGACTTGAAAGTTAGGCCCAGGCTAATCTAATGAAGTTCAACACAGCAAAATGCAAGATTTTGCACTTGTGCTGGAGGAATCCCAGGCATTTATACAGACTGGGAGGAGCAGTCCTGAAGAGTGGCCCTGCAGAGAAGGACCTTGGGGTAATGATGGATGAAAAACTTAACATGAGCCAGAAATGTGCTCTTGCAGCTTGGAAAGCAAAAGGTATTATGGTCTCCATCAGAAGAGGGGTGGCCAACAGGGACAGTCCCTCTCGACTCTGCTCTTGTGAGGCCCCATCTCAAGTACTGTGTACAGATGTGGAGTCTCCAGCAAAAGAAAGACAGGAAGCTGTTGGAGAGGGTCCAGAGGAGGGCCACAGAGATGATCAGGGGACTGAAGCACCTCTCCTATGAAGACAGGTTGAATGGTCTTGAGGGTATTGATTGATGCTCGGCTGAACATGAGCCAGTTGTGTGCCCACGTGGCCAAGAAAGCCAATGGCATCCTGGCTTGCATCAAGAATGGTGTTGCCAGCAGGAACAGGCAGTGATTGGATTTTCGGGTCTGGAGCACAAACCTTATGAGGAGTGGCCATTGGTTCAGGCTGTGACCTTGGAATTTCACTACAGGAGAGAAGATTTAGGTTGGATGTCAGGGGGAAGTTCTTTACAGAGAGAGTGATGAAGTGCTGGAACAGGCTGCCCAGAGAAGCTGTGGGTGCCCTATCCCTGGAGGTGTTCAAGGCCAGGTTGGATGGGGCCCAGGGCAGCCTGATCTAATATTAGATATGGAGGTTGGTGGCCCTGTATGTGGCAGGGAGATTGGAACTTCACGATCCCTGAGGTCCATTCCAATCCGGGCCATTCTGTGATTCTGTGATTCCATGAATGCTGATGCTTCTCACTGCTCATTAAAAACTTTTAAATGTGTAGGATGAACAAAATAATTGCTTGGAAATATTATTGTGCCTTGCATTCACAGTCAGCACACATTAGGACTCCAACAAGTAAACTTTAATTAAAGGTAAATTTTATCCAATTGCTTTTTTTATCATGAAATACTACAAGGAGTCTATATATCTATAATCGTTATCTCTCTGATTGAGCTTCCTTGGCAAAATTGTGGCAGCACTGTAATCAGCTGAAGCTTTTCCACTGTCACCACTGGGACAGGGAATTCCTTCTCTTTCTTGCCATGCAGTAAAATTAAAGTGGAGGAAGCATTAGCTTCAGGACTTGTATGATGGCAGTGTCAGAAATGTGCTTAATATGCTTTGTTTTCTATTGCTTTCATTTGTATATAATACACTATTTCTCAGATGTTACTGATATGAAAGAGTAACTCTTGTAATGATTAAAAGTTTTGCTTCCTCTCATTGTGGTGAAAAGAGAATAAGTGCTTTAGATATTTAATTCTTACATCTCTAAAAAATACAAGTTAATGGACAACCTCTGTATCTTTCAGAAACATCTAGCCAATATAGAATCAAAATTGGTTTTCTTTTTCCTTTCCTGCTCAGAAATAGAAAAGGATTTCCATTTGATTAATCACTGACTTCTTGGTCAGTGTGTGGCCTTCACACATATTTGTAGGTTAATATCATAAACCAGATCATTTTTCCTTCTGTGAAAGATATTATTGTTGAACTGTACTTGATCTGTTCTTAGCATCTGGAAAACAAAACAAAACAAAACAGAACAAAAAAACTGGTTTCACTTTTTCCTGTCTTACTATCACAATATTGAATTCAGCATGATGGGGGGGAAAAAAAGTAAGCAGTAACTTCTCCGTGAGGTTAGAGATTGGACTGGACAGCCTCATATCAAAATATCTCTGTCAGCAATTACCTTTAGTAAGGTTTAGTAAAGTTAAACAGGCTGCCCAGAGAAGTGGTGGGAGCACCATCCCTGCAGGTTTTCAAGGTGAGATTGGATTGGGCCCTGAGCAGCTTGATCCAGCACGTTATTTAGTGGTTGGCAACACTGCCTGTTGCAGGGGAATGGAATGATGAACCCTGAGGTTCCTTTCAACCCAAGCCATTCAATGACCCTGTGATTCAGTGATTCTAAGCACAAAGATTTCTAAAGATTTCTCTGAAGAGTTGAAGAGGGCAAGGAAGATAAATCATTTATGGCCCACCAGAAGTAGTGCAGGCTCATTCAGATTCTCAGAATCCCACAGATATTACCTAGAAAAAATTTTATTCATACAAAAATAGTGCTTTTTGGGATATGCAACTACGAGAAGTATAACAATAGAAAATTCAAAGGAATTGTACTTTGGAATTGTGTAATCTGTGGTGTACTGCTGCGCTAGTGCTGAAATAGCAAGCACAGAAAATCCAATGCTACATAAAATTCTGACATTCAGAATTGAATTTCCTAAGAATTCAATCAACATATGATTAAGCAATCTGCAAAATCACTTACCAAGTAAGTTGAAACAAATCAGTTTATTTCAGCTTTGGAGACGATGTTCTTAGAATGAGTGGTATGCAATGTCTCCCTTTTCCCCACTACACCCCTCTCTAACATTTCTCATTTTCTTTTTCTTTCCCTTTTTCTCTCTTATCTTTCTGCTTCTCCCTTCTCCTCCTCCTCCTCCTCTCCCCTCCATTCCTTTCAACTCTGCTCTTCTCCATTTCTCCTTTACTTTTCCTTTGATTTCCTGCTTTTCACCAAGTTTTGCAATGAATTTCTGAACTACTTGAAAGCTGATGATGAATGATCAGAGATACGAATCTTCAGTAAGTTCCAAGGAAAATAGTGGAACAAGTAATCATTGTATTGCAAGAGCATTATCTCAATACTCCTTTCCTGTTTCTAAGAACAGATTCTACTAAAAATAAATAAATAAATAAATAATGAAAAAAGAATTTAAATTCTCTAATGGAAGACCACAAAGTCTATGTAAGTTCTATATTCTTCACATATATTTTTATCAAAATACAGTATTACATCACAAATACATAGATACTGAGTGGAGAAGACACAAATGTCAGAATATCATATATTTCTATTTAGTTATTTTCACTGGAAAATATTTCTGGTCTTCAGTTTCCATCTTTATTTTCTAATGAAAACAATCTTGTTGTTCAGAGAAAACACCAAGGAAAGCTATTTGTGTAACAGTGTGAAAATACGGAGTTCCAAGTAACAGGGAATGTGAGCAGAAACTGACGCAGAATTCAATTAACAATATCCCTGTCATTATTTGGGAATTAAAATGAAAATTCCAATCAACAACTTCTACTTCATAAAGGAAAAAAAAAATTCTGAATTTGCTCATGTTCTGAATCCTGCAGCATCAAGTTTCTTTGCAATTGAATTCATAGAATCACAGAATTGTAGAATGGCCTGGGTTGAAGGATCATGGATCATGAAGCTCCAATTCCCCTGTCACATGCAGGGCCGCCAACCTTCCAATCTAATACTAGACCAGGCTGCCCAGGGCCCCATCCAACCTGGCTTTCAACACCTCCAGGGATGAAGCATTCACAGCCTCTCTGGGCAGCCTGTTCCAGCACCTCACCACTCTCTCTGTAAAGAACTTCCCCCTGGTGTCCAACCTAAATCTTCTCTCCTGTAGTGAAATTCCAAGGTCACAGCCTGAACCAATGGCTGAGCTACATGAGTACGTGAGTGTCTGGAACAGACAGAGAAGGGTTTAGAGCCACCCCTTCTGTCTCCACAATACTTCCCATGCCATCTGAGTCTGCATGGGTCCCCCTGCTCCCCCACCCTTCTTTGCTGTGGCGCAATGGTACGAATGGGGGAGGGTCACATTCCACAGCTCGTCCTTTTCTCCAAACTCTTACTGGGAGGGGTGAGTTAATTCCTCTTCGATATCTATTCCTGTAGCAACTATTTCTCAAATAAAGGCTCTGTCATGCCTTCATTTGCTCTATACCTTCTTCAACTTAAAACCATTTCTCCATATCCTGCTATTATCCACCCTCTCAAAGAGTTGACTCCCCTCTTGTTTATAGGCTCCCTTTAGGTACTGGAAGGCTGCAGTGAGGCTGCCCTGCAGCCTTCTTTTCTCCAGACTGAACAAGCCCAGCTCCCTCAGCCTGCCTTCATAGGAGAGGACATGAGAAATATTAGAATCCTGGCTGCCAGTGAAGACTCAGGCAAAGAACCCATTCAGTACCTCAGCCTTGGCATCTGTTGAAGCAGCTCTCCTTTAACATTTATTAAATGAGGTACACTTGCTTTGGCCTGTCTGTTCTGGCCAGTGTACCTGTAGAATGTCTTCCTACTGCTTTTCACATCCCTCGCCAAGTTCAGTTCCGCCGGTGCCTTGACTTTCCTGATCCCACATCTGCAAGTCTGGACAGCATCCCTGTATAACACATCCCAGGTGACACACCCTTGTTTCCAAAGCTGGTATGTACCTTTCTTTGCCCTCAGTTTGCCCAGCAGGTCATTGCTGAGCCATGCTAGTTTCTTGCCTCCTCTGCCCACTTTCCTTATTCAAGGGGATGGAGAGCTCTTGTGCTCTCAGGAAAGGCATCTTTGTCTTTAAGCATCCCAGGGGATCTTGGCCATCAATTCATTGAACAGCTTAAAGTTTGCTCTTTTGAAGTTCAGGATCCTGATGCCACTCTTTGACAGGCCCACATTCCTCAAGATCATGAACTCAACCAGAGTGTGGTCACTGCAGCCCAGGCTGCCTCAAACCTTATCGCCTTTAATGATCTCCTCCACATTGGTGAGCAGCAGGTCCAGCAACGCTTCACCTCTGATTGGTTTGTCCAATACCTGAACCAGAAGCTTATCATCAATGGATTCCAGGAGCCTCCTGGATATCTTGCAGCTCACTACATGGTCTTTCCAACAGTTATCCAGATGGTTGAAGTCCCCCCAGGACGAGAGCCTGTAAGCATGATGCCTCCTGCTTCTGAAGCAAGAAAGCCTCGTCAACAGTCAACAGTCTCCCTTTGATCAAGTGGCGTGTAGTATACCCTATTACCAGCAGGCCTTCATTAGTCCTGTTCCTAATTCTAACCCACAGGCTCTCAACCTGTTCCTGACTGTTTCTCAGAGGGATCTCCTCACAGTCTATCCATTCTTTGACATAGAGGGCCACCACCAGCTTCTTTGAACATCTGTAAATGAACATTATCACCATTTAGTTGAACTAAAATTAAGTCCCAAAACCATGAATCGGAATGAATTGGATAGCACCTATTTGATGGAGCTATCCCACTGTTCAAGTCTGTAGTTATCTTTTTGTTTAAACAGACATAAATATATACATGCATGTATAAAAATGTGCGTGTATGCATATAGATACACAGATACGTATGTACTTGTATGTGTGCATGCATGTGCACATGTTTTACCTGAACCGCTAGGAAACTTTATGGTTTTGGTAATTTGTATCCTCAATTTGTATTTCCAGGATGAAATCTTCAAGAACATAATGGTGTTGTGGTCTTTTACAGACTAGAATAATGAGATTGGGTTTCCACTGTCCACTTACATAAAGGATAAATGATACTTAGTACCCAGAACTTGAATAATCATCACTGTGTCTCATGCATCAACTCCGTACTCTTTCATCTATGATTACTTTATACCCAGCATTTTTTCCTTTCCTCATATTTTCTAGATTGGCAATAGCAAAGGTATAGTCACAGTGAATACTTTGTAATAGTAGCTACTACTGAAAACCTAGGAAGCATCCTGCTTCTCACAATTAAAACGTATTTCATGACATAAGATTCAAAATGAAACCAGGTGAAAGCAGAAATCTTGTCCTATGTGCTAACAAAGATATACTGTTAAGATTCTAAGATGCCATCAAACTCATTCAGCATGCTTTATTTGACATATTTTGTAAAAATATGAAATCATTTAAAAAAATATGAAATCATAAAAAAATCATTAGGGACAAATATCATATATCATACATATATATGCAGAAGCACGAAGTAGTTGCTGTAACTATTGGAATGCATGACACACCGCAAACACATGAATTCACCCATAAACGAGTGTTTCCAGTTCTCATAAATTTAGCAGTGCATGCATCCAGCTCAACTCAATGTCATCAATGTCGTTTATCCCCCCCCCAAAAATCATGTAGAAGATATTTAGGCAATGTAAAAAGAAAGGTCTGACTAATAGTTGTGTGAGATGCACAGCAGTCAAAAGGTGACACAAAGCTGTAAATATTTTCAGCAAATACAAAGGTACACTTGAAACACTTGGATCATAGGCACAAACTTATCTATGCACTGAATCTGCATAGATTACGGTAGATGGCTTATGAGACATATGTTTAAAATTGCTTTCAATACTTATTTTAAATGACTGAGATGATTATGTATGAGTTAAATCTAATGTAATGCAGATGTTGGATGTGTTAATATTAGACTTTTTCATTCTCAGTTTCTGAACACGTTGTCAGTGAAATTCAATTCACATTCAAGAGTTAGTTGTCAAAAGAAATAGCATCAAATATAATGTAAGTATACAGCTACAGATAGTTCAATATTAAGATTTCTTCAAAAATTCATAACTGATGAACAATTTCCTTGTTTATGCCAAAAAACATCTTTATCAGTGAAAGAGATATCAAATATCTTCTTCTATCAGAACTGTTTTTTGCTGAACTTTATGGGTTCTACATTTTCTTAGCAGCCACCTGCCACGAGGCATGCAATTCAGAGTACCATCCTTTTTCCTGAGACCAGGTCTGTCAAACATTTTCTCTGTACAGTGTATTAGTGACTGAAATGACTGAACTGCAACACGAATTCCCTCCTACCAAATCTTATCACAACATACATCTACTAGGGATCTGTTGCATAGTCATCTTCCTCCATTAAAACTATGAGGAGGAGTAAGAGCAGTTCTGCAAGTCAAACAAAAGAATTTGGAGTTGGTGCAATTTTTATTTAAATAGGAATTCCATCAGGAAATACTTTAATGAAATTATATACTTATTATAGTGTAGTTATACACTATAATAATTATAGTTTTATTTTTTAATTATATATATTAATAATTACTAGTGTAATCATACACTTAGGATTATCAATCAGAGAATTACATATTTTACATTTTTTCAGCATGAAAATAGTACTTATATACTACAGAATTTCCAGATGAAACAAAAATAAAAGTTCTACTCCAGTTCTGTGTTTGCACAAGCCAGTAAGATAATGCGTTTAACGAAGTATTGCACATTAAGCATATTTAGCAAAATATATTTTTAAGCTTAAAGAAACCCACTTACTCCTTCATATTGTGAATGTAATATAAGGAGTTAAAGGCAGCCTTAGCTGATTGCCTCCCTCACGTTTTTGTCTCTATCTCAGATCAATTATGAACTTAATTCCTTTTCCCTTGCCCTGCCAGATCAAACTGTTGTTAATTTGGAGTTTGTTTTTTTCTTTCTCGTAACACCACTCATTCTCCGTTTGCTTACTGAGTAATCCCATTAAAGGCAATAAAGACAATCCCTTTAACTTAATCTGCTTCCTGAACAACGATTTTATCCATCGCCCTCTGTGCCACAGCCTGGAAGTCATGTCCTGCCTAGGAAGGGTTGCAGTGTAAGTCAGAGGTCACCAGGTGTGCTAATGCTGTAAATATTCTCCTAGGGAAAATCTGGGATTTGCTCTCTTTTCTCCAATCACAGAAGGAGCCTGTCAGCAGTCAATGCCAATTTTCTTGAACATAAATAAAAGCAAGTATCCTACCTATGTGCCCTTTGCTATCTCTGTCTTTACTTTGGCAAAGACTAATTAAACCAAAATTAATTGGTAAGAGATAATTAAAACCTAAATGAGTCTGATAATTTAGAAGTACTGTACCATACTTTCCAACTCAAAATCAGTGTAGTTTCAAGAAAAAAACTAACTCGTTCCTGGGGCAAAAAAAAAAAACTTTTCCCTGTTAAAGGACCAATTCCATTTCAAATATAGAAAAACGTTTCTGTAATCCAAAGGTACCTTCAGATATGGGTAAAATATTGGCAGAACAAGCCATATGCACGAGTGTGAGTTATTCTACAAGAATCTACATGATTGCATTTTAGCAAACTAGACATCTGAAATAATTGATGTCTGCTATTTAGATGCCTTCCAGCCATATAACTGAGTTTGTGCTCCTGATGATGTGAGACCTTAATGGAGAATTACAAGATGCCAGCCCATTTACTCTCTCCTCTGCAAATCGTGATCTATGAGCTGGGAAACTACGAGTTTTGTCCTTCAGTGTGTTTCCCCCAAAGCTGTTAAAAATTAATGAACCATTCAACAAAAATCACATGTTCACCATTCAAGATTCTGATCTTTACCCACAAATTTAGTGAAGCTGGTTGGCTTTATCTGCCCTGAATCCTCATGGTATCATGCACAGGTCCAAGAGAGCAAAATCATGTTCAGGACTGAGCCTCCTGCAGCCTCTCTCTAACATAAGTCTTTATGTATAGATGCTGGGACTGGTTTATATGCTTAGAAATCCATCTGATTGATATAACTGTCAAATAAAATCCTTTCTGTGCAAAATTGCAACCTCTGTTAGGTTGAGAGTAATACTTGAAAAAGACTTCTTGATTTTTTTCTAAATAAATGCTTCTATATGTCCTTATAGTTTGTTTTGAATTTTTTAAAGCATGAAGAGATGAATGGAGGTACCTCCCGCACGCTTTCACAGCACCACACAATCAGAAAAACCACAAGGTAAGAAATATCTCTATTCTTTTCTAAATTCTCCTGTATTTAGTATTAGTTATCCAAGTATCTATTGTCAAAGCATTACAAGGCTCTGTTTTCATACTCAGTATTCTGATGTTCTGGTAGGAAATAGGAACATCACAGATACTAGACAGCAGTGCAGGCTACAGGGTAAAAATATTCTTTGCATTTATCCAACCCATTTATTGAAGTGATCTTTTGCATTTGTCAGACCAATTCCACAGATCAATTTACAATGTTAGTGTCATTATTCCATCAAATAGATGTATGGGAACTGCTGAGTCACGGCCTGAACCTCTGATTAATCACCTGAGGTGAGCCATGAGTCAGCCAGAGGAACACAGGTGAAGGCAATTCACCTGTGCTGCCAGAAGGGGTGGAGCCAGGCTGCAGCCCTCCTGGACCTATTTAAGAGCTGGCTACCAGAGGGGAAGGATCTCTTCTGGAGATCCTCCTCTTTTGGTATCTTCTGGTGAGCTCAACCCAAGGGTAAGCTCTTCCACTTATTCTTTTCTTGTTATCGTTGTCTGCTTTGCCTTACTCTCTTGATTATATTGCGATTATAACGTCTTGATATCTATTGATTATACACAATTGTATTGTGATTATAACATCTTGGTTATACAAATAGAATACCAGGCCAAAGTGCTTTCAGCAAAAACAAGGAAGGAAACAACAGAGGTGCTATACATGCTTAATAGGTAGTGCACATTGAGTGAAGGGAAGTAGCAGTTCATCCAAGTATAAGCAGGAATCGTTTCCTTGAAATCGCTAGAAAAATTTGTCTTTTTTGCAATGGAGTTTAATTTAATTTGAGGCACATAATTATTTTGACACTATGACAAGCAAGCGTTAGGATGATCAGATAGAATAATTGTTGGTTTGCTACATGATGTAGTTATTGTAACATAATAGTTCTCAAATAAACATATTTAATTACTGTAAAAAAAAAGTTAATTCAATTATGATTAAGTTGTTTTTTGTTATACTAATTATTAAAATAATATTCATCTATAGTCATATAGTCATTTAATTAAATAAAATAATTAGTATTAAAATTATGACACTATAATACTTTTACCTCTCAGTTAACAGTACTTAATTACTGTAAAGCAAATTAATTTGTTCTATACTTCAGTTGATATTCTGAGCTAAGTACATTGCAATTATTCTGTTACGAGCAATCCCATATTTTAAGCCTCTGATGAAATTTGCAGTTAATGGAGAAAATGAGTCCTGCTGGTCAGTGTGGGGGGCTAAGTGTTTTCAGATAAGATGTAATTCTTTATGGCAGCTGTAATGTTGTGCTTACTATCTCTTGTAAATATCAGTAATTATTTATCTGGATGATTTATTCCAGTTTTCCTAACATTTATATACTTCTCCCTACACAAACATCTTCAGGTTCTACCATCTCCAACTACTTGATAACTTCTCATGCATAGGCCAATATTGAAGTTTTAAATTTAATCACGTAAGGAGCTGATCATTCCCTGTAACTCAGCTGCCTTTTACCAAGATTTCCTAGTGGGATTAGTCAGATTAATCATCTACTTCTGTTTTCCAGTTCTACCAGCCCTTCTTCCTGGCCCGAAGTGAGTTATGTGATGAAAAACAAAACAGAAATGGAAATAATTCAGAATACTGGTTTTTGTTTTTCATCAGAATGTCAAATTTAACCAGCTGTGTTTTCCATGTGCCTCAGAAGAGGAGACATGGAGTCACTGGGAATATCTGAGATGTTGATCTCATCTGATAAGAAGAAAGTAGGAGGATGCTGAGGCTCTACACAGTTGAAGATTAGAATTACATCATTTCTATTGTGAGATGAAGATCTTATCTATTGTCCCATTTCTACATTGGACCAGGAAAAATAAAATAAACTACTGTTACATAATTTGTATTACTTTCCTCTAGCACTTTGTTTCAGCCTCATACCTCAAAGGTCTGCAAGGATAAGCCTGGCATCTCTGCAGCTCTTGTAATCAAATGGGCCTTTTACATCAGCCTAGTGATCGCTGTAAAGACTCTCAAAAATCATGTTGCAGGCATTTTCCCCTCAATGAAGTTGCTTTAAATTTCAGGCAAATTATCTCTTCAAGTATTGTAGAGCTCTGTAGCCTTGAGAATTGCATTGGATACTAAATGTCTCAGTCTCAGCCATTTGAAGACTGATAGCACTGAATTTCCCTGTATTTACTTTGAAGAAAAAGACTCTTTGAAAAAAAAAAAAAAAAAAATTTCTGCAAGCATAAGGGAAGTTTGTAGAAGCAATTCTTCTTAGAGTTCAATCAGATTGATTTGTAAATAGATGTGAAAATTTGGACACTTATATTATGTACATTTCAGCCACTATGAGGTTACTTACTGAAGTTATTTCCTTATTTATTGCAATCTCTTAATTTGCAGTCTTTATTCCAACCTGAGGAAAATATTTACAGAAGACTTAGTATCATAGGGGAAAAAAAAGAAGAAAAAAAAAAAAAAAGGTTGGGTTAATTCTTACGCTACAAAGCATATCGTCTTGGATCTTTGTAAGGAATTCTCACAGGCATCAGTAAAAACCAGGAAAAATGAAAAAGTGATTTACATAGAATAATATAACAAATCATTGAAAGAACCAGAGTTAGCTGTAAATGATCAAGATTATTAATTTTGTACTCTACCAAGGTAATGCTGCATTATAATGGAAAAAAGCTCCATTACTATTGAAAATATGCCCAATAGTCATGCATTTATACTGAAATAAATCGATTTATGGATTTAACTAGAAGTTCTTAAATTTATAGCTGAAACAGTCTAGTTTGTACTTCACACACAGTAGGTAAAAGCTAATGGGACATTTTCAGACTTAAAAAAAGCACAGGACATTAGTGTTTTTGAAATCAATCCAAGCTCCAAGTGTTTATATAGTAGTTGGTAAACTGTAACAGCTGGCTTACTGCTGAACTGAACAGGATACCTGGTCTAGACATTTAGACACAGGTGACAGAGCCCTAAATTATGTACTGCCAGTATATATTTTGCATGTGTCATGCATTTAAACTGCCTAAGTAGATTTTAGCCTGCAAAAATGCTACAACTACTCATGCCTTTTTTCAATGAAATTTCTTCTTATAGCACTCTCTTTATCTAAAATGGCTTTTTATAGTGTTGTGCATAGAGAATCCTTAAATAATAATCTTTAAATACCACACTACGAAACTGTAGAGAGTATGCTATTTTATTTTACACTAACTTCAGCTAAGTCCTGTGTTTTCCTCTCATAGCAAACAACCCCTAATGACTGTGAGGATCTTCATCAGGGTCGGAGAGCTTAATGCACAAACCTGTGCTCTGTAGCAGAAACAGACAGGAAAAAGCACCTGAGGTACCTTTCTGTTCAGAAAGTTTTACTCGTGAGCTATAAAATATTTTAGCACTCTTTCGGTTAGTTTGATGACACAGAATATTTTCTTAGATGTTTAATAAAAGTATTATTACCTGAGTTCAGAATGGAGGTTGGATTGTGCATTCATTCAAGATGGGTATCAAGAGTTGCTCTAGTGAAGATTGAATTAGACACCAAACAGACTACTTCAAAATGAACTACAGCATAATGATCAGAACGCCTTTCCTGAGGATGTATTTTAATGTTTATTTTCTGACTAAAAGAGAGGGAAAATACAGAAGTTATCCCCCCTTCAATCAGTTAGTCACCCATTAGACAAAGCAGTGGGGATGCTGGCCCACAACAGAGGCAGGTGTTGGTGGAATGGCAGTAGAGACTGAACCTTTCCACCAGTATTCCATTACATTTTATTGCTCTCTGACAGATGGTAGCAGAGGGGCAGTCTGACAAAATGATGTCTGACATGGAAGTGTGTGTGGAGCAAAGGTGTGTCTTTGAATTCCTCCATGCAGAAAAAATGGCACCCACTGACATTCATTGACACTGAACAGTGGATGTGAGCACAGTGAGGCTGTGGGTGATGTGTTTCAGCAGTAGTGACACCAACAGTGAGTCACCTCTGCTGATGTAAATGTTTATGAGTACAGCACACAGGCTCTTGTTCATCACTGGCAAAAATGCATAGCAAACAGCAGTGAATATGCTGAAAAATTGTTTTATAGCTGAGAATTTGCTCGATCAAATAGTACTATTATATTCTTGTGTTGTAGTTTCCATGGAAATAAATAGGAGACATTACTTTAGGAGCAGCCTATGTAGTAAAATATAATAATATAGAATAATAAATTATAATATAAAATAGTTTATTAAATATGAGTATAGATATTAAAAATCTAGTCTTCTTTCCTTGGTTCTTGTTTCGATATGTAGTATTTTGCTAATCATTGCTATTCATTGCCTTGTAATTATCAGCTTAATTCTCTGTTGGAGAAAAAAATTCATATATTTTTGAAAGTCAGTAATACACAGCAGCAGACACGCAAATACAGTGGAAGAACTTTATTAGCTGATTACAACTGATTAGCTTTTCACATTACAATCTCTGTAGGTAATCTAACCAGGAAGTCAGAATGATTTCCCAAAACAGCAGAGTTAAGTTATGAAATGAAATTTTACCGATTTCCACATTTAAATGAAGGTAACATTTGCAAAGGGAAATGAAATAACAAGAATTGATAACATAGAGCTTGAAAACAGTGCGGGTGATTACTGAAGAGGAGACTGAGCCTTCTCCAGGCTTCCTGAATTGATATTCTGAAAAATTAACAGCTTGTGAGATTTTAAATGTTAATATTAAAGGTATTTCCACTGTGGCATTTTTTTCAGTAGCTTCTTGTGCTGTAATTTATGAAATACATTAAACCATTACTTTGTATCTGATTCATCCATTAGTCGAGTTTATAGAGTTAAATGACATACAGTGATTGACTACACCATCTGCAGCATCTGATATGCTTTCTTAGGCTGTCTGAGAACATGACATCCCTTTCTTAAACAAGTCCAGGTGCTACATCACAGAAGGAAGACAAATGACTACTCACAGCATATTGTTCAGGACTTCACTAATAGTCAGGTGAGTTGGACAAATGCTGAGACTTCTTCATGTTAATGTATGCCCTGAGATTCCTTTCCCATGAATCAGCAGAACAAGCAATTCACCTTGTTTTCCTCCCTTCATAGGATCTCAATATCTCTTTCACACTGGAGGATAATCACCTACTACATAGATGAGAACGACCACAGAAACTTGGAAGAGTATTTTCATAGCTCTTATCTTAGTAAGACAGCTATTATGTAGACTAAATGGATTACAAATACCTGGCATGCCTTCTGCATAAAAGTTCACTCTGTTTTTCAAGAGTAAGAAACTATGACAGGAAATTAAAAGAAAAGCTCAAAAAAGATGGTCTTACTGTGATTGATAGGGAATGCCAATATGGCATTACTCATTTTTATTTAGTCACAGCAGTACACACTGCTGAAAAGAATGCTGACAATGGAAATAAAAAATGTTTGGGGGATTAATTTTTGTCACAGAAGCTTCAGAACAAATATATTGTGAATAAGACAAATTCTTACAAACTCGAATGACACAAATGTCTGTCCTTTGGGTATGTGTTTTCTATGCAGCATATACTTTCAAAATACTACTTTAAGCATGTGAATATTCTGCTTGAATGGAAAAGAGAATCCTTGAAAGTGTTTATTAGTTGTCATTTTAACATATTTATGAGTTTCAAAACAGATAATAAAGCATCATATTTAAACAGTGCAAACTTTAATTGCTACAATTATTTTTTTAATAGTAAATATGAGTAAGACTTGTTAAAAGACTATATAAGGTAAAGAAAGACATTTCTGAATAGCTGAATCTTAGATCAAACACAAGCAAATGGTAGAAGCCTACTTGTCATTTCAGAAATGCACAACCTCACTAAAAAAAAGAAGTCAAATGACTAAACCTTTCAAGTAATAAACAAGGAAAGGCCAACTGGCAGTGTCAATTTAAGGCATGTTTCACTGTAAAGTGGTATGGAAAGCTGATGGCTTTCAGAAATTGACATGCAACAAGTGTGATTAATCATACAGAAGGATAAAATTATTGTTACTTTTTCCATCAGCAATTCATAGAATGAGGCTATGCTTTTCTAAAAAGAAAGGAAGTTGATTTTTATATTAAAAAACAGAAGCAGTTTTTTTTATATTCATGAAGCCCATATACAGAAGTAATTTTTCAAGCCCTCATACAAATCTATGTAAAGATAAAAGTCTTTCCATGCATTGAAAGAGATTCAGATCAGACCTTTGGTTTATCATGAATGAACAAACAGGCATGTGAAGAAGTGAAAGGAACACAAATGTCAGTTAATTTCACAAAAATTACTGCTGAATGATTGTACTCAACCTATCTTTTAAAATAGCCTACATATTATCTATTACTCACTACAAGATTGTCCAGCTTTATCCATGCAGAGCTTTGCTACAAATAATACATTTGTAAGATATATAACCATATACCACAGGTAGTTCTCCACAGGGAATAAGACAGGACTAGTTCAGACACAACGCAGCCAGCCTTGGCACACCTCAAGAGGCAGAGGAAAGTCCTTAGAGAAGAGGACTTTTTGCTGACCGTATTCTCTTTTGGCAGTCTCTTTGCAGCCCCACACCAATGAGACCGTAAGATTGTATCTGTCTTTCAAACCTAACACTAAATCTAAAACAGGACCAGGGATGGAGCATATACACTTTATTTCAAATATTACATATGTCCAAAAGTAATGCTTCCTGTTTATTACCATGGAAACTAAAACATATACAAAGAGCATAATAATATTTGATAGAGAAAATTCTCAGCTATTTTTCAACATAGTCACCACAATTAGCTATGCATTTCTGTCAGCAATGAATAAGAGCCTGCATGCCATGCTTGTAAACATCTGCACCAGCAGAGGTGACCCACAGTTTCACAGCTGCTATGATGGAGTCATTGCTGAAATGATGAAATGATTCCCACCACTCACCACCTCATTGTGCTCACATCCACTGTTTGATATCCATAAATATTCAGCAGACATCAATGAATGTCAATAAGCGTCATTTTTCCACTGAACAAGCAGCAAGAGGCCTGGCACTATGGGATCACAATCTGAGATACCCATTTAATGCTACCTTGGCCACCTTTAGCTATAGAGAATATCAGTGTGAAAGATTTGTAACTAATTCAGGGAAAAGAAAGAAAACGAACTGCATATTGTGACAAAGTGTCCTAACTCTCATGGCAAAACTATATGAACAGTTCAAACAAATGTGAACTCATTTCCTGTAGCCCATGCTGGCCCAAAGAAGCCAGATCTTGTCTGGAAGTTGTACAGCTGTGCTGTTCAACCCATTTAACCTCAGACATGATGTACTGACATTTTTATACACAACCGCTAAATTGCATTTGAGGAGAATAAGCTAAGCTCATCTAGTCCTCTTGCCAGTTATTTCTCAGCAAACTAGAAAAGGCCACACATGGCAAAGCAAAAATGACTTAGTTCAGCATTTGCCTACAATTACAACTCTCAACATACTTTGTGACGTTTTATGTAATCAAATATTTAACTGAATCTTACAGTAATTAATAGCTCATCTGTTTTTCATACACCCACAGTAATCTATTTTTCATATTGTTAATACATCCAAGGCAGTAAATACTGTTTCATTGATACAACTCACCATCAAATTTATGCAAGAAAGAGAAAATGTGTCTAGGGACTCCTTGAATCAAAGATCAACTGATTACTAAGCATTCATCAAAGAGAACTACGTAAGGAAACAGTGGGAAGAAATAAAATAATTTCTATAAATTCCTTGTGATAAGTGAAAAAGAGGAAGTTGGGCTCCCAAGAATGTGGTTGACCTTGCCAAGACGAACAGCTCTTGGCAGCTGTATCAGTTTTGTAGATCGTAACTACCTCTGAATTACCAAGAACACAAGAATCTCTGTTTCTTTAAAGATGCATTCTGTTTAAGTATTGAGAGAAACTATGCATCCCTGGCTGGGAATTGCAAAATTGAGCTATACCACCATAGATATCCATTATCTATTTTGTTAAATCCACCTTATATATATATATTCTATCCTAGCACATAAAAAGAATCATACTAGAATCATGTTTTGTACTGATTTTAGTGCCAGCATAACTGTAGAAACAGTTCTTGTGGATGCAATGCTTGTGCAGGACAGCTGTATCACTTTAGCTGAAGAAGAGCCATTTTCTATAAATAAGTAAATACATCTTGCCGTACAGCTTGACCTTGTTAACTGGCAAGTGAAATCACTAGACACATCACAGAATTAAACATCATCAGAGTCAAATATATTATTTTGAGACTCCTCTATTTGTCTGTTGATAATCTGCATTAGTTTATGGTTGAAGTATTTTGGCGGTATTGTGTTATTATTAGACCATTCTCCATTTCAAGTTGTGACTCAGACCTGCTGTTTTTTTCTGGCATTTCACTTTCTTTTTTTTTTTTTTTTCACTATCTTTCTTTTTATTGTGTGTGTTTGCTTTTCTTTCCCCTAAAATTGAAAGGATGCAGCTACACGAATAAGTTTATACTATTTTGAAGTATACTGAACGTTGTTCTCTGTTTCCATCACAGTTACATCCTAACGGTCTTGCTTTTCCTCCCATTTTGTGAGATTCTGGTTGCCAAATTTAGAGAAGAAATCAGTAACATAGAAAGCAAGCTCAGATATCACCACAAAATTTAATGCTGTGCAATGCTCAGTATACTGTGTATACTTCTTCCTAATATTACAGTGATAGTAGGCAGTCATAGAAAGCATGATTAATAAAATTTGAATATATTAATCTTTACTTCTTAAAACCATGAAATCTGGAGAAATGTGTTTCCTTTCCTCTGACTATCAGATGGAAAAATCCATACCTATATGTATTAGTAATTTCAACATAATTATGTAGTTCATAGTTATTATTTAGTATGGATGAAAATTTCTTCTTTAGTCAGAGTCACCTATTGAAGGATAGCTATTTTGCTACAGTGTACACTTGCACATTTTCATTAACAGAAATCTGCCTTGGGCATCTTTCAGGAATGAACTAATTGTCAACAGGTTGCCTGTGTCACCTCCCCAGACTATCTTATTAACACAGATCTCTTGATCTGAACGTTTTTTGGAGAGTACAGAATTCAGTGCTTTTCTATCACCGGAAATTATTTATTTCTAGTACAGAAAGTAATTTCAAGGAAGTGATAGCACAGAGTACATTTTTCCTTTGACTGTAATGACAACAATAATGAACACAAAGTAGAATAAATAGAACAAAAATGTATTAACACTGAAGTCAATATGAAAAAAAAAACAACACTAATATGAACTTGTTCAAAACATTTCTATATTTTGCAGATGAAGAGGAAGCAGTAGTGAAATGAGAACTACAGTGCAGACAAAGTATTAGGCCAATAACTCACCTGCTGCCAAAATAAAGCCCTATTAATCTCATTTTACCATTATCTTGGACACCGAATAATCTTTGAAATGTCACAGAGATGTCAAGTAAATATCCATCCATCATCAATGAAGACAGAAGAACCTGACAATGAAGATAAACTTGTAGAGACTGTGTGGTCTCTACTCTGAAATATTGTATCTGCCTATGTGCTAGTAACTTGCATGATTTAATATGCCATTGATAGAAATCTTAAACACTGCTACCATCTACTGGATAATTTATGCTTGGATACAATATCTCACCAGAAAAGAAAGAAAAGGAAAAATGAGAGGAAAAGCATGTACTGAAATATTATTCACAAATCATTTAGCTTTGGTATTCACATAATCTAATTCAGCACTCTTCTATTGTTCTAGATGAACAATCTCTGTGTCACAATATGTACACTGCTTTTATTTCTGAATTATTCACAGGAGGAAAAAAAGAAAAGAAAAAGTGTAAGAAAAAGTGGCCTGCAATATTACTTTCCTCCGTTTTCATTTTTATTTCCTATAGTACTTCTTGTAACTAGGTCACCATTGTCTGCTGTGTAGACTCTTCCATGTTGAAAGAGGGAAGTGTGCCAGTGCTGCATATTAGTGCTTTACCAGCCAAGTTAGTGTTGAATTCACTTTTATAGTGTCTGAGATTCAGGAAGAAAAAAAATAGAAAAAAAAAAAAAAGAAATCTCTTGGAAAGTTGCATTAAGTGGCAGCAGTAATTGCTCTCTACTAAAAAAGTTGCCATGACAACTGAAGCTTGCAGAATTTTGACAGGAAAAAATCTTACCCTTTAATGTTCCTTAAAACTACGTCAATCTTCTAATTTCAAGTTTGAAAACTGAGAGTATTTACCTTAGCAGTGAACATTTTAAACAGAAAGGACACTATCATCACTGAAAAGTATACTGTATGAATTGAAAACTGAGGAAAATTAGAGGATACTTTTCCTAAAAATCTTTCTAACAAAGCTGTGATATTAAGTAGTTTCATTAAATATTACACAAAAGTATTAGAACTCTGTGTTAAAGTGTCAGCTTGGGAAGCAGTCAGCCAGAAGTGTCTGACAGTGAAATGCACAGGCAAAAAATGATGATGAATCTAAGCTAAGTTGTTTGGAAGAAGATCTCCTGTCCTTCATGTTTCCTCTATTTTCAAATTTAGGATTATGCTCCAATCTAAATTTCAGGTTCACATCAGGATGTCTCTGAGCTTCAGGATGATTCCAGACTCTATTAAATTAAGTAGTTGGTCAACTATGAAAATAATAAACAATGGTAGTGATCCATGTTTCTCATCACTAAAGAACAGGATCACTGCATATAGTAATTCACTGATAACATTAATTCTTCTGAGCTTTATCTAGAGCTGTTTAAAAAAATTCAATGTGCCAAGTTCTCAAATTATTCTAGATTATTAAACATTTTGTGCAAGGTTTTGCACCTGAGTTGCAACAACACCCACTATCAGTACATGCTGGGGGATGAAAGGTCTGTCAAAAAGGACTTAGGAGTACTAGTGGACGAGCCAGCAATGTGCCAATGTCCCAGCCCAGAAAGCCAACCATACCCTGGGCTGTATCAAAAGAAGCAGCCAGAAGATCAAGGAATCATAGAATCACAGAATCTCTCAGGTTAAAAAGACCTTCAAGATCATCAAGTCCAACCGCAACCTAATCATACTACCTTAACTCTAACAACTTGCTGCTAAATCATGTCACTGAGCAACACGTCCAAATGGATTTTAAACACATGCAGGTGACTCAACCACCTCCCTGGGGAGCCTATTCCACTGCTTAACAATCCTTTCTGTAAAAATGTTTTTCCTGATTTCCAACTCAAATGTACCCTGGTGCAACTTAAGGCCATTTCCCCTCATCCTGTCACCTGTCATCAGTGAGAAGAGACCAGCCCTGCTCTCATGTAGGCACCTTTCAGATATTAGAAGAGAGGCATAAAGGTTCCTCTCAGCCTTCTTTTCCCAGATTGAACAGTTCTTTCAGTCTCTCCTTGAAGAATATTCTCCAAGCCCTTCACAAGCCTTGCTGCCCTTCTTTAGACCTCAATGTCCTTTCTGTACTGGTGTGCCAAAACTGAACAGAGTACACGAGGTCAGGCCTCACCAGTGCCGACTACAGGGGCAGGATGACTTCCCTAGTCCTGCTCACCGCACCATTCCTGACACAAGCCACGATGCCACTGGCCTTTTGGCCACCTGGGCAATCTGCTGGCTCACATTTAGCTGACTGTCCATCAGTACACCAAGGTCCCTTTCAGCCCAAGATCTTACCAGCCACTCCTTCCCAAGCCTATAAAATTGCCTAGGGTTGTTGTGACCAAAATGCAGGACCCAACTCTTGGCCCTATTGAAACTCATACAGTTTACCATCACTCCCATCCATCCAGTCTATCCAGGTCCCTCTGTAGTGCCCTTCTTCCCTCTGGCAGATCCACACTCCCTCCCAACTTGGTGTTGCCTGCAAACTTACTGAGGATGAACTCAATCTCCTCATCAAGATTGTTAATAAAGATGTTAAATAGAAGCAGCCCCAGGATGGAGTCCTGGGGGACACCACTTGTGACCAGCCACCAACTGGATTTAATTACACTGACCACAACAATTTGGGCCTGGTCATCCAGCCTGCTTTTCACCCAATGGAGCGTATGTCCATCCATACCAGCTTTTCCATGAGAATGTTGTGGGGGACAGTGTCAAAGGCTCTACAGGAGTGCAGGCAGACCACATTGACAACCGTACCTTCATCCACTAAGCAAGTCACCTTGTCGTAGAATGAAATCTGGTTTGTCAAACAGGATCTACCACTCGAGAAGCCATGCTGACTGGGCCTGATCCCCTGGTTGACCTTTAACTGGTCCATGATGGGGCCAGAGATTATCCATTCCATAACCTTCCCTGGCACCGAGGTGAGAATGATACATCTGTAGCTACAAGGATCATCTTTCCAGCCCTTTTTGAGGATGGGTGTCACATCTGCCAGTCTCCAATCTGCCGGGACATCCACGGTTAGCCAGGACTGTTGACGAATGATGGAGAGTGGCTTGGCAAACGCATTCACCAACAAGTGAATGTCCCATCCCTGGAGATACCCAAGGTCAGGCTGGACCAAGCTATGAGCAACCTGATCTAGCTATAGGTGTCCCTGTTTATTGCAGAGGAATTGGACAAGGTGACCTTTAGGAGTCCCTTCAAACTCATATAATTCTATAATTCTATTATTTATATAAAACACTAGTGAAAATTCACTGACTAGTACTAGCCCACTTTTAATGCACTATAACCAAGTACAGAATTTAAGCCTGTAATTTTAGTTGAAATAGGAATAGGAAATTGTGACATCTATATTTTCCATATTCTCAGAAAAAAATAGACTAATTTTGGGTTGATAAACAAGTGCATCCAAAGATGCTTAGAAATGTGCATATACATTTTTGAAGCACTTAAATACACACTTTCTTCTACCTCTGTATCTTTTTATTTTAGTGAGGAGAGGAGGAGAGACATTACCAACCAAGAAAAAAAAAAAAAAAAAAAAAGAAAGAAAAAAGTGGCCTTTGCTCGTTCCAGCTGGACTATAACCAAGATATTATGACCACCATGTACAAATGACTCATTGACTTTGTAACATTGATAAACAATCTTGCAGACAAGGGAGCTCTGACCAACCATTTATTTTTTATATTCAACTTAACAGGACTCTCAGATTCTTGTTTCATTAGTCAGTGTTGTCATAGGTACTGCATAGGTACTGAATGAAATTGCATGCCTGTGTCCTACATTTCCTTTTCTAAAGAATAGCAATCATATTTAAGAATGAAGTATCAAATAAAAAGACTTCAGCTATTGAATATTTCTGGCCAACTAATATGAGGAGCAAGTGAATTAAAATAGAGCATGGTAGAGAAGCGGAATGGGGTATGGGAGAAAAGAGGAATAATGTGGGGTCACAGGAGGTAGAAGATATATTAAGAATATAGCAATGAATATAGAATATAGCATTAAGAATAGCAATGTCAGAATTGACGTATTTTTGCTCCAGCTTATGTCAAAGGAGGCAAAGTAAGACCAGTGCAAAGTCTTTTGGAATTCCTACCACTGGGATTGAAATACTCTTTTAACATAGTAACCAGGTCTTTTGTTTTCTCTTTTATCAGTGCTAACATCAAAAGAATAGAAACAAGAAACAAGTAAGGCTATGTAGTTACCACACCAAAAAAAAAAAAAAAAAAAAAAAACCCTGTTCTGATTTTATACTCTGTGGCTTATTTTTTTGGGCAGTGTCTGAATCTAAAACTAGAAGTTTCCTGTCCTATATTCACACATCTGCACAACTAAAGGATCCAGCAATTCCTAGGCCACATGGGAACTACTTTCTGTGCAGAACAGAACAAGATCCTAGAAAGGAATCCTTAAAACTTTAGCTAACGAGCCAACCATTTCTCAGCTGAGCTAGTCAGAATATTTTTTATTTTTTAAGATTTTTTAAGATATTTTTTTAATTTTTTAAGAAAACATAAAAAATAAAAAAAGAGCCTTTAGAAATCAGCCTAGCATATAAATGATGCTATTTTACTTAAAGCAAAATCTCAACACTTTGTTTCCTTAAATAAATCTCTCTCTGGCATAATATGCATATATCTGATTACCACAACATCATTTGGCACAGTGTGGTACAGTTGGCAGCTTTTGTTAAGAGAGGAGCAGGGTTGGAACTAAGAAGGATATCACAAGCCATGCTGAGGTGCTTTAAGAGTTACATGGACAGGATTTCACAGTGGTTTCTTGCACCATGTCTCATCCAAGCCATTGCTACTAGTTCCTCACTTTCAGGAGCACTGAAGCCAAGAAGAAAAAATATATGCGTGGACCTAAACATTTTCTCACTCCATTTAGAGTTATTTTGCCTCAATTTCACTTAAGAATTAGAATTTTCTACTTCCTGGAGGATTATTTCAAATTATAGTCTCCGTAATATAGAAAAATGAGTGTGTTTTTGTAACTAGGTAGTCAATATTAGCATTTAACACTTTTTCCTTGTGCATTCTTCACAGCCCATTTGAATGAAGTCCTATCTAAGTCATTTCTAAAGTTATCTTTAGCAAAAGTTTGAAAGTTGTAAAACAAATCCCATTTCTAGAGGAAGATATATATGTATATATATATCTGTACATTTTTATTATCTTAGTATGGAAAGAGGAAAAATCAGTAACAATGTAAATTCTACTAATTTATTTAAAATAACTCACATGAGGAAAGACTACTGCAGAGATTCAGGCAGCAGACCATAATTTGTCTATGCCTGAAGAGCAAAAAGAAAAGCGTTTGCCAGTGAAACAATTCCAACACCAGTGTTGCAGCACCACCTGTTGCCAGTTTGCGGTTGCACAGACATGTAACGAGCTCTTACACAAAATTAAAATTACATCATCTTTTTCTCCAAATTGCACACTGGCCAGCATGCCAAGTTTGCCATAACTTTACTTTCCAGAAAATCCTATCTAATCTCTTTTACAAAAACAAGAGACCAAAATAAAATAAAATAAAATAAAATAAAATAAAAAGTAATATTTTAATATTAATTAATCATATAAAATTGTATTAATATTTATTAAAATATTTCATAATATCCAATATAGATTGAAAAATCCTTATGGATGCATTGTAATTTAATTGTGTTTACATTTTTATCCCACTCCTGAATCTTGCTTTATACCACAGTTAATAAGAGCATTACAGAACATCCTGAGACTTTAAGAACAGAGGGAAGGTTGAAAACATTAGGCATAGGCCAACAGAATACTTCCCACAGATGATTCAGCGTGGCCATTAGAAAGCGCAGTAAATAACGTGAGAAGAATTGGGATTCCAAATATGGATTCAAAATGCATTAAAGGGATTTGTGCCATACAGAGTGAGATTCAGTGTAAAAGCATTTTAATATTTGCAGCTTCATGGAACTACTGCACATACACACACAACAGAAATTTAGATGAGAGACGGAACTGTTTCTAGCTGATAGTAATTCTAGCCCTCTTGGAAAATAAGTTATGCACACCAGCACACATGTACCAAGATACTTCAGTTTTTTCTCCACTGATGAGAAAAATCTCATCAGCCTCACATCTGAGAAGACTGACACGCTGAGGAAGAAAATGCAACAGAAATGCCCATTCCTGCTTGCTATTCTTGAGAGGGTATTTGATGTTCCACGGTCTCCTGACTACAGGGGATTTCTACTCCACTAGCAGCACAGTTTTTATTGGAAAGAATTTTCTGTCTTTCTCAAGAATCATTAAAAAATAAAAAGATGAGCTTCTTAAATGCAGCTAAACAGGCTGTCTGCCTGTGATAATTAATAAGCAGTAAGCAGAAGCAGTTCCTCGTCACTACAGGAAATGAAAAGCAGCTTATATTAATCCAACTCAATAAGAGCACGTCTTTAGGAAAAAAAAAAAGAAAAAAGAAAGAAAAAAAGAAGTGCAATCTGTACTCATTTTTACTAGCAAATCATCTTCCATTCAATTTTTTCTAGCTCTAATATAGTTTTATTCAAATTCATTTCTGAACATTTTCATCAGTATCTACATGCTTTTTGTTCCAGCTTCTGGACTTCTCTCTAAATATCTAGTTTTAAATGTGTGTTTTTCTTACTCCTATCATTACTCATCAACAACTTCCATGCTGTAGATTCAGTGTTATTTTTCTTCTACAAATGCAACAGAGATGTCTTGTCAATCAGACCCTGAAGGAAGACATGTTTTATAAGTCATTGCAGAAGATACTTTATTTCAAAACTTGTTTTCCAAGTAATATTTGCTTATTAGAAATCGTTGCAGTTGTTTTTAAAAATGTCTGAAATACAAACTACCAGTTCAGAGATCAAATATTCCTCTATGTTTTAAAACATGTTCATCTCTGTGTTATCAGTAATAAGGAGAATAGCACAACAGGAGTAATAGGGAGGGACACAAAAATGTGTTTGTTTTCAGATTCTTTCTATAGTGAAAGAAGGTTTATTTTAAGTTAAAAAAAAAAAAAAAAAAAAAAAAAAAAAAAAAGTCCATCCATATAATACTATAGTAGAGTTAGGAGAAAAAGCAAGAAATTTGTGATGTGATAGGTAAGTAAAATGACCTAAAAGTGTGCACAAGTGTGCTGAATGAACTTAACAAATCTGTAAGACCAAGAACCAACGAAAGAACTGCAGAAACACCTGATTACATCCACTGTGTGTATAATGAAACTCGAGATGGAAGTCGGTGTCAATAAACATTGGCTGATCCTTACTGGCAAAGAAAACAAATAAAAAGGAAGGCTCAGAAAAGACCCTTACCACTTCAGGAAGTGAATCCTGGGTTAAAAATGAAAGCATTCAATGAAGGCAGTATCTTCTGCTCAGCATGGGTCAAAATAAGCAAATAAAACAAAAAAATATATTACTGTGCCACCACATACATTTGTGGTTCCATTTGAACGCTCTATGCGGTTCTGTTCCCCTCTTTCCAATAACAGCATTTTAACACTGAAGAAGTTCTAAAGACTGGAATCATGATCAAAAATATGGAGTAACTTCTGAATGATGAATTGTGGAGTAGGTTAAGAAACTTCAGATAGGAAGGGATATCTTAGGATAAGATACTATTACAGATCCATTAAAAAGTCAAGGTGCCTAGGAACCAGCTGCTTACTGTCTTTTCTGATGAAGAAATGGCAGGCAGAAAAGAAAAATGTAGAAGAGTTCAAAACCATACAAGGAGGTAGTTGTGGTATGGAATTGCTTGAGGATACATTTGGATCCAAGAGACAGGATGTCTCAGGAGCAGAGGCAAGCAAACTACACACTCAGAGGAGCACAGAGGGTTACTAGTTTTATTCAGTATACACACATTCACACACACAAGCATCCACTTTACATAATCCCAGTAAGCAGCAAGGAGAAAGTCCCTAAGCAAGCACGCTATTACTTTCTGACCCTTGAGAGACAATGAAACACTGAAAAGGAGAGGGAGATGGAACATGCTGGCAGCAGATTTCATGGGTAATATCATCAAGCCTTCAAAGTGCACTTTTCCTCTTTCTCCACCACAGCTTCTCTCCTGCTTTCATTCTCCCTAGGGTCTTCAGGGCTTTTTCACTTTTATGCTATACCTGCATGGCCAACATATGATACAGAGCCCAAGAGGAACATCTGATTGCAAAACAAGTTCTTGCAAATCAAAATAAACTATCAAGGTCATCTCTCTCTACAAGATACAAGATATAAAACAAGATTTGTGGCTACAGCTGCAAATATCACTTCCTTTAAAACTGGCAGAATTCTTTGTTCCATCCCAGGATCACTCTGCAAGCAGGGGCCTTTAGGTCTCCAACACAATAATAAAAGGGGAGGAGGAAATTTTGGATGCTAAAATTTGTACAGGATTGCCATGGTTTTATGATTTTTGGTTATCGGTATTCCACATCACAACATCATGTAGTGCACTGGGAGTTACACAGTTAATGCTCCAGTTCCAGGAATCTGTCCAGAAAAGAAGAAGAACTACATAACCCAGAGGACTTTGCGTTTACAGAGGAGATATAACTGCTGGCAAGGTCACCTGATGTCTCTTTTTTCCTTCGGCTTTCCTTCCTTCTGCTCGCCCCAACTGTGCATCTCACCTCAGCATGTGGTGAGGCCTTCAGTCTCCCAGACACTCTTTCACTCATTGTATTTGATTTATTTTTTTACAATTTTTTTACTTCAGTGTGTGAGGAGCTGCTTTCT
Source organism: Lagopus muta (assembly GCF_023343835.1). Lineage (NCBI taxonomy): Eukaryota > Metazoa > Chordata > Aves > Galliformes > Phasianidae > Lagopus > Lagopus muta. The sequence goes on along the minus strand of NC_064472.1, from coordinate 50,806,789 downwards.
GATTGTTCAGCATGTGTGTATATGTGTATATATGTGCATTATATACACACAAAGATTTCACTGTATCACAGCAAATGTTTGTTGAAGTAATTTTGGTTCTTTTATTTCTAAGTGCAGATATAAGGGCGGCCTAAGTTTTCTTGATGAGGGTACCAGCTTTTCATTAAATGTTAGTGTAAAACTCTGTGTTATAGATACAGCAAGTGCAATTCCTATACAAATAGAGCATTCCTAGAAATGTTTTCTAGGACAACTCCACCTCAATAATATTACTACACATCTGGTTGAGCATCTATTAGTTAGTGTTTTTTTGAAAATCCTACAAGCACTGCCAAACATAGTAATAAAAAGAAACCTGAATCTTCAAGAAGTTATACGTGAGCTGTGATGACCAACTAGAGAATTAATACAGGTTTTTGCAGCAACTTCAAGGGATTGTGTATACAAAGTATTAAGAGACACCTCTGCACTCTACCATAGTTATCTGCATTTTCTGAAGTGGCAGTTCCACAGCTACTAGACTGCTGGACTAAGAATGGTGTACAAAAGCCCAGCCTGTTCACCAGGCCTTTCTCTCAACTATCACTCCACTGTATTTGGTTCCACTTCCCTGAAATAAAAGGTTAGTTTTTCAGCCTACAAATAAATACATACAAAGGTTTTTTGTAAAATCATTCCAGGTACAAATGTCATTTTTGAGAGTTCAGACAGTCTTGATTAGTTTAATGTGTGCTCAATTTTGAACACCATTTTGAACCACTTTGGGAAAAAAAGAAAAAAAAAAAGCATCTTGAGGTGTTTGGCTCCATAACTCAATGCTTTGAGATGTCACTAAAAATGCACTTTCTACTGACTGCTGTGACAAGGTCATATCCACGATAGCTGCAATTTCTTCATGCTCCTGAGCCCAGCTGCTGGAGGATCCCCCTTTGTCCACACCTGCAGTACTACTGGTCACAAACGGACTGCCTCCTGCTCAGCCCAACAGGACAGTACGGCAAAGTCCTTTGTGCTACATTTGTGTGAGCTCTGAGTGTCTGTGCCAACATGACCATCATGTAACAAGTGTCTGTGATACCCATGTGTGCCCCACAGCCTGCACTGCTGGGAATACACCTGCAGCCTCAATGCTGGCTGGGTCTGGAGACAGGGAGCAGTAGCGGTGCCTCATGTGCACTCTTGATGCTGGCATCACATAATTTTCTGTAACCAAAATTTTTAAGAAGTTATATTAGAATTATTTCTATGCAAACAGGTCACTTAGCTATCCACACAAAAACAAATATTAATTTATAACTTTAATACTTATTTAAAGACAAACCTTGAGCCTAATTAGGGCACATGGGTTCAGCAAAAAATATCAAGACTGATATTTTTTTTTCTCATAGAAAACTCAATTTGTCGGCAGCTTTGTTTGAAACAGGTCTGTGGTCTTGACACACCAGTGATTTCAGTGCAGCTTTGAGGAGGCCCGCCAGACTCAGCTGCTCCATGCATACACAGAGTGCTCATTTACATGAAGTGTAATGCTTAGAGTTCAAATCACCATTTACACTTTTACCAACTCCCTACTGTTGAAACTACTATACCTTTTACTCCTGTTTATTAACAAGAATTGTTGCACATACTGATTCCATGCTAAACCATCTAGGTTTTCTGTCACTATTCTTGCTGCAAAAGTATTTCAGAAACACATTCCTCTGATAATATCCAATTGTCTTTCATTTTAAGCCTGAATCCATTCCTGGCTGATCCACTTTTCTATTGTAATTACAGCTTTCTTAAGTTCTAATAGTTTGGGGTTTTTTCTTCCCTACTGTTTATCTCCCGGTGCTCATATCAAGCAATATTCCACTAGTTTAAATAAGCCAACCATTTGAAAATTATGTTCTTACTGTGTATTTGGCCAGCTAAGCATCAGCTTCTCCATTTGAAAATGACAGCCAACAACTGAAAAGTGGTGAGGAACTGCTTTCTAAGCAGTCTCTTAGCTGTAACTCACTGAGATCCCCATTTCAATTCAGTTAAACCTTGTTAGACTGAACCCTACTATGCTTCTGCGCACAAGGTGTAAATGACTATTAAATAATTTCCTCTATATTCATGCCTCTGATTCTTGTGTGTTATCTATTTTTCAAAGGATGGGTTGTGAATCACTTTAACAGGTTGCTCAGAAGGTGGTGGATGTTCTATCCCTGAAGACATTCAAGGTAAGGCTGGAAAGGGCACTGAGCACCTGATGTAGATGTAGGTGTCAGGGGGGTTGGACTAGATGGCCGTTAAAGGTCTCTTTCAACTCAAATCATTTTATGATTCTACGAAATGCAGTGTGGTATTGCTGACATGATCTTTCTGCCTTTTGCCTCTATAAAGGATTTGGTGCTAATAATAATTATTAAGAAATAATTATTATTTTAAATTGTAGATAGAATGTGATTGTTTCTCTTTATTCTACATGTTCTTCAGGCACATATTATAACTTATGCTCCCTAGGAAAAAAAAAAAAAAAAAGCTGTAAACTGTGGAAACAGTGGTAGATCTCATGGAAGTGTGATAAGAGAGGCAAAGCTGCAGCAGTAATAAAGAGTATCTCAGCTTGTTGTCTGGAGCATATGGTGAGACTACTGCACCCCAGGAAATCATAATTCTCTTTGTAACAATTAATTAGTTTGTCAGATCATTAGTCTAATTGAACTGGGATCATAAGAAAGTACATACCAGAATAGCTAACTCCAGTAGTTTCAACAGGAGATAACTGTCCAACATGGAGACCCCTTAACTGCGCTATAGAACAAAAGATGACATGAAAATAAAGCTACTTTCATTATAAATGCATAGAGCATAAAACATAGAGAAAGAAAATGTTATATTTTTTAAAAATTACTGATGTGTATATGCTGGTGATACACTTGGAATATTGATGACTTGAAGACAGTTTAAAACTAAATAGTTCAAAACCCCCATGAATTATTTTTAAGGCATCTAGATGAAGATACTTTTCTCATCTACAAGCGGTTTTATTTTTTATTAAAGGTTCAGTGTGTATTTGGACTCATTGCATTTAAAAAAAAAAATTATCCTAATTATCTATCACTGTATTTATTCCACTGGGATTCACAAATAAGTTGTGGTGCATGTTAAAACTATATGAAGCTTTCCCTAAATGCCCAGAGAAAAAAAGCTGCTGAGAAGAATTAGTGTTTGTGCATTTTTGCATTTTGTTTTCAAAACGCCCTTTCACTCTGAAGTTTGTTTTCTATGATCTAATTCCCAGAAAGAATCATCTCCCATTGCTCCCTTTATACATGCAGAAAAGAGAATAACATTTTAATTGAAAGTTTTTATGGGGTCAGGTGGTTCCATCACATACCAAACAATATTATGTTTGGTAATGAGGTTTCATTAAGAACCTGTATTTTGTCTTAATGTCACCATGAAGTGATGATTGCTTCATGCTTTTTTTTCAGGAAATACTACCTGAATAGTCACAGAATCATAGAGCCATGGCATCATTACATTTGAAAAGACTTCTAAGATCATCAAGTCCAACCATTAACACGTCTTTAGCATGCTCATTAACCATGTCCCTCAGTGCCACATCCACACAGTGACTCCATCATCCCCCTGTGCAGCCTTGTCATGGTTTTATGATTTTTGGTTATTGGTATTCTACATCATAACATCATGTAGTGCACTGGGAGTTACACAGTTAATGCTCCAGTTCCAGGAATCTGTCTGGAAGAGAAGAACTACATACCCCAGAGGACTTTGTGTTCAGAGAGGGGATGTAGGCTTCAATAGACACCTGACCTACCCTTTTTTTTCTGCTCTCCTCCCTGCTGCTTGACCCAACTGCAGGTCTCACCTCAGCGTTATGGTGAGGCCTTTCCACCTTTCAGACATTCTCTCATTATATTTGATTTATTTCAATTCTAATTATATTGTAATATAGTGTGTTACCTTGCATTCTGATACCATATTTAGTAAATTAGTTTGTTTCTCCTCAGATCATTGCCACTGTTTTTAATTATTCAGGGTCCCCTGTTTCCCTTTTCTGGGGGCACAGATCTGCGGATCCCTCCACAATGCTAGTCACGGAACTGGGCCAAACCAACCCATAAACTGCTGACAACCCTGTTCCTAATGAAAACTACTGGTAATTAGCACTAGAAATATAGATAATCTTCTTCAGCTAGCCTGGCTTAGAGAATATTTTGTCACCACAAAAGAGTAATTTAAATAATCTTTAAACTACTGTCCCTTCATTACAACAGTAGATATCTTCAGTTTTTATTTTCACTGTTACACACCTTCAGCTGCTTATAACGCAATGCATTTCAAGAAACATTTTCTGTCATTACTCTTTGTGTGCTTAGAATAGGTTTTTCAGAGGAAATTATTTTAGAGCATCACTTTAGCTTCTGTTGTTCTGCTTTCCATTGGGAATGCATGGCTTTTCCTATTGAATGATGTGGAACACAGCTACTTTCACTCTTCTTTCACAGACAGAAACCATTTGCAAAATAATGAACGTAGAGATTCCCTAGATGTATTATCTATCTTCAGCAAAAAGTCTACTTTGCCAACCTGCTATATGTAACATTATTCTTTTTGTTCCTGCAGGTTATTAGTAGTAGGTTTGTTGATAATATTCAGAAATCAAACAAAATTACAAATCAAACGTTTCATTTTAAAAGAAACAATAACAGTGAATTCATAGGATAAATCATGTTTCTTGGATACAAAAGTAAGGACAAGCATTTCTTAGAATACAGCAATCCTTGCAAGTCGAGTCTAGCTGGATCTCATTTCACAGACTGCAGCATGGTACACCTTCAGTATTTCTCTAGCACAGTACTTTGAGTTGTCATGCAATGCATTTCTGAACCCATTCTGCAGACTGCTCGAGTATCCTCCTGGGTACTCATTAAAATAAAATAACTGTCTGAAACAATACAGTGCTCTTCCTCAGGTTTTCAGTTTCAGCCTTTACTTGACCTCCACATAATTGTGAGAGGATATGTTTATTACAGAGAAGGGAAGAGTGATTCCTTGGCAGACTTTAGCCTCTCTTCCCTTTGATGTCACCCCAGTAGAGAGAGATGCATCTAAGCATTCAACTACTTCTGATTCCCAGGAGGAAACCTGCTGTTTTGCTCTCAAAGACTTCTTGCAGTATTTCCCTACAGTGACTGATACCAGGTATTGTGTGTCTAAGACTATGCATGATCTCCTGAAGCTAGCAAAGCCTTTTCCAAGCCTTGAGATGATCCTGGAACTGGTATTGTCAGCTTCTGCCACAGCCAACCAGGAACACCATCAAGTATCTCACTATAAAGGAGCAGATTTACATTACAGACAGTCTTCAGTGGTAACAGCAATGTAATGGATTCATGACCTGAATCTGACCATTATGCAGATTAGATCAGATTGCCCTAGCATTCCTGAAGTGCATTAAGCAAAACTCATCTACTTTTTAATTTGGAGAAGGGAAGGAGATTGTCAGAGAGAACAGGGATTAGGGAAAAACAACAACAACAATAAATGATTAATAACTTTAAATATATTTATTTTCACTGTCAACTTATACCTGAAACGTATCGACATTAGTTAGTAATAAAAGATGCTACCTGCTACCTGTACATGGCAGGACACTGATTTCCTTTTAATTTTACAAAAACTTACAACTTATGCTGGTTTTGGTGGGCCACCCAGACCCCAGCTAGTCATTAGTCACAGGACCAGCATTAATAGGCCTTCTGGACAGAGCGTCTTACCTTGAGGTTTCGCCAGATGTCAGGATTTGCCAGAGGAACTAGACCAGTGAAGACTTAGCAGCACCATCAGAACCAATAGAACTGGTGCCAGCAAAGCACAGAACCACACACTGAGCTTCAGTTCCACACAGCTAAGCCAGCATTCCATACATCGGACACTTTCAATCAGAATAGAGACTGAAAGCTTGGCACAAGTTCAACAGTGAATGTTCCTCACTCGTGAGGTTTTGCTCACATATAACTATTTATATACCTTAAAGATTTCTGCACATTAATCCTTGAACTTGAAGACATAGGACTAAATTTTTTAAAACCATGTGTTCTCTTTGGTGTAAGAAATGTTTACACTTAGGTTAACATAATAACCTAGTTCACCTGGTTAGCAGGATTTTACTAGATTGAGCAGCATATCTCCTGTGATGTTTAATTTCTCATGACTTCAAGTAATTTTAATGAAACTACTAATTTTAATCATATTTAGTATCCTAAAAATCGCTACTGATCAGTAAGTAATAGGAGTGTGCATGTACTTTGTATGTGTACACTCAGTTTTAGGCTTTTTCCCAGTATGAGTTAAGATGCTTAAAAGTTGTAAGCAGAAAACAAGTCCCCCAGCTACTTCCCTCCCTTCCCTACCTCACACAAAATGTCTGAAAAGACTGGATTTTTGGTTTTATTTTTATTTTTATTAGTTCAGCCAGAAACATAAAGTGGAAATACTGATATGATACGTTGGCTAAACATGCTGATGAACAGTTAGAGAGCTTATGCCCCTGACACTTCCCATCAGCAATGTGTTCCTCCATTATGACTTGGAAGATTTGTCTTCTCTGTCTGTAACACCTTGATATAAATCCCACTAATATCAGCAAGATACCCAGTAACATCTTAACAGGCTGGGTCAAAAATCCAGAGACCAAAAAGTCTAGCATGCTTTACTGGGGCATTTATAACACAATCAGGTATATACTGCAATTTCACAATCATTGTATAATGACATTTAACAAGCTCCCAAAAATTGTGGAAACAATCTAGAAATCACCTGTTTGCCTTTATAGGTGCCTGAACAATCTTATAAAAATTCAGCTACAATAGTTCAACTAAGCTAAGGTTCTATGATAACATTTGCGAACCTGATTCTAAAAATCTTTTGAAAAAAAATGCCTAAATAATCTCAGTAGGATTAACAGCCTCCCTCCATGGTGACACTCCTCTTCTAATGGATTTTGGCCAATCTAACAATCCAGATCCCTCAGTAGCGTGCAAGATGTGTGGACAGTAAGTTAGCTCTAACTCACTTCGTTCTAGACGTACAAAGATTTTCTAGTTGTAAAAATCTATGTCCTAAATAGGTAAAATAATTCCAATTTTGATTAGCTATATTTTCTTCAAGTATCATTTGTGTATATCCCTGCTCTTGAATCCACAATACGGGTAACAATTTACATTTGCCTGAGGGATGTCAGTGCCAAGTATGTGGTAATCTTCAACATTTGCTTTCGTTTTGACATTTTAGTTGTAGTCAGCAAATTTTATGATTCTCAGCAAGAGAAAGCTTAGCAGTCTTATTTTTGGACAGCTATAAGGTACAGAAAATACAGTACGGTGAACTACAGCTTTTGAAAACTTCAGATGTATTTCCATGTTAGTAAGCGATGCTTAAGTAAGGTTCTCAACATTGCCATGAAAAATACAACCATTAAAATACAAAAAAAAAGCACTTTTTTTGTATTTTACCATTGCACTTCACTATCTATTCTCTATTAAGTGTCCCCTTAACTTCATAAGGTTTCATTAAAAGCAAAGCCTAACACTGTCAATGGCAATGACAACTCTGATAGTCACGTCTGGCAGCAAGTCTATTAAGCTGACCTAGGCATGCTTAAACTTACTAAATTACACCTATTCACAGCAGTTCTTTGTAAATACAAATTCATCTCTTACAAATAAATAAACAGACAAACAAACTAAATTATGTAATTCAGGTGAGTAATAAAAAAGTCTACCTTTACTAGATTATATATATATACAGTTCTGTCCTAAGAGAAGCAGCAGTATATTGTCAGCTGTTTCCTCTGTTGTGCCAGAAGATCTTCAGATGTAATCTCAAGGTCTAATGTCAGTTCATGACAATTCTCCATTTCAGAGATTATTAAAAGAAACCAACTTTTCTTTAAGGATTTCCTGCTATAGCCATTTTGCAGAACAGATGTTCTAAACCTATCTGAAAGACATCTGTTACAGCCATTTACTATAGTTTATCTCAAGTTTATCCAGAGAAAAGATTCTACAAATCACTGACATTTGCTGTCACTGCCATAGCATTTAATATGGAAGAAGATACACTAAAGAATGATATTCACAAATGAATTACATAACAGTACTAGTCAGCATGACCACTTATCCAAGTAAAATTTTTCATCTCCCTTACTTGCATTCGTTTTCCTTTGGGGCCCTTCAGATTCAACTATTACTTCATGTTTAAGTGACACAAGGCTTTTAAAGCAACAAAGCATTGAACATGCATCTCTTACATAAGAGAACAAAATTGTTGCAGTAGGAATTTTACTGGTTGGATAAAAGTTTTGGAAAATCTATGAGGATTCTAAAAAAAAATGGTTATTTCTGAAAAGGAAAGAATGGTCTTGATTCTTACCTCCTAAAAGATTAATGTCATTTTTTAGTTAACATGATAATACTGAGGTGGGAAAAGGAATCCTAGTGTCTAATAGAAAACATAATCCAAAAGCAGCATGATTTACAGAAGTGCACATTTACCTGAGAGACAGCCTCAGGCAAGTGCATAAATGAAATGATGGAAGAGCAGTTCCACTTCTCAGTTGTTTGTGATGCATCACTTCTCCAGTTGTTTGTGATTATTGTAGTAACAAAGATCATTAGAAAGAAAAAAAAAAGGACTACAGTTCTATGAGAAGACAGCATAGTATTTTGTACTCAAAACTAAATGGTTCCAAAAAGAATTAAAAAACCCACTACTCATCTTTGTATTAAGCACTGGAACAGGCTGCCCAGAGTTGTGGTGGATGTCCCATCGCTGGAGATATTCAAGGTCAGGCTGAAGCAGGCTCTGAGCAGCCTGATCTAGCTGTAGGTTTCCCTATCCATTGCAGGGGAGTTGGACTAGGTGACCTTTAAGAGTCCCTTTCAACTCAAATGATTCTATTATAAGGGTTTAGCAGAGAAAAACTATCCCACGTACTCAGATTATAACATTCGCATAAAATTTATACATCAATTATTTGAGAATTAACAGCTAACATCTGTATTAACAGCTTTGCAGAGATGCAGACCTCTTCCTGAGGTCATGCAAACCAACCTTCTCCATAAAGGATTGTATTTCTGCTTTCCTGAGAGCAGAGTTGGTGAAGCCAACTACATCAGGAAACCTGGCTATTGCTTAGCTGTAGCAGCAGTGAAGGCTTCAAGTAAAGGACAGCTGGGCACTTAGGCAAGAAGGAATTAAGCTTCTTCAAAACCACAGTGTACTCCCTAAGCAATTCTCTTCGTGGCTATCTTATTAATTTATTTCAGCCTGACTGGACAAAACAATACTTACACTAAGTACTGCAACTATCTTTTTGTGAACAGTACACAGCTTGTTGAAAGGTTTTATTACGATGAAAAAACCAACTCATCCTTTCACATCAAGGGAATAAATCATGAAGGTGTTATGCTGAGAGGAGTAGAAAATCAGCTCAACATTAGTTTTCAAAATTTCCATGCCAACACAAATCAAGTGCAATTTGCACCCAGAATTCACAGGAAAAGCTGACAGTTAATCTTCAGAGATGATGTTTATCAGAAGCTCTGTTAAAGACAGGCCTACAGACCTCTTCTTACACAACTCAGTTTCGATGTTTTAACACATGGGAACCCCCACTTGTCAGAGAACAGGAAATGTAGCCAAATAACACATGAAGAAGGAAATTCTCTCTGTTGAATAAATGCAGCATACAGAAAAGAGACATGACAATGACTTTTCTCTTCTTTTTAAACAGATGATCTTAAAAGCTCATTTGGACGATGTGTGTGGCGTTGATTAATGTAACCACCTAACGTAACCACCTAACATTTCTGCAGTTTTATTTTTTAAGTTTGTGGAGAAGAAAAGCAACAAATTGAGAACACCAAAAAATATATTTTGCCATAGAAGGCTATGCAAATACATATATATATATATATATATTATATATATAAATTTAAAGATTCTTTCCTAGTGTCATCTTGTAAGTAATACCTCTTGTGATGACTTAGCTAGTAAAGGACTGCATGTACAAAGGAACTCATAACATCTGGCCTCCAGTTTATGTTTACATAAAAATGGTAATTTTTTAGAAACAAATGCAATGACTTCTTCAAAAGAAATTTGTATTTGGCACTGAGGAAATGGGTACTGTTCTAAAAATGGTCATCTTTACTTATGTTAGTTATTCCAGGTATCTTCACCATGTGAGTAAAAGCAATAAAATCATATTCATAAGAAATGCATAGCACTTTTTTGCACAGCTGCTGATTTATATAAGTGGACTTCATTCTGCTAGGCAGCATGATTAATATACCAGAAAAGAAAGTAAAAAGTAGGTCAGTGATGTAGGACAATGGTTCTTCAACTTAACTTCCCTCCCTGCCTCCAACTTGAAGCACAATGTTCATTCCTCAAGTTTTGGAGCACTAAATATCACTGTAACAAGACACAGAAGGCAAGAATTATTAGACGTTTTCCATCCTTGATCTTTACACAAAATTCCCATGACATCTATAGGAATTCCACAGCTGCACAAAATAGAACAAGGTCTATGGCAAGCAAACCTTTTGGGATTTGCTCTTCAATAAATATCACAAGCATAAGAGAGACAGCAAATGTTAATGTTTTATTTATTTTGAACATATAAAGGTTATAACTCTCAAACAATTCTTTTAGAGCCATCTTGTGGGGAAAATATGCAATTTAAAGCCATACATGTACTGTAATTAGTTTTCTACCAAAAAGATCAGCGCTCAGTATAACATCCCCTTTTTCTTTTAAAAAAATAAATGTCTCAGTCACAATGTAAACTTTTTATAATATTGTTTAAACCACTAGAGCACGAAAGAAGTGCCTTTATGAGCAATCATGTGTTAAATGGTTTGAGATAGAAAATATATTTTATATCAATAAGTTACAGACAATATTTCACGGAAGTATGCTTTCACATCAAATTCCATTCAATCTCCACTCAGCTGTAGACTACAAAAACAAACACAAACTTAGAGAAGCTGACGTTTGTTTCAAAGCTTGCTTTGTCAAATGGATCAGATGGAATTATTAAATCTAACTAAGACAGGGTAAAACAAAAAACAAAAACCCTTCTAAATATAATAGTAGATTTAGCACTCAAAGTTGAAAAGCTTTTGCTCTTTAAACCCTTAGCACTGCCAAAATGCTTAAATTTATGGTAATCTTAATGATTCTATGTCAGTTGTTTGCGAAGATCTCATTAAATGGCAGACTTTTGTATGTATAAATTATACAGGGCTAGGCATTCAATTGCAGGGCAATCACAAATTTCCGTGCAAGCTTCAGCAACTGAAAGCAATCAGATATCAGAAGTTGTTTGATCTATGCATCTTGTTTACTAAGTAAAGCGTTTATATTTTATCCTAATGAACAAATGCACATATGTATTCCAGGCATCTTAGTCCTTTCTAACTTATGTCCTATTAAAATATTTCATTTACATAGAACATTAAAGCATATCACAACACATTTATCCCACATGTATTTATCTTCTAATACAAAAGTAAAACAGTATCACAGAATATTTCAACAAAGTGCACAATCAAGAAGTTTCACAGAAGTATGCACTTTCTTTTGAGCTGTTACAATCAGTGAATAGGATAACAGGCACCTCTCTTAATTTTTATTTTCTTAAATTAAGTACAAACAAATTAAGTTTGACAACAAAGGGTCCTATGGTACGCTAAGCCTCTGACAGCTGTGACTGAACAGAACACTGTGGCACCCAGAAATATAACCAGACAATTTTTGCTAAGGCAAGCACAGGTATTTCAATTTTTAATTTTACACTTCTGCCAAACTTAGTGTGAAAGAAGGTGTATGTGTGTGCTTGAGCTTTCCACAATCCTTAAAGACGACAAGGACATTTACTTCCTCCACATGCTCTTTAAACTTTGGAAAGGAGGCCTGACTCAGGGGCACTTGCCTTAATGAGATTTTGGATTTCTTTGAATTTTGGGTGCTCTTTATCAGCTACCAGCTGCAGCAAAATAGCTTCACTAGTAGTAACTATGATTCCAGTACGAGCAAGACGCTGAAACAGAAAAGAGCAGAGGAAAAAAATGTCAGATCTTCGAAGCATGAAGGAGCATACACTGCATGAAAGAGATGGTTGTTATTTTTAAAACTATCTACTATTAACAAAGGTATCACTGGCCGAATTCCAGTACTTCCTAACAACACCATTTATAACACTGGAATGGAAATTGACCATTGGTGGACTTGGGAAAAATGCTCTACTGGGTTACAAATAAGGCTTCCAAGTTGGACTGGATTTTTTCCCCAAGATTTAAAATGTAGTAGACCAACTCTCTCTTCTATTAACACCCCATCCCCTTGTGCACTTGAGCAGATTAGCTTCCTTAACACTCATACAGACTTGAAAGGCCTTAGGAAAAAAGAATTGGGAAAAGGGAAAATACCTAAATCCAAGCAAAAAGAATTAAGCAAGAAATATAGTTGTACCAATTTTTCTTTCTGGACTTGTTTACATGGTAGTATTTTGGTCTTTGGGCTACACAGCACACTCACACTAATAACCCCCAGAGACAGAGAAAAGCTTTTCAACAGAACATATACATCATACTAGTACAGTAGTAGATGGCTTTAATGGACATCTCATTACAGCTTAGTAACTCCCAAGTTAATTCTGAAAGACTACAGAATTAAAAGCACAGCTACATAAAAAGCAAAACTGAAAGAGGTCTGCTAGATCTTTTATGTGTATTAAACAGAGCAATTCTCCGTGCAGCCCAAGCCATATGACATACTGCAAAGTTTTTACACTTCTAATAGTGTGCTTGTTGCCTGTATAGCAGAGTCATCCTTAAGTAAATGCTGCCCACCTACCCGCTCGCCTTAAGTCTCCCAATAGAACATATGCTTTGGCAGTAAAACTCCTACTGGATCCATCTTTCCCTCAGTCATACTCTGCCCATCAAATCTAATGCACCTACATGGTCCTGAATTAACCAAAGTAAAAGGTAAAAAATGTCTTCAGTCCGGTTTCTACTGCAATTATTAAAGAGGTGCTCCAAACTTTCTAGAGAAGACATAAATCACTGCAGTTAAGTTGTTTATATCATAAAGTAATGATGAGAAAAATTACTAATTTAGGGGACCACTAAAGTGTGGCTGATCTTCAAGGAAAGGAAATGCTTTCTTAGATCACTGCCTTCCAGAGGAAAGAAACAAGCATACGTTCATCTACACCAAAAGAATAAATTAGAACAGATGAGGAAGAATAAAGAAATTCAGCAGGAACAGACTCAGCTGCCTTAATTCAAGACCAAATAGTGACACAAGGCTTTAGCAGCAGACAGGGCAGAGATCAAGAACGGCCACAATCTTGACCAGCTGGGATGAATTATTTCAGCAAGTTCTCATGAAAAGACTACTTAATACTCACTAATTAAAAGACTCCGACTAGCAGCTGTCAGCTGTACGTTAAGACTAAAGACCTCTTTCAATGCTTTGGTATTTTACCAATTTTCTAAGGAAGCACAAAGCCATGGTCAGTCAGGATCACTGACATTCTCCCTGGTTGTGTCTCCTTCTCCTGGTCTCCTGCTCCTTATTGTGCCCAGATTTTGTTTATTCTAGCCCACAGCCCCCAGTTCTACAGTACGAAGAGAAGACAGAGTTCGCAAGGACAGACAGGGAGAAGAATTCCCCAGATCATACTACAGTGCTGACTGCTTCACAGTCCACAGCAAAACGTTTTTCTTTGTGAGAAAATTTTGAAAAACCATACTAAAAATTTCCTTAATACTCATCAGTTTTCTTGAATTACAGTTTTTGCAAGTTTTGCAGTTTTGCTTTTGAGATGATCAATGCCTTTTTGACTGGAAAGAAAAGAAAAGCTAGCTGCTGAGTAATTCAATCTCTGTTGCACTGAACCAATTTCTATGTTTGCAAACACACTGTAAGTGATAAACAAATGTACAAAGACATAAAAAATGGCAAACAGATTCCAATGTCAGTTTTGTCTGTTTCATCTGCTACTGCTACCATCACAATACAACATTCACTTAGGAACTTCATGATTTCAGTCATTTCTACACTGTGTGTGTGATTATGAAGTATTTGAGAGATGACATTTAAGCTTCCACTTAATTCAAGTTTATGAGAAACAGTAAAAATTATAACTCTTCTTCAATTCTATGAAAAAGAGTACAAAACAGTAGTTATTGTTAGCTTCAATTTCCAAATAAACACAAAGGCTCAGGACAAAACCTTCAAAAACTACATATCAGTTTTTGACGTTCAGCAATGGAAAGTTAGAGCACACCATAGAAATTCCATTTGCATAAATTTTCTAGCACATAGTTACTTTTAAACTATCCTGTTATATTTATCTCCACTTTCTCAACATGTATGTTAAACTACTAAATCTTTGACTAAGCCCCATGAAGGGGGAAAGAAAGTCTTTACTATAATCACAGTCGTGAGATTAAGCTTTAATTTTCACTGATGAAGAAGAACAGAGGGAGGGACAGACAAGAATAAGTTTTGAACAGAAACACTTATTATACTCCTCTACATTTCAAGGATTTTCAGCAGCAGAACAAATACTGTTTGGAACAACAAAAACAAAAGCTCTGTAGTACTTTTATTCTGTTGTAAACACTGCTTAACAAAATGTCAAGAAATGCAAATGGTTATACAGAGAAAACCATACTGCATGAAACAATCACTTTTCTAATCCTAATATCCCAAAATGGTTTCTACATATTACATCAAAATTTAGGGTGGAAAAATAAAAAAAATATTTCTCTGCTGTGGAATTGTTCTGAGAATCACAGCATCTTCCTCTTCTTAAGTCTGCATATGATTACAGTCAACTGTTCTGAGAAACTCCTTGTCAGAAATAACAAATACAGAAATTAGCATAGAAGCTGAAGGGATAATAATCCATTAATTTTTGCCATTAAACATTACCTCAAGAGCAAACATTCTGTCCATCATACTTCTTGATGAGGTGGCATCAGCTACAATATGAACTTCCAGACCTCTGCCAATTAATTCCAGTGCTGTTTGCTGGATGCAGACATGAGTCTATAGGAGAGGAAACAAAGGCCAAAAAAAAAAAAAAGATGCAAATAAGTCACTACTCTATCATGCACTATACTACCTGTATAGTACAGTGCCAAATTAAATCACATAATTAATTAGGGTTCAAATAAGCATTTTTCTATGCATTACATTACTAGAGAACTGGGTTTCACAATATGGTTTTTAAAATGCCAACTAAGTTAAGCTTAAAAACATCTGTTTTCAAATTTTATGAGATAATGTCTTAGAGCAAAAGGATAATCCATTTCATGGAGGATATATGAATTATAAGGTCTATGCAAAATAAATTGGCCTTTTTTAATTACAGAAAGCAATGCTACAACTATTGTAGGCCAACAGATAACGGCACAGAACAGTATAAGAATGGAGAGGCACATACTTCTACTCCAAACAGGACAACACTGCGGACTCCAGGAATCTCTGCTAATGCTGCTTCAACTTCTGGCAAAACCATTGAAAACTTTGTTTTGGGAAGCACAAGTTTAGCTCCTGTTAAATCAATTTCTTGTACAGTGCTGCCAAGGCCTTTGGGATACTGTTCTGTTACAATGACTGGAATTCCTAAGAGCCGTGCACCTTGGAGCTGTCAGGGGAATGGAAAAGAAAGAGACAAAAATAAATGATCAAAGAATGACAAAAGCAAAGAAATGCCTATTATTTGAAACTGAATAATCTATAAGCTAGCTATACATAGCAATTTAAATATGTCATCAAAACTTAATGGAAAACAACCAACATACCAGCCGTTGACCTACGCTGATGATATCACCGAAGTATTTTATGGCAGGACGGAATCTCTCTTGCATATCACAACAAAAAAACACAGTGCTTGATGGTGTCAGGTTGCCTAAAGTAGTCATCTGAAAAAGAAAATGATGTTTTTAATGCTAGTGAGAGCCTTTCTGAAGAAGCAGCAGAACAAGAAGTCTGGAAAGCTGGTGTCCTAGAGCACAAATAGGCACCACGAAGATCCACCCACTCCTGATGTAGATTTTGTTTGCTGTAACTAAAGCATTATGCCTTGCAAGAACCATTTTCCCTGAGCAGGGTTCCATAATACCTGGCCTCATGCTCTTGTGAAGCTTCTGTGCATTGACTCAAGCACTGCTGAGATTAGCTGACTGGCCTTTGTGGAGCTTTCCCATCACCCAAGCAGTATGTGACTCAGTCCTCTGCTCTTGCAGAGACTCTTTCTGCAGATCAGTGTGCCACTGTGCCTGCACATTCGGTCCTGAAGGGGAATTTTCTCTCTATCACCCTCATTCATTGGCCCTACTCATTGGGCCCCTCACTGCAAGAAAGACATTGAGGCCCTGGAACGTGTCCAAAGGAGGGCAACAAAGCTGGTGAAGGGTCTGGAACACAGGCCCTATGAGGAGAGGCTGAAGGAGCTGGGAATGTTCAGCCTGGAGAAGAGGAGGCTCAGGGGAGACCTTATTGCTCTCTATAACTTCCTGAAGGGAGGTTGTAGTGAGCTGGGGGTTGGCCTCTTCTCTCGTGTCATTAGTGATAGGACCAGGGGGAATGGTTTCAAGCTACGGCAGGGGAGATTCAGGCTGGACATCAGGAAGTATTACTTTTCAGAAAGGGTGGTCAGGCACTGGAATGGACTGCCCAGGGAGGTGGTGGAGTCACCGAGCCTGGGGGTGTTCAAGGAAAGACTGGATGTTGTGTTGAGGGACATGGTTTAGTGAAAGCTATTGGGAATAGGTGAACGGTTGGACTGGATGATCTTTTAGGTCTTTTCCAACCTTGGTGATTCTATGATTCTATGCAATTATATGATTCCTCATGCAATGATTCTGCAAAGCCTCTCTTTCCTGACTCAAGCATCATGGTACTTGGTCCTTTGCTCTTGCAGTGCTACTAAGCCCTGATTCAAGCCCCACTGGTCCAGCACTGGCCTTTGAGAGCTTCCTTCCCTTCAACTTGAGCCAAAGAGTCTCACCAAGGGAACCTCTTTCCTCTGTCTCAAGGGCTGTATTATCTGTTTCTCAGACAGTGCAAGCCTTGCACCTCTGTCTAAAAGCCACAGAGAGGGGATGTGTGCTCTTGCAGGGCATCTAGGCCCTGATTCAGGTGCCCTACAACACTATGGAGCCTTGCCTACTGCCCAGGCAGCACCTGTTGTCACAGCAGGGGAATGAAGTCCTTGCAGGGCACCTTTTCTGTGAGCCATGGGGCCGGACCCCAGGGCCATGAAGAAGGAACACGTGGTCCTGCAGCATTTCCGTGTCCTGAGGAGAAAGAACTCCACAGAGCCAGATATGCTCAACTCATGCAAAGCCTCTACACCTACCTTTGTCTGCCACAGGGTCTGGATCCTGCACTCGCAAGGCACCTGAATCAGGACAAGAGCCACATCTGAGGCCCCATGGTGCTCAGCTCTAACAAATGAGGCACAGAGAGAGCAGAGGACAAGGCCTGTGGTAATCTAGCAAGGGGAAAGAAGCCAGCCATACAAAGTGAGCAGCAGTATGATAGGCGTCTGCTGGCTTTCACACCAAGAGCTGCTGCTCGATCCTACATAAAGATACACGCGTCAATTGCCACAGACACAGCTGGTCCTGCAGGCCTCAGGCACAAAGTGGAAATCAGGGAAATTCTGAGCTTGGTAAGGTTTCTGACACTGCAACTTCTGGAAGTCCTTGCACATTTGGGAAACTCTCTTACCTTTCACACTGGCAATGCTTTATCTTCCTGGACTTCACTGTGCATCCATCCCTTAGGCTTGTGAGATTTATGTTTTGGATTAGTCCATGAAGGTCTTGAAAACTTCCACACTCAGGGCAGCACTACCTTGCTGAATAGCTCACTTACTGTTTTTTCATTTTTCCTTTCCTCCAGCCCTAAACCTCTCCAGTCACAGCTGATATGACCGTCTCCGCTTCTCCCATCTGGCACTGTTGTGAAGAGCCCGTCCCGTTCCCCACAGTCCCTTCCCCACCAGCACCATGTAGTCCTCATCAAAAACACATCCCACTCACAGAGCAAGTGCTCCAGCCATACTGCATCACTGCTCCTGAAACACGTAACCCTCACTGCTCATATCCAGGCAGGGCGATACCCAGCCAGCTCCTGCTCACAGTTCAGATGAGCAAGGTCTGGAGTCAGGAGCATTAGTTGCCTTGGTGCTGGTTTTGTGTCCTGGCAGTGGGGGCGCTCAGGAGACACAGACTCACAGCAGCAGAGGGAAGCTGTGTGTGGCACACTCCATGGAAAGCTGGCAGGGTTTCCTCCTTCAGGAACATCCCCCCCTCTCCAGGTCAGGATATGATGTGGCCTGTCTTTTCCAGTAGCACCTGCTGCAGCAACACAGAATCACAGAATTGCTCAGTTTGGAAAAGACCTTCAAGATCATCAAGTCCAACCACAACCTAACCATATTACCCTAGCAACTCTCTGCTAAATCATCTCCCTGAGCACCACATCCAAATGGTTTTTAAACACATACAGGAATGGTGACTCAACCACCTCCCGGGGAGCCTATTCCAGTGCCTAACAACCCTTTCTGCAAAGAAGTTATTCCTGATTTCCAAACCAAACGTACCCTGGTGCAACTTAAGGCCATTTCCCCTCATCCTGTCACCCATCATCAGTGAGAAGAGACCAACCCCGCTCTCACTGTAAGCCTTTCAGATATTAGAAGAGAGAAGTAAAGTTTTCCCTCAGCCTCCTTTTCCACAGACTAAACAGCCCCTTTCTTTCAGTCTCTACCCATAAAGCACATTCTCCAAGCCCTTTCAGAAGCCTTGCTGCCCTTCTTTGGACCTGCACCAGCAGCTCAATGTCCTTTCTGTACTGGTGTGCCAAAACTGAACAGAGTACACGAGGTCAGGCCTCACCAGTGCCGACTACAGGGGCAGGATGACTTCCCTAGTCCTGCTCACCGCACCATTCCTGACACAAGCCACGATGCCACTGGCCTTTTGGCCACCTGGGCAATCTGCTGGCTCATATTTAGCTGACTGTCCATCAGTACACCAAGGTCCCTTTCAGCCCAAGATCTTACCAGCCACTCCTTCCCAAGCCTATAAAGTTGCCTGGGGTTGTTGTGACCAAAATGCAGGACCCAACTCTTGGCCCTATTGAAACTCATACAGTTTACCATCACTCCCATCCATCCAGTCTATCCAGGTCCCTCTGTAGTGCCCTTCTTCCCTCTGGCAGATCCACACTCCCTCCCAACTTGGTGTCGCCTGCAAACTTACTGAGGATGAACTCAATCTCCTCATCAAGATCGTTAATAAAGATGTTAAATAGAAGCAGCCCCAGGATGGAGTCCTGGGGGACACCACTTGTGACCAGCCAC
The DNA here is from genome assembly GCF_023343835.1 of Lagopus muta. Lineage (NCBI taxonomy): Eukaryota > Metazoa > Chordata > Aves > Galliformes > Phasianidae > Lagopus > Lagopus muta. The sequence goes on along the minus strand of NC_064472.1, from coordinate 50,787,327 downwards.
CAACTGGATTTAATTACACTGACCACAACAATTTGGGCCTGGTCATCCAGCCTGCTTTTCACCCAATGGAGCGTATGTCCATCCGTACCAGCTTTTCCATGAGAATGTTGTGGGGGACAGTGTCAAAGGCTCTACAGGAGTGCAGGCAGACCACATTGACAACCGTACCTTCATCCACTAAGCAAGTCACCTTGTCATAGAATGAAATCTGGTTTGTCAAACAGGATCTACCACTCGAGAAGCCATGCTGACTGGGCCTGATCCCCTGGTTGACCTTTAACTGGTCCATGATGGGGCCAGAGATTATCCATTCCATAACCTTCCCTGGCACCGAGGTGAGAATGATACATCTGTAGCTACAAGGATCATCTTTCCAGCCCTTTTTGAGGATGGATGTCACATCTGCCAGTCTCCAATCTGCCGGGACATCCACGGTTAGCCAGGACTGTTGACGAATGATGGAGAGTGGCTTGGCAAACACATCCACCAACTCCCTTGTTAATCTAGGGTGCAATTCATCAAGCCCCATGGACTTGTGAGCATCCAGCTTCAGAGCAGGTCCAAAACCATCTTACTGTGGATCGTGCAGGGCCTATTCTGTTCCTCATCCCTATCTACCACTGCAGGGGGCTTTGTGCCCAGGGAGTAACAACTCTTACTACTAAAGTCTGAGGCAAAGAAGGCATTAAATACCTCAGCCTCATCCTGATCCTTGGTCACTAAGTTGCCCTCGGTGTCCAACAAGGGCAAGATCCTCCCTAGCCCTCCTCTTGCTGTTGATGTATTTATAGAAATACCTATTGTTGTTCTTTACCTTAGTTGACAAGCTCAGTTCTACCTGGGCTTTGGCTTTTTTAATTTTCTCCCCACACAGCTTCACTATGTATCTGTATCTCACCATAAGTAGCTTGCTCACTCTCCCAAAGACCATAAACTTTCCTTGTGTTCTTGAGGTCCAGCTAAAGGTCTCTGTTCAGCCACTCCAGCCTCTTTTGTCCGTTGGCTTATCTTCCGTGACTTGGACATGGTCAGCTCCTGCACCTTCAAAATTACTTCCCTGAAGTATTCCTAGCCTTCCTGGGCCTAGACTCCCATGCTCTCCAAAACTACCTCCCAAGGGCCCCTCTCAACCGTGATCCTAAAGAGGTTAAAGTCTACCCTCCAGAAGTCCAAGGTGGCAGCTCTGCTGACTCCCCTCCATGGTTCAACAAGGATCGAGAAATCTACTATCTCATGATGACTATCCCCGGATGGCCTCCAACCTTTACATCCCCAACAAGATCTTCTTTGTTAACAAACAGCAGGTCCAGGATTTTGTTTCCCCTTGTTAGGTCCTTCACCAGCTGGGTCAGGAAGTAATCTCCCACACACTCTAGGAATCTCCGGGACCGTTCTCTACCTGCTGTACTATAAATCCAGCAGATGTCTGGGAAGTTGAAGTTCCCCACAAGAACAAGGGGAAGAGACAGTGAGACCTCACCCAACTCTCGGTAAAGTGTCTTGTCCACCACTTCATCCTGGTTGAGTGGCCTGTAGAAGACTCCCATGATAATATCAGTCCTATTGGCCTTCGCTTTTCTTCTGACCCACAAGCTCTCAACCCTATCATCACCATCATTAATTTCCATACATTCACATTCTCCCTTTACATAGAGGGCTACACCACCACCTTTCTGCCTTGCCTATCTCTTTTGAAAAGTCGGTAGCCATCCATCACAGCACTCCAGCTGAGTCATTCCACCATGTTTCCATGATGGTGACTGTATTGTAGCTTTCTGACCACACAATGGCCTGCAGCTCCTCCTGTTTATTACCGATGCTGTGTGCATTAGTGTAAAAGCACCTGAGCTGGGCCTCTTTTTGAGTGGCAGTAGTCCTAGTACCCTCATGACCATACTCAGGTTTCCATAGCCACCAACCTCACACCAATCCTCATGTTCTTCCTACAAAAGGGTGAGTCGTTCTCCTCCTTCACCGAGACACAAGACTGTGGGATCTTACTAGCACATCCCTCTCCTACAAGCACCTGACAGTACATATGGGCTCCATTCTACTGACCCCAGTTACATCCCCACTGCCCTTCATACCTAGTTTAAAGCTCTATCAATGATCCTTCCCAACTCCCATCTTAAGATCCCTTTCCAGTGGTAGGAGAAGCTGCTCCTATCAGTTGCCAGCAGGCCTGGTCTCATGCAAACACCAGTGAGAGGCGGAGGCTGGTCATTGCCCACTCTCCCCAGCCAACCACTGCAGGTGGACATTATGGCCTCAGTACTAGAGAATCACTGCTGTATATGCTTGGACACCTGTGGCAACAGCAGCTCCATGATGCCATGCCTTCATCAGCTCTTTTTTCAATACATTCATCAGTGGGCTAAGAGAAAGCCCCAGTTTTCCCTCTGCAAAAGAAGGGTTAGCTCCATTCTGCACTTGGTGAGGACAAACAGAGTCTCTCGGGAGCTCACTGTTACAACATCTGAAGGGATATCAGCCATGGTCCACCAGGCAGCGAGAGCTCCTAGACACCTAGGCTCTCAATCACAGGCTGCGAGTCCAGGGTTTCCATAGGTGGCCTCCAACCCCACATATGGGCATATCTCTACAGCCAGCATCCAGCTATTCTCAAGCTCCTGCTGCCCTCGCTGCATCAGGAGCTGAAGCGGATCTTGAAAGCTGGGATGCTTTCAGCCTCTGAAGTGTGGTGCCTCATCATCTCCAGACTGTGCTTCTGTAGCCTGGATAAGGCAGTTCTCACTGTGCTACTGCATACTTGTCTGAGAGGACAAAGAGCTGACTGTGCAATGGTTCTTTGCCACAACTGTGCAGCAGCGCAGTAGGGATGACTCCCATGACGCCAGAGGACATGACAGCAGCCCCAGTCCCTGTTGCCTACCCAGTGGGAACTCCTGCGCACAGCTAGAACTCTCCAGCACAGGATCCAGCACAGGGAAGATCCCCAGAACCTAAACTCCTGAACTCCCTGGGGCTCACAGCTGTACCCCATGCATCCCTGTTCCTGTGCCTGGGAATCCAGAAGTGCTCCCAACAGAAATGCTCAAAAGCCCTTTTTGAAGTGAGAAATGGGATCAGATGACTTCAGGAGGTCCCTACTCACCTCAGCTATTCTGTGATGGAGGTGACAACCTGCAAGGTCATCAGGTTTCCCCTACTCTCCATTAAGATCTCCAATAAGGACTGATTTGCCCAGAGCACTGGGGAATGGGCAGGGCAGAGAGGCTGGTATTGAGAATGGTCAGCTTGGTGGCCAGCATGTAACAGCCTCAGGAATCAGCTAATGAACCTGATCTGCATGATCTTTAAGCCCCGTCTGTGCAGCATGGGTCTTTGCCTTCATTCTTGCAAAACCTCCTTCTCCTGCTGGCACAGTTATCATCAGGCCTAGCTCTCTGTTCTTGCACAGCCTCTCTGCTTGATTTGAGTATCCTAAGTCTTGGCTCTCTGCTTTTCAGAGTTAAAATTAATGCTACTTCATACTAAAATCACCTTAGTGGGAGGTATCCCTGCCTATAGCAGGGGGGACTGGAGCTAGATAATCCTGAAGATGTTCCAACCCAAATCTATGATTCTATGATTCTTCTTTGATAACATGTAGGAGGGGCAGGTGAGTTCCCTCTGTGTTAAGAAATGAAGAGACCATGAGGAGATCACACTGAGAAGCAGTCAGAAACAGGTTGAGAGCCTGTGGATTAAAATTAGGAATGAGATCAAAGCTAAACTGGTAGTCCAGGTCTACTACAGGCCACCTATCTAGAGAATTCTGTTGATAAGACCTTCCTGCTTCAGCTGCAAAAAGTTTCATTTCCAGACGGGTAATTTCAACAACCCAGATATCTGCCAGCAAGATAACACAGTGAACTGTATGCATTCCAGGAGACTCCTGGAGTCCACTAAGTACAATTTCCTGGTTCAACTACTGGACCGACCAATCAGAGGTGAAGCTTTGCTGTACATGGTGCTGTACATGGTGAGGTACATCTCCTCACCAATGTGGAGGAGATAGTTAACAATATTAAGATTGGAAGTAGCCTAGGCTGCAGTGACCATGCCCTGGTTGAGCTCATGACCTCGAGGAACACAGGCCTGGCAATGAGAGGAGTGAGGACCCCGAACTTTAGAAGAGCAAACTTCAGGTTGCTGAAGGAATTGTTGGACAAAATTACTTGGGAAGAAGTCCTCAGAGACAAAGGAGTGGTACAAAGCTGGCTACTCTTTAAGGACACCTTTCTGAGAGTGCAAGAGCTCTCTGTTTTGCACAGTAAGCGGGCAGTGAAGGCAGGAAACTGACGTAGTTTGGCAAGGACCTGCTGGGCAAACTGAAGCACAAGAAGGGCAAGTACAGGGAGAAACAAGGATGTGTCTCCTGTGAAGAATACAGGAATGCTGTCTGGGCTTGCAGAGATGGGATTAGGAAAGACATGGTACAGATGGAACTGAACTTGGTCAGGGATGTTAAAAACTAGAAAAGATTCCAAAGGTATGTGGTCAGAAGAGTCAGGCGCAAGACAGCATACCTCTTCTGCTAAATGAGTAAGAAGAATTGGCTACAACAGATATGGAGAAGGCTGAGGTGTTAAGTTCTTTGCCTCAATCTTCACTGACAGCCAGGATTCTCACATACCTGAACCTCTAGTTGGCAATTAAGGGAGTAAACACACCTCCACTGCAAGGGTGGAGCAAGTCTGAGACTTACTCATGAGACTGACCAGGTACAAGTAAACAGGGCCAGATGACATGCATCCCAAGGTCCTAAAGGATCTGGCTGCTGAGATGTTCTCCGTCATATTTGAAAAGTTATGACTGTCAGGTGAATTCCTCAGGGACTGGAAAAAGGGAAACATCACTTCCATTTACAAGAAAGGGAAGAAGGAGGCCCCAGGGAACTACAGGCTGGTGAGCCTCACCTCTGTGCCTGGGAAGATCATGGATCAGATCCTCCTGAATGACATTTTAAGGCAATGAAGGATGAGTGGGTGATCCGAGAAAGCCAGCATGGCTTCACCAAGGGAAGGCCATGTCTGAACAGTCTGGTAGCTTTCTATAATGGAGCTAGATTAGATTAGTATAAATGACCTAGATTAGGACAAAGGGAAGGCAACTGCTGTCATCTACCTGGACTTTTGCTAGGCCTTTGACATGGTTTCTCATCACATACTTACCTCTAAATTGGAGAGATATGGAATTAGTTGGAAGGTTGTTACAGAGGGTTGTTTTCAATGCTTCTACATATGTCCAGGTGGAGGTGGTAACAAGCACTGTTATAGAATGACAGAATGGCCTGGGTTGAAAAGGACCATAAAGATAACCTAATTTCAATCCCCCTGCCACTGGGGGTGGGATCACCAACCACTAGACCAGTGGCTGGTCTAGTCCCCTGTCCAGGTCCCCAGCACCAGTACTCTTTAACATTTTGATCAATGAGATAGAAGATGAGATTGAGTGCACCTTCAGCAAGTCTGCTGATGATACCAAGCTGAGTGGTGCGGTTGATCCAATAGAAGGAAGGGATACCATCCAGCGGTAGATAACTTAGATAAACTTGAAAGGTGGGCCCTTGTGAAACTAACTAGAAAGAAAAGTGCAAGGTTTTGCACTTGGATTGAGGTACTTTCAGATATGTAAACAAACTGGGAGAAGAGCTCCTTGAGAGCTGCCCTGCTGAGAAGGATTTAGGGCTCCCAGTTGATGAAAAACTTACCATCAGCACTTCACAAGCACTCATATCCCAAAATGCCAATGGAATCCTGGGTTCCATCAGAAGAGGAGTGGCCAACAAGATGACAGAGGTGATTAGCCCGCTCTACCCTGCCCTCACAAGGTTCCACCTGGAGTACTGTGTTCAAGTCTGGGGTCCCAAAAACAGGAAGGATGTGGAGCTTTCAGCTTTGCCATTCAGAGGGACCTCAACAGACTCAAAAAGTGGGTCCAGGTGAATCTAATGAGGTTCAACACAGCAAAGTGCAAGGCTTTGCACTTGGGTTGGAGGAATCCCAGGCATTTATACAGACTGGGAGGAGCAATCCTTGAGAGCAGCCCCGCAGAGAATGGCCTAGGGGTCCTAGTGGAAGAAAAACTTAAGCTCTTGCAGCTTGGAAAGCAGATGGTATCCTGGGCTCCATCAGAAGAGGAGTGGCCGGCAGAGACAGAGAGGTGACTGTCCCTCTCTACTCTGCTCTTGTGACATCCCATCTGGAGTACTGTGTCCAGATCTGGGGCCCCCAGTACAGGAAAGACAGGAAGCTGTTGGGGAGAATCCAGAGGAGGGACACAGAGGTGATTAGAGGGCTGCAAAACCTCCCCTACAATGACAGGCTGAGGGAGCTAGGCTTGTTCAACCTGGAGAAGAGCTGGATGTCAGGGGGAAGTTCTTTGCAGAGAGAGTGATGAGGTGCTGGAACAGACGGCCCAGAGAGGCTGTGAATGCTTCATCCCTGAAGGTGTTGAAAGCCAGGTTGGATGGGGCCCTGGGGAGCCTGGTCTAGCAATAAATATGGAGGTTGGTGGCCCTGCTTGCAGCATGGGGGGTGGAGCTTCATGATCCTTGAGATCCCTTCCAACACAAGCCATTCTGTAATTCTATGATTCTTTCAGAGAGGATCCAGAGGTAGCCACAAGAATGATCCAAGGGCTGGAGCACCTCCCCTCTGAAGACAGGCTGAAGGAACTGGGCTTGTTCAGCCTGGAAGAGAGAAAGCTGAGGGGAGACCTCATTGCAGCCTTCCAGTATTTAAAGCAAGTTTATAAACAGAAGGAAAATCAACTTTTCACAAGGGTATATACTGATAGGACAAGGGGAAAAGGAAGCTGAGAGGATACCTTACTGCTCTCTTAGAGAAAGGTGACTGTAGCAAGAGCAGGGTTGGTCCCTTCTCACCTGTGACAGGACAAAGGGAAACGGCCTCAAGTTGCGCCAGGGTAGCTTTAGGTTGGATATCAGAAAAAGCTTCTTTACAGAGAGGATTGTTAAGCAGTGCAATAGGCTCCCCAGGGAAGTGGCTGAGTCACCATCCTTGAATGTGTTTAAAAACCATCTGGACGTGGTGCGCAGGGACACGATTTAGCAGTAGGTTGTTAGAGTTAAGGTAGTATGCTTGAGGTTGGATTTAATGATCTTGAAGGTCTTTTCCAACCTGAGCGATTCTATGATTGTATGTTTCTAAACTAGAGGAGCAGAGATATAGATTATATGTCAGAAGGAAGGTTTTGGGGTTTTTTTGTTAGCTTTTTTGTTTTTACTAAAGAGCCGTGAAGTACTGGAACAAGCTGCCCACAGAGATTGTGGATGCCCCATCCCTGGTGATGTTTAAAGTCAGGCTGGAACCATTCTATGATTCTATGATACTTCGAGCCAAAACAGAAGGAGAAAAATTGTTCCAGTCTGATTTCAATACATTTCTAAAATTAATGTGATACAAGTGGTACAGTACAGGGACAAATAGGTAATCAGAATTTTATTGCATGGGAGACAAGACAATCTAAATGTACATGGAAAATTCTAAGCTCTGAAAAGGGATGGAAGAACACATTACTTAAAGTATCAGGGAAAAAGAAAAGCTATCAACAGCAGGAGTACATTCCTAGAATTCATTTTCATCTCTCCATATCTTAGAGCTGACACAAAATTAAGATAAATTAAAGATTTAAAAAAAAAAGACTTCCATTTTATACAAGCTTTAAGCAGCACACATACACATAATTGCATCACGTAGTCAATTTCTTTTGTCTATGAGATCTTCTAGCACAAAGTTGATGAAAGACCAAAGGCTAAAATGAAAGTGGAGGTTGACAGTATTACTGCCAGAAAACGCACTGAATAAATATTAATGATAAAAATAATATTCTAGATTTCCCCTTGAGCAGGCAGAGTCCAATGGAAGTGAGATTTTAAAAAATATTTTGAAAAAAATCACAGAGCTAAAGTCTGCATTTTGGCACAATTTGAAAGAGTGCTTTTTATTTGTATGAAATTACTTGCATTGCCTGCAGAAGCAAGAGATAAGGCTCCAGCTAAAGGCTACATTTAAAAAAAAAGCAACTGCACACTATTCTTAATTACAAGACAACCCAAGAGAAATTACATCCATTCAGGAGCTTTTCAGAACACTTAAATCAAACTGAATGAGTGCTCCTGGCAAGTACCCATTAATTTTATACACTTCATATTTTGCAAATTGAGATTCAGACATTTTAAGCTAAAATAAAATCACAAAACCAGTAAAACACTATATTTCAAAAGAACAGAGAATCAGGAATCCTTAAATATTACTCCCAGATCTTTCACTGATTCATCTCTTAGTTCTTAAACAAATCAATTTGATCTCAAAGACTACAAAACTACAAAGGAAGCCATGTTCACTTGCATGAAATGGTTTGTTTAAGCTGCTGTGAAAGTTATTTCCACGTTAGAAATGTAGAAAGTAAATTCCCACACCTCACAGTTTGTGTGCCAACTGCTCTCAAAGCATCAAATACTCCTAATACAAGAAGGGCAAAGCAGCACATAAAAACTTTACTACAGATGGTGGAATCTCCATTCTTTGAGGTTTTCAGCAGACAGTGAGGAAAAACAACACCCAATTTGTCTCTGCACATGCATTAGGTAGAGTGGCCACTAGACACCTCTACTAAATTCTTCTGCAGTTCTACACAGTGAGGCATCACTGTCCTCAGCAGAGGAACAAACATGAGCCAATAGGAAAAGCCAACAAGAAGCCTTGCAGAAGGATCAAGAGCACCAAAATGTTCTTCATAAATACCTACTCCGTTTCATGCATTTTAAAAAAGGGTCACAATTTACAGGGCCTATACCTTCCATCCCACAGCTCTGCTGTTTTCACTTCGCAATATTTTCCTCACCCACAACTCCTCTGTTACAACTTAAGAGCATTATTTCAAGTTCTGTCCACAGTGGATTTGAAAAGCAAGCGTATTACCTCCTTCTTTCATACAGACACCTACGCACAACCACTACTACCACATCTCACTTCAGCCAGCCAACACTGCCTTAACAACACTACTTCTTTGTCATACTGCTACTCAGCACTAGGAAGGCCTCAGAGAAGACTGGTCAATTCACAGTCCGCACAGGCTCCATTCAACTATTTTCCAGTATGCTATTTGCTCTTTCCATGATTGACGATATTTAAGACTCCAGAAATCCCATTTAACCTCAAAATCTTTACTTGAGCACTCCCTCATCTTTTATTTCTGTAGCTGATTTTTTCTACTTTACTGCAATACTTTCCATTTTCAACTGCACCATGTTATACTCCACCTATCCAACTTACCAACAAAATCCCAATTTGTATATTCTCAGATGCTTACAGTTTCTCCCAGCTTGGAATCTACTGTAAGAACAGCATTTGTCCGAAGTTTGGCAGTGTTTTCAAACATTGGACTCAGAACAGACCTTACCACACTCAATTCGTTATTTGTCCCATTTGACAGTGATGCACTGAAAACAAAGTCCCTTTCCAGACAGCATTCTTTTTACACTTCCATTGAATCCCATGTTTTTACAGCAAATAACACAAGGAGCAGGTGCTCAAGTTTTGTATCTGCTTTCTTTTATTATCAAGTTGGTTTAATGCAACAATTTCTGCACCTAAGTTTAATATAAAGAACATTATAAAATAAAGTTGTGTTATGTATGTTTGCTACATAAAAACTTTCACAAACTCTAACAAATAAATCTTACATTAGTTCTCATTTTTACTTATGAACTTGGAGTTTGTAATGAGCAATGCAACACATGGCAAAAGAACCCAGAAGTAGATGATGAGTTCAAAATCAATACCAGCTGTTTTTCCATAGAACCAGATATTTGAAAAGACAAGAGAATGGCAAAAATTAGGCAGGCTGGGAGGCTGGTGAGCAGAAACAGTGCTCCACTACAGCCAAACAATTCTCTGTCAAAATCCACACCAAGTAAAATCTCTCTTTTTTTTTTTTTCTTGGGGGGGGGGGGGGTGGGGGCGGTGGGAGGGGGGTTAGGCTAGAAGAGTAGGGCATAGAGAGAGGTAATGGTTATCACCTGAAGTTCCCCCAAACTGTATGCAAGCTCTTGTATTTGTTTCATTTTGCCTCCCTTATTTATCAGGTCCTTCTCCCTTCCAGCTGGAAGTTCCACCTCAAAATAAGAATTAGTATGTCAGATGGCAACACAACCTGATGCACTTCTTTTACCCAGCTAGAGAAGTCATCTCTGAGACCATATCCAGACTAGGACATAAAGGTATACTGCCAGAGGTTATACAGCTTTAAATCTCACCCCAGAAAAGGGCCGGGTGTTTTTATCTATCATCTGTATACAAATATCTATTCTACTTACAAATAGATATTCATATATATAGATCATAGATATTCATACATATAATATTCATCTATTTCACCTCTTCAGATAATTATTAATCATATGAAGTGTGACTATGATGGACTGTAATTACAGAATCAATTTCACAGAAATATTAACATATACTGGCTCTTTGTCTGTACTTTCCCCAGTTGAAATTAAGGGAACCATTACCCATAAAAAACGCAGTTTTCCCCTAGCTCATGTAATGAAAGAGAACTGAAGCAGAGTCCCATGTGACAACGCTTGCAAATCTATTGCCAAGGTTGCCCTCTACTACAGCAGAATGGAGGATCCATAGCTACAGCATTTCAAAAATTACCTTAAAAGACAACAGTGAAAAGAATCTCACTTATTTTAAAAGGAAAAGTTTACTGTTTATCTTTCAAAGTGAAAATAAACTGAAGAAATTCACTTCAATATAGTTCAATGGAAAAATTGGCTGTATGTATTCATGTTAGGAAGACATCTATTTATTCTATTAGGCTGAACTGCAGCATTTTATATGCAACACAGCACCTAAAAGTAAAGATTAAGCTACATCAGCACATCACAATCATATAAGTAAGGCTGTATGAAATTCTTTAACAAAATTTGTCATGATCAAAATGCTTGCCATGGATTAAAAATACACAAGTAGTTTGGACTGGAAGAATCCTAAGTTTCAAAGTGCTCCTGCTCTCCTCCTCCTTTCCCCTCCTTCCACTTAGAAATACTGGATTTAACTGTAACAGAATCAAAATTTAAAGCCACTGCTTTAAAAAAAAAATTGGAACTAAACACAGTTTCCCTCATCAGATCCATATACTGCAGCCTGTTCTCAGACCAAGCTCTGCCTGGCCCTGAGAAAATGGACTGAGCCTTCAGATTTAGAGTTACTTCCCATTCGGAAGCATTTAAATATTAGATGTGTGCATAAAAAAAAAAAAAAAAAAAGAAAGAAAGAAAGAAAAAAAAAACCATCACACACAAAAACCCCTTTTTTTATCCAAGTGTATTTACTTTATGTTTCAGTAACAATGAAATACCATTCTCCTAGCAGACTTTGCAGACAAGAAAGATACACGAGTCACCAACACATCTTTCAAAAGAGCCTGAAGTGGAAGTGCTTTACACAATTATTTCAATAGTAATCTTACACATTTACAAGGTTATAAACATTGAACACAAGTACTACTGACTGGAAGTCACCTTGAAGTTCTGGCAGCAACAGTGAACTCTCAGGAGTGTATCTGAATGCTGTGTGAACTCCTCTATCACCTGGTCATAATGAGGATCGCTGTTTTCTCTCCTGGTACATCTGGTTTCTCTTTACTGTTTCTCTTCTCAAAGGTTACAACTTTTACAGCAAGGTTCCCCCACCCTGGGCATAAATATCACTCTATTAAAAGCTTTAAAACATGTAAGTTCTCTTTAACGGCTTCTCAGTTTCCAAGCAAATACCCTCCATACCAGCTGTCAGAGGTGAAAGAAGTCCCTCAACACTGCAAGCATATGACTGAGAAGCTTCAGGACAAGTAACCAAGTTGAACAACTGGCTTTACTATAACCTCCTCTACAGCACCTGATGGAAACTGGAAGTTCAAGAGCATGCTCTGTGCCAGTACAACTAAACAGAACAAACATACCTATATGACCACAGTGCAATGGCACAAATGAGACTGGAGAAAAAACATCAGTAAAAAATGTTCCCATACAGATCAAACCTTGAACTGAGCTGCACAAAAGTGGCTCTCAGAGAAGAGCACATGGTAATTTCTCAGCAAGATTACTCTCTCCCTCGTCTTCCAAGGCAGGAAATCGGAATAGGCCGGTCAGGCACCATTCTCTGGTGGTACTTCTTGAGATATTGCACAAAGATATTTTCCACAAGAAAAAATGATCATTCCAGACAGAGACATAACCTTCCCAGGGCTTAAAAAAAAACCATAATCTGCATTCATAACTAAGTGCATATATGTTGTTATAAACATTTGTGTAAAAAATAACGAAATTAATGTCTAGAAATACGTATTTATGAATCTTAATCTTAAAACAAATATATTTCTAACGGTGCAAGTCACAACACATCAGTAATGAAAGAATGTCCTCCTCAGAAGACACATTCAAAATGGTACTTTGACCCATTGCATAACATGCAGGTCTGACAAACCTATGTCACATGTAACTGCTGAAAAAACATTAGGAAAAAAGAAGGCAAATAACAGCAGCAACGTATGAACAGTGTAAGGAAAAAAAGTGTAACCTTCTCTTCTCTCCATCTTATGCATCATGCAGGACACAAAGGTCTTACAAAACACAGCTCTGTGTATCAAAGTGCTCCCTCAAAAGAGCTGTCTCCAGGCACCTGCTGGGGGCTTAGGGCGAGCTGAATGACGCTGCTTATCTCTCCATCTCACTCTCAGCTGCTGAATCACATCAAGGAAACAACAATGAATTAACACCGCTCTCATATCAACAGTTGCTACTGTCATAGAATTGCAACAGCATCAGTGAAAGCATCAGTGAAATCAATTAGACAATGTGCTTACCCTGTGATTCATCTCGGAACCCAGCATTCAGTTACAGCTACCTAGTTGCTGCACTTGGGCAATGATCTATTTCTATGCGTCCCAATCCAATACTGACCTTTTACACGGAGATTTCTACAATGACCTTTTACATACAGCTATGAATGCTCAGGCTGCATTTACGGCTTCACTACAAACGATACCAGAAAGAAGGTCTCTGCAAAGTGGCAATCTGTACACAGAAGTAAGAAATAGAACTATGACCCCGCACTGCTGTTACAGCCTGAGATTACGCATGTTCTGTTTTTAAAATCCTTGCTTGACTTAACACTGCCCGTACAAATTCTTTGTGCAAGTCGGGGAGACGATCTGTGGCTGTTTCTTCAGCTGGAGCACCCACCCATTTCATCTCCAACATACAAAGAAGAAAGGTTTTAAACTGAATACAATTAATAACAAACAAGAAAGTGAATAATAAATGACAAAATAAGTTTTTAAATGAGTTCAGTTCTTACTTTTATATCCATACACGGGGTTAAAGAAAGGAAAAATGACTTCAAAGGCATCCTTGACACACAGCCTATGTGAGGCAGGCCACCTGGGAAGTTTATGAGCTTAAGACACTATGATTAAGCAGAGTTTGCAAGCACTGTGAGATGGATCATTTCTGGAAGCAGGGAGAAAACGAGCCATGGCTCAGTTTAAGATATCATGTTTTCAACTTATTAGTAATTTGGGCTTGTCAAAGAGAGAAGTTCTGAATTACATATTAAGAAGCATGTTCTGAATTAAAACTGTATTTTTTTTTAAAGGTCAAATTATTTAACGTTGAAGAAAGGAAAAAAGAAATGTTGCTCCCAGTGCAACTATTGCAGCATGACTGGCATGAATCTCCAGTGCACAGAGTATGAAACACAGCGTGGGACCTGTCTGGCAGGCTGCTCTCCTGGTTCGTGCCTGCACAGGAAATCCCATGGACCCAAAAGCCATAAAATCGAGCTCTGATAGAGCCCTATTTAAGAACAATCTTTTAGCTTCCGCCTAGTAGTGTTGCCACTACCTGAAGCTGGGCACACCGGCTGCCTCTTTTAAAGGAGAAGTTATTTCAGCCACCGTACAGCTCTGCCGTGCACTATGTGAAACAAGTTCTCGTTCACGGAATACAAAACCGGGCTATCAAACCCGCGTGGCGCAGCGCGCCCGCCTCCCTGCCCAGTAGCACAAAACTTTCCGCGGAGAAGAACGCCAGCAGCGCCCGCTGCGCTACCATCGGGGAGCGGCTCTCTCAGCACCGCCGTGCCCCGGGGGCTGCGGCTGTCGGACGGCTCCGGCAGCACCGCGGCAGCGCTCGCCCCGCTCTGAGCCACTGCTGGACTTTGCCGCCCCATCCCCGTTCCGCCGGCGGCTCCCAGCACCAGTCGCCCGTGCCCGAGTGACTGGGAGCGGGCACGGAGGAGGCTCCACGCGGCCGGGGAGGGCGGCGGTGGCAGGACAGGGCCGCCCGCCCACACCTGTGGCAGCCGTCGGGGCGGACGAGGCTCTCACCTGAATCTGCAGCGGCACGAGGCGCACCTTGCAGCGCTCGCTGACCACGAAACCCTTGGGCAGGTCGATGTATTGGCTCCACTCCTCGGCAAACAGCTGCACCACGAACTTGCGGTGTATGTCTATCTGGTCCCCGTAGAGGCTGAGGAACTTCTGAATCAGCAGCTCGTAGCCGGCGCCGTGGGGCACGGTCGATGGCCGCGCGAAGACGGAGAAGCAGAAGAGGACGGGCACGGAGCCGCCACCCGCAGGCGAGCAGCCAGCGCCCGGAGGAGCGGCTGCCGCCGCCATCTTCAGGGGCAACCAAGCCAGCTCGCTGCGGTCCGCGCCGCCGCTCCTCCTCCTCCCGCCTCCTCCCCCCGGCAGCGCGGGCGGTGCCGGCGGCCCCCAATCCGGACGGCGGCTCCGCCCTCCTTACCGTGGGGCCGGGACCTGCCCCGTTGCCCTCGGAGGGCGGTGGAGCGTTGTGGGCGGTCGGGCGCTTTCTTTCGGGCGGGCGGCGAGGCGCGGAGTGCAGTGTCGCTCCCCCCGACGGGGCGAGCCCAGTACTGTGGATCCGAGATGGGGCTGGGTCAGCTGCCCCGTTCCCCGGCGGGACGTGCTTGTCGGCGCGGCCCGCAGCGAGGAAGCGGGTTGAAAACGTCGGCGCGGCCGCACAGTACGCACGGTGCAGAAAGCGGCCGTGAGTGTGGCACGGGGCTTCCACATCATGCGCTCGTTTTGAGTGCCCAAGGATCTTTGTGTGCACATCGAGCCGCCGGCAGGACGGTTTGAGGGGAGCCTAGCACTTCCTCACGTGTTGCCTTCTTCAGTCTTCGTTGAATTCACCCTATTTTCCTCTCTCACCTTTGCTAGCGATGCTCAGCCACGATGTGCCCATCGTATTTCCACAGCTACAGACCTGTTGCACGCTATGTGCTGGAGGAGAGGGATCTGAGCAGCGTGTGTGTTACCTCAAGGAAAGAAAACACTGTCAGTACTAAGTGGCTATTTTATATGCGTGTTTTATATGTGTTACCCAATGCAGTGGCACTTCCATCAATTTAATGACTGTCGGCCCTGCCAAATACTGACTGTCTTATCCTCAGCATTGTTCTTATGTGGTGCTGGTGTCAGAAACCTGCAGCTGTTGCACCAAATTCCAATTCTGCTTTCACTAGATTGTTCTAATTTTTTAGAAAATGCATTGCTTATATGAATTGAAGATTGCAAGCAACAGGCTGCTTTCAGAACAGTGTCCATACACTGATAACCTGGGCAGGCTCTGAAGCAGCCTGAAGCAGTTATTTCACACAAAAAGCAAATCTGCAATGGCTTACACACTTCACAGGGGGCACATACAAACCATACTGTGTCAGGGCAGAAATTGTACAAAGTAAGACTTTAGGAGGATTCCGTAGCAAATCTAAAATGCACATTTGTTTTCACTCTTTTACTACCAGTGAATTCAGAAGATTTTTATGGAGTCTACATCTTTCAAAGTAGGAAGTGTCATTCTAGGCACATTCAGTCAAACTGAATATATCTCTTTAATAAATGATACTTGTATATCATGAGGATGCAGAAGAGCCAGTATGTCTGGGCTCTGTTTAAGCATTTGATCCAGCCTGTGGTAATATTTGGCTGAAAAAGAGCACTTTTCAGCTTCGGAAATATGTTTATTGGAGCCTTCTGTGATGTATGTACAGCCAGAAGTCTGCATACAGCTAAGAGTACATTATGCTCCATCTGCTGGCTGTAAGAATATCCATCAGACAGGGTTTTGGAGTTAACTTGAATTATTGGTCCGTGCTTACTGCTCTGCCCATTAATGGTACAGCCAGGCACTTAATGCTATTATCACGGAGGCGTACAGGGTGAGCACTTTTATGGCCGTATCATTAGCAAACTTGAATAAGCTCCAGTTTTCCAAATGAAAAGGTGACAGATTGCATATTCAGTGGTTTCTAGTTCATAATTTGTACTTTGTTTTAATTGAGTGCATTTCTAAAATCCAGTATACTTTTGAAACATAGCATAGGCAGTGGTTTTCTTGATTAATGATGTCTTAAATCTGTTTCCTTTTTCCACTGTAGCAGAATGGGACTCTGTATTAAGAAAAATCGCCAGAGCAAGTTCTTACCTTTCTACAGTTGCTGTCTGCAAGGAACGTATTCAAATAGAAATTAGTCAGTTATGCAGAATACATAACTTATGTTTTGGTACATTGGCAAGATTCAGGCTTATTTAAATAGCAGAAAACTTTCTACTGATAGTTAAGTTTATGTAAAAGTGAGGAAAGAGTGCTCAGATTCATCTGGAATCCACCTGAGGAGGAGCTATACTGCAGCTCTGTGCAGCCCAGATGTGGGCAGGGAGCAGCAGGGCTGCTCCTCATAGGCTCACAGAATCATTCAGGTTGGAGAAGACCACTAAGATCATGTGGTCCAACTACCAACCCATCCCCATCATGCCTACTAACTATGTACCTCAGTGCCACATGTACATGTTTCTTGAGCACCTCCAGAGATGTTGACTCTACCATCTCCCTGGGCAGCCCATTCAAGTGCCTGACCACTCTTTCAGAGAAGATTTTCCTAACATCCAACCTGAACCTTCCCTTGTACAATTTAATGCCACTTCCTCTAATGCTATTACTAGTTACAGGGGGGAAGAGGCCAACCCCTACCTCATCACAGCTTCCCTTCAGGCAGTTTTAGAGAGCCTCCTCTTCTCCAGACTGAACAATCCTAGTTCTTCAGCCGCTCCTCATAAGACTTGTGCTCCAGACCCTTCACCAGATTTGTTGCCCTTCTCTGAATGCAGTCCAGGGCCACAGTGTCTTCACAGTGTCTTGCAGTGAGGGGCCCAAAACTAGACACGATACTCAAGGTGCAGCCTTACCAGTGCCTCCCTGCATCTCCCTACATGCTCTGGGTATGGCAGCAAAGGAGCATAGCTCACAGATCCCTCCCTGCACATGTGGAGGGAAAAGCTGGCAGCTGCCTTTCTTGCCACACAGCCTGCACCTCTACCAAAGGACACCAAGCCTTAGCCTTTATCTGCTTACATTAGAAGAGCTAAGGCAGGACCATTGGCAGCAAGAGACTTGCTTTAGTGATGGAACTCAGCAGGTCAGGATGGTGTTTTGACTGATGATCCTGAGTTCCAGTCTGAATGATTCTATGATTCTATGATTCTAATTGTGTCTCTTTGGGAGTACCTACACGCTGTGAAGAATTTTAATGGAAGGCCAAGTTTCTTTAGCTTGATTCTGAAACATTAATGTCTGTGATTTCCAGTCTTCCTGCTGACAGCTGAGTTTGCATTCTGCTCAGATGCAGGCCCTGCCCACCAAAGCGTACTTTCCTTTCCTCCAATGGAACTGCACAAGGTCATCTGATCTGAGATGTCTGGAAGGCAATTTTTGTTTCACTTTCAGCAGTGAAGGAACATTTCCATCACAAGCTGTGATGGGGACGATGAGAAAGACGGTAGCTCACACTGAGTTCATTTTCAAAATACGACCACATGTTTGCTTTCACATTGAAGATTGGAGTTCAGGGCATTACAGCATGAGCTTCTTTGTAAGTAAAAACATCCACATTTTTGTAAGACAGAACAAATTCAGAATTCTAACTGTTGGATATGGTTTAACTGTTTCTCAATTAAAGTTTCAGGAGTATTTTTATTAATTTATTTAACTCTTCTTGAAAGTATATTATACCTCCATCTTATGTGGAAGGAAGCAATGTCAAATTCAATGTACTGTAGTCCTGGCTTGCAGTCCCAATTGAACTCTCTGCTGACTTCAGTTACCTGGCTAGGTCTGCATTGTATTTTACAAGTACCCTTGAAGCTAGGCTTACAGCCAGATTTAGTTGCTATCTGTTCTGCTTACCTGAGATAGTGTGCCTTGCGCAGTTCTGCTGATACAGCTGGAGGGTGGATGATGTACGGGGTACTTTGCACTGCAGTTGTGCCAACTGCATTGTGCATTTGCCTCAGTAGCCCATACCCAGCACAGCCACAGAAGGAACACTGTGTTAATATGAAGCAAAATCCTTTCTAAGAGATGCCTATATTGCTGCTGAAATTACCTGTGATGGTAATTTTTGTCTGGACCTGTTGCATCATTGTGCGTCCTGAGTGCCAATGATCAGATAGCCCAGGTGCAGAGTAGAGGTAAGCTTTGATTCCTAATAGGTGACCTAACCAGCTTGCAACTGCATTGATTAAATGACTTTTAGTTGGAAGGAGTTGTGATTGGCAAAGAGCTCCCAGATTATCCCAGAAGATTAAAGAACTGTTCACCTGTTTTGAAGCTTCACAGGTGTTTTAAAGTTTTGCAGTTAATTCAATATCATGTCATTTAGGCTATGTTTTCATATCCTGCATTTCATATATAATGGCATTTGGAACAGGATAGTAAATGTGACAGTAGTAAGCATGTTGGTAAAATATATAAATATAATTTGAAAGCATTTATTCACAAAATAACTTTATGATTTTCACTGTGTTATGTAAAGAAAACAAAAACAAAACTAGACCTTTTTCAAATATGGTAATAATAGCCCTCATATTTCTGTCTACATGAGTAATTACATCTGTCTTTATCACTACTGTTAAATATGCCACAGCACATTCCTAATGTTCTGATTATCTTTTCCTCTGAACCTCCAATTCAAGAGAAAAAGAGAAAAAGTTACCAAAATTTAGGAATTGTTTCTTCAAGTTAAATTTTTGATGCCATTTCTTTTCAGATCAAAGAATTACACCTGCTGGTTCAAAATTTCAACTAACTTTCATTCTGAGATGAGTTAATTGTCAAGAAAGGAAGGAAGGGAGGAAGGGAGGAAGGGAGGAAGGAAGGAAGAGAAAGACTACAAACATTACATGCATTGCCAGTCAGATAGATTTCATCTACAAAATGGGAGATAACTTTATTTATCCCAACATTTAAGCTGGGTAATGCCAGATGCAGGGATATAAAGTTGATCAGACTAATTTTGCTGACTGAACATTTCCTTTTTGAACCCTATATGCTTTAGTTTTTGTGGTTTGGGGTTTTGAGTTCTATTTAATTTTTACTTTTAATTAATGATTTTGGTCATACTGTCAACAGTTTATGGGCCAGTTTGGCCTGGTTTTGTGGGCAGGGGGATCCATGGGTCTTCTCCTCCACGGGGGAGGAGGGAAAAGGGCAGGGAGATTGGATCAAAAATAAAACAGGGGCAGTGATCTGAAGAGAAAAGTTGACTTACTGAATAAGATACTGTAATGCAAGATAATGTAATATGATACAATATAACTGGAATTGTAGAAATAAAACAAATAAAGTGAGAGAGAGAGCATCCAAAGCCAAAGGCTTTACTCTAATGCTGATTAAGGTGAGACAGATAGGGAGCACAACACACACACAGATGAGCAGTAAAAGGAAAAGGGACGTAACAGTTTTATCTTCCCCATGAAAAGGAAAGCAGAAACAGAACAGTGAAAGTTTCCTGGGATATGTAGTTATTGTCTTCTGAGAACCGGGTACCCAGAACTATCAACAGACCATGGAACTGGAGCATGAACTCTTTAACTCCCAGTGCACTACGTGATGTCATGATGTGGAGTACCAGTAACCAAAAATCATAAAAGCATGACAACGCAGAACACTATTTGCTATAATGAAGACAGTTTTGAGTATTGTCTGTACTGTGTCTTTTGCTTTGCTTATTTTCATTTTCTTGGTGGCTTGCTCATTTCTGGATCAAAAGAGCATTAGTTGGAAGCTACTCTTGAAATGATTCTCTATGCAAGTCCCTCACTGGTTTGTATAATTTCTCTCTATTTCAGCAAAACTCTTCATATGTTCAGAAGCCAATTCATTTGGTTTTATTTTCTTTGTGGGGCAGAAATATTTTATAAACAGTCATATCTGGTGGACTTGATTCTGCAGAGTTTCCACAGTTTCAGCAAATCTCTTGTAGTTGTCCCTGAAGAAGCCAGTATCTTCTAGTGCTGTCACATTTCTAAAATTGCACCTTTTTTTCTGTACTCATCCTATTAAGCAGTTACAGACTTTTAATTTGCGTAATTGTTTGGACAGACATCTGTGAAGGTATTGGACTCAGGTAGCCAGGATTTTCAAATTGTAACACTCATTTGATCTTGCAGATGAGCTACTCACTTGCCAACCAATTCAGCTCCAACCAACCAACCAGTTCAGCTCACTTTTCGATTTTGTTGCCATCGCTGCTGTTACTCTCTGCTTTATTGACTTTGTGCTTTGTGCTTTGTCATCTTGTCATTGCATCCAACTATTGAGGCTTTTTCTTCTTGCACAATATAGTTGCATGAATGTGTAGATGCATGTTGCCACACTCTCACAGCACTGAATGCAATATTATATGTGTGGCTGCTGTGATAAGACTGGCAAGATTCTCTGAGTACTTGAGTGGAGCGCATGAGCCATGCCTGTGAGCTATATGACTGGGCTGCTAAAGCACCACCATGAAGCAAGGTGTTCCCAGGAGGAAGGATTGCAGAGATCACAAGCCACCTAACGTTTAGGTGTGGGAAAGAAGAATTATGATGAGAAGCCTGGCTCTTGAGGAAAGGCTGGCCTCTCCCCATCAGTATGCTGTGGTATGTCCTGGTAGTCACACTGAAAGATGTGTTTTGTGCTATAGGATTTTTGGTGGGATGTGACATCTCTTCCACATATGAGATCAGTTTTTTCAGCAGCACAATCTGTTTTGTTCTTAGTATCTGATGTGCACAAAATCACATAAGCTATTCATTTTCTCAGCTGATCACTTTCTATTATGTCAAGGCCTACTTTGCTCCCAGTTATATACTCCATTACCTTCTTATAGTAACTACTACAAAGCAATAGGTTACATTTGCTGATGAAAAAGGAAAGGTTTTGGTGCATTTCAGTGGTCAAGACAATGAAACACTTCAACTATGAGAGATAAGTCAAAGTCATTCCTGTTGTTATATTCTGACTACCAAACAGAGCTTGCAGAAACTGTCATTTTTCTCTCCAGTTTTACATAAGTCTTAGTCAGCTACTTGATGACAGTAAATCTAGGGTTACATTAAAAGAAGCCTCAAGGAACACTAGTAACTATTATTGCTTTTCTCTAATGCATCTGCCTTCATGGACGGCAAAACCCTCTGAGCTTTCTGTCTGAGGAATGTAGAAATAACTGAATGTGTAGGAAAGGTTTGCTCTTTAGGAGAAGGCTGATTCGTTAGGAAAAGCAAGAGGCAGCACTGACAACACCAGCAAGGATGGGATCCCAAAGTGGTTGGAGCAGATGAGCTGAGCAGCTCAACAGCAGCCCACGGCCTGGTGATTGCTCCATCTTGGCCCACCAGTCCCCAAGGCACAGGAGCTGGCTGATCCTCTTGATGCATGCAGGATTTCAGCACAAGATCTGTATGTAGTAGTACTGCATGAAGTAGGCAGATAGAGTGACATGTGCAGGCTAACCTTCAACTTTGGAAAGCATTAATAGGTCATTTTGAGCTAAACTCCACAGTGTCTTGCAAATCCTTGCTCTCTTCGCTCCTTTCTCCGTGTAAACAACCACCTGAACAAAGAACGTTTTCCTGTCAGACTTTGCCCTTGCATTTTCTTTGGACTTGCTTTTATTTTTGGCTAGCTTTCAGACCTACAGTGGTAGGTGCAGTTCCGCTTTTAAAAGGTCTATCAGCAAACTAGACACAGAGGAATCTGACAGAGGTTTTTAAGAGGACAAGTACCTTCTGTGTGCTCTTTCAGTGTCTGCATTCATCTTGTTGTATATATTTTTAAATCACCATAGCCCTCAGTTTCCCAGTTCTAAATATTTTATTTTGCAGATGCAATGTACTAACTCAAGAGCTCTTTCAGAAGCTTTCTAACTTGATTACTGTCATTTGGAACATCTGCCTGATAAACTTCTGCATTAGTAGCCATTGAATGAAATGTGGTTTTATTCCTCAGGAGATTCATAGGTTTAATTCCAGGAATCCTTAATCCACTGTTGATTTTATATTAAATCAAGAATTATCCCTTGCTTCCTTTTTCTGTAAAATTGACTTTTTTAATGGAGAAACAGAATATAGACGAAAAAAGATGTCCACTGCAGAGATTCTTTTAGATGTATAATCTACTGTCAGTATCTTTCAGAGAACAGAATATATAGTCTTACGGTCACTCCAGGTCTGACAACACCTTCACAGTTAATAGACTATATTTGTAACAGCGGACTGAGTGGCAACTGACCCCATTTTTGCAAATAAATACTGTAAGTATGCCTGAGATGTTTAGCAAGTATAAACACAGTTTCTAGAAGTGGGTTTTAATGCAGTAGCTTTGAATGAAAGGCAAAAGATGAAAAAAATCTGAAGCAAAAAAACCCCACACTTTTCCTTTTTCTGAGACTCCTTTGGACGGATTTCTACTATATGGAGTAGAGTTTGTGTGACTGTTTGTTCAACTATGAGCTGTAAAATGAATACCTTCTGACACCTAGAGCAAAAAATCAGTGATATGAACAGGGTTTTATAAATAAGGTATGATGCACTTGAATATATGAAGCCAAAATTACTCCCTGTGTGTTTTCAGTGAATTCAACTGAATGGTACTGGCAGCATTATGAAGAGTTCCAGTAGGTGAAATCCTTTCCCTCTTTTGTAGCAATCTTTGGGTGTCACTTCAAAGTGGAATGACCATATGCAAGGTCACATGTTCTTTAAGAATAGCAATCATTTATTGAACATAGTGAAGAGAAATTCAAGAAAAATACAGTCCATAAGATCAACATTTTTGTTAGGGAGGGGTTTGGTTGTTTGTTTTTTTTTTCATTTAGAATTACAAGAGAGATCAGCACTGTGAGATATCTTAGGCTATTGTTTTGACTATATTTTGCTTCCTTATATGACACAGTTCTCTAAAGAATTTTAATATAGCATGGAAGGAAACTAAAAGACCTTTTAAACAGTCTGTATATCTGGAGAAAACTTAGTACCTTGAAACATTATGACAAATGTCATAGGGCTCCTTACAGTAACAGAGTAGTTATTAAAATGTACCGAGACAACGGTAAGGCATACTGTTGTTTGAACATTGGAATTTCCCAATAAAACCAGTCTGCTGATGGAGATTACTCATATATGGGTTTTTCTTCACAAAAATTGGATTTGGCCAGAAAAATGGAAAGGGAGTCACATTACTTATTTTCCAGAAGTGGTTTTTCTCATCTTACTACAGAAATGGCATCATTACTGCAGTGATGATGTATGACTGATTACAGATATGTAATGATGGTACAGATATTTGTACCATCAATAAATAATTTCCTCTCTTACTTACAATTTTTAATTCCAGTGAAATGTTTGGATGAAGACTGAAATTGAATTCATATCGCCCTCTTCTTGCTGACTAACTGCAGAATTACAAGCATTTGAAAAATTGGTATTTCTTTGTGTAATTACAGAGGAGTATGCAATTATCTTTGCGCACACAGCAAACCAGAATTAGATTCCTAAATGCTTCCAGGAGAAGGATTTACTACATAATCCTCTTCTCACTGTTCCCCACTACTCATTTTAGGCAGCTCATGCTTCTTGAGATGACTTTGTTGGAGTTTTTCTTATCCTGTTCACAGGCATATAGTTCTGCCCTTACCTTTTATTAAGGAGCTCTTATTCTGTGTGATACCTGTGAATTCCACTAAGCACCTGAGCTCTTGAGTTAGGCACTAAAATAATGCATGTAGCAACTTGTTTTCCTTCAGCCATTTAGCTTTGAAGGCAAGCAACATTTGCTCCTAACTAAGCATAGTGTCTTCAAATGAAGCAGGAGCTTAGGTCATTTTTGTATAAGTATATAAAGTGGATATCAGTATATCCATATGGATATACATACACTTAAAGCTACGTAATAAGATGGCAAAGACAGTTTAAGAGGAAGAGTTCCATGTACTAGGACTTCAAAATGTGCTACACAGTTAGGACATAATCCTGGTTATTCTAAAATGACAGACTCTTTGTATCCAAGATTTTTATTTGAATTATTACAGAGATAAGAATTCAGCTACAAGTCTAGACTACAGTTTAAATTTTCATATTTAATGCTTTTATCCTGTTGCTAATTTTTTTTTTAATAATTTTCCATCTCACTTCTTATGTAATTTTACAGAGCCAGGAGTAAATGCTAGTCTTCCTGAAAAAACAATAATGAGTTCAAAAACATTGCTTTTCCTCCATGTACTTCACTCTGTGTGGCTGAATTTATCTCTCATTCTCTAAATTGCAGTGATTAATTTGGCATACACCATGCTTATGCCACCTGACAATTTCTTCAACAACTTTATTTTTGGATATCAAAGATATCAAAACTTTGCAGAAAGAAATGTAGCTAACAAAGATGCTTGTGTTTTCTTC
Source organism: Lagopus muta (assembly GCF_023343835.1). Classification (NCBI taxonomy): domain Eukaryota; kingdom Metazoa; phylum Chordata; class Aves; order Galliformes; family Phasianidae; genus Lagopus; species Lagopus muta. The sequence goes on along the minus strand of NC_064472.1, from coordinate 50,762,496 downwards.
AGATGCACACATGGTATTTACTTCCTAAGAACTGTAAGCAAATTATGATCTAGAAGTATTAAATTTCATTGCAATGATAGGGAAGTGGAAAACAATCTACAGTTTCTGCAAATCTGTCTGTACCACAGCCCTATGTAACTAACATGAAAGTGGATGTCTGACAACTCTATCTATACTCAGCAGGTTCCACATTCACTCTTTTCTTGCAAAATACACTTCAAATAGTTAACTGCACTCAGTTATTTAATTCGGGAGGTTTTGTTGTTGTTGTTTTTGTTGGTGGTGGCTGTTTTTGTTTGTTTGTTTGTTTGTTTGTTTTTTACCTGAACTGAGCCAGATAGTTGAGTTCTAAACCCAGAGCCACCACAGAAAGCAGTTTATCTGGCTTTTACCTTTCTTGCCTACCCAACCCTCCTGGTGCTTTTATTCAATGGGTCTGAGGCTCTGGAACTGGATGGACAGGCAAAAAACTGTGTGGTCAAAGATCCTTGCAGATTATAGTGGTCATGTAGGGCTAATCAGCCTGACCTCAGTGACACAGCCATCTCCATCAAGAAAAAAAGAGGGCTTGTTGACACAGATTAATCCCTTCTGAGAGGAAGAGAAGTCCTGATATGCCTGAATAACAGATGTACTAGAAAACTCACTATCCTAGTATGGCCCTCTGATCATAGTATGTTGTTGGGTTTTTGTGTCAGCAGTGATGAAGTAGTGAAGAGAAGTGCAGGACTTATCAAAATGGACTTGTAGACCTTGGAGCAATTAGTTGAAAGACTGGGACACAGGTAGTGTTTACCTCTTTCCTTGCAGCAGCAGGGAACAATATGGAAGGGAACCCACATGACTGAGACTGGCATCACTAGCAGAATTTTGGGTTTGTCCATCAGGGAATGCTCTATGCCAGGCCAGCTGGTGACTGATGGGGTGCACCTGTGTCAGAGGGTGAAAAAGACTTTTCGCAGCAGTTAGCAGGGCTGACTGATGAGAGCTTTAAAATAGATTCAAGAGGGAAAGGGATAAAATCAAACTCACCAATGATAAGCTATGGGACAGCAGGCCAAAATTTGAGGGACAGAGTGCCAGTGAGATCCTTCAGTCTGCTCCAGGAGATGCTGGGTATAATGAATTACATTTTATATGTTTATACACGAGTGCATGCAGTGTGAGTGATATGCAGGAAGAACTAGAAGCCTTGGCTCAATCCCAGACCTACAACATTGACATAAGTGAAACATGTTGGGAAGAGTCCCATGGCTGTCTAAGCCATCATGATAGTGTTGAGTCTGTACCACTACTTGAGAGCACATGTGGGGCAGAAGGTTGGATCTTCTAGAGCTTAGGTGAAAAAGAAAGCGTATGGATGAGGAAGGGTGAGGTTGGGTGACACAGGAGGACTACAGAGATGCTATCTGTTATTGTAGAGAGATTTGTCTGGCCGAAGCTCAATTAGAGTTGACAAGTAATGTAGAGGAAAACAAAAATGCCTGTTATACCCACAGCAAATTGAGGTCCAGAGATAACACTGGCCTGTTCCCTGCAGGAAGAGGGTCACCTCACAAACAGGGATACAGTTCTAGCAGTGGCATGTAAGGCCTTCTTTGTGTCTGTCTTCAAACAAATTACGGGCCTGAGACTCCTGGAGCCCTGAGATGGAGGATCATGACAGCAGTCATGATAAACTCCCAGCCAACCCAGAACCTGTGCGGGTTTCACTGCCTTACCAAGATGCACATATGTGGGAATATAAGAAAGACAATTCAGAGCAGCAGCTGTGAAGAAAAATAAACAGCATGAGAAAGAAGAGAAAGCAAAATGAATGGCCCAGGTCTCTGATTGGGTAAGCACCTGCATGCATGGCTAAGGCATATTTGTGCAATAATTTGTTGATGCGTAAAGGCAGATGGGAAAGTTGTAGGGAGGATGGGAAAGCTAAAAAAGGAATCTTGTGAATATACAAGGAATATTGTGGAATAAGGAATATGTACGGAATCTTGTGTATCTAAGTCATGAGAACCTGTAATAAATGATTTGGATCGTTCACGTCTAAGTCTGTGCCTCACTGCCACAAATAGCATCCCATATCAGGGACTTGGCAGCTTGATGGGTGTTCAGCTGACCAGTGGCAAGTCCCACTGAACTCAAGACTGCTGGAAAGAAGCAGCATCAGGTCTGCTGAAAGGAAGCAAGATCAGCCGGGCAACATCATCATCTCTGCTGGACAGAAGTGAGCAGTGGAGAGCTGTGGGTGGTGATATGTCCAAGGAACAAGAAGAAGTTTATCAGATGAAAGAGCGTGTTCGCCGAAAGCATCATGTGAACATAGATTTTTTAATTTGAAACATCTTCTTGTATGGGTTTCCAATCAAGTAGATGGAAGTGATCAGCAACTCCATCTATGATATAGACATGTGGACCGAGCGGGGCTCAAACCTTGGGATGCTGCTACTCGCTCAGATTCTGTAGCGCAAGGTCTTTTAGGGCTGTGGAGAACTACTTTTGAGACTTTAAGGAAACACACGGGTTCGGCAGGTTCGGCAGTCCACAGCGCCTCCGTTGTTAGACGCGACCTTAAATGATCGGCGGGATGGGTCAGACAATCCGCTGCTCCCGGGCCCGCTGTCCCGTTGTCGGCAGAATCCGACCTCCCTCCTCAATCTCACGCCGCTCCCGGCCCTCCGCTCCTGCCCCTCTTGCCCGTGTGACGCGGCTGCTCTTCGCCCCGCCTGCCCGTACCTAATGTGGCTAAGGACGGGGATGGTTTTCCCTTCGATATGTGGCGGTTGATGTGAAAGGAGGCAGAATTAAGTGGAGAACTTGAAATAGTTCATGTTTTGCATTCGGCAATTGCATGCCCTGTGATACATGAGCCAAACAGGCCTCCTGAATGGGAGGGAATGAGTTTCCACGCAATAAAGGAACTAAGCAAAGATTTTTTTAACTTCAGGATAGGGTCCCCATGCACGACTAGCCTGCTGAGCTCAATAATGAAGAGCTATACCCTTTGCCCAAGCAAAGGGTAAAACCCTGGCACAACTGCTTCTGACAAATACCCAGTTTATGATGTGGACAGGATATTGGACAGAACTGGCCCAATGAAAGGCAGTTGAGAATATGTGGAGATGATAAGGAGATCCTTTGCAGGTGGTTGGGGTAGATGTGCTGCTAGGGGAAGAGAGCCTTAAACCCTGCGAGGGAAAAAGAGTTTAATGCTGTTATTTATCACTACATGGATGACATTCTTGTGGCAACCAAGTCAAGTGAGGAAATGTGACATGCCATGGCTGTAGTCATTGACAGCATAAGAAGCTGTGGTTTAGAGGTAGCTCCAGAAAAAGTCCAAGAGATTTCACCATGGAAGTATTTGGGATGGTGAATTACAAATCAGACTATCACTCCACAGCGCCATGAACTGGATTTGGACATTCAAACTCTAAATGATATGCAAAGGCTGTTAGGGACTGCATCAGGCCTTTGCTAGGAATACCTAATGAAACCCTGCTCCCATTATTTCAGTTATTGAAGTGCAATCCAGATTTAAATTCCAAAAGATCACTGACACCTGCAGTGCAGCAAGCTTTGCAGGTTGCCTCAACTGTGTCACAGTGACAAGCTCAGCGATATGACCCTGTCCTTTCATTTCACCTAATAGTACTGAATCCAGATTTTCAGCCTTATGCTCTTCTCTTTCAGTGCGATAATACTTTGCAGGATCCTCTTTTATTACTGGAATGGATCTTTTTGCCTTATCAGTTTTCCAAAACAATCACTACAAAAGTTGAAATGATTTCTGCTCTTGTATGCAAAGAAGACAAAGGTTGTTATCACTGAGTGGGGCTGAACCTTCAGTAATTACATTACCTGTGTCTACAAACATGTTACAATGGCTGCCCAATGTTCACTGCCTTTTCAGGTAGCAATGGAGGGATTCACAGAGTGACATCAATACACTCACTGGAGCATAACTTGTTAGAAATGCATTTTATTATACAGGAGATGCCAAAATGTTTCTCAGTACCCTTAGACACCTTGACTGTATTCACAAATGGGTCAGGGAGAACAAGTCAGTCAGTAATTGTATGGTAGGACGCATCTGGCTGATGGCAGTTGGATATTTAGACAATAAAAGGCTCTCCACAAATTGTAGAATTAGCTGCAGTTGTAGGAGTATTTCAAAAGTGGTCCAGTCAAATTAATATCGTCACTGATTCAGTCTATTTACAGGAACAGTGACTAGAATAGAAGGATCAAAACTAAGAGACATTTCTAATTAACAACTGTTCGTGCTTCTGTCTACTCTTTTGTTTCTAGTTAATTCCTGATGGGAACCATATTTTATAACACATATCCAATCACCTCTTTGCCAATACCTCTTTGCCGGGACCTTTAATAGAAGGAAACAAATAAGCGGATCAGTTAGCTGGCATTTTTGTTCTTAAACTGGATTTGGACATCCCAATTAATTTGAACAGGCTTGACTGTCACATGTCTTTTTTCACCAGAATGCTAAGGCGCTGCAAAAGTCTTATGGCCTTAGCTTGACTCAGGCATGACAGATAATTACAGCATGCCCTGATTGCCAACAAATGACAGCTTCTCTATCTTATGGAGTTAATCCTCAAGTCTAACAGCTCTGGAATTATGGCAGACAGATGTCACACACATCCCTGAACAGACTGGAAGGAGCAGTCCTTGAGAGCAGCCCTGCAAAGAAGGACATGGGGGTCCTGATGGATGAAAAACTTAACATGAGCCAGCAGTGTGCTCTTGCAGCTTGGAAAGCAGATGGTATCCTGGGCTCCATCAGAAGAGGATTGGCCGGCAGGGACAGGGAGGTGATTGTCCCTCTCTATTCTGCTCTTGTGAGGCCCCATCTGGAGTAATGTGACCACGTCTGGAGCCCCCAGTACAAGAAAGACAGGGAGCTGTTGGAGAGGATCCAGAGGAAAGCCATGAAGATGATCAAAGGAATGAAGCACCTCCCTTATGAAGACAGGCTGAGGGAGCTGGGCTTGTTCAACCTGGAGAAGAGAAGGCTGCGAGGTGACCTCATTGAAGTCTTTCAATACCTAAAGGGAGCCTACAAACAGGAGGGGAATCAACTCTTTGAAAGGGTAGATAACAGCAGGACAAGGGGAAATGGTTTTAAGTTGAGGGAGGGGAGATTTAAGTTGGATGTCAGAGAGTGGTGAGGTGCTGGAACAGGCTGCCCAGAGAAGTTGTGGATGCCCCGTCCCTGGAGGTGTTCAAGGCCAGATTGGATGGGGCCCTGGGCAGCCTGGTCTAGTATTAAATGGGGAGGTTGGTGGCCCTGCCTGTGGAGGAGAGGAGTTGGAGATTCACAATCTTTGAGGTTCCTTCCAACTCAGGCCATTCAGTGATTCTGTGAATTCAGAAGACTTAAATATGTCCATGTCTATGTGGAAACCTTTTCCAGAGTCATAGCAGCAACAGTACATACTGAGAAAAGGCCTGCAATATCTGCAAGCATTTTCTTTTGGCCTTTGCAATTCTTGGGGTACCAAAAGCTATTAAGACAGAAAGTGGCCCAGGATATATATCCCAGAAAGTATTACAGTTTCTATAATTATGGGGAATTAAACATCTCAGTGGCATATCACACTCGCCTGTGGGACAAGCCATAGTTGAGCGCACCCACAGCACCCTTATGCTATTTAAGCAAAAAGAGGGAATGCAGAAGGCACTTCCAGCAGAAAGGCTTGCTAAAGCCACACATGTATTGAACTTCATAAATTTATTAAAATGTTATGATGATGGAGGACTATCCATAGCCTGTCATTTTTTTGCAGTTAATGAGGAAAGAATGAATATTCAGGGGAAAGCTGCTGTACTAATAAAGAACTTAGAATCAGGTCAGTGCGAAGGCCTGTTCCCACTAATAATTTGGGGGAGAGGTTATGCTCGTGTTTCCACAGGTGCAGGACCATGATGGATTCCAGGAATGGCAGTGCAACCTCATTTGTTGACATCACCTTCATCTGCTGCACCATCATCATGAAAGCTGTATGGGTACCTTCACACTAAGACTAATGTGTGGGTTATGCTTGCCAGCAACACTGGACAGAACACTCTCTGCTTATCAATATCATCCCCTGACTCCCCATTACCACGTGTCTGGTAGGACTTCCCCTTGATCAAGGAAAATGGGAACAACTGGCTCACACCACTAGTGCTTCCTCAGTTGTGCAGGAAGAGAAGGTCTGGGGAGAGAAATGGATGGTGGACATGTGGGATCAGTGGGTTCCCCCCTGACCTCGGTGTTGCTACCCCTGCAGAAGCTAGAACTTTTGGGATCAGTAAAAATAGATTTGTGTGTATTTTTCAAGTATTCTGGAAACGATAAATCTCTTTCATGGTCAGTCAATGCTACAGTGCTGGTGTATAAAGTGCATCAGCCTGGTGTAATTACACACCCTCAAATACTTCCAAATCAAGTAATTTTTAGTATGTGTATTTTTAATATGTGGAGATTGCACATGGCTAAACATTCCATCATTTTTTAAAGGAGGGCCCTGCTCCTTGGGCACGTTGACCTTATTAATACCGAATCTGACTGTGATCCTTCCAAAACACCAAAATCATGGTAGAATCTGAAGAAATATTCATGTTTTTGATAAAATTGCAAAGACAAGATTAAATTTTGGAACAGGGAATCAATTGTGTTTGCATCACTCTTCACTCTGGGGGTAGCAGCTGCTAAAGCATTAGCTAGTTTAATTAAGCTAAGATGTTGGCTTAGCAAACAGACCAATGCAACCTCGCAAGCACTTTCAGGCCTGTTACAGGATGTCGACTCAGTTTGTCACAGTGCACTGCAGAACAGAGCTGCTATTGACTTCCTGCTTCTCACACAAGGACATGGCTGTGAGGACACTGGAGGACTGTGCTGCATGAACTTAACAGATCCATCCATCAGCATATTCAGCAACTGCAGGAAGGTGTGCAGAAATTACATGTGGGAACTTCATGGGGCTGGTTCAATGGGTGGATTCAAGACCTGGGCTGTTGGATTCTGAATCTAATTAATTTAGGACTAATATGTCTCTTGATTTCTGTGTGCCTTTTAGTCTGTATTCCTTGCATTATTTCCTGTGCAAGAGTTACGATTAACAAAGTGATAAATCATGTACTTGTTCAAGTTAATGACGACACAGGCAGTATGGATCCAGTTAGCAATATATCAGTGAGCAAGGATGGCGATATTATTGCTTTGATCAGCAAGAAAACATGGGAGTAAGTAGCTGTAGCTGTAAATACTTTCTGCAACTGTTTTGTTTGTAGAGAGAGCCAGCCTTAGTAGTTTGTCTTATTTTGTGAGTTCTGCTCACAGTTTGTTCTGCTTGGGCTCTGCATCACACACTGGCCATGCAGATGCGGAATACGAATGAAAAAAAAACATGCAGACTCTGAGAAGAATAAAAGCAGGAGAGAGACTGTGATGGGAGAGAGAAGAAAAGTGCACTTTGAAGCAGGGGATGCCCTGCTTGCACTGCCTATCACATCCAATGCCAGCATGCTCCTTCTCTCTTCTTTCCTGAGATTTGCTGTCTCTCAGGAGTTAATAAGTAATAGCACATTAACTTAGGGGTTTTCCATTTCCCACTCATGGAATTGTCTAAGATTGCCTGAGTGTGCACATATCAGCTAAAAAAACTCATGACCTTCTATGTAACTCTTTTCTTATGTTTAGTGTGTTATCAATCAAGGCCTTGATTGAGTTCTGATTAGTATGTTATTAATATAATTAGTGCTATTATTTTATAGTAAATAGTGGTGGTAGTTTGCTAATAAGCAAAAAAGGGAGAATTGTGGGAATACAAGAAAGACTGTTCAGAAGTCTTTCTTCTGAACTGCTGCTGCATGAAAAAGCAACACTGAGAACCAAGGACAGCTCTAGAAGAAAAAAGCCAAAGGAACAGCCCATGGCTCTGGTTGGATAAGCACCTGCATGCATGGCTAAGGAGCATTTGTGCAATACTTTGTTGACATGTAAGGGCAGATGGAAGAGTTGTAGTCGCAGACGGGAAAGCTGAAAGAGGAATCTTGTGAATATATATAAGTGTAATAAATGATTTGATCATTCATGCCTGAGTCCATGCCTCATTGCCACACACATAAATCTATGGAGCCCGAAGGGATTCATCCCAGGACTGAATCATGTAATCATGAGACCTCTCTCAGTTATTTTTCAATGGACAGGCTTCAGTCAGCTGGAAGATGTCAAGTATTATCCTAGTTTTTAAGAAGGGCAAGAAAGAATACTGATAACTACAATCTTGCCAGTCTCAGTGACTGGCAAAATGACGGAGAAGGTTACTCCAGGAGTTACTGAAAAACACTTGACAGATAAAGCAGCCATTGGTCACAGTCAACCCTGACTCACAAGAAGAAAGTCCTGTTTAAAAAATTTAATCTCAGTGTATAACAAGGTTACCCACCTAGTTGACCAAGGAAATACAGTTGTTTTTGGATTTCAGCTAAGCTTTCAACACTTTCTTTCAGTGTCCTTCTAGACAAAAAGTCCAGCATATAAGCAAGACAAAATCATAATGTAATGGGTGAACATGTTGCTGATGGGTCTATGATTATATGACATTATGTAAGAAAGCATTGAAGGAATATTTAAGTATTAAAAATGCTGCACAACAGCAAATGGGAGAGAGGAGTGAGAAATGGGAGAGAAACAGCTCTGCAACCACCAAAGTCACAGCAGGAGGAGCTTGAGCTGGTGACTGGTCACTACCAGATTTCCACAGGTCTCCGTTTTGGGAATAGTTCTCTTTAATATTTTCAGAACTTGAAAGTATACTATGTTAGTTTACAGATAATACTAAATTGTGAGAAGTTGTTGACTCCCGCAAGTGTAAAGAGGATTGCAGACGTCTTGACAAATTAAACGGCTAGGTAATTAGCAATTGCATGACATTTGAGAGCAAGTGCAAGGCTCTGAAACTGGGACAGGTCAATGCTGGCTATACATGTACTGACTAGGTGAAGAGAGGCTGGAGAGCAGCCATGCAGAAAGAGATCTTGGGTGTTCTGTCTGACTGCAAGTTGAACATGAGCCAGCAGCATGCCATGGCAGCCCAAACGGCCAACCATACCCTGGGGTGAACTAGGCCCAGGACTGCCTGCAGGCAAGAGGAGATTTCCTACTCTGTTCTGTAAACACAGAATAGGGAGCTCTCAGAAATATTATGTCAATTTTGGGTGGTCCTGCTTCAAGCCAAGAGTTGGATGCAGTGATCACTGTGGGTTCCTTCCAGGATATTCTGTGCTTCTATGATTCTGTGATCATTTTTTCCCTGTCCTGCTGAGGAGGGAGAGTGCCAGAACGGTGTGTTGAAAACTCAGAGACAAGCCAAGGTTAATCTCCTCAGTTGGGCAGCTTAGATAGTTCTTCATCTCTCATAAAGCTCCATTTATTTCTATTTGTGGGGGAACAAAATTCAGGCCATGATCTGCTTGGAACTTTTTATTTATTTACCTTTCCCTGGGGATCCTGAGAAGGACTTGTGAAACTAGCTCAGAGTGTAGCTGTATTAACTGTATCCAGTCCTAAAAGACAAGAGACTGGGTATGTGTTGACTCTCATAAAATTTTACATTCCTTATATGGCAATTCTAATTTCAGGTTTTTAATTTTTAAAATAAGGTTCTTTTACCATTGAACATCATCCCCACTTGCAAAAGTAAACTTCAAGATACATTACTTCAAAGCTTAGAAATAATTACTTGTGTTTATTTTCATCTCCTTCTTTTCTTTTTTTAATATGAGGCCAGCACTGCAGCTGCCCACCCACACTCAATCATCCAGTAGTTGCTTTAACGCCAGCACAAGATATCAAACTTCCCAGGAAAAAAGTTATGCATAGTTTTGCAGCGAGACTCAAGCCCTCAGTCAATTCCACATGTTGACCTGAGCACGAGGACAGGAAATGAACAAGTTGGTCAAAATATTTCAACTTTCTCATTCTGAAAGGAAGAGCCTTCCCAGTATTTTACATAAACATTACTATTATTCAGCCTAACTCCAGTGCCACTTCAGTAATTGGTAAATAGCACATTTTGTTGTAACATGCTCCAGTGCATGTGCTGGTATCCAATCTACTTGCTAAAAGAAAGAAAACTACTGTATGGCAAACAATATGCTATTTTTACACAGTCCCTGTTGCTTTTCCTGTTTTTAATTCTTGATACTATAGCCATCCTCTCTCTCGGAGATAGCATATGGGACAGAAAGACTCTTTTGCATGTCCTTGAAAACAGGCAGGCTCTCATGGATACTCTAAGGAGTAGCGAGGAGCTGATGGAATTCAGTATATCCCTAGTGGTTGGAGTTAGGAAACCAACACTTGTGGGCTATTCAAGCTTGCTGTGTCAGAAGAGTCCTGCTGCTGCTGCAACATATCTCAGCACAGAAACATCAGCCAGCATTCTTCGTAGTTGACAGTCTGAAAATGTTTTCCCTCTTGTAATGCTCTTTGTGCCCTAACATTCCCATTCAGAAACAGTCTTCTTCATCCTATGTACTTTAACAAGTAAGTCACCAAATGGTGATATTCCCAAACCTTTTTTTTTTTTCCTGGTAGGGGGAGGAAGGGGAGAGGGAGAGCAATGTGGAAAATTATTTACATTTCTGCTTGCCTTTTTGACATTTCTTTTATTCTCATTCTCAATGGTAGAACATCTACATTAGTCTTAAACAGTACCAGATTTTGTAAAGCAAAATAAGTCAAACTCGTAAATCTAGTATCAAAATTGAGCATGTGATTTAACTCTTAAGCACTGCGAAAAGCATTTGGCAGAAGCTTTTGTAATGGCCACAATCCATTACAGGATAACACTGTCCCATTATTTTTATTATTTGAAGAGTGCACTGAACCATGGTATTAAAATAAACTATTAAAAAGTATTTAAAGCATACTATTAACAAGTACATAAGTAATCAGTCTTAAACAGACGATGCAAAATTTGTTTAAATAATCTTTTTTTTTAATTTTGTAAAGAAGGGCATGAGAATATATGATTAAGAATTCGTTTTTAATCTGCAATATTTTAGACCCAGGAAATAATAATCTCTGGCAGACACTAGTAAGGGTAAAGAGGCTATTTTTATATTTTTATACTGTTAGTCAATATGTGTAACATAGAACACAAATCATTCTTCTCATGCTTGTATGGGAACTGTTGAGTCATGGCCTGAACCTCTGATTGATCTCCTGAGACAAGCAATGAGTCAGCTGCGGCTGCGGGAGCACGGGTGAAGGCAATCCAGTGTGAGCACAAGGGGTGGAGCCCCTCATTTAAGACCTCATTTAAGAGCTGACTGCCACTAAGGAAGGATCTCTTTCTGGAGATTGTTCCTCCTGGAGTCTTTTTCTGCAAGCCCAGGATGTGGGCAAACTTTCCATCCATTTCTGGTTATCCTGCTCTTACGCGATAATCTTTCCAGCCTAACTTGCCTGTATAGTTATTGATTATACACCTGTATACTTGTTGATTATACAATCCTACATGACTGATTTTTTTTTTTCCCATTAAGTGTGGACACTGTCTACTTTTAATCTGTTGCCAAACGTTTCACAACAGTTTGGTCTGTCCTCATACTTTGATTCTCTAAAGAGTCAGTTCAACACATGAAAGAGTATGGACTAGCAGGCTCAGTAGTGATCTTTGTATAAATTCTTTAATTTCAGCTTTGTTTGGAGGGTTTTCTTCTGTTTCATCCCCTTTTGTTTTATGTTCCATTATAAAACTCCTCCATGTAAGATTTTTCTTCTAACCACTTCCAAGTCTATATTTTCTAAAGCAAATATTTGAAAGTATATATTAGATACATTTAAAAATATGTTGCTGGCATAGTTTGTCTGCATAGAATTAATAGCAGCTTCTGTCACTACACTTTTGTTATGTTTGATCTTTTTTACTTTGTATCATACATGTTCCTTTAGTTCTAAGAAAAGCTATCAGATTCAGCACTTATGTCCTAAAATTAAAATTTCATTTTTGTTTTACAGGTTCTTTACTTGTATTTGATCTCAAGTGGTAGTAAATTACTAGTGAACTAAGGTAAGTGAGGAAAGGTACAATACACGTTTGAAAGAAAATATGAACTACATGAAATATTAATCTAGATAACATATCAATATTGGTAATAATTTTTACTGCTTTTCACATAGTAGCTCATAGAAACTGTCCCTTAATAGCTTTTCATTAGGTTAATTAAAGTTTGATTTGACCAGATAAGATTCTCTCGTATACTTCTTTGGTTAACAAGATATATGTTTGCTTGGAATTATCTAAAAAATAAAGAGGATCCGTAATGGTAGATGGATTAAAACCTTCATCCACTAATCTAAATTTTTGTTGTTTGAAAGTTCCAGTCATTTCCATTGTTTCCTGTAGGAGAGAGAGAGATTTATTATGTTTTGATTCACACTTTCACTTGTTTTTATAAGTCCTAATTGATACTGTTTGGTCTCATTTCTCTAGAAATCATTTTTCTCAGAACTTCTGTTCTGCTATGGACCAACACATGTTGATAGAGTGAAAAGAAGGTGCAGTCACTTGCAAGCAACCAAGGGTTGTGAGAGTAGCGAGGCACTGGAACAAGTTGCCCAAAGAAGCTGTGGATACTCCATCCCTGGATGTGTTCAAGGCCAGGCTGGATGGGGTCCTGGGCAGCCTGATCTGGTGGGTGGCAATTTTGCAGCAGGTTGGGACTGGATAAGGTTTGAGGTCTCTTCCAACCCAAGCTGTTCTGTGATTTTTTTTTTTCCTCCCATCTGAAACCTTTGTCACAGACACCACTAAACTCTGCAGTGATTACTTTATTTATTTTTCATTTCAAACTGAGCTTACGATTTACTACCAATCCTAGATTCAACTCCTTCATTGCCACTCTGATTAAATTACAGCTAAATCTCTGACCACAGTACTCCTTTCATTGTTAAGCAATCTTGGAACGTTCCTAATTGACTTGTGAAATTTTAGTGCAATGGTTGCTTATCCCTTTGACCTGTCATCAACTCTCGATGCAACCATTAAAACTGCTCTTCATACTTTCCCATACTGCATGGACATCTGAGAGTATTTCTTTCTCAAGTTGTGCCAGGGAGATTTAGGTTGGACGTTAGGAAATACTACTTCTCCAAAAGAGTGGTGAAGTGCTCGAATGGGCTGCACAGGGAGGTGGTGGATTCATCAACCCTGGAGGAGTTCAGGGAAGGTTTAGACATTGTGTTGAGGGACATGGTGTAGTGAGAACTACTGCTGATAGACAGTTGAACTGGATAATCTTGTAGGTCTTTTCCAACCTTGGTGATTCTTTGATTCCAGCATCCTCTTTCCTCCTTCTTTCTTTTGAGCTCCACTTCATGACCTCTCTTCCTTTATCTTGTTTGTTGTGTCTCCTGCTTTACCTTTCTACTCTCTCATTTTCAATGAATAAAATGGATTTTAGGTTATTTTCTCCAGTTGAAATAGTTCCCAATTTAGTAATCCAAACCTCTTGTTTTCCCATGTGCATGCTTCTAATCTCCACAAATGCTTTTGTATGATGTCTCTTCTTACTGATTAATACATTTCCTCTTATTTTAAAATAATCTGCAAATTGCATTGCCTTTTTTATGTAACTCCTCCCCTAAAACTCCATTAATACAGTAAATAGGACCAGTTCTAAAATAAAATTATATGATATCTGAACATGCATTTTCTCATATTTCATTAGACTTCTCAGTGCTCAAATAGCATAGATGTTTGTATGCACAAAGCAGTCATCCAGCTTACCTGGACTCTTAGAAAAAGAGGACAGGCATAACCTGGGAGATATGTCACGACTTGTTTATACAATTGCTCCAGGTTGATTGCTTTATTCTGCTTTAAAATAAGAGAGGCCATTCCAGCTCTTCCTTCATGGCCTAGAGAAAAGGAAGTGAGATGAAAACATTACAAAAAAGAAATAATGGTGGACTGACAATTACATATAGTATTCTGAGTTTCACTAAAACAGTAGGATTACACTTTGATTTTATACAATATTTCACTCTTTGGAGATCAATCAGGTGATGAGTTAAGCAACAAATTCACTCTTCTCTCAAAAACAGACTGCACATGTGCTCCCCTGGATTAATGAATTGAATGCTCTTTCACATTCAGCCTTTCCCTCTTGCCACTATGTCCTCTCAAAACTGTGGATCTTAAAGTTGTCAACAGAGAGAAAGATTAACAGCCTTGATCCATGTGAGTGGAAAGACAGCAGGTCTATGAGAGAGAAAAATGGGTAAAACACAAGAGAAATAAAACTCAACAATGAAAGGAACCCTTCACATTTTAACTACTGTTTGAGTAGCAACAGCTAACCCATTTTCTACTGTATACCTTTTTTTCCCCCCAGTGCTACAGTTTCTGTGAGGGAATTTATATGTGCCCTGTAAACTGGCTCAGCTATTTCTTCATACAGATAAGAATCAGAAGGTAAATGTTGTGCATGAAATGAGGAGCTCTCATTCTTTTAATTCTGATTTTCAGTCAGTACTCTTCAATATGATTTTTCTTGTGGCTTTAAACCAGTGGCAAGTTGCACCCTTCTCGCATTTTAAGCTTATAATTTTGTAGGGGTTTGACCTTGGGCAAGGGCTAAATATCCACTTCTCTCACTCACTCCCCTCTCCCACATGACGGGATAAACTGAAAGAAGGTGAGAACGACTCATGTACCAAGATAATGGCAGTTTAGCAGGGAAAGAAAAAGGCGTATGCACAAGCAAAGCAAAAAAGCAGAATGCATTTGCTGCTTCCCACTGCTAGGCGAAAGTCCAGCTAAGCAGTGCTGAGTTACCAACGCTGCTTCAGCCACAAAGGCAAAACACAGCACCACACAAGTTGCTAGGGAGAAATTCATTTCCCTGTCAGTAAGACCTGCTATACAGTTTTAAAAGCCTTTAGCATTAATGGGAATCAGGCCCAAATAACCTTATGAAAATTAACAAAAAAAACCTGAAAAGAAGGTAGTTGCTTTTAAGTAATTTCTTTTTTTTCCTGTTTATTCCTTGTAATGACCTTGGCTTTCTAACATTCTTGTCCGTAAAGAGTTTATAAGCCTTAGTTAAAATCTAAATAAAATAGAATATATTCATACACTTTTCTTTAACGCTATGTTAACTCTTACCTTGCTGACATTATTTTATTCTGACACATGAAAATGTGGATTTTCCATGACTGTCAATATAATAAAGCTTGAAACTTTAGCTTATGCAGCTATCACAACTTCATGAAAGATAATTTTTCAAAAGTACATATTATATGCACATAAAAATGTACTGCCTCATTCAGAAACAGTTGGCATCTTCATTATCTATGTACACACTCTAGCTACATATTAAAAAGATGAGTCAATTAGAAATGACTCATGGGTTTACAACATGAAATAAAAGAGTTACAAAGGTTAACAACTAAACACAGAGGATGGAAAAAATAAAGCTGAAGCTTCTTTTACCTGGTACTGATACGCCATACACATTTGCTTCTTGTATGAAATCCATCATAACAATGACATCAGAAACTTCCGTTGTTGCAACATTCTCTCCTTTCCATCTAAAATGTGGAAAACAAAATATTTTTGTCCTTTGGAGATATATAGGCATATCTTTAAAAAGATTCCATTCATTTTAGATTATTAATAGCTCATATTTGTTCTTGCTCATCATCTTGGTACATTGATCTTATTACCAGTGCTAGTAATTAAAGTGTTACTAGATATTATCCATCACTATGAAGTACAATGCTTGTTTATCATAACCTGATGATTTAAAAATTTTTATGTATATCCAAATATATCAGATGAGACCACAGCTTAGTATTTCATGCATTTTTATCTGTTTCTGTATCCAGTTCTTGCCAGCAGCAAAATTACCATTGGTAAGTATGATCACTGAAGGACTGTTCAAAGACCTGTAATTCCTACAAAACTGGAGATGAATTATCCAGCTCAGTAGGAGCACTTTTTGCAAAATGAAGCCCCTATCATCCTTCTCAAGATCATTACACACTGCATCAACGTACTTCTAAACTGACCACTTCTAGCTGAAAGCAAATAGATCACTATTATTCTAACCTACATGTCTGTTTTTTAATGAAGATATGTAAAAAGAAATATTGATTATACCTGAAGGTATCTCCAATCCTGTCCCAAAAATACAGGAAATTTTCATGATCTTGAACCATTAGGTCTCCAGTATTAAAATAAAGATCACCCTTCTTAAATACCTCACTGAGTAACTTCTTTTCTGTGTGTCTCTTATTGCCAGCATAGCCAAAGAAGGGGTTCTTTGCATTCACTTGGGAAATGAGAAGACCAGCCTCACCTATACAAAGAAGTGGAAACAAATGTAAACTTAAAATACACAAATCCTATACATTGCATTGCTGTTAATTTGCTACACAGCACTTTACAAAACCAGGAACCAAGTTTAGCAGGGTTCACTATTTAAGCCCAAATTATAAAAGCTTAATAATAAAAAATAAAACCTGTTGCCACTGCTTTGCAATTCATGTCACCTCTGTGCACATAGTGATCATAAAAACAGAGCAATATTGTCTATTCAAATTTCTGTTATATATTTCTTCTTATTGACTAAACAGTTCTCATCCATCAATTCTGAGTTCACTAGTACATTTTTTTATCATCTCAAAGTGCACAGAGCAAGTAGTATTTCCTTCTTCCTACACCTTACTGGATTTCTAGTGATAAGCCTCAACTTTAACAGCTCCCTAATCAGTTAAAAAGCCAGTGTATCTAAAGGAGCAGCTGTTTGACCAAAGCAGTAAATCCTTAGTTAGGCTCAGAACTTCAGAATTTCTGAGAAAAACTCTGAAGACTTTTTAGTAATGTGATAAACATCACTGCTTTCGTTTTTTGAGTAAAATATAGGAGTTTAAATATAATTCTTCTTCCACAAAAATTAAGGAGATATACGGTTAGGATATCTTGGTATGCATGTCACACTTTGAAAATGGGTATAATCAAGGGATACTACTTTTCTGATAAGCATTTTGAAGACAGTTATAATCAAGCAATGTATTTGATAAAACATATAAAGGAGCACTTAATCAAAAGCACTTAATGTCTCTCCAAAAAGCACTTCATCTAATTCACCAGTCTTTCTCATAGATCTCCCAGGCAATCACCTCATTATGCTAACTTCTTTTAAAAAGGACACATTTCCTTCATATTTAGAGACCATATCACACTGTCATTTTTCCACACTGCTCTTCTGTGAATATATCCAAAGATTCCCTAAGTTCTTTCAGTGTCAGCACTGCAGTGCTTAATAAAGTCTGTCTTACATCAAAATTCGTATTGCTTTTGTTAGAATTGAGGATTAATAGTTTATGTTGGTATCATACAGTATCCCAATAGTAAGGTCTCTTAAAAAAAAAGATCCTGGAAGTGTTTGCATTACCATTGTAATACATTGTAATACATACTTACCTCTCTTAACTTTCTCACACCAACCATGCTTATTTCTAATTGGTTCATCTTTCTGGAAATCATACTTGATTAAATCAAATGGAAAAAAAAGCTGAAAAAGGGAAAAAAAAAGTCGTTTTTCATCCTCACAGTGACATCTAGTGGCAGCAGATATAAGCAAGAAAACTTTCAGTCTTGCTCATCTCAGAGTAGAACAGTTTCATCTGAAACTGAAAATATTCTGTCTGTAAACTTACACAGTTTCCTGGAGATAACTGACACACAAACATTTTTGTGATCGTGTAACTTTCAAAATCCCTTGGTGAAGATACAGAATTGTATTGTTCATTTTCTTATAAATGAATTGTGGGACCCACATATCAGTAGTACAAGGATCAGAGTAGTAGAAGCATACATTAAATTTGAACTGTCATCTTTAGCTGATATAAAATGGCTTCTTGGGGTATTCTGGTGTCTAAAACAACAGGGAATGCACATTTTTAACTGCTGATCAAAAGAACGAGGTTATAGTGTGCAAAATCAAGTCATGATCCAGAAATCAGACACTTTTTCAATAAAGCCAAGGGGATTTTTTTTAATCTAATACTTTACTGTAGCTCTTAAATTCTTGAATTTGATAAATGCTACACAATTTAACTTAATTTCAAGATAACCACTTTATTCTTGATAAGTAGAATGGGTGGTATTCTTCTTAAGTAGAAGATATTTCTCTTGGAGTCTTTTCTCTGCATTTCTGCAAATACATGCAGTACATTAAATTGCTGTACTGTTTCACTTCTTTTTTGCATTGATATTTACTAGTTCAATAGGTTTCATAAGACAAAACAAATGCGCTGAATAATGTGAATAAGAATGAAATAGTGTGATATGTTATTCTGATATTTGTGCTTAATTAGAACAGCAGCAGGCCCTGCTCATGTTCATTTTCATGTATTTGCTCCTTCAGAGATCAAAATATATGTCAGTATCTGTATTAGACTGTTTGATGCATTATTTTATGTTGTTTTAACTGCTCAGAAGCTAGTTAGTACTTGAGGTCATCTAAATGACCACTGAGATTTACTATTTATGCTACTGGATACATCTTCTACTACTTCCAACTCTGGAGTATTAACTACACCTATTTCAGTTAGATTGTTGAAATAAATCATGCGAATACACAATTGAAAAGAGAAAACAGCACATATTAGACATTAGATACTCAAAATGAAAGTATAAGCCAAAATATTTTCTACTCAAACCGCTGTCTCTGTGCATTAAACTTTCTTTTCATATTAAATAGTAGAAAATGAAGGCACCAAAGCAAAGCATTTAGTCTGGTCACTGGCCTACTTTTCTTTTATCTCATTTAAAATTTACTGGAAAACAGCCTGAACCACTGAAGCACTACAATATTATTTTCACAGAATACTGCAGCACTCATGATTTTAATCTGTATTTTATTCTCCAGAACACTATGCAAATGGATCAACCAAAAATCAACACTGATCTCACTGAAACATAAGATGATTTAAACTGCAACATCAGTGTCTCTTACTGTGCCACTTTTTTTGAAAATAGTTTTGAAATTCCCACCGTTTCAATCTGCAGTCAATGAAAAAAAGAACGCACCAAAAACTCATTACAATACTTGATAAGTGAAAGCAGAAGCAATACTTTTTTTAGCTATTCTGTCTTTCCCATCCACTGGTCAGTGAAATTCCAGGAACAGATGTCAAACTTTTGCCTGTGAATAAAGTTTTCCAGGATGTTAAGGCATGGTTAAACATGGCTTTGTTTTTAAACTAGGAGTGATCTCTTCTGCCATATTGTTCTATAGCTATGTGGAAAAAATCATAATACTAATTCAGCACTGCTGTTTCACATAAGATGCTTTAACAGTTGAAACAATTTCTGATTTGTTATCAACTGCTCTTTTCCAATAAATATGACTTAAGTGTATCTCAACTTACAGATGATTATCATCCAAACAATTTTGAGTAAGAAATTTAGAATCATACAGTAAGTCCTTAAAATACATTTATAAATGAAATTGGAATAATCTTTCAGGGTTGTCATGGATTATTTTTAGGTTTTATTATAAGCTTCACTGGATTTCATCAGTTCCATTCCCATTGCATATCCTCTGCTGTCACATAAAATATATTTCAGGACAAGATATAGATTTACATACATATTTGATAGATACTGAAAGTACAGCTTTTTCCCATAACCAATTTCTATGTATACACATGTCATAATACATTAAAACTTTTAATGTCATAATAGCATCAATCAGAAACATTAGCTACATAGAGATGTATATCAAGTGTAAACTTCAGTCATTTATTGCTTGTATAATCATCTATACACTATCTTCTCTGCAAAAAATTTCAAGATGGTATCAAAATTCCAATCATCTAAAATGCTAGCCAGAGTTTTCCACTATTCTGTTCACTGAGTCTGTGTTTACATTATGAATATCCATATTTAGGGATTTATTTATATACTGTGTAACACTTTCAAGTAATCCCTCATATAAAGAGTATAGTGTGAAAATAACCAAGTGGAAACAAGAGCATTGCCTTAAGTTAGCATTTCATACACAATGACTTCTTAGATATCTGGCAATTGCAATGCCATTCACCTGTTTTTATGCATTAATTTGTGTCTTCAAAATTATTTAGGAAAATAAATGTATAGAACCCCAATATTTATCAATACGACTTCCAATCACAACCACCACTTGTCAGGTACTGACAGAAGACTTACTTTCCTCACTTGGAGTGCTCAGTTTGTCTTTTATAGCTGTATCCTTTGCATTTCACCTTCAGAAACTGCCATGTTGTCGTTGGGTACAACAGAAATAAAATGTCTATTTAGTTTTTCTCCATTAAAAATATTATACCTGGAATCCACCTGTCATTATTCCAGCTACACGTTTGATATGTGTATGCATGGACTTTTATACTGTATTTAGTTCATCTCCATGCCAGTGCAAAGTGTACATTTCTTACTTTAATCTATCACATAATCACACAAATCTCTTTTCCCCTTTTTCAAACTTCTTTCTATTCCCAGGTAAATAGTTGTATTCGAAATTCCCAGAATACTTGTTTAAGGGTATTTCTTCATATCATCCCACGTCAAAATAAGATTTCAAATGTTGTTGTACTATTTATTTGCGGAAACAAGATAATTTAGTAACCAGATAGGTGGGTTTTCCTTGCACTATTCTTTGCTTTCCAGTAGGAGGCAATCTCCCTTTCCAACTTCAGACCGCTCAAGAGTCAGAGAGCCAGAAATAAAGCTGCTCTCCCTTGCGTGTCGGTAGATATTTAATAAATGTCATGCAAAATAAGAAAAACAAAAGTAACAGCTACACTTCAGAATGTGTTGTCTAACAATGTGAAACCTGTAAGACATATTTAAAAACAACAAAGGCCTGAAATAAGTGAGTACTAACTTATGTCATTACAATATAGAATGAGTTTGTGTCACAATACTTGATTGCAAAGTAATCAAAAACATATACAGAAATAAACAAACTTAAGAATTTAAGTATGAAAATTTATATATCTTATGCTGTTTTCATCATTGTGTCTCTCTCTCTGCATCTCCTTGGCTTTTCTACAACTGCACTATACATGAAACTTTGCTCATATCAACACTGCTCTGCTTCAGCATAGGGGTGAACTAGCTGCTCCCGCTAACTAGTGAGTGTCACAAAGAAGACTGAAGAAGCTGTTCCAGAAAGACTGCATAGGAAACAAGAGCAAAGCCCCAGCAGTTAATGTATTAGAAAACTGATAATTTGACACATCTAATTATTATACTGAAAAAAAAAAAAAAAGGGTCATGTGTCATTTTGTTCTGCTAGCAGAAATTCTTTGATAGAGATTGGGTACATTATGTAACTACAAATGCTCTGGATCAAAGCACACTGGTTATGAAATGATGCCTGATGCTGCTTTGGAGAAGCCTTTGAGAACTTCTCAATTTGGAAGATAATCTTGGCTGATCTGTTACCATGTAATGGGTCATATAAGTTACCCAACAATCTAGCTAAACATACCATGTCCACATAACTGAGGTGAGGTTTTCTCCGCATTGAATCTGGTTTTCAGCAACATCCTTAAGTCTTCTCAAACTCTACAGATACGGAATGCCAAATTAATATACACTGGTGGAAGAACTGGCAGCCAGTGTACCTCAGATCCCATGGAGAACAGTAATAGCTAAAAACTGAGCCTGTGACAACAGTGTGCTTTAGTTACATACAACAGAAGCTACAGAAATAACTGAAGACTTACTATGGACTTACTTTTAGAGAAAAGAGAGTATTGGAAAAGATAGAATGTACTCCGATGTCAGGTCAAGCCAAATGTAATGAATGGCTTTTTATAATTCAAAAAATCTCTTATTATCTTTCCATATACATACTGAGTAAGTAAGCAAACAATCCCTAATTATCTTAGCAGATTATGTTGATGTTTCTATAGACTACACCAGTTCTAACTTGGAGCAGTGCACAGAGTAATGTAAAGGTATCTAGGAATCAAGTATTGCATTTATTTATTTTTAATTGCAGTTTCAAAAGGTATTTTTCGCTTAATACGCAGCAATTGTCTTAAATTTTAAGAGTGATCCTTAAAGAGGAACAAGTAGCATGCTTCATGTGCAAAAAAAAAAAAAAAAAAAAAGTCCAAAATACTAATCTTCCTTTTGGAAATCAAAAGGCAAATTTTATTAATATATGAAGTGCTACTACTAACATATGCAAAAAAACAACAAACAAAAAACAACCAAACACACTAGTTGATTAAAAATACAGAAAATGAAGTCAATAGTTAGGTAATTTCAAGTCTGATCTTCTCTATGATGAAACCTACATACGGTATTTCCAGGAGATTGACTTCTGACTAAATTGTCAAGAGCTCTAAAATTCTGAGAACAAATTTACTGAGGTTTTGAACAACTGTAAAATTTTGTAAGAAATTTTTTTTTTTAAATAGGTTTACGAGTAATCACAACACATGGTTTAGTGTCCTCTGAAAAAAAAATGTAACTCTAAGGTTCCTAATTCAGCTGCTGCTCCTTACATTCCAGATCCCTGATTCCCTGTAGTGACCTGTATCTTTCTAAAGATACCTATTAGCACTTGATGTCCACTGTGTATACTACAGACTATCAGTAATACACAACACAGAAAATCAGCAAAGTCTGATTTAGTTCCTGAGCTCTCAGCGGCTCCTGAGAAACTCAGCAGCTCCTGCCGTCTCTCTTTTAGTGTTTCCTGGTTTCTCCCTGCAAGGTCTAATGACACACCAGCTGATGGGCTCCTATCCCTGAAACAAAGATACAGTCTACACCTTGAACTGTGAGGTAGTCTATGTGATGCTGTACTGAAACTGTGGACCCTTGAACATATAAGCTGTAAACAAACCCATTTGTCTTCATCTTAAGCCACCTCACACAGATAGGTTTCCAAAAAGTGTTATTATTTCTCTGTGAAAACAGATTGGACTTGACATTTTCCTATCAGCTTTCTTCACAAGCACAAAAATCACTTAAAATATGAGGATTTGGATACACAGAATTTGTTACTTCTGCAAATTCTAGGCGATGTGTATAATCTTGTTATTTCAGAAGTACAAATTTGTATAAATAGCAATATAATATTAAATATCTAGTCTCCCTGCTAGAAAGCTGCACTAAGTAATCTTTCATGTTAATATCTAAAGCTGGAGACCCATATTATTTACTGACCTCTGCAATCATTTCAAAAATAGTATTAATAGGATCCAAAGGGTGAAACCCATGAATTTCTTGGTGAAATACTTTAAGGTATGTGTAAGAACGTACAAGTTGTAAACTGACCCTTTTCATAATTCTTCATTTACTTTTATACATCAAGAAGACAGTCTGTATGATACAAATAACATCTACTGTTTCTCAAGAGATATGACTTTGCCAAAACTACAGAAATGCAAGAGATGGACTTGCAAATACAAAAGATGCCATAAGTACTGGACAAAAAAAATTTCTATGTTAAGTAATCTAGAACAAAATAAATACAGAAGACATGGTAGACAGCAGGCATGGAATTTTTATATTACTGTAACTGGTACTTTCTGTGTATTTACATAATATTTATATATATGGAATATATATTCTTTGAAATTTCAGAATAAAGAAGCAAATTACATGAAGTACAGTTTGAGTTATATATAATTATATGCAGGTATAAAATATCTCTTCAAGTTATTTATGCATTACTTTATTATTTACCAATTCTCATTTATGCCAAATATCCACAGAGTATTATATAATATAAATATACTCTTTGTGTTTACTTCACAGATGCTATGTTCATAAGTACTAAAAGAAATCTAACTTTTTTGCCTTTAATGTAGTAGAGACCTGATCCTTATATCCAGAATCTACTAAAAATTCTCCTAAGAATGGCAAGGCATTCATGAGTTCTGTGGACTCTAAAACTTCCAGTGTTACTGCTAAAAACGTAACTGGGTTGAGTGCTAAGCATGATCAGTGATACTTCGACAGCCAAGATTTTACAGACTGCCAATTAATCTTGCAATAACAAAGAATGTTTACCTTATACCTCAAGTCCCATGTCCTGTGGTCAAACCGATAAATACACTGACTTTCAGCACTCCATTTTACAAAGTATAATGTAAGTAGTCACCTTATAAAAGAAATTGGTGCGTCCAACAGATCCAATTTTTCCTGTGTGGTTCATGAAACAAATGTTTCCTTCAGTGGCGCCATAAAACTCACAGATCTTAATAGCACCAAATCTGTCTAAGAATTCTCTCCATACATCATTTCTTACTCCATTTCCAACTGCTAGTCTGACTTTGTGATTTTTCTCTCCATCTTTCTGTAAATTAAAAAAAAAAAATTAAATTAAACCAGAATATTTTGATAACTACATCTGATTGTTGCACATATGTAAAGAAAGCTGGCATAACTAACCTGTAGCTACAAGTTAGAAAACTCAAAAAACAATAAATTTTTTTTTGTCTTGTTGAACATGTAAATGATTGCCTTCATAACAGCTACACTAATTTATATAAGTGATTACATATTGTCTCCATCTGTCTTCAAGCAGAGCAAAATTAGAAAACTGGGAAAATTATAGGCAGGCATTGTTTCTGGTAAGTAATTAAAGTTAGCAGAGATTAATAGTAACTTTCTTGTGTTTTCAGACCAATTAAAAGAAACAATCAGATCCCATACACTTGTAATACCTGTTTCTTCCCACACACTACGTATGAGTCATTTTCCATATTTTTTTAATATTAAGACTTGCAAGGTTTTGTTCAACATTACTTGCTATATCAATATAGGCTATATACATAGTGATCTTGAATCTTTACTGTTGTCAACTCTCATGTTTTATTACAAGAAGCAGTATAGTATGTGTTCAGCCAGCTCAGTGAGACTAATTTTATAAATACTTTCCCAAACCGTATGACTGCATGGAACACTTAAAATGCAGTCAGATTTAAGCTGAAATGCCAGAAAGCAAAAGACCCAAAATGTGGGTTGTTTTTATTTCACCTATTTTAAAACAGGACTCCTTTTTTAATCAGTGCAAGTGGCAATACAGAATACCACACAAATGAGACAATACAAAATAAATACAGGTACCATTCTGTTACCATATATCTTTAGAATTCTGTATCACTGCAGTATCCCAACACCATCTGTATGTATCTCTGTATATGTATACTTATGCGTATGGATGCAATCTATATACATATATAAACATACATGCACACATATTCTCTTTCCTTTATATGCATATATCTATAAATATGTGTGTACACACGTATATGTCCCTATTTTCTTTTCTATTCCAGTCTGTCCTCCCAGCTCTAGTCCAGGATAAATTAGGTAAGTCTTCAGAATGAAAATCCATTTTAGCACCTTTACTCTGGCATAAAAGCAAAAATAAAAAATAGAACAAAACATTACTGGGAAGAGATCTGGTCAGCTGACTCTATGTATTCTGCATGTTGAAAACAGGAAAGTTTCTACTGAGTATATAGACAAGACTTTCTCAGAAGCTCATTGATGACTGCAATTCGAGTAGTTTTTCACAAAAGTAGTAAATTCTCATTTCTGTCACAAAAACTGACGCACAGTAACATTTCAAGTTCACCACCTAAATCCTGAAAACAAATCAAGTTTTTCTCTGTCCCCTCAAAATCAGTAACTTGGAAAATTCATCATCCCGTTTCAGAGACTTTCTTCAGCACTTCAGGGAGGAATTAATACATTTCACTAAATGCAGACAGCTCTTGGCAGATTACAGTCAAAGATATTATTCTGCTATACTACCCCAAAACTACATCACTCACAAGCCTCCTCCAGTTACTATTCTTTGGGTTTTTAAACATCAACTCAATTCTTCCATTTCTTCTTTCTCCCCTTCCACCTCTCTTCTACCTTTATGACTTGATAAAAAGTAATTTCTGATTGCATATACACAAATTTCACCTACTTTCTGCGAAATCATTACCAAGTGTTGTATAACACAGCACAACAAAACCATCCATGAACGTGACCTGTAATAAATTGTCTAAAACAGGCCTAATTTTGTAATTTGTAATTTGTTTTTTCTACTTTGTATGCAGTACCACAAAGCAGTTGTATAGATCTTCGTATATCTGAAGTAATAAAGTAAGTTCCACATTCAAAGGTCAACAAAGGTTAATACTGTCAAGGAAATATATATATATATATTATATATTGTTGACTGTATTAACCTTTATATATTATGTATACCTATATATATAACCTATATATATTATGTATATATATATAAAATTATATGTAATTATATATAATAATTTTATTATTTTTCTTGTTTTAAAGAAAGTGTTTTAGTTTTACTTCGAACACAGTCTAGAAAGCTTTTTATTTCCCCCATAATATCATCTGCCATCTTTGGAACATTCCAGTCACCTTAACTTAAAGCTTTTCAAAATGAGATATTTTCCTTAGAGTTTCAGTGCTATCTGAAATTAATTTATGATTAACCAAACTGCAGTTACCCCTCACTAGCAGCACCAAATTATTCAATGTACTGCCTCTTCAAAGAATATGAAAAATCACACAATAGATTATGTTCATCCAGAATGAACAGAAAATTCAAATAAGTATGTATTTATACACACTAATTTAGTGGGTCATTCATCAGTTTGGGAAAATCCTAATCTTCTAAAGCCACATTAATAAAAAAGGTGAATTAGAGTCTGTATTTACATTTCAGATTAATAAAAGCATGTTGACATTTTGCTGAAAAGACAGGCTAGGATGAGGGAGAAAATAACATACACTGCTTATATTTTTTTCAAAAGGACAAGTACATCATAATTTGCAAGCACAGCTATTTCAATTCCTTGAGTTCTTCGTGTTAATTTGGCCAGTTTCTATCACTGCAGTACAAGAAACATAAAAAAAGGATCACTGAATTTCCCAAGTTGGAAGAGACCCAAAAGGACCATCGAGTCCAACTTCTGCCTCCTCAAAAGAACATTCAACATTCTACTCTACATCTGGAAGCATTGTCCAAATGATTCTAGGACTGCAGCCAGTTTGGTTGCACTGGGAGCCTGTTCCAGTGCCTTTTCCTAACACACAACCTAGCCCCTCTCGCCGCGCCGACACAGCTTCATGCCATTCCTTCAGGTCCTGGTCAGCCCTATATTGTGCTTGCAACTTATTTTAGGAAGTATTCTCTTACACAAAAACACGGAGAAGGTGTCTTGAGTCACCTACAACTCACTGTAGAAATCAAGCTTTCTTAAAATAAGGAATAATAATTCAATTAACATTCACAGGAAGATAAATTTTCTACTAGACTGCATTCATGCATCTGCAATATTTTTGATTTAGGAAGACCATCACAGTTACAACTATCTGTTGATGAAAGATTCCCAACAGGTTCTGCAGGTCTTTCTGGGGGAAAAAAAGGATTAAAACTAGCCTATGCTTTAGCGGTCCATCACCTACAGGACTGGAAACTATAAGTACATGAACAGTAAAGAAAATAGATGTAGCCATTATAACACTTACTTCATGATTAAATCTATAAATATTCATTTACTGTCCAGCTTTTGGCCAAACTGTACATATTGCAGGCACACATATATTCCATAGGCACCATAGCAGAATATTCAAGCAGTAAATAAAATACAGTAAGTAAAAAAAAAAAATAAGGAAGGAAGGAAGGAAGGAAAAGGAATGACAGTTCCAAGATATTCTAGAAACATAGTTAAATGATGCACAATTAGGGTATTCTATACAAATGGAAATCTGAATAAATATGCAGGAACAAACTATGGCACTAAATAATTGTGTATTTTGAATTTCTACCACATTTGAATGGCATTTCATCAACTAGCTTCACATTACTATAGGACACAGAGGTATAAGATTAGGAAGGATTTCAAGGAGTCACCTAGTGCACATCTTTGCAGGGAGATAAACTCTGCAATCACAAACAACTGAACAAGCTGCAGCTAGTCAGTCAGATACAGTGCCACAGCTGGTAGGCAGTAATTGCATGCATCTTCCTGCTTCAGTATGGGGATTGGACTAGATGATCTTCCAAGATACCTTACAATCCCTAACATTCACTGATTCTGTGATTCTGATGCAGAAAGGGAATACCTACTTAGCAGTTCCTACACTAAAAACTAAATTTCCTCAACTCATTTAGCAAGAGCCTTGCCCTGGCTAGCTGTCACAGATCAGTTCCAATAGTACGTGTCCTATGATAATTTCATCATGCTTTGTGTTTCTGAATGTGACTAATAGTTCTTGATGGGTTATTGCAAAAATAGTATTTGTGATATAATTTTAGAATATCAGAATGTTAGAACACTTTCTCAAGTTT